>NC_064620.1:399081671-399706671 GCF_023898315.1 Schistocerca nitens
ATTTGACATTTTAGATTCAGACAAGAAGTGATGGTGAATTTTGAAATGTCATTTTTTGTAACATACTTTGAGCCTGAAAGGGTTTTCCATTTCTTCATTAACACTGACCACAGTCAAAGAAGATGGTTTACATCTGGATGTTTCGATCATTTCTTTGAAGTTTTCAGGCGTTTCCATTACTGCCCTTGCATTTCGTAATCAAACATTTTTATCACACTGTAAGTACGAATGACCACGCATGAGGAATGTAATTTTTATCTTATTTGGGCCACTAATTTGAGAGTTACAGAATGAATGAAGGGGGAGATGGTTAACTTTTCACTTTTTCCTACCAGCAGAATCACAAAATATAAAGCATGTTGCAGGAAAAAATGGTCAGTATTCAGGGACATGATAGCAAAAAAGTCTAAAAAACATTGATTGCAAAACGTCTGCTGACGTCGAGGGGCGTTCATTTTTCGTGATCACCAATCACAAACCACTGGCAGAAGCGTTCTGCAACCCACCTGAAGACCTACCCCCTCGAACTTACCGCCACTTTGACGTGGTTTCTCAATTCGCAACGGACGTCCGTAACATCAAGGGTGCAGATAACGTCGCCGCGGATTTCTTCTCGCGGATCAGTGCTGTTTCCTGCATCATTGATCTTTCTGATCTGGCCTCTCTCCAAGCTTCTGACAAAGATTTTCATGCTCTCCTACGAGACCCACAAACATCACTTGTTTTTTCAAAGGCTAAATTTCCTGGTGTTTCCGACGAGGTGTGGTGTGATTCTTCAACCAGCACCCTACGCCCTTTGCTCCCAACCGGGCTGTGCCAATAGGTTTTTGATGCCCTGCATAACCTAGCCCACCCGGTCGTCACACGTCTTGTGTCAGAACGTTTTGTTTGGATGATTATCAAATGGGACTGTCAAACCTGGGCACGCAGCTACATCGCTTGCCGGCGCAACAAGACCAGCTGCCACACCTCCCTGCCTCTGGGCAAGTTCGACATTCCCGCAGGACGATTCCATCACGTACATATTGATCTGATCGGGTCTCTTCCTCCTTCAGAGGGCCATAGATTCATCTTATCAACTATCGACCGTTTGTCTCGCTGGGTCAAGGCTGTCTGTCTCCCTAACGTTACTGCCGAGACGGTAGCCAAGGCTTTCATTGGCTTGTGGATCGCTCGTTTCGGGTGCCCGACTACTATCACCACCGATCAGGCATAACAGTTTGAATCCTCCCTTTTCACAATCCTCTGCAATATCTGCGGTATTAAAAAATACACACTACCGCCTATCATCCACAAAGCAATGGGTTGGTGGAGAGATGGCACCTCACCCTCAAGATGGCCCTTCGATGCCATGATTGTCTCTGGTCAGAAGCTCTCCCATGGGTGCTACTTGGTTTATGCCCGACATATAAACCTGAGCTACAGGGGACTATATCCGAATTTGTTTTTGGAGAGAATCCAGTCCTACTGGAGGAACTTATTCTTCCCCAGGTTAGCGAGGATCTTCCCTCCTCACTACTCATTAGTCAGATGTGCACGCATTTTCAACAAACGCGTTTGCACCCACCCATCAGTCACTCACCACCCGAGACATATATTCCCACCGCACTCTCCAACTGCTCTCATGTCATGCTGCGTGATGATGCGGTTAGGCAGCCTCTTCAACCTCCTTATCTTGACCCCTACAAGTTCCTGCGGTGAGGGGACACGACTTTTGATATCATTATTAAAGACCACACAGACAGTTTCTCTACATTGCCTGAAACCGGCTTTCGTTGACCCTGATGGTCTCACACCGCCGCAGTCCAACTCTGCAGACGATGCATCCTGGATCCAGAACCAAGTCGTGCTCCCAGCAACCTCACCGCACACCTCTTCCACCGAAGATTGTTCGCCACCATACGCTGGTTTCCCGACCTCGCCCCCTGTTTCACCCTGCGCAGGTTTCGCGCCTTCACCTCCAACTTTGGAGACACACACACCTACTATCAGTTTGTCCTGCAGCGTGCCGCTGCACCAAGTGAACGACATTTCTATAGTGACATTCAATGACCGAGTACTCATTCTTTTGACAGATACTGAGGTCCCACCATCGAACGGTCCCTTACACATCAACACTGCACACAACCTCACACTCCCGTGTGAGTGTGACCAAGCATCTCTACGTGCTTTCATTTCTACAGATGGCTCGATACATTTAAGGGCCACACATGCTCCTACCACACCGTTGACCGCCCCGCCCGCTTACTCCTGGGCTGGCCGCCATCTCATCCGGCCATGGTGGCTGACTGACTATGAAGTGGACCTGCCTCTCGCTGCTCCGCCTGCACAATCCACCTCATTCGAGATGGAAGTACCTGTGGTGCACCTGCCTACATGCACGATTTTCACCTAAATCGATGCCTGCACGCCCTCACCCTTGGACATCTGTAGTACTCCGTACTGTGGGTGGGAGGGGGGGGAGAGGGGGGGGGGGGGAGAATGTGTGACGTCCTTAGTCCGTATCGACCACGAAACATAACATCTGTGAACTCTAACTGCTCTGTCGAGCCTCCATGTTAACTTTACAGTTCTTTGTGAAACTTCATTCTGTACGGACACAATGTCAAGTGTACGGGCTACAACATATATGGGAATTAAGTTTTCTATATCCCGATTACCGATCCCGTTCCCATACTGGTATGAATTAAGTAATGAATGGACAAGCTTTACTTAAAGTGCTGGAAAGAAAAACAGAACAATTAAATGGGATTCTGTAAGTTAACTAAGTACTAAACTGACTGTTATTACAAACTAAATAAGTTGTCTTCAGAAAGACACAAACCTCGCATGTCTCACCTGGGACAGGGTTACAATTTAGTGCTTATAAAAGAACTTCCACAATTGATAATATGTAAAAATTCCTGTTATCAAACACCAAAATGTGTCTACAGAAAAAATTGCATTGTAAAAGCACTCAAATTAGTGTTAGTATTTATTTAACTATACTATCAAAAGGACTGACTGCTGCTCAATGTAAAGAAAATGCACTGAGTTGCAGACAGGCAAAATGAAAAGACTGTTACACATTGAGCTTTTGGCCAAAGCCTTCTTCAGAAAGGAAAAACTCACAGATTCAAACAAGTAATGTATTTATCCAGTTTGTCCACAGAATCCTGGTTACTCCACTGTGATCTGCAAGTGTAGGGTCAACCACACTTACTTTGTAGTTCCAACTATTTAGGTTTTTGACGATTGTATCAAGACAGACATCTCTTCTTGTTAGTGGATAAATTTCCACAAATAGTCCATATCTGCTCACTAAATCCATAAAAGCCCTCTCTTTGTCAGTATATTTCCTGATATGGATGCTGAAATATCCGTATAAGGCAATTTTTGCTCCTAAGCACACTAGATGATTCAGATGCTTTCCAGTTAGCTGTTGAAGTTTTAAAAATTGCCATTCTGGGAATGGTACACAGAAACAACAATTAAGTTAGCATCTGGCTGCCCCAAAGCAGCCAATTCTAGATCCAAGTCCATACAGAAGTCAATTTTCTTGGCACTAAGCGTGCTATTTGCATAGATGCACGCACCACCATGGATAGAAGTTACTGTGCACCATTTCAAATACTCAGTACACCCAAAGTGTTCTATTTCTGGCTGGGCTAGCCAGTGTTCAGTATACATAACATGTTTGGTCTCAGTTTCACAATAAATAATGATAATTTATCAAGTTTTGTCCTAAGACACTACTAATTTGCAATGGCTATAACTGTGCTTGCATCTTTTTTTCAGTGGTGACTGTTCCATTTGTCCTGGAATAGTCTTGGTCTTGGCAGTGTATATCACTGGAGCACTGGGCGAATAAATAACTTCTTATCACAATGTTTTTGGGCCATGTATTGTTGTCCGTTATCTTATCTTTAAAGTTGAAATAAATGCAAATTCTGTAGTTATTATTTAATCTGTTCATTTCCAGTTTTTCAAATGTAAAACTGCTGTGACTTGGGAAAAAGGCTTGTAAGATGCAGTCAGTGTGGCACACCATGGTTTTAGAAAATGTGCATCTACCACCACATCCACAGATAACTTTACAGTTGATGTTATTGGGGTGTTAGCTGAGCAATGATAAGTGTCTAAAGTGTTTCTTGAAAACAAGTTGCTCTGTGATTAATGTATATTCTACTATTAAAGTTTGCTGTAACTCAGGGATCACTTCTGAGACCCCTTCCTTTTGTTCTGTATGTAAAGGATATTACATTGGCAGTAGGTGACACTGTAGTAATTTTTGCAGATGAAACTTGGTAGAAGAACTGGAAGTGCATCTGAAAATATGAGTGAGGTTTATAAATATTTAAATGAAAACAACTTGTTTGTAAATACAAATGAGACAACATACATACAGTTACAAGCAAATAAAACTACAAAGCCAAACAGTATCTGCCTTGGACTTGATAATTTAGTTCTCAGAGGAGTAGAAATAACAAATTCTTGGGTGTTGTCATTGAAAAGCACTCAACATAGGAGGACCATAACAGTAAAGTACGCAAAAAAATAAGCACTAGCATAATCTTGATGAGAGAGATGTCTAGAGCAATAACCACAGACACACTGTTAACAATGTACTGTGACCCTCACTTATCATGCTGCATTATAGTGTGGGAAATGCAAGACATTATCATACGCATAGGTTACTGAAACTTCAGAAAAAGGCTGTTAAATACGTTAGAAATATAATTCTATGACAATCATTCAGAAATAAATTCAGAGGATATCTTGACTGTCTCTTCTATACATATATTTGAAACAATAATTCCTTCGAAAGCTAGAAACATTGCAGAGATGAAAAGAAATATACACAATTACAATAAGAGAAAGAGGACCAACTATTACTTACACAAGGAGCAGCTCAGGGTAACTGAAAAAGATCCTAAAGCTGTCCATTTTACACAACAAATTACCACCAGAATAAAATGCACTGAAAGACATCAGTTTTACAGGGTATTTAGTCTCTTCATCTCTGCATAGACCAAAAGAATGTCTAGAAGCTACACAGTAGAGAGGAAATCATTAAGACATCTGTGTATCTGTATACCAGGATGCATAAATAAACAAGATACATACATTCATGATATGTAAGAATGATCCTGCTGCTGCTTGCTCTTTGTTCATTTGTTTCAGCTGCTTGGGTGAGAAATGGTGCTCAACTGAGGGTGCCAGAGTGAGAGATAGTGAAGATCAGTGAGTGCATGGTGTACACTGCAGAAGTGAATATTAAAGGTTGCATACTTATGTGACATATTTGAGGAATTCAAGTCACTGAATAAGTCTCTGCAAGGAGGCGGAACTCACTTCATTCAGCTTATTGATGAAGTTTGAGCTTTAAAAATGGAGCTTCATCTTCGTAAGAGAAAAACAAACAATGGAGGTGAAACAGAATATGTTCCAAGTTTGCAGCATTTTATAAACAAGAGTGAGATTGGGCTTACCACAGATATTTTTGCTAAAATTGAAGGACATTTATCTGAACTTCACGTTCATTTTGAAAAATCCTTTCCCAAAAAATATGATACATTTCTGAGGTTACAAAATCCCCTTACTACGCTTCTCCTCCTGAGTTCAGTACTGCAGAAGAGGAAAAGTTGATAGTACTTTCATCAGATATTTCACTAAAAGTGAAGTTTTCATCAATAGCATTGACAACAGTTCAATATTCAGTCAGAAAAGTTTCCAAGCACGAGAAAGAAAGCACTGAAGATATTAACTCCCTTTGCAACCTCCTATCTTTGCAAAAGAGGGTTCTTGGCAGTGACTGTCGTTAAAACCGAGTACACACCAAGACTGTGTGTGGAAAATGAAATGAGGATAGCTGTATCTCATTTGGTACCAACATTTGACACAATGTGTAACAAGAGCCAAGCCCAAGTGTTGTATTGAGATGGATAGTATGCTAATCATAACTTCTTTTATTAATTATTTCAGTTTTTGCAAGATATCCTACAGTGGAGCCATGGGAACAACATAGTTGGTCAGGGAAGTCATAAACTAAAAAAGGCTGAAAATTGAGGACCTAGTGGGTTGTGGAAAACTGCCTGGAAATCACAATCCAGGCTGGCTGCTTCTTGAGCCTTTGCCATTAATCCTAAAGTGGATTCGATCCAAATCAGGCTCACCTAATTGATGTATATGTATGAAGCATGAAATTTTACAACTACTTTTCTGATAGACTTAACACTTTCATGTAAAAACGAAACTGCAAATATACTGCAAGTATCCCTTGAATTTTGTCACCTCAATGTATGTTTAATTTCACTGACTTGTTTGAGCTGCATATATGTAACTTACAAATATTCGGTGTAACTTTGTAACTTATTGCTGTTGCTAAGGTAAATTGACAAATTTACAGGTATGTAATTTTTTTCAAATGTGTTGTCATTCATTGAATGACCAAGACATTATCTTTATACACATTTTCAATAGAGGCCTCTTCCGGAAGAGGTAAAGTAACACACATTGTTGAATTCCTGTCTTTTCCAGGCCTCTGATTGTCTTAACCAAAATTTTTACAGTAAAACCATGGAACCTACAGGTAGGAATTCAGCAATGTAGGAAACAACAGATTACTACTTACAATAAAGAAGGAAAGTCAGGTTGCAGACAGACACAATTACAAGACACTCACATAGAGGTTTCTGCTGCAGCCTTTGTCAATAAAAGAGAGAGACAAAAAAAAAATGGTTCAAATGGCTCTGAGCACTATCGGACTTAACATCTGTGGTCATCAGTCATCTAGAACTTAGAACGACTTAAACCTAACTAACCTAAGGACATCACACACATCCATGCCCGAGGCAGGATTCGAACCTGCGACCGGAGCGGTCACGCGGTTCCAGACTGAAGCGCCTAGACCGCATGGCCACACCGGCCAGCAAGAGAGAGACACACACCATTTACACACACATACAAGCAAGCACACCTTACACACTCATGATCACTAACTCCAGCATCTCAGGCCAGAATGCAACATCACAGGGGATGCAAGCAGCAATCTGGAGGTGATGGGGAAAGGGAAGAGATAGTAGTGTGCAGTTAAGGCAAGAGACAAATGGTTTCTGGCAGACTACACAGGGACTAGACTGCCAACAGGTGCAGCATCAGGATGTTGTGGCGCCAGGAGGTGGGGAAAAAAGGAGCAAAAAAGGAAAGGAGTTAGGAAATACAGATGGATGCATTGGCAGAGGGCTGAAAATAAACAAGGTGACAGATGAGAATGGGGAGGAGATAATAGGACAGAGAAGGTGGAAGCTGTTAGGTGGAGGGTTGAGGACAGTTTGTTATGTTGGTTGAGGACAGGATAATTATGGGAGCACAGAATGTGTTGAATGATAACTCCCATCTGCACATTTCAGAAAAGCTGGTAGTGGAGGGAAGGATCCACACGGCTCAGGTAGTGAAGCAACCATTGAAATCAAGTGTGTTATGTCCAGCTACATGTTGTGCCACCGGGTGGTCTACTTGGTTCTTGACCATAGTTTGGCAGTGGCTGTTCACCATGGTGGACAGCAGGTAGGTATTTATACCAATATAAAAAGCTGTGCAATGATTGCAGCAGAGTTGGTAAATGACATGATTGCTTTCACAGGTGGCATGGCCCCTGTAAGATAAACATGTTAGGGCTGGAATAGGAAGTTCTGGTGGGTGAAACGGGCAGGTTTTGCAAGGAGTTGGGGTTTGGAGTGGCATAGGGACGGACTAGGATGTTGTGTAGGTTGTGTGGGCAACAGAACACAACTTTAAGAGGAGTGGGAAGTATCTCAGGTAGAATGTCCCTTATTTCAGAGCATGATGATAAGTAATCAAAATTCTGGTGAAGGATTTGATTCAGCTGTTTGCATCTGGAGTGGTACTGGGTAAGAAGGGGACACTCCTTTGTGGCTGTTTCTTGGGAGTGGTGGGACAATTGGGGGTGTGAGGGGAAATGGCATGGGAGATCTGTTTGTGGATTAGGTCTGGGAGATAGTGTCTGTCTGTAAAGAGTTCATGAGACATGCAGCTTACTGAGCAAGGGAGTTTATGTCACTGCTGATGCACTGCCCCGTGGTGGCCAGGCTACATGGGAGGGAGTTTTTTGGCCTGGAAGAGATGACAGCTGTCAAAATGCACATGGTTGATGGGTTTAAAGTGGCCAGTGGTGTGGATGAAGCCATCAGGAAGGAAGAGTTTCAACATCTAGAAAGGGGGCACATTTGGTTCAGGAGCCCAGGTGGCCAGGCAACATGGGAGGGATTTTTTGGTATGAAAGAGATGACAGCTGTCAAAATGCAGGTACTGTTGGTGGTTGGTGGGTTTAATGTGGAGAGAGATGTGACTGATGCCATTAGAGAAGAGGACATCAACATCTAGGAACATGGCACCATGAGTTGAGGAGGACTGTGTGACATGGATGGGAGAGAAGATGTTTAGGTTGTACGAAACAAAGATAGGATTTCTTGGTTCAGAGTGCAGATCATGAAGATATCATAAATGAACCTGAACCAGACTATGGGTGCAGTGTTTTGGGAAGCTGGGAAGGTCTCCTCTGGATGTCCATAAAAAGTTGTCATAGGAGGATGCCATGCAGGTGCCCATGGCTATGCTGCTGATTTGTTTAAATACCTTTCCTTCAAATTAGAAGTAGTTGTGGGTTAGGATAAAGTTAGTAAGATCTATGAGGAATGAGGTAGTGGGTTTGGAGTCTGAAAGGCATTGGGGGAAGGTAGTGTTCAACAGCAGTAAGAACATGGACATGAGGGATGTTGGTGTACAGGGAGGTGGTATCAATAGTGATGAGAAAGAATCCAGTAGGTAGAGGGGTGAGGATTGTGAAGAGTTGGTGAAGGAAGTGGTTGGTGTATTCAACAAGGGAGGCTAGATTATGGGCAATTGGTTGGAGGTATTGGTCAATGAGGATCAAAATTCTTTCAGTGGGAGCACAATAACTAGGCAAACAAGGCATCCAGGTTTGTTTGGTTTGTGGATTTTGGGGAGCATGTAGAAGGTGAGTGTGTAGGGTGTCATAGGGGTGAGGATAGAAATGGATTCAGGGGAGATTTTCTGGGAAAGGCCTAAGGCTTTAAGCAGGGATTGGAGTTTGTGTTGGACTTCTGGGATGAGATCACTCTGGCAGAGTTTGCAGGTGGAGGGGTCAGGTGAGTGGCGGAGGCCTTCTGCCAGGTAGTCACTGCGATTCATAACAATAGTGGTGGAACCTTTCTCTACAAGTAGAATGATTTGGTCAGAATTTGTTTTGAGGTTGTGTAAGGCTGTTCTTTCTTCTACAGAAAGGTTGGTGTTCTGAGGAAGGGACCAAGAGAAGGATGATGAGGCTAAGTTGGAGGTAGAAATTTCTGCAAAGTGACCACTGGATTGTTAGGTCAGAGGGCGGGGGGGGGGGAGGGTGGAAGAGACAGGGTTCAGTTTTGAAATTAGGGTGGTTTTGGTTGGAGGGATTGGCAGCAAAGAAATGCTTCCATTTCAGGGGTCAGCAGAAGGAGAGCAGGTCCTTGGCAAGTCCAGCATGGTTAAATTTGGGTGTAGGTCTAAAGTTGAGGTCTTTGGATAGGACTGAAACTTTTGTGGAGCTGAGGGTTTTGGTGGGATGGTTAACAACAGTGTTAGGCTCTGGATTTGTTGGAGAGTTAGTAGGCAGTTTTGGGAGATGTGGCAAGTTGAAAATATCAGCTAGGCAGGGTTTGCTGCTATGGAGGGTGGATAAGGAGGAACACTGTGGGTATGATAGTGGTGCCCCAAGGCTGCAATATGATGTCAGCAGGCTGGATAAACTATGGAGGTGTTATCTGTAATTCTCCTCCAGGTGCTGGAAGGCAAGAGATTCAATTTCAGAGATATGATGTATGGGATAGGGATGTGGATGGAGCAGAGATGATTCTGGGATGCCTGTGCCATGGAGATGTGTTTTTGCAGTACCAGGTTTGCGAGGGCCAGGAATTGGTGGAATCTGAAAAGGTGGAGGTCATTGTGAAAGGAGTGGTGTGATCCAGAGAAAGGAATATTTACAGATAGTGCTTTTGGGGGGATTCCATGGTTTAGGCGGCATTTGAGAAACCAGATGTTGGACTGAGCTTTATCCAGGGAAAGGGATACTTTTCTGAACTGATGCAGATAGATGGAGCAAGGGTCCATTGTGGTAGGAATGATGTAAAGGAAACAGGAATGTCGCAGAAATGGGCAAAACAGATGTTGGAGTTTGTGAGAGGAGCTGGATAAGCATAAAGATGCTTAAAAATTAGTAAAGACACGCAGAAACAGGCACATACATGTAAAAAACGGAAAATTACATGAAACCGTGGGAAACCATGTAAAATATGCACAAATACATTAGAAACTTACAGAAACGTGGGTGAAAAGGAACGATGAGGTATTGTGTGTGTGTGTGTGTGTGTGTGTGTGTGTGTGTGTGTGTGTGTGTGTGTGTATTTTGTGATAAGTGAAGAGAGACGAAGGGGAAGTACATGTGGAATGGGCAGGTGTGGAAAAAAAAGCAATTGTATGTCAGGATGGCATGTGGTTTGGAAAGTGGTGAATGACTAAACACAGAAAAGAAAAGAAGGAATAGAAAAGGCAAACAAAGGAAAATATCACAGAGTTGTAGCATGGAAGAAAGCCGTTCAGCAAAAATCAAACAATGGAAAATCCAGGTGGAAATTCAACAATGTAGGAAAAGCAGATTGCTACTTAGCATAAGGAAATCATGTCAATTTGCAGACATACACAATTAAAAGACACACACACATATACCTTTCGGTCAAAACCCTCATCAGTAAAAATGAGATACATGCCCCATTCACACAAACACAAGCAAGCACATCTCTTGCACACACGACTGCCAACTCCATCAAGTCGGGTCATAATTCAGCATCTCATGGGATGCAAGCAGCAATCTGAAGGGGGTAGGGGAAGTGAAAGAGATAATTTGTGAGGGGAGAGAGATAAAGACCGTCAAGTGAAGTGTGCAGGGCTACACTGCCAACAGGTGCACAGCATCAGAATGTTGTGGGGCAGGGAGGTGAGGAAAACAGGGAGAGAGAAAGGAGAGGACCAGGGAAAGATGGGCAGATGCTTTGGAAATCCTGGACGCCACATTGCAGCTGGTTATTGTGCCACAACTGAAAGTATTTTGACCATCATTGACCAACCCACTGCCCATAATCTAACCTCACACATCAAAGACATCAACCACTTTCTTCACCAACTCTTTACCATCCTCACCCCTTTACCTCCTGAGTCCTTTAGTCACTATTAATGCCACCCCCCTATACGCCAACATTCCTCACGCCCATGGTCTTACCACTATTGAACACTATATTTCCCAATATCCTTCAGACTTCAAACCCAGTACCTCATTCTCCATATACCTTACTAACTTTATGCTAACCCACAACTACTTCTCATTTGAAGCGAAGGTATCTAAATAAAAATCTGCAGCACAGTCCTGAGCACACACATAGCACCCTCCTATGTCAGCCTTTGTATGGGTCTTCTAAAGGAGACCTTTCTAGCCTCCCAAAGCACCAAACCCCTGGATTGTTTTAGGTTAATTGATGATATCTTCACAAACTGCATTCAGGGTCAAGACACCCTTTCTCTGTTCCTTCACAACTTCAACACCTTCTCTCCCATCTACTTCATGTGGCTCTCCCCAACTCAGCATGCCACCTTCCTAGATGTTGACCTCCTCCTTTCTGATGGCTTCATCCACACTTCTGTCCACATTAAACGTACCAACAGCCAACATTACCTGCATTTTGACAGCTGTCATCTCTTTCATACCAAAAAATTCCTCCCATATAGTCTGGCCAACAGGGGACAGCTCATCAGCAGTAACAAGAACTCCCTTACTCAGTATGCTGTGGGTCTCACGAATGCCTTCACAGACAGGTGCTATCCCCCAGACCTAGTCAACAAACAGATCTCCCATTCCATTTCCTCTCACACCCCCAATCGTCCCACCACCCCCCAAGAACCAGCCACAAAGGAGTGTCCTCTTCATCGCCCAGTACTACCCAGATGGGAACAATTGAACCAAATCCTTTGCTAGGGCTTTCATTACTTATCATCATGCCCTGAAATGAGGGACAGTCTACCTGAGATGCTTCCCAACCTCCTTAAAGTGGTGTTTTGTCACCCACCCAACCTACCCAACATCCTAGTCCATCCCTGTGCCACTCCCAATCCCAACCCCTAGCAACAAGGATCATATCCCTGTGGAAGACTCAGCTGCAAAACTTGCCCAATCCACCCACCCAGTCCTGTCTAAGGTTTATTCTACCCCATCAGGAGCTGGGCCACCTGTGGAAGCAGCCACGTCATTTACCAGCTCTGCTGCAAATATTGCATGTCTTTCTATGTTGATATGACTACCAACCCACTGTCTAACAGAATTAATGGAGATTGCCAACCTGTGGCCAAGAGCAAAGTAGACCACCCTGTGGCACAACATGCAGCTGGACATAATACACTTGATTTCAATGGTCGCTTCACTACCTAATCCATCTGGTTCCTTCCCTCCACCACCACCAGCTCTTTTGAACTGTGCAGATGGGAGTTATCATTACAACACATTCTCCACTCCTGTAACTATCCCGGCTTCAATGTACAGTAACATACCATACCCACACCCTCCACCAAACAGCCTCCACCTTCTCTGTCGTATCATCTCCTTCCCGTTCTCATCTGCTGCCCTGTTTATTTGTAGTGCTCTGCCAATGCATCCATCCATCTTTCCTTGCTAGTAATAGGAGATTTTAATGCAAAAATAGGGAGAGATGAACATCCATATGGAGTTTCTGGAAAATAGCCACTACATGAAGAAAACAATGAGAATGGAGACTAGTATGCCAATTCGCAGCAAGGAATAATATGATTATTAAAAGTACCTGATTTCCACACACAAAAAGATCCCTATGGGTACTTGGATATCTGCAGCCAATGGAATAGTCAATCAGATTGACCATATTTGAGTGATTGCACGCCACTCCACGTCAGTTACGGATGTACAAACTACAGAGGACCAAACTGTGATTCAGACCACTTTGTGAAAAACCAGTCTTGAGAGAGAAACTGTCACTAACAAATGGCAACAGAATTGGAAAGATGATGAAATGGAATGCAGACAAACTGAACATTCCTGATGAAGTAAAAAAATACCGAGTAACACTAAGCAGAAAGTTGAGCAATGAAGAGACTGGAGTGGAGTAGTTGAAAGGTGGAACAGGATTGAAAAATCCATTAAGGATGGTGCAGAGGAAATAATAGGCATAAGAAGGAATAGAAGAACCCAGGAATGGTTTGATGAAGATTGCAGGTCAGCAACAGAGGAAAAGAACAGGGCATGACCAAAAGTGCTACAGAGAGAAACCAGAAATAATGTGGAATAATAGAGAGAGTTAAGGAGAAGAGCTAACAGACTGTGCAAGAGAAAGAAAGAGAGTGGAATAAGAAGAAATTTCAAGAACTAGTAGAGTTAAAGGAACTGAGTGAAATAAGAAAGTTCTATCATGTCACAGGCAAAATGAAGAATAGGTTCCAACCAAAACATTGGCCTGTTCCAGTAAAGATGGGAAAATGATAAGGGAGGAAGAACAGATAGTGGGAAGATGGGCAGAGTATTTCAAAGATACACTAAGCACCAGCCTAGAAGATGAAGAGACAGCCGCACAGGAGGAAAGAGTGAAGCTGGCAGTAGACAATGAAACCAATGAGGCAAGAAAGCCAACACTACAAGAGGTCTCCCAGGCTGTGCACAAGTCAAGAAACAATTGAGCAACTGGGGAAGACAGCATAACTGCTGAATTAATAAAAACTGGTGGTGAGGCTATAATAAAGGAACTGCACACATTAATATCAGATATATGGGAAGCAGAAACTGTACCAGATAATTGGAAAACTGGAATAATAATCCCCATTTATAAGAAACAGGACAGAACAGCATGTGAAATCTTTTGTCTATGAAGAACGTTTCGGTTTGGAACTGAAGTGGCTTGATTAGAAGATTTGGGTCTCAAAAGAGGACATTGCACCAATGGACTTTTAATTCATATCGACGAAAGAACAATTAAATGAATTGATTCAATGACTGATGAAATTAAGGTGTTAATTTTTCCACAGAATTTTAAAATTGCATTTACCAGGAATGCTTTTACATGGTTTAACATCAATATAGACTCATCAACTAGTCTACAGAGAAATGTAGATTTACTGATATTATATAACAGAAGAATAATGACCATAGAACAGATTTCACACAACATAACTGAAGTAAAAGTAATGTTAGGAAAAGATAAAGGTAAAACAGTATTTATTCTGAGGAATCAGTACCTACCGAACAACAGTTTCATTTCAAAAGAGCATAATTTCCAGTGAGATTAGGATTTAGTATCACTATAAATCACTATAAATAAGGCACAAAGACAAACAAGATACTGTTATATTAATTTGGAATAGTCACACTATTCACACAATCAGTTATATGAAGCTTATTCTAGAGTGAGACGCCCACTATAATTTATGTACCTACTCACCAAATAATGAAATGGCAAATTTAGTTCATAAGCAAGTTCTCTAATTGCTCAAATTAGTTAAGAATGAAATAATGCAGAAAGAAAGCAAAGGTTCTATAGCTTTATGAATACTCATGAATGTTGATGAGTGTTTTCGAATGTTCTAAAATGTTCTTTGATGTTCTATGGTACTAGATTTCTACATTATTCTGGAGTTATTTTTATTGTTTTCCTGTTTTCTTGAGTGTTTTAGAACGTTATGGAATGTTCTAGAAAGTTCCAAAGTTTTCTTTACTGTTCTCAAACATTTTTGAATGTTTTGCAATGTTCTTCGATGTTTTGGAATGTTCTCGGTGTTCTACAAAGAAATGAATAAGTGCATGACGCTGTACCTTATTCTATATAAGGATATTGCCGAATACTTAATTGGATTTAAGAGTATTTAAGAGTATTTTTGAGCATTTCATAGTGTTTTTGAGCTTGAAATACTAATATGTTTACGATTTATTTAATATTCATTTTTACGATCTTGTCGAATATTCCCAGAACACAACTGCAAATAAAGTCCAAGCGAATGGTGTCTTCTTCGACTAGTAGTAAATAATATGATGATTGAGGAAACAGAATCCTTGCAACTTCCATCTGACCCAGTCAAACATTGATTATCCAAGTGTTAGTCGTTTTACATGAATAGTGTCTCCTCGATTTTGTCTGAATGATGACTTGGGATTACTAGTTATTTCGCAACGCTTCAATAAAGAGATGGTAGTTAACTGGTAATGAGAAGAAGGTAGAGGAGTTCATAACTCTTATCGACGACAGTTAGTTAATTAGTAACAGTTTTATTACTCTACCCAAATTAAGCGCGTTGTGGGAAAAATTGTGATGATGAGACTGATGGAAAATTATTCTACACCCTTGCTCATAAATTGAGGATAATGCTGATACACGGCGAAACAACGCTCTGGTGGGCGGTTTGCGGGTTTAAATTAACTCGGGGTATGACCACCATACGGTGCATTTGACCTACGGTCGTCGCATGGTGGCGCTGGCAGCAGTCCACATACGCAGAGATGTGTTGGTGCATGTCAGAATATGGTGCAGCGAGAAAGTGTGCAGACGTTTTCAGACGTGCTAATGGTGACTGTGTGTTGAAAATGGCTCAAAGAACGCACATTGATGACGTTATGAGGGATAGAATACTAGGGCGACTGGAGGCTGGTCAAACACAGCAGGTCGTAGCACGAGCCCTCCGTGTGGCACAAAGTGTGATCTCAAGATTATGGCAACGATTCCAACAGACAGGAAACGTGTCAAGGCGCTACAGTATGGGACGACCACAGAGTACAACACCACAAGAAGACCAATATCTCGCCATCAGTGCCCGAAGACGGCCATGGAGTACTGCAGGTAACCTTGCTCGGGACCTTATTGCAGCCACTGGAACAGATGTCTCTAGACAGACATGGTTTATTCGCCCGGAGACCTACAAGGTGCATTTCACAGACCCCTGGTCACAGGAGAGCGCGTAAAGCCTGGTGTCAAGAACACAATACATGGTCATTGGAACAGTGGTCCCATGTTATGTTCACAGACGAGTCCAGGTATAGTCTGAACAACTATTCTCGCCGGGTTTTCATCTGGCGTGAACCAGGAACCAACCCCTTAATGTCCTTGAAAGGGACCTGTATGGAGGTCGTGGTTTGATGGTGTGGGATGGAATTATGATTGGTGCACGTACACCCCTGCATGTCTTTCACAGAGGAACTGTAACATGTCAGGTGTATCGGGACATCATCTTGCACCAGTATGTCCGCCTTTTCAGGGGTGCAGTGGGTCCTACCTTCCTCCTGATGGATAATAACGCACAGCCCCAACGAGCTGCCATCGTGGAGGAGTACCTCGAAACAGAAGATATCAGGCGAAGGGAGTGGTCTGCCTGTTCTCCAGACCTAAACCCCATCGAGCAAGTCAGATGCTCTCGGACGACGTATCGCTGCACGTCTTCAAACCCCTACGACACTTCAGGAGCTCCGACAGGCACTGGTGCAAGAATGGGAGGCTATAGCCCAGCAGTTGCTCGACCACCTGATCCAGCGTATGCCAACCCTTTGTGAGGCCTGTGCACGTGTGCATGGTGATCATATTCCATATTGATGTCGGGATACATGCGCAGGAAACAGTGGCGTTTTGTCGCACATTTGTTTCGGGACGGTTTTCTCAACTTATCACCAATACTGTGGACTTAGATCTGTGTCGTGTGTGTTCCCTATGTGCCTATGCTATTGGCGCCAGTTTTGTGTACTGCCACGTTGTGTGGCTCCACATTCTGCAATTATCCTTAATTTATGAGCATGAGTGTACTTCATCGTTTTAGAGACTTGAGAAAGAGTAAAGACACAGTAGTGTTCTTGTGCCTAAGGCTGGGTTTACACTAGCAACATATTGCAGCAATTTACTTGCGCGAAGGAACTTGCCGCGTGAGTTGCGAGTGTAAACTTATCGCCAAGTCGACTTGCGACCGTAGCAATTTATTGCGGAAGTTGCTTGCTACGCGTTTTCCGCTTCCAGTGTGAACATCACGCAAGAGCTATCTGCAAGTGACTTGCAGCATTTAGATTTATTTCTATTTCCTTCAAGTAGGAAGCGCAAGTTATAGTAAGTATGTCGTCTGCATAACACTCATGTTTAACAGTTTACTTAATGTGGTGACTTAATTTTATGCAGCTATCTCACGTATTATATGCCAACAAATTTCAGAAATGGAGGAGAAACGAGAATGGACGAAGCAGGACACAGAAAATTTTATTGAAGCTGTGGAGAGCTACCCCGAAATTTGGGACGTACATAACCGGGACTTTAAGGATAGAATGAGGAAGATGTGTGCGTTGACCGAAATCTCGTCAATATTCGACACGTCAGTGAAAGAGGTACAAAGAAAGTGGCATAACTTAAAGACCCAATTTTCTCAAGAAGTTAGGAAACTGCAGAAAATAAAAAGCGGCTCTCCTGGCATAGTTTCGGATTCTCGGTGGCCGTATTTTTCAGCAATGAAATTTCTAGAGAGTAGTGTTGCCACATCCTCTAACAGAATATCTTCGCTATCAACAAAGGTAAGTAGCTGTGAAGTTAAGCTGGGATTCCTTGTTTGTTTACTGTAGCTCCTTGTTGGGAAGTAAAAGTGGGGTAGGCTGCTCTTCATTGTGAGATTTCAATTTTATGACTTTTACCACCTATCTGTATTATGTTAAAGAATTAACTGCTAAATACTGTGATAGTGTACTCTCATGATTTATTTATCCCCCTTGAGATGTTTGAGAACCTTGTTTTTACACCACTGTCTGTTGCCTCAATATTTGTGGAAATGATTTGGGTGGGTTCATATTTTTTAAGGCTTCTTATAACACTTAATAATGATTGTTTAGCATAATATCACTGTTCAGAGCCCAATAATTAAGTATCTGTGTAGTATTTCTCTACAGAATGCTTCAGCACAACACTTATCTCCTTCCAGCATTATAGTTCCTCATGTAGGTGAATGACCTTCCAGCTAATATCCAAGAAGCTGAATTAGTTCTTTTTGTTGATGAGACTAGTATTGTAATCAATCCAAGCATTCTTCAACAAAAGAATTGGTAAACAGTGTTGTTAAAAGTATCATTGCCTGATTTTCTGCTAATGGTCCCACCCTCAATTTAAAAAGAAAAAAAGAAATCAGTCCTGCACATCCAGGTGTGTACTACACCAGTGATAAGTTAATAGATGGTGAGGAAATAATGAATTGGGTGGAAACTTCAAAATTCTTAGGTGTTGGGGAGAGACAAATCTGTAAGTTGACATATTTTCATACAGTGTTATATGGAATAGTGTTCTGGGAGCAACTCATATCTAAGTAAGAAAGTCTTCATTGTCCAAAAGCGTGCTGTGAGAATAATATGTGATGCTCACCCACAATCATCCCTTAGACACCAGTTTAAGGTATTGGGTATTCTGACTACTACTTCACAGTATATTTATGCCTTAATGAAATTACATTAATTACTCTACATTAAAGTTGTCTTCAGCGTACCATGCTGCAACTAAAAGTTTTGACTACTTACACAGTGATATGAAGTGTCTGACAGATAGCAAAGTAAAAAATTGAAAAGAAAATGAAAAAGTTTCTCTTTGACAACTCCTTTTCCATAGAAGAATTTCTTTTACTGTGATGTGCAGTAGGTGGTGGGTACTAACGAGTTTGTATGTTATAGACTTTTATGGATATAAAAAATATATACACCTTATAAATGTTCAGCATGTAGACATGTTAACAAATTAATTTGCTATGTATAATGACTCCTTCCACATTGTTACAATTTATCATGCTAAATGATCCACGTAACATGAAACTAACTATATTAGTCTCTGCAAATTTGATTGCCATCTGGAATTATACATTTGCAGTAATATAATTAGTCATAGTATTGAGTAGATCCAGTTTTTGGGAATGTAAACAAATTATTTTCATAATACCACCACCAACAGAACCAGGGTTTGTAAAGCTCTGTGATGTTCAAAACTATCTTTTGATTGCTGACTTACACAATAGTTGTTCTTGCATAACATTAACACAGATAGTACAAAATGGTATAATTAATATGTATTAGTCACATTTTACATTGTGAACTTAAATTCTATTAACCTTAACTGTCTTTTGGTTGTAGTATGAGCAATATGCTTCCAATGAAGTCTATCGACACTGTATGGAAACTTAGTTATGTTCCATTTGTTTGCCTCTTGTATTCCTTGATCTGCTGTTATATTCAATTTTGTTACTTTTTGCAGGAAGAAGAAATAGTTACAGGAGATGATGTGCCTGTTGCTAATGAGGGGAAGAAATGGAAAAGAAAGGAGACTAAAGGAAGTGGTAATGGGCTCATTGAAAAGGCAGAAAAAATTCTGGGCAGGGAAATTGATGCTTTCCAAACCTTTGGAGATTATGTGGCTAGTGAGCTGCGGTCACTAAAGAATGAAAAAAATGTAAACAAACTGAAAATAATGATTCTGAAAAACATCATTGAAATAAGCGAGATTGACAGTGCAGAAATACCATCCACTCCAGTTTCGCCAGTGAGAGAGACAAGTGCTGCCAGTCAATGCATACTTAATGTTACAGATTTTATAAACATAGGACAATGATAATAGAATATCTGTATGATACCGAAATAAAACATTATTTTATTTTCAGAATGTAGTGTTTATTCAACAACCTTAAAAAAAATGGCTCAGTAAACCTGTAATGATTGGTGACTTTAAGCTCACTGGAATGTGTACATTTTGGGCTTTTGTTAAGGTCTTACAAATAACATCTTCAGAAACTGATTTTTTAAATGTTTCACACATAGGAACAGTAAATGCTTATTAAATCTGTATGATTATTAGCTAGAAACGTAAATGTGGTACACTAACGCTGATTGTATGAGAAGTAGTTGTATTCCAATTCTGTGCCAAAATAATTAGCCACAAATGTAAGATTATATTAATAACAAATGAAAGACAGTTCATAAAGAAACTGAATGGTAGGTTGTGCTTAGTTTCTTGGCCTACACAACTCTGTTGAAGCTGTAATTGTACTGTGCAAAATATTTCAAAATTGCAACGAAGGAAGGATTTTTGTAAAGAAACGAAGTGGGTTTCAATTCCTAACCTGACCTGGATCTCCTAGTGAAAGTTACATGTAGAATAGTTATTTTCAAAACTGCAATTAAGGAAAGAATTTTTGTAAAGAAACTCAAAGTTAGGTTGTGATCCTTTCTTGGCCTCCACTGCTCCTTGTGTAAATTGTATTGTGCAGACTATAGTTTATTTCAAAATTGAAATGTTTGGTTGCATGTCAAATATAGTCTATCAGACAGATCTGCTGCCATTTCCCATGTTATCCTCCAATAAAAAACATTGCCTACATATTGCTACCTTCCAGAACAAAATAGTGAACATAAATTGCTAAGTATTGCAGTAATGTTGGAGGAACCTGTTTACATTTTGATTCTTCTGTGCAGCTGTAATTACATTGGGTGCCCATACATTATGGCCATGTGGAACAAAATTATGCACAACTCTTGTCAAGTAGTGCAAGCTCCAATTCTTCTGATCTTAAACTGAATTTCACTACTTACTAACACGCTTCTTTGCAAATATTGATACGCTTTATACTTCTTTTCACTGCAGCCAATCTTTGCAATTTAACATTAAGTAAATAAGTGTTCAACTGGTCCTGCAGTTGCACGTTAAAAAATTACTCAAAATTACTGAGAAACTTTACTATAAGGTCCAGGAACATGTATGTAATGTCAGAAATCAGTAACTCCAAAAACATGCTTAGGACCATATAGAATGTAGTGAAATGAGTGCTGGGGCAGCCAGCCACAGAAAAGAACATCACTATTGAACTTAATGGTAAGGCTATACATGATAAGTCGCAGGCAGTAAATATATTTTCCAAGCCTACAGTTTACATTTTAAATGTATCTGTACTGCCAAGGTACTTCACCTAATGGCAATACAAAGTAATTCATGAATTCTTCACGAATTGCTCTAGTATCGTGAGAATTTCTGTTACATTGCCCTGTTTGAATGGGGATTAAATTGTGTGTTCCTTGCTCTTCATTCCTCCATGAGGCCCCTATTACCTCACCATTCTGTACATCCTCTACATCAAAATTACTTCGGTTTGCATAACTGCCATCTTTCCTGTCCATTAAGAAATTGTATAGGGCACATATAGCTGAAACTATTGCCACAGTTTTTTCAGGACCTAGTAACAATGGACGCCTCAATATCCTAAACCGTTGTGCAATGTGTCCAAAAAAATTTTCCACAACTCTTCTGGCCCTCGATAACCTGTAATTAAACACTCTGTTCGGACCCGGCTGGTTATGGAATGGATAGGGCTTCATTAAATATGACCTCATTGGAAATGCATCATCTGCAATGATTACATAGGGGGTGTCCTTTTCTCTGCCAGGAAGTGGTTTGGGCAGAGGAATGTCAAGATGTCCTTGCTCCAAGGCTGAAGATAAGAAACAGGTACTGAATACACCACCATCTGAAACTCTTCCATTGCAGCCTACATCCATGTATAACAACTTTTAACTAGCATCTACAAGTGCCAATAATACAACACTGTGGCAATGTTTATAATTATAATAATAGCTTCCACTGTCTTTTGGAGCTTGCATCACAATATGCTTCCCATCCAATGCCCCAATGCAGTGTGGAAAGTTCCAGTTCTCTTCAAACCCCTTTGCCACCTGCATCCACTCGCTTGTTGTTTCAGGAGTCTAGAAACAGATGATGTGTAATTATTACATGTTCTATTTAATTAGCTAGTCACTTTCCATTTTATGAGCATTAGAAAAAAAAATTTATAAGTATATCATTCTGTAAAATGCAGTTTATTTCAATAAAAATTTAGTTTCATTGTTGTGTTTTCACATACCTTCAAATAATTTTCCCTTTTCAATACGTCAAAAATGGCTCTACATACGTCAGGTACGATCAGAGAAATCGTGCTGACCGGAATACGAAACAAGTACATCAGGGACTTGTATGAGTCTCCTACAAAGAAAAGATTTCAAAATTTAAACTTGTTTTCGTTCTATGTTTCACACAAATAAACGAAAAGGCCTATTTTATTTGTAGCTCACCTGTAGCTATAAATCGTAGAGTGACAAGCAAACGTTCCTTTGCTGAAATAGCAGTACGGAACTTTGTGTCTCGTTTTGATATGACGGGCCCTATTGATGTCAACAAACACTCCAGATCATTTGAGGACATTCTGCAAAAGTTTTCAAACGTATCCATGCTCTCGATACTAAGTTCTTGCAAAAGGTTATTATAGGCACCATATTGCGATCTTCTCATTATCCACTCTCTAACCCAAATACTTCTCTTTTTCTTTTTCATGTTTTTCATTACAATTACAAGAGCTGCAGCATATCTCACACACCTACTTGTCATTTTATACTTCGGCAGACACTCGTAGTGGTACTGAAAGCATATGTAAACAGTATCTGCAATTTGTTGACGCAAGTTTCTTGCCACAGAACTTGCGGAAGAATCTTGCTTAATTCTTGCGCTGCTGTGTAAACACAGCTGCAAGCGGCTCGCAATAACTTGCAGCAAAAACTTCTGCAAGCGACTTGTTTGTGTAAACCCAGCTTAAGATTTAAGAAAGTTTTGTCACTAGCCATTGATTGTGGAAGGGAAGTCTTTTCCACTGGAAGAGAGAGTGGGTAGCCTGTAGCAGTTTACAAATTAGCCAACTAAGTAGAACATAAAATTGTTACCAATTTAAATTTTGCGCCATTTTGTCATATGACGGTTGGCAGCCGTGCTTTTTTCATATTTTTTATCTGCGATCCTTCCCATTAATAGCCTGATTGCTTTTGTGCGGTGAACACTGTTGTCTGACGTTTATTTTCATCATGGTGCAGATGACAACTGAGCAATGTATCCAAGTAATAAAAAGTTATTACGAAAACAGTGAAAGTCCCACGGCAACCGTTCGTTAATTGCGTGTTATTCGGACGTAATGCTGCTCCAACCGAATCATCAGTTCGGAAGTTGATGCGGAACTTTGACAACCGCGTTCTGATCGAACACAAGAAAACATAGCTGTTATGCGTGACAATGTGATCGCAAGCCCCAAAAATTGGTTCACCGTGGAGCTCAACAACTGAATTTTCAATACGTTCACTGCATGAAATCATTCCAAAAGATCTGAAAATGCACGTGTACTAGATTCTACGAGATTCAACTTACACAAGAGTTGAAGCCTGCATATCATGGTCAGAGACATCGATTTGCTCAATGGGTCTTGGCTGGCCAAGCGGAGACCGAGAACTTCACAAATTTTCTCAGATGAGGCACTCTTCGACTTCAGTGTGTACGTCAATTTGGGATAACGAAAATCCGCGAGTGACTGTGGAAGATGAGATGCATCCACAACGCACGACTGTGTGGTGTGGGTTCTGGGCAGGCGTGATCGGCCGGTACTTTTTTGAAAATGATGAGGGAGCTGCCCTCACTGTGAACAGAGAGCGTTACCGAAACATGCTTTCTGATTGGTTTATCCTTCTTATTTTTGAAAACGACGATTTTTGGCTGTGCAAGATGGTGCGAGTTGTCACACATCCAGTGTAACGATTGCTCTGCTGAATGAAAAGTTCCCTCAAAAAATTATCTCTTTGCGTGCCAACCAGGATACCAACTGAAGGATGAAATTATTAACGGCATCACACCAGATGTTTGTGACCACATCATCGAGAACTTCAACGAACATATTGCTCGTTGCCGCACGGCCTTGGGTGGTCGTATGGAGGATATAATTTTTCGTACATAGATGGGAGAATTTACTTAATGTGTCTGTATAAAAACATTACATTTCCAATAAATGTTATATGTTCTACGGCACTTTAATATTTGTACCTACTTCCCTGTCACCCTCTACTTCTAAGGGAGAAGGGGCACGTCATAAGGACTGAAAATGTATAACAACCCAGTCTCAAACGTCGTCGTACACCGCTAGGTGGTGCTGTACTACGAGAGTATTGTAGGGGAACTTGAGGATTTCCTCATTCGAGCGCTAGCCAGCATACAAAGAACATGGAACGGTTTACGAGTGCCGAGTTTGCAGACATGCATTTAGTTTATGGGATATCTGAGTGCAGTGGATGAGCCATGGGACTCATTTAACGAGAATGCTTCCCACGCACCATAGTTCGTTTCCACGTCTGCATTGAAATTTGTGCAAGTACGCGTCATTAAGAAGTGGTAGGTCTAGTGAGAGCAGGCCATGAACGGCATATTCAGTAGTTAGGGAAGAAAGTGTGTTGGATGCCGCGGAGACTAATCCCAGCACCAGCATACGTGCCGTTGCCTCGTAGTAGTGTCCAGCGTATTTTGAGTTGTTGGACCCCGATGACCATCCTGTATTTGTGCATTTCGGACAGTGCTTGCTGCAACAAAGTGACCGAGCGAGTATTTCCCAGTTTGTTCACTGATGAGGCCATGTTCACTAGGGATGAAGTATTCGGTCGCCACAGTGGGCATTTGTGGACACCAGAGAGCCCCATGGCGTGCGGGACACAACATCACTTCATAGTTAATGAGTGGGCCGGTTTGATCAGTGACTACTTTGTCGGGTTGTACCTTTCATCATCCAGCTTGGCGGCAGCAAATTATTAGACCTTTCCGAAAAAGGTTCTTACCCGCTTGCTTGAACATGTTATAGCAAATGTGAGGTACAGCATATGGTTCCAACATGATGGGGAGCTTGCTCATTTTCGACTGGTTGTTCATAGACATTTGTTCATTCCTGCATGGATGGATTGGGAATGACGGACCTGCTCCCTAGCCCCCCACGATCACCGAATTTATCGAATCTTAATTTCTTTCAGTGGGGAGCCATGAAATTTCTGATGTATAGCGGTCCTGTAGAGTCTGAAATGGATTTCGTCGCATGAATCGTTTGCCAGCTGCTACAATCAAACAAACTCCCAGTGCATTCGAGCGTGCCCGGCAGTCAAAGCTCCGTCGGTGCCAGCCAAGCGTGGCGTCTGATGGTGCAGACTTCGAGCATCTGCTGAACATTTGAGCTGTATTCACGTCGTACACCATATGTACTAATTATGTCCAATAAATGTTTCACTTGTATCACTCTCTTGTTTCCTTTCCGATCTTCGACCCTTGCTACCACTTACCTCTGACGTTTGTGGGCATGGGCTACTATGCTGCCCCCACTCCCCACAGAAGTTTGTCGCAACAAATGTGGGACACCCACCTAAGAGTCGTCAGGGGCACTGTCTTTGGTGTTTCGGCAGTTATTTGCAATTTCGTTTGTGCGACTTGTAGCTAGAGCGAGCCCAAACAAATACTGTGCATCACGTCTTCCATGCGACACCCACTGTCTACAGGGAGCGTGGGATTGTTTCTCATTATAAACAAAATGATTTTTAAAGCGGAATTTTACGTGCCCGTTCGATAGACCGATCCCAGATTAATCTAGTGCGACATTTGTTTTATCGATATACATTACCAGGGATAGTACCACACAAAGAATAATCGGTACCCGAGCGGTGACCGCATTGTCCTGGCTGCTACTGCCAAGCATGCAGCGCTACTGAGTAGCTGCTGGAGGACTGCTCATTCATTCTTCTTGCTATAGCGTCCCTGTTAATACACGTCTATAAAACGAATATCACGCTAGAATAATTTGGTACCGCTCAATCGAATAGACATAATATTCTGCTTTAAAAATAATGAAAGACGTGATAAGCCGTACTTGTTTGGGTTGGCTACAGCTACATATAACGAAACCGAAATTGCTGATATTTGCTGAAACTTAAGAGGAAATGGGCATGATGGCTCTTTGGAGGAACGTCCAGAATATATATCTTTCTATGTAAGAAAGATAAAATGTACTTCTGTTCAATTAAGTAAAGGAAATGAACAACTCCCTGCTCAATTAAATACTTTTTCTATCCTTCAGGCCACATAAAATTGCTTCGTCCACTATGGTCAACACTTTTAAAAGAAACTAGGAACCTGATAGCCCAAGTACATTTCAAAAGCAGTTGTGCGTTTACAAGGGCGCGAATATCGATTGTGGAACAAAAAATCCGGCAGCTAGAAGCGCATTTCGATACTGGACAGTTTACTTGACCAGTGGAAGTGGTATTGAGAAATCGGTTTACGAAAACTAGGTTTCGGATTCCTATATAAACGTAGTAACAGACGATTGAGTGTTGTTTTTCGAGGTATCACTACCAAAATCAGTGCAGTTGGTAGCTGTCCGCTTTAAACATAAGCAGTTTACAAACATACCTCAAATTGCGCTTATACTTTTATTTATTTATTGCAAACAATCTAAATAACGTTCAAGAAAACAACGTGTTATTCTACTTTTAGGCTATAATTAACGTTATAAATGTATGGTTACTATCCCAGAGGATGCTTCATCAGAAAATAGTATGGGTTTAACTGTGCGCCAACTGGAATTTTGGAGAAAACTGGGGCACATTCACGACATACGTCTTGACTGCAGAAATGTTTGAAATAATCACGAGTACTTTATGTGAGCAGCATACACGGAATTTACGTCGTTGCCAGCACTGGTATTGCTGGTTTACCCATCTTCAGCAGCGTATCTCTTATTTTGTTCGTGAGCTATATCCTTTATGATAGATTAAGGTAGGAAGAATGATGTGGTTGGGCTATGCAAGTAAAAAGTTTCTTGTGGTTCTTCAGCTTTGCCGAGCCTCTCACGTGTTGCATCTGTCCCTTTCATATACGCAGCTCATGAGCATTTTTCAGTGTTTCTCTTCGTTTTTCTTTTGCAACCCGATTATCAGATTAAAATTAATCACACACACTACGTGACTAAAAAGTGAAGCGCACAGTAGACATGGTCGACTGTCAGAGTGACTTCACAATATTGGCGAGTATGTAAATGATTAGAATACCAGTTTTCTGTGACAGTTACGACGGCCAGCAGAGTGCATTAGTTATTGTTCGTGTTTAGTGTTGTTACCAAACCTAATAGGATATACGAGGGTCATTCAATAATTAAAGAGACAAATTGGTCTGGAGAAAACAGCGTTTTTTTACAAAACAATATTTTTTCTACTTTTCAACATAATACCCTTGAACATTCACGTATTTATTCCAACGGGCTACAAGTTTTTTTTTTATTCCGGTTGCAAAGAACTCTTTGTTTTGATGTTTGAATCAATTTCCCACAGACTTTTTCACGTCCTCGTTGTCTTGGAACCTCTCCCCACGCTCCTTCAGTGCGCCATACGAATCGAAATTACTAGGTGCTAAATCAGGACTGTAAGGGCTATGAGGTAGTACTTCCCAGCCCATTCTGTCGATGGTTTCACGGGTTAGTTGAGCAATATGAGGACGTGCGTTGTCTTGCTGGAGAATCACACCTCTCCTCTGAGATCGAAGACATATCTCTCCCACGGCTGGCTTCACCTTGTTTAAAAGCAAATTCTAGTAGTATTGGCGATTCACTGTACGCTGCTTCAAGATAATCACAAAAAACTGGACCTTCAGCATCCCAAAACACCGTCAACATGACTTTCCCTGCTGATGCTTGGGTACTGAATTTTTTCTTGACAGGTGAGTTGGTGTGCTTCCACTCCATGTTTTGTCGTTTTGATTCTGGCTCATAATAGTGAACCCAAGTTTCATCAAAAGTTAAAATTTTGTTGAGGAAGTGCTCACATTCTCTTTCATAACGATCCTTTAGCTCTGTGCGCACTCTCAACCTTGTTTCCTTATATAGCCGCGTCAACTCCTTTGGGACCCATCTTGCACATGTTTTGTGGTACTTCAGCTTGTTACAGATAATGTTACGAACTGTACCAGTACTAACTTGGACCTAAGCCGGCCGCTGTGGTCGAGCGGTTCTATGCGCTTCAATCCGGAACCGCGCTGCAGCTACCGTCGCAGGTCCGAATCCTGCCTCGGGCATGGATGTGTGTGATGTCCTTAGGTTAGTTATGTTTAAGTAGTTCTAAGTCTAGGGGACTGATGACTTCAGATGTTAAGTCCCAGAGTGCTTAGTCATTTTTTTTAACCTTATCAACTATCATTTCCACACTCACCCGGCGGTGGACACGAATGTTATCAATTCGACTTTCAAGTGAGGGAGTTGAAAGCGCAACTGGTCGGCCAGAACGGTGTTCATCAGTCACTGAGTTGCGGTCATTTTTGAACCGCTCTACCCACTTGTAAAAATTTGCGCGACGCATACAACCTCCACCATAAACTTAAGACATTCTGCAGTATATATTCACTGGTTTTTCGCCTTCAGCAAGTGAAAAACGAATAACAGAACGCTGTTCAACTAATGTGGACGTTTCAAGCGGACTCGCCATGTTAAATGTATTTTTGAGGTTATAAACAAAACAATGTTGATATATCAACTGATCAGGGCTCGTCCCAGTGATGTCAACTTAGAGCCATAAAAATACCAAACTTGCCCCACTACCAGTTTTTTCCCCAGACCAATTTGTCTCTTTAATTATTTCATGACCCTCGTATAATGAGCGTGAAGAGCGGCAGGTACTGAATGATCACCATGAAGAACCCAGAGATACTGCGTAAGCGTTTGAGGTAGCGTTATCGACATCTGACAGAGTTCGAAATGGACATCGAAATGGACATTACTTGTGGCAGATTAATCTCCCAAGTCCCGTACGAGTTCGGCATAGATTAATCTGCCACGAGTAAGGAGTATGATGGGCAAACATCTATTAGGCTCACTACGAACGTAGTGGTGTGGACATGTTGGGAATGTGGGTCTCACGGGGAGCGTCCAAGAGATAAGTCCCTGCAGGCACACTATCCTCCGTGCCCTCGATGGCTCAGAGGGACAGAGCGTCTGCCATGTAAGCAGGAGATCCCGGGTTCGAGTCCCGATTGGAGCACACATTTTCAACATGTCCTCAATGAAGTACATCAACGCCTGTTTGCAGCTAGGGTGTCCATTTAATTATCATTTCATTTCTAGCAAAGCAAACAGTGACTGTTCTTTTGGGAACAGATACTACCGTCATATATACTTAGAAGAAGACCAAACCAGAGCTCGGGAAATGTGTCTCCGTTCACTGAACAGCTTTCCAAGTGTGCTAGAACGGTGGACTCGACGGGCGAAACCGAAGGTAAGGAAAGTTTTAATATCTTTTAGTACAGATAAGGCTAGAGAAAGGTAACACACTGTAGAATTCTACTATAGTGTGATAAGGGATCTCTGCGATCAGACACATGCAATCCTACAAGATTAAAAGACATCAAGCAAATAAAAGCAAAGTTAGTAACTCTGAAACGTAAGGAGCTGGAGGGATTTATGAAATCCAAAGTAAAGTCAGTCATTGAAGATAAGACTGCTGTATTCTACCATCTTGTCAGACAAGCCAAGAGTAGAAGAAGAATTTTTATGGATGAACTTAAAATTCATGATGGTACCATAACCATCACCTTGAAGAGAATAATTAAAGAAATCTCAACGTACTAAGAACGCATTTATGCATAAGGGGAAACAAACGAAGAAGAGTATGATGAGCTCTTTAGTACGGATGTTCCACGAATATCGCAAGATAACGATGAGAACATTTGTTCGGACATCACCAAGGATTATTTATTGGTAATCGTGTGCACCTCTTCTTCTAGAAAATCTCCAGGACCTGACGGATTGCCCATTGAATTCTATAAACGATTTTGGATCCTAATAGGAGAAAAGTTCACCAAAATTGTCAATGAAGTCTTACGGGGAAAGCCAGTGCCTGCAGAGTTCATACAACGCAAAATTGTGTTGATCCCGGAGAACAGGGGCTGCAGAAAAATAAGTAACGTACGGTCGATCTCGCTTTTAAATTCGGATTATAAAATTATAGCTCGAGAAATTAATAAGCGCTCTCTATACCATGCACTGTTCACATCATAGGCCAACAGCAGACCTGTGCTTTTAGAAGGACAATTTTACAAACTGCGTGTCATGGCGATGTCATTGCGCTAACACAGGAAAGTAACATAAAATGTGAATTGCTTTTCATAGACTTCCGTAAGGCATTTGATCAAATTAATCACAAACACCTGATAGAAACAATGCGCCGATTGGACTTCCTGCCAAAGGCCATCGACATGATTAAGAACATGGCAATGTGTGTTACTACACAAATCACCGTTAATTGTCAACTGTCAAAACAAATAGAAATAAAATGGGGCGTTACCCAAGGAAGCCCTTATCAATGCTTATGTTTGTTGTATCTTTGTAACCTTTCCTGAGACAGCTACAGTGTAGACGGACAGGCATTACCTTCCACGGAACAAAGTCCGTGGTAGGAGCCTATGCGGACGATGTAAGCGTAATCATCACAGACGTCGCAGATGTGTTATAACTAGAGATGGCACTTGCAAAATATTGTTCCGCATTAGGTGCGACGGTAAATGAAAACAAAAGTAAATCTCTGATTACAAAGGGGTCTGTTAACTTGCACACTGAGTGGGCGAATCATCTTACTGAACACAGTGCTCTTGGAATAGCATTGACTACTTCCCTTTTAAACTGGCGGGAGGTGGCAACGAAAATCAAGGGAGCTTTGACTGAAAACTGTTAGCGAAGCATAGACCAGTTCCAGAGAATACAGTGTATCAGCATATATATTTTACCCAAGGTCTAGTACACAGCACTCATTCTCCCCACCTATCATTGGTGGCGAAGACGATCATGTCCACCTTAGCAAAGTTCTTATGGAAAGGGGAACTGTTTCGAGTGCCGGTGAAAACGGCAGTGTTGGATCCAATCAATGGAGAAACGGGACTAATAGACATCAAGTCTAAGGAGATGGCTTGTATGTCAAACGAACATTGAGCATAATGTGTAACAGCCCAGGATACATTACAGCAAAACCATGCGACACTGTCAGGCCAGAAAGTGTGAACCGCAGATGAATATACAAAAAATAAGTTTTAAACTGAAACGTATCAGGGAGTTTTATCTTGAGCGAACATTCCTCAGCAAAAAGCTTTTAAAATCCGAAAACATTACAGCAAACGCGATTTTAGCACAAAGAAGGAAATATGAAAGGAAAAACATCATAGAAACTAAATATGCTGCAATAGCATGGAATGTAGTATGGAGAAACGTCAGTAGTGTTGTTCTTTCGTCTGACGTGACAACAGCGTAGTACAATGTTGTCAGTAACATCATCAGCACTAATGAGCGTCTCTTTGCCGTCGGTTTAAGTGATACTAACCTCTGCAGTAAATGCAACCTTGTTGATACAGTGTCTCATCGATACAGACGTGGACATCGGATTATAGACTGGAGGTAGACAAGGGAGAAAATTGTTCGAATAAAAAGAACATCCGCGATCAATGTACCGACTAACATTTTCTCCAGACCAGAAAAAAGTTATTACTCTCAGGAAAAAAATAAAGCAGCGATTTAATGGGAAAATATACAAGTTGCATTTTTAACAACATTGGGAGTGATGGAAGTATTGAATACAAGATGTATATGGAAACTGAGTTCGAAAAAACACTGAAGTATCCGAACCAAAAAATAAATATGGTAATACGCTCCGAATTGTCTTCGGCAGAATTGATATAGCTTTGGGACACGTGGCTTCCTCGTGGGGAGGGGATGGGTTGGTCCACGAAGCCTTAGCAGTATCGCGGAGAGGCCCCACTATTTCTGCGGCGTATTCCCGATCCTAACCTCCCCCACAAGTCGCACATGAAAAATAAATCAGTATTACGGCAGATACAAGAATATGACGGCAAACATCTGGTGTCTGTTACAAAGGAAGATTTTGAACTCCCTAAGGATGCTGTTAGAAGGCATGTGCCACTGAACTTAAACTAAACGATGGCACTTTCATAATTGTCACAGTGTATAGGTCCCCCTCAGGGGATTTCCAGCTATTTCTAGAAAACTTGGATGCTTTGTTGTGCTGTCAGACGGGGAAGCAAATTATCATTTGTGAGGATTTCAATGTTGATTCCCTGAAAGAGTGTAATAGGAAGAATGACCTTGTAGTATTACTCAGTTCTTTCAATTTGAGCTCCGTCATTGATTTTCCTACTCGGATAACAAAGAACAGCAGTACATTGATAGATAACTTTTTTATGGACCAAGATAAGTTTAAGGACATAAATGCTTATCCTGTTCAGAATGGTCTTTCAGATCATGGTGCACAGCTACTATTGCAAACTTTAGGGAAAGCCTACAGCAGCTAGACTGGGATGAAGTGTATAAGGAACCCGATGCAAACTTGAAGTATAACTTACTTCATGATACATTTTTAAGGGTATTTGAAAATTGTTTTCCCAAGAAAATAGTTAAACATAATTCCAAGAAAACATATAAAAAACCTTGGCTAACTAAAGGAATAAGAATATCTTGCAACCGTAAAAGAGAACTGTATCTAACAGCAAGAGGGAGTACTGACCCCAAAATTGTTCAATATTATAAAAACTATTGTGCAGTACTAAGAAAAGTTATTAAAAAATCCAGAAGCATGTGTATCATGTCTGAGATCAGTAGCTCTGATAATAAAATTAAAGCAATTTGGAATATTATTGAAAGGGAAACAGGGCAACCAAGAGCACAGGAAGACTGTAGTGCCATAAAACTGAATGACAAGTTTACTAACAATCAGAAATTGAAAATATTTTCAATAATCATTTTTTAAATGTTGTGGAGAAAATAGGATCTAGATCTTCACTAGAAGAGGCATGGCTACTAATAGAAGAGGCCATACCTGTGCAGTTTGAAACAACTGTAATTCGACCAACCTCTCCCTCTGAAATCAGTAAAAAAATAAACTCACTGAAAAGGAAAAGCTGTTACGGAATTGATGGCATTTCCAGCAAGGTACTTAAAGCTTGTTCCCCACAGATAAGTAGGATTCTCAGCTACGTATGTAATAGCTCTTTGGAGCAGGGTGTTTTCCCCGATAGACTGAAATATGCCATTGTAAAACCATTGCATAAAAAGGGGGATACATCGGATGTCAACAACTACCGCCCAATCTCTCTTCTAGCAGCTCTATCAAAAATTTTTGAGGAAGTATTGTATTCAAGAGTAGCCTCCCATACTTGTGAAAATAAAGTACTAACAAAATGTCCGTTTGGCTTTCAGAAAAGCTTTTCAAAAGAGAATGCTATATACGCTTTCACTGGTCAAATATTAAATGCTCTGAATATCCGGACATCACCCATTGGTATTTTTTGTGATCTCTCAAAGGCCTTTGATTGTGTAAATCATGGAATTCTTTTAGATAAGCTAAATCATTATGGTTTAAGGGGGGCAGTGCACAAATGGTTTAATTCATACTTAACTGGAAGAATGCAGAAAGTTGAAATAAGTGGTTCATGTAATGTTAAAACAACAGCTGATTCCTCAAACTGGGGGGCTATCAAGTATGGGGTCCCACAGGGTTCGGTCTTAGGTCCTTTACTGTTCTTGATATACATTAATGACTTACCATTCCACATTGATGAAGATGCAAAGTTAGTTCTTTTGCTGATGATACAAGTATAGTAATAACATCCAAAAACCAAGAACTAAGTGATGTAATTGTAAATGTTGTTTTTCACAAAATTATTAAGTGGTTCTCAGCAAATGGACTCTCTTTAAATTTTGATAAAACACAGTATATATAGTTCTGTACAGTAAATGGCACAACTCCAGTAATAAATATAGAGTTTGAACAGAAGTCTGTAGCTAACGTAGAATTTTCAAAATTTTTAGGTGTGTCCATTGATGAGAGGTTAAACTGGAAGCAACACATTGATGGTCTGCTGAAACGTCTGAGTTCAGCTACGTATGCTATTAGGGTTATTGCAAATTTTGGTGATAAGAATCTCAGTAAATTAGCTTACTATGCCTACTTTCATTCACTGCTTTCGTATGGCATCATATTCTGGGGTAATTCATCGTTGAGTAGAAAAGTATTCATTGCTCAAAAACATGTAATCAGAATAATTGCTGGAGCCCACCCACGGTCATCCTGCACACATCTATTTAAGGATCTACGGATCCTCACAGTAACCTCCCAGTACATATATTCACTTATAAAATTTGTTGTTAATAATCCAACCCAGTTCAAAAGTAATAGCAGTGTGCATAGCTATAACTCCAGGAGAAAGGATGATCTTCACTATGCAGGGTTAAATCTGACTTTGGCACAGAAAGGGGTAAAATATGCTGCCACAAAAGTGTTTGTTCACCTACCAAACAGCATCAAAAGCCTGACAGATAGCCAACTAACATTTAAAAATAAATTTAAAAAATTTCTAGATGACAACTCCTTCTACTCATTGGCTGAATATTTAAATATAAATTAAAGGGGGGGGGGGAACAACAGCTTAAATATTAGTGTCATATAATATTTTGTGTAATGTAATATCTTATACAGACATCTTTTATTAACCTGACACGTTCCACATCATTACGAAGTGTCGTATTCATGATCTATGGAACAAGTATTAATCTAATCTAATCTAATCCACAAAAATAACAGGTCAGTTAAGGAATTTGCGATGTTGCTATTCGGGACTGCTCTTCTATCCACATAGTTTACCCTGGAGGAGACCTAGGTGCACACATCAAGGATTTACTGAATGATTATGTTGGGTCTGGGAAGTGACGAAGAGTAACCTCAGGTTGCAAAAAAAGAAGAAAATGTGCATACTGAACTGACACCAGTTGAAGGTGACAGTGAAGATGCTAAATGTGTGCTACTGTTAAAGACTAACTGTCATTCCTCATTCTATGAGTGCTATAATTTATGACTGCAATTAGCTGTCGCCTTCTTTTTGTCATTTCATTATAAGCTAGTCATTTTTGTTATTGTTTTTCCGGAATAAAAAAAACATTGTTTACTGACAAGAAGTGTTTAACGTTCGAACTACGTAACATGGACTTGTAAGAGGCGACGGTTCGACTACCACTCAAACCTAATTTTTAATCTGTATTTTTTTTCATCACTGGTCATATTATTTAATTTATATGACATTTGAGAGGTATTATATTTAAAAGCCACGTGTGTTTGCACGAAGGTTTAGTGAATTTCATGTTGTTTGGCAACTTACTATTTTTAATTAAATTTGATTATTAGAAAAAACATATTTACAACTATTGAAAAGTAAATGAAGAATTGCCTGAGTTTTTCTGAAATGTATGTCTATCGTGATTAGCGAAATCCCTAATACATGCAATCTGGTAAGGTATCCGGAACTACTTTGCATCTCGACGCTTCAAGCTGCAGACGCTGAAGCAGACCCCATTTGGTGGTTAACCTGCGTAGCACTGAGACGTTGATAATGTAGCAAGAATGAATAGTGTAGTTGCAAATTTTTTGGAATATGACAGAATTTACACTTGTACTACAAAAACGATGGTTTGAGTGGGAGTCGAACAGTTGGTTCAGACACTTTCGTCTTAAGAAGTTCGGACGCTAACAACTTTTTTTCTTTAATCACCTATGCGAGTGCATACCGAACGTTACTCTTTTCTTTAGTGTCAGAGTGACTTCGCACCGTCATGAAACTTCAATATACCATAGTCAAATCACCATGTAACATATAAGTTGCAAATGGGAGAAAAGATTAGTTACGATAACAGAATATTAAATAAAAAGAGAAAGGAAAAAAACCCGAGAACACACCCGACAAATGTCTACCAAGCCCTCATTACATGTATCATCAATTTTTTATTTATTTTTTATATTTTATTAATTTTTTATTTATTTTGTATTTTTTATATTTCTTTTTACAGTTTTAATAATAGAATCTAAAAGCAGAAGTCCAACGATATCAGATTATATTCTAAATCGCAAATTAAGCCTTCCGAGTAGCGAAAAATTCCAATTTGATTGCAAGGATTGGGTAGGCTCATGTGCATTTATAGATCTAAACACATATTTCAATAGAACTGGAGCGATACTGAGACAAAACAAAAAACAAAATGAGCAGTGAGAGAACAAGCCGAAGCAAAACAGATGGGAACATACGTAAAAAGAATACACCTATCATCAGGGAAATGAAATTAACCAACACCTTGGCGGCGGAAAACAAGATTCAACATGTTGGCGAAGAGGTCTTGATATCGAGGCATTTGCAAGCATGTCAAATAAGCATTGTTCATTTACTGCCTGAAGGCCAGGTGATCTTCCCCCTCACCTTACTTGTGTACTTAATCCAAGGCTAGTTTACTGTATGACGTTCACAAGTAAAGCGATGTGTCGTATCTGTAGACTACATAAATCCGTGGTGCTACGCCCAATACGGAAAAGTCGCTCGTTCATTGGAATCAAGTTACTTATTGCCTTGTACCACGAAGACGCTACCCGCATCGGCGAAATCGGAAGACTGATATTGAACCAAACTGTCATTCTGGTTGTTTGTGGCTATTCTCTTTCAGCGAGATTCGGGAAAGGGACTGCTTCCCAACGAGTCTTAAGGAAATTCATGGTGAGGATGGGTCCCCTTAAAAAGTCAGCCCCTAAATAGCTCACCGCAAGATAGAGGTCACGAATGTGTTTTAACTTATAATTTATACGAATAACATCAATAGGGGGTTCAAGACTAGCCGGACAGACACAGAGAAATTAACGAGACATGACTGTGTGAATTTCTTGAGTCATCGTCAAAACAGTGCGTCACACATATAGTATCTGCATCTTCCTTCGGATATCAATCAGCTGCAACACTACTTGACCACCATGACTATAAATTCTGGCACCAATGCACAGACTCATTAGTTACACAATAGACGCATAAAACTTCTCTTGTGATTTGCACCTTACTGCTTGCACATTATGTTGTTTTAAAGGCCTGATAAGGGTGTTCAAAGTTTGGGGTAAATCCGTGATCCCAATTTCGTGGCTTCCTTTGTCCATATTACATTTACCGCTTAAGTTGTCTCTATGGAGACATCCCTGATATGTTCACCAGTTGATTTACCATCTCTTGTTAATCAAATAATCCAGTATTTTAAAAGTAAGCTTAAAAAATCTCGATTATCTCAATTAAAGTCAGCATTTCATCACACAGTTATTTTCATCTCTCTAGATCGTTAATGAACAATTTAGTGAGTTCGACAGTAGTCTTAATATATTAATGTATCAGTACAGTTGACAACAGACAGAAATTTTTTGCGGCACCAAAATGATTTCTTAGACGCTTTTTAATTTGAAGTGTTTCTATTGCCCTGATCTCGGAACTGATCCCCCAACAAGTCAATGGATGATGTATAGTTTAGTACTGAAGCTGATTCACTGTACATTCAGGAATTTTTCGCATACACAACGCATTGCCAGTCCATAAAAAGTCCTAAGAACCACCATAAATGCTCCTCTGAGCTTGAAATTTAACGACTGGGAACTACTCTGAGAAACTTAAAATCAGTTTACGTAACTACGTAATACAATTTCTAACAATTTACATTCAGATATTCTGGGTACTAAATTTTGGAATATGTTTCTGCGGACAGAATTTGATGAAGGTTCGGTTAAGAATATTGCCTGGATAACTATTTCACCTCTGGCAATGATTTTTTAATTTGATAAAAGGCGAATGGGTGGTTCAGAGTGCACGTACAACAACTATAACGGCTACTAAAGCTGGATCTGTAGAGCCCACCAAAGTAGACTGCAGTAAACGAGAGAGAGAGAGAGAGAGAGAGAGAGAGAGAGGATAATAGCACGAGGCTATCAGCAGGAAACGGCAAATGTGGCGCTGTGGGTGGCGGCTTCGGGAAGCACGTAAGGCCCTGGCTTCTGTAACAGTTCTCTGAATGACCACCCGATAGCGCTGCAATGATGAACTTCATGGAGCTGCTGAAACTGCCTGTCCACTTGCTTATTGTTGTAGCACATTCGAACCCTTTTGCTTTAATCACAAAGGAAACGTAATGCAACACGTTGATGCAGTCAGCTTCTATAGAGTAGTTTTCCACGAGTAGCGTAGCGTGAACTGTGAATGACACTCGTGCTGCTGTTTACTGGAAAACTGATAGTACTCCATTTCTTCTTTTTGGAAGAAAAGAAGATCCCTTCTATCCTCACAGGAATATATTTTAATGTTATTTATGACGAAACAGAGTAAAGGATAAAATAGTTTACAACATTACCGATAGGAGCAAATGCCTTTTTATGAAGAAATAATTTGAATCTACTGTATGCATTGTCTGTTACACAAGGTTTTCCCACCTCTTCGCTTATCGACGATGGAGCACTAATTTCTGTAGAGTCAGTATGTGTACTGCGCATGCTGCCAACGGAAAATCGAATAAGTGATGTTGCCATGACGTTGTTGTTCATATTTCACGCTAAGACTGATACTCTAATATTACATGACTACGCCCCTTTTTCAAATATTTATTTATTAGTAACAGCAATGGCGTTGAATTGTAGCAGACTGATACTCTAATATTACATGACTACGGCCCTTTTTCAAACATTTATTTATTAGTAACAGCAATGGCGTTGAATTGTAGCAGCTACGGATGCAATTGGAAATCCGTCAAAGAAGGCAAAGTTACTTTTCACAGGTAAATGCTACTAAGACCTAATTTAGATGCCATAATAGTAAGAGGAGCTTTACTTATTGATTAACATCAAGACGCAGTGAACTGAAGGAATAAAATCTTGGGGCACATTGTTATGGCTGTTGGGTCATTTATGAGACCAGTGATATATAAATTCGACTGCGTTTTTGAGTGCTGGCAGGCTATCCATCGAATGTATACGCATTTCAAGCAGTCTTCATCTGAAGCTAAGATTTCAGTATGACAATCTGAAACATTTTCTCCATATTGTGCCTATTTCCAAACCAATGCGCTTCTTTGAATGTATCAGTTACCGTAGGACGCTGCAGTATTATAATTGTATGTATGACGTGATGAACAATTGACGTTCTAGTTTTCTTAATAATGCATAAACATTAAAAATATCGTTCCGTAAAGTAAAAATGGAAGAATTTCATCTCTGAAAATGTTTCAAATTGTAATAAATTGGTAATTTTCTCCATGTTTTATTTCAAAATTGTTTTTTTTTTTGGAATAATTTCAGTTTGGAATATTAGAGCCATTTCGTGATATCACTGTAGCATTATATATCTAATACAAATTATAAGATGCCGATGAAACGCATGTACCAAATCCAGGCGTGCCTATAGTGACATTCATCATCTATAGAGAGCTTACAGAAAAACTTTTGGAGTCAATGTGTGTTAGCGAAAAACTTCCGTTCTGCGCGTCTGGATGCTCGCTCCACAGATATTTCTACTCCAGGTAACCAGCCTAAGGCACCGTCTCCGCTTCGAACGCGTACTTTTCGGACTTTCGTGATACTGTAAAGTACAGCGACTGTTTTTTACGAACGAAGATAAAAATAAGCTGCGGCTGTTTCACAATATTCACTTTTCTCGATAGCACGTAGTCAATTAAAATATATCCTCAGATACGACACAGTTGCTATCTTAAAAACTGAACAGCGTTTAAAGTTTGCATTGCCCATCAATAAATACGAAATTGTTCTACCGAGCCTTAAGTTCAGCTAGCACTAATTGTGCACTTCTACTTTTATCAAAGAATAAACTTATTTACGAGTGTTACGGTTTGCAACTTGTCATGATTTCATCTACAGAGGTAAACTTTTCTGACCCTGAAATACGGAAAAGTTATACAGTAGAAGGCGAATGGATAGTTTTGAGGGATAAAATAGTGAAGATATCAGAGGCTGAAGTACTGGTACATAAAAATAAAAATGCCTATTAGCAATGCTTGGGTAACATGATAGAATTTTACTCACTGAATGAGAAGATAAAAATGCAGCAAAAATAGCAGGCGAAAGAGAAATGAGATTGGCATACAATGCACAATGGCTAAGTAATAATGGCTAAAGGACAAATGCAATTCTGTAGACGTACACATAACTAGGGAAACGATAGCTGCCCCTTACAGGAAAATTAAATAATATCTGTAGAAAAGAGAAACAGCTGTATGAATGTTAAGAGCTCAGATAATAAGCCAGTACTAAGCAAAGAAAATAAATCCGAAAGACGGAAGAACCTGAAGACAATATTACACAAAAGGAAGACTAGTTTGTGAGATGGGAGATATACTGCGAGAAGAATTTGACAAAGCACTGAAAGACCTCGGTCGGAACAAGGCCCCTGGAGTAGACGTTTCCTCAGAGGTATTGAGGTGCTTAGGACAGCTAGTTAAGACAAAACTGTTCCACCTAGATATATGAGACTGGTGAAATACCATCAGATTTGAAGAAGACTATAGTAATTCCAATTCCAAAGAAGGCAGGCACTGACAAGTGTGAACTTTACCGAACTATCAGTTGCATGGTTGCAAAATACTGACAGGAATTTCTTACTGAAAAATCGAGAATCTGACTGAAGCCGACCTTGGGGAAAATCAGTTTGTGTTTTGGAGGAATGTAGGAGCACGAGGCCAAACTGGCCCAACGAGTTATCTTAGAAGATAGTTTAAGGAAAGTCAAACCTACTTTCATACCATTTGTAGATTTAGCGAAAGGTTTCGAAAATGTTGACTGGAATATACTATTTGAAACTCTGGAGGTAGCTGGGTTTAAATCAAAAATGGTTCAAAATGGCTCTGAGCACTATGGGACTTAAATGCTGTGGTCATCAGTCCACTAGAACTTAGAACTACTTAAACCTAACTAACCTAAAGACATCACACACATCCATGCCCGAGGCAGGATTCGAACCTGCGACCGTAGCGTTCGCGCAGCTCCAGACTGTAGCGCCTAGAACCGCTCGGCCACTCGGGCCGGCTGGGTTTAAATACAAGAAGCGAAAGTTTATTTGCAACTCATAGAGTAGCAGACTATATTTGAAGAGCCGAATAACGTGAAAGTGAGGCAGTGGTTGCGAAGGTAGTGAGACACGGTTGCATTCTATCCCCGATGTCTTTCACTCTGTACATAGACCACGAAATAATGGAAACGAAGGAAGACTTTGGAAAGGGAATTAAAGTTCAGAGACAATAGAAAAATGTTGAGTTTTGCCGATGACACTAATTCTGTCTTAAACAGCAAAGGACTTGAAGGAGCAGTTAAACGTAATGAATAATGTATTGAAAACATGTTATAAAAGATGAAAGTCAGCAAAAGTAAAACAAAGTAATGAAAGGTAATAGGATGTAGTTAAATCAGGCGATGCTGAGGGAATTAGACGAGGAAATGAGATAGTAAAAGAAGAGTTTTGCTATTTTGGCAGGAAAATAACTGATGATAGCTGAGATTGAGAGTGTATAACATGGAGTCTGACTATAGCAAAAAGGCGTTTCTGACAAAGAGAAATTTGTTAACATCTAATACAAATTTAAGTGTCAGAAAATCTTGTCTGAAGGTATATGTTTGAAAGGTAGCCTGGTGCCAAAAAGAAAAGTGAGCGATAAGCAGTTCAGATAAGAAGAGAAATAAAACTTTTGAAATGTGGCGCTACAAAAGAATGCTGAAAATTAGATGAGTAAACTGAGTACTAGTGAGAAGATACTAAATCGAATGAGGGAAAAAGAAATTTATGACACAAACTGACGAAAAGAAGGGATTGGTTGACAGGATCCATCTAGAGATATCGAGGATTCTTCAGTTCGGTAATGATGGAAACTATCGGAGATAAAAATTGTGGAGGGAGACGGAGGGATTAATACAGTAAGCAGGTTCAAATGGATTTAAGGTGCAGTAGTTAAGCAGGGAGAATGAGGATTGCACTGGATTGACTAGCGTGGAGAGCTACATCAAACGAATCTATGGACTGAAGACTACAACAACTTGTACGTGTATCATCGATTTCAAGACAATATTGACTCATCTTCAGATTCGTGTTGGGACAGCTTCATGAATCGAAAGCCGTAAATACTGTAACTCACCTTCCATCTGCCACATAGTTAGATAATTCCTAATGAATTGGAAAATTACTAATTAATAGCAGGAAGCTAAAATTAATGAGACGTTAATTATTCTTTCCAAAATTGTACTTTTCTTTTAGACAATTTTTTCGATATCCTTAGCTGATAGGTAAAGCAGCAATTTACAAGCGACTATGATTTTTATGTTTTATATTCTTTTTGATACTTGTTTTCAGTCTCTTACACCTTTAGGACTACATGAAATTTGAAATTTTGCATCAGGTTTTATAAACGTAGACCAGAAAATTAGATGTTTTAGGTAATCGAACTTCTCTGAACATAGCTGATTTCTAGTACGGCTGAGAAAGCTACCTAGAAGTAGTTTTTCCTTTTTATATCAGTAACGATATTGTGAAATTCCGAGGCTTACTTGTACTCTGTTTTACTAGGTTTACTGTGATGTGTTGGTCACCCATCGCCGATCCCCAACTTGTAGAAAAGAAGTTTTTGATTTTGGGTTAACTTTCCTCTATATGACTTCCTTTCTTTAAAAATGTGAAAGGGTGAAGGTTAGATAGTGGGAAGATAGGTGTGAGACATACGTCGTCTGGTTCATCAACCAAGGCATCCCTCCTAATACGTATGCAAACGCCGGCGCAGCTCTTAGTACCATGTGAACAGGCAAATCTCTCGTCACGCACGGACAGTGCTACTTTAAGACACTTCCTCATGGAGAGGAGAGAAAATCACACATCTCCCATTTGACGACAGTATGGTCATGTTGGCCAGATCTTTATTATTATTATTTATTATTATTTATTTTATGGCCTTCATTGGACCACTCTAGTCAAAAGTACAAAGTTGTAAACAAGTTGTTACACAGGGATACAATTTGGTTCAACAATAACTTAATATGATATTTAGGTAATATAATTATTAGAGTCTATTCTTATATGAAAGGTGTTTTGCTCTTCTGTCTGCCAATATTTCTTCATTCTTTCAGATATTTTCTTTCTTTCTTCATCTGAGACCTCTCTTCCTGTACTCCTTTTATTGATTTTCATTTGTAGTCTGGTTTGCGGGTCTTACAGTATTCTGATTTTCTCTGTCTTGTTTTTTAGGTCATCTACTGTAATTTGAAGATATTTTATATCTTCCATAATTTCTGTGATCCATTTAATGTCGCTCTTGCTATTCCACAATTTTTGTATTATTTTTTACTAATTCTGTTTTCTGGAGTTCTCATCAGATGTCCAAAGTATGAGATGGGTTTCTTCCTGATTGTGCTCATGACTGGTTTTATTTTCTAATATACTGTTTCATTTGATGCTATTCTCCAATGTCCATTTATTTTATACTGTTTATTTAAACATGTCCTAATTATTCTTCTTTATATTTTTAGTATTCTGTCAATTTCTGCCGTATTAGTTTTTTGAAGATAGTTTCAGCTGCATACGTTATTTCTGGTTGTGTAACTGTTATATAGTGTTTTAATTTTGCATCTATAGATAGGCTTTTTTTGTTGTATGTAGTTTTGGTAATGTAATTTGCATAGTTCAGTTTTTTTATTCTAGTCTGCCATGATGGCTTCTCATTTAGATTGTATGTTATTATTTCGCATAAATATTTAAATTTATCAACAATTTTGATTTGCTGTTCGCCTATTGTAATTTTGTTTGCAAGTGGTGGATCAGTTAGCATAATATCCGTTTTTTCAAATGATATTCTAAGGCCTACTTTCTCTGCTATTTCTTGTAGTGATTTCACCTGTTGCCTGGCTTCTTGAACGGTGTTGGCTAGGAGAGCAAGATCATAGGCGAATCCCAAGCAGTTTAAGCTAATATCATCTTTTGCTCTTCCAATTCTTATCATCTTTGGATTGTCCGTGTACCATTCTCTCATTATGTATTCCAGTTCACAGTTGAACAGTACTGGTGATAGGCAGTCACCTTGTCTTAAGCCTGTTTTTATGAGGAATGATTCTTAAATTTCTCCTCTAAACTTCACTTTTGATTTGGCGTTGGTTAGAGTGAGTTGTATTATTTTAATTAGTTTTGGATGGAGTCTTAGATTTCTTAAAATTTTTAATACTGAAGGTCTGTGGAGACAGTCATATGCCTTCTTAAAATCTACAAATGCTTCTCCATGGTCTGAAACCTCCCTGATATCCCCCTAACTCCTGTTCTAATTGCTCCTTGATTCTTTCATATAGGATCTTGAATAGAATTTTGTATGTGCAGTCTAGGAGAGAAATTCCTCTGTAGTTGTATGGGTTGCTCTTATCTCCCTTTTAGTGTAGTGGGTGGATGATAGCTGTGGTCCAATGTTTGGGAAATCGTTTTGTTACCCAAATTTTTGTTAGAGCCATGTGTAAGGAGGTCTTGACTGTGTCACTTGCATATTTCCGCATTTCAACAAAAACCTGATCTTCTCCACATGCCTTATAATTTTTTTGTTCTTTAAGAATGTTTTCTACTTCTTGGAAAGTTGGAGGGTCTAGTTTGGTAGGTTTGGTTTGGTATTTATGTTGATTTGTAAGGGTTATTTGGGTTCCTCGCAATTCAGAAGTTTGTTAAATGCTTTTGCCATGATTTCTGCATTTTCCTTGTTACTGTGTGTCATTCTTCCATCTTCATCTTTCAGTACTAGTGTAGGGGCCTCATATTGTTGTAGTTGTTTCCCAAAGATCTTATAGTAGTTCCTGGAGTTGGTTTTATGATAATTACCTTCTATAGAGTTTATAATATCTTTATGAAATCCTTTCTTGATTCTTCTAATATTTTGTGTGAATTTTTTTCTTTTATTTCTTAGGTGGATGGCATTTTCTTCAGTTTTACGTGTTTGAAACTTTAACCATGCTTGGTGTCTATCTTTATAGAATTTTTCACATTCTGATATCCACCATGCATGTTTCCTTCGTGGGTTCAAGGGAGCTAGATTCTCTGCTACTTTTTTAAGATTAGGCACTAGTTGTTCTAGATCATCTGTTAATATGATGGTTTTTGTTATTTGTTGGTACTTATTATTTTTAATTAGCTGACGTGGGTCAAACCTCCTTTTTATTTTATTAGTTTTTTCAGTCCTCTTCTTTAACGGAGTGAATGAGATTTTAATTTTAACCATATAATTGTCTGAGCCTGTGTCTACTCCTCTCAGTACTTTGACATTGTGGAACTCCTTATGAAATTTTTTGTCCATACAGGCATGGTCTAGTTGCCACTCGCCCTTCCTCCAGTCTGGATGTTTCCATGTTTTAAGTTTACTTGGCTTCCTCTTAAAGTATGTTGATTTAAATATAAGGTTGTGTTCTCTGCAGAGTTCTACAAGTCTTTGACCGTTTTTGTTCGTAAATTTATGTGGACTCCATTTTCCAATTATATCTTTATATTTCCTTTCTTTTCCCAATTGAGAATTGAAACCTCCCAATAAGATTTTTACATTCTTTTTATTTACTCTGTTCACAGTTTGTCCTAGAAGGTCCCAAAATTTATCTACCTCTTCCTTTGTTTTTGTTACACAATTTTTTTTATTTACTGGGGCATGAGCATTTATTATTGTATAGATTTTATTCATTGTTTTAAAGCTTAGAGTCGCAATTCTTGGTGATACTGCTTGGAAATCCGTTACTGAATCTATTATTTTTATGTTTACTAAAAACCCTGTTCCAAACTGGGGACATTGTTTCATTGCCCTCGGTCCTGGTTTCCCATTATAAATTCTGTATCCTTGTGATTCGAATGGGTCCTCTTTGGTGTTTCTCATTTCTTGGTTCCCTGTTATTAAAATTTTTTATTTAGTTCATCGGTGAGCTCCTTGAGTTTTCTGGTCTGAAGTAGTGAGTTTATGTTGTGTGTTGCTGTATAATTTATTTGCTCATGTTTAATCTTCTTTTTGTGTTTTAGTGTGCATTTGGATGGTTGCAAACGCTCCGATTCGTTGCTGTCTTCTAGTTGACTACCCACTGAATCCGATGCAGCCTTTTCCTGCCTTTTGGAGCAGGACGGTGGAATTTTTTTCCTAAAAGACCTTTCCATTTTTGACTTTCGAAGGTTGTCAACCTTAGTTGGAGCAAGCTCCGATTTACGACTACGGTTGTTAACCGCAGAGGGTGTGTTTGGTCCGCGACAGCTATTTTATTTATCTCAAGTCCGCCAGTAAACCAGTGAGGACTTCCCTATCCGCCACCTGGGACGCGCCACGTAGGAGTATCACCTCTCCTCCTACTATGACAGCATAGTAGGTTCGTGAGTTGTCCAGATCTAACAAGAATAATGCGAATGAGCGGCAGCGAGCATGATCGGTGTCCTTGTGAATGAATCGAAGACAGAGTATCTGGTGATGAGCAGGAATCAAGCCTATTCAAGAGATTCGCACCAGCCTCCAGTAGTCGGAGCACGATCCTACAAAAGGTTTCATAATTTTAAATGTCTGAAGTTAATCTTTACAATGGACGCATCGTGTCAGGCAGAAATTAAAGCGGGGATCCAAGTCGCAAACCGATCGCACTTCGGTCTGAGTCGTTTTTTAAATCGTGCACTCTCAAGTAATTTCAAACTCCCTGTACGAAACACTCATCCATTCCGCAGGCTATATGCTTGCGAAACGTGGAGTTTCCGGGAAAAAGACTTAAATAATCGTCTCGTTTTCGAGCGGAAAGGGATAAGGAAGGTCTATGATCTGTACATGATGAGATCTCTGGGGAATGGAGGATCCGGCATAATTGTGAGCTGGATGAGAGCCACAACAGACCGAACATTATCGGCCTGATGAGAACCAAATGGTAAAATGTAAATGTCGGGTGACTAGGGCCCCCCGGGGGTAGACCGTTCGCTGGTTGCAAGTCTTTCGATTTGACGCCACTTCGGCGACTTGCGCGTCGATGGGGATGAAATGATGATACTTAGGACAACACAACACAACACCCAGTCCCTGAGCGGAGAAAATCTCCGACCCAGCCGGGAATCGATCCCGGGCCGTGACATTATGTCACGCTGACCACTTTTTTTATTTATTTTTTCCCGGCTTTTTTTCCATTTTTGTTCGTTGTTGATCGTTGGATTTGGTCGTTGCGGACGTCACATGATATCCGTTAAAGTTCGTTTGTTGATTGTTCCACGCAGTTTTTTTATTACAGAGGCCAACCAGCTCTCTGACTGAACAGACTAAGCTACCGTGCCGGCGATTCAGCTACCGGGGGCCGACACCAAATGGTTTGTATGGGCAGGTCATGTCGCTCGGGTGGATAAACACCGATGCCTTTTGTAATCTACGAATTTTTCTCCTAGCGGAAGAAGAAGCAATGGAATTCAGAGGACTTGCTGCAGATTGGCGTAGGGAGTGACTGACGACATAAAGTACGAAATAGAATCCAATGGAAGAGGAGCCTTCTAGCTGCGCGCGGTCCTCTGGGCCCGATTGCGTAAATGGCTGGTTCAAATGGCTCTGAGCACTACGGGACTTAACTTCTGAGGTGATCAGTCCCCTAGAACTTAGAACTACTTAAACCTAACTAACCCGAGGACATCACACACATCTATGCCCGAGGCAGGATTCGAACCTGCGACCGTAGCGGTCGCGCGGTTCCAGTCTGTAGCGCCTAGAACCGCTCGGCCACTCCGGCCGGCCGACTGCGTAAACTAAAGAAGGTAAGTAAGTAAGTAAATCAACATTTGCAACATTTACAGAAATTTCTCCAAGCCTTGAGTTCCAGTTTCAGTTGGTGTATCGTGCGATAACATCTGGGTGCCCACAGTTTTTCGGAATGTTTCATCGCACTCATATCTGTAGTTTAAGCCCCTATAAATACCATGTTCATTCTTCAAAATGTATGGCCCACAACAATAAGAAAAGTTTAATTTTGTATGGTCGTATGTTTCTGTAAACATTTATACTGTCTACTCCTGTTTCTCATGTTTATTAGCAGCAGTGCATCAGAAACTTATTTCTTGTGAGACAGCTGCCTCCTGAAATCCTTATGCGGAATAAAAGTTTTAGATGTCCATGCTACAAATAGAAGCAATGTTTTCAAGATTTCTACTACTATAATACTCTTACAGGGGCTACAACCACCACAGCTGAACGAGGTCATTAAGGAAATTATTTGGTCGAACTCATAGTCACGAATAACCTTTTAAAGACGAGCTGATCGCATTTAGTGATAGTTGAACCAAAGAAAACTGTGGTTAAAGCTCAGAGGTCGTAGGTCGTAGTTTGAAGGTATACGTACCACATATAGTGATAAAAGAAGGAAAAGGTCCACTTTGGTTTAATAAAATTATTAGGAAAATGTTGTGGAAACAGATTTTTGAATTGTCGCTATAGAGGAGAATATAGGGGATCGATGGAGGAAACAAAGGCTAATGGCGATTTATGCAGGCTTAAGAAGGCTTATTTCCACATTTCGCTTCTGGCAATAAGTCTGTAAGATAATGTTGGGCTATTTTGGTCATACACTCTCTGATTAATACCCCTAAATAATGCGAAATTGACCACCAGATTTGGGAGTATTTTGTTGTCAGCAGAGAAGCAATAGCATCAGAACAAGTCTGTCTGGAGTGCTCAATGACTTCTAAGGTGGACTACTCATTGGATGGCACCTGAGCAAAAAATCCATCAGACACTTCCAACCCTTTTAAAGCTACCCCAGTCTACTTTTGGTGATATGATTATGAAGTGGAAACGCCACAACCACAGTTAAACCATGACCAGAGAGGCCTTATGTACCGCATGAATTCAGCGGAAGGAATCACTAATGAGTTCCAAAGAGCTACTAGCAGATCCACAAGCACAATGACTGTGCATAGGGCGTGGGAATGAACGGCATACAATGGTCGAGCAGCTCTTCATAAGCCATACTTTTCTGTAGTGATGAAGCACGCTATACCCTGTGGTAATCCGATGGACGATTTGTGTACGGTGAATGCCTGGAGAAAGTTACCTGCTATCGTGTATAGTGCCTATAGAGGAGGTACGTATGAAGTGGTGTTACAGTCTGGGGATGTTTTTCGCGGTTATGGTGTGGACTTCTTGTTGAGCTTAAGAAGACGCTACATGCCGAAGTACATGAAAGCCTTGGGTACTGGGTACAGTAGAGGAACAGTTGAGAGCCGATGATCGTATCAGTATGACAGTGCACCCACTCACAAAAAACCGAAAAAAAGGAGAAAACTTTGAGGCAATCGTTTGCGGGCAATAACATTCCTCAAATGTACTGGCCGCCCACGGTCCCATCCTAAACCCAATGGAACACCTTTGGGATGAGTCAGAAAGTCGACTTCGCTTCATACCTCGGCGTATAACATCAAGACCTGGTTTCGACTCTTGAGGGAGAATGGGCTGCCATTCCTCCACAGACATTCAGAGACCTAGCTGTGTCCCCAGTAGAGATCAAGCCGTCACAAAGGCGAAGGGTGGTCACACCGCATCTTAATGTCCACTAGTAGGTGTCCAGGTTCCTTTGCTCAGACAGACAATGTATGGTCAATCAATGAAATCCATTTTGATGTTGTAACTGTAATCAATAGACACAGATCAGAAGGATTAACTTCTGTATTTCAAGTGTATGCGCGAATGAGGATACGACCATACGACTGTCTGACCACCGCGCACATTCGATATTCATTTTTTCTTGCTTTATTTGTTTACTAGCATTTGGTTTCATTGCCATACAGCCAAACCGTATTCGGTATCGAAACACAGTTAGAATTGCTTAAAGTCAACGGGGTACCAGGCTTTACGGAATTTCCGTTTAATTTTACACTGAATACGCTGAGGTATTAGCCTCTTTTCTATTTCTTATCTGCCGTGAAACTTTTGCGTAGCGAATTGTCGTGCGTAACTGGAAAACAGCACCCCTGCGGAAATGGTAAAACAATGAATGCCCAGAATTACAGAGCATTATAGTTAACATCCGTCTGTTGCACAATCCTATAGCATATTTGATGGTGGAACATTATGATGCTCCTGAAGGAAAAGAAACCTTATCTGAAGATTCAGTACAGATTCAGGAAAAAGAAAATTTGTGAAACGCAGTTTGCTTTATTCATGCATGAGGTTTTGTAAGAAGTAGATGCAGGTGAATTTTTGAATAACAGATAATAGAACCTGTTATGTTTTAATAAACGGTGGTTATTCAAGACACAAAACTGGTAGGAATCTAATATAGGATGTCGATAAAGTCCTACAATTATTCCAACAAATATTTTACAAAATCATAACTTGGAAACTGTCTATATTACTAAATGGATAACTCGGTTCATGGTGTGCAGACCCAGTTGCAGATTGCCTGTCTAAAGGCTTCCGTTGGCAACAAGAACTTCATTTTAATACTTCACCGAATTTAAAAATTTAAAATGCATTCATAATCCGCTCATTATAGGGAATAACAAAATTTTTGGACCTTTTCAATTATACGTGATGATATGGATGTAGAAAGCCACTGGGTTGGACTCATAAAATAACATTAAACACGTTCATTTGCTAACAACAATTCCACATACAACACACGTTTGTACTTCGAGCACAAAACCAAACAACGTAAACTGATATTTTATAATTAAAATATTCAAGACATTTACAGCCACTGCCTTTTAAAATTTGAAGAACTAAAACTCCGTCCGAATTGGTCATGAAGGCCCAATAGTACCGACCGGCCGCCGTGTCATCCTTAGTCTACAAGCGTCACTGGAAGTGAGTTTACCGGACCCAAGCCGCTACTTCGCAATCAAGTAGCTCCTCAGTTTCCCTCACAGCTGCTGAGTGCAGCCCGCTAGCCCACAGCGATCGGCAGACCAGATGGTCACCAATTCAAGCTCTAGCCCAGCCCGACAGCGCTTAACTTCGGTGATCTGACGGGAACCGGCATTACCACAGCGGCAAGTCCGTTGGAGTTTTAAAATTTGACCATAAATAAAAATGCAGCTGCAAAGGCACACTTTAAACAACGACTGACAGCTTTTACACAATCAAACAAAGGGTATTAAACAACAGCTAAAGGCTCTTCAAATCTTCCAGAATGATATTTTCACTCTGAAGCGTAGTGTACGCTGATATGAAACTTCCTGGCAGATTAAAACTGTGTGCCGGGCCGAGATTCGAACTCGGGACCTTTGCTTTTCGCAGACAAATGCTCTACCAACTGAGATACCCAAGCACGACTCACGACCCGTTCACAGGTTCAATTCTGCCAGTACCTCGTCTCCTATCTTCCAGACGTCGTAGAAGCTGTTCTGCGAACTTTGCAGAACTAGCACTCCTGCAAGAAAGGACATTGTGGAGACATGGCTTAGCCACAGCCTGGGGGACGTTTCCAGAATGAAATTTTCACTCTGAAGCGGAGTGTGCGCTGATATGTGTGGCTAAGCCAAGTCTCCGCAATATCCTTTCTTCCAGCAGTGCTAGTTCTGCAAGTTTCGCAGAAGAGCTTCTGTGAAGTTTGGAAGGTAGGAGACGAGGTACTGGCAGAATTGAAGCTGTGAGGAGGGGTCGTGAGTCGTGCTTGGGTAGCTCAGTTGGTAGAGTACTTGCCCGCGAAAGGCAAAGGTCCTGAGTTCGAATCTCCGTCCGGCACACACTCTTAAAATCTTATTTACCCGAAAGGAAGAAGCACTAGTTATTTAAGGTCATAGGTGATTGCGGGGAAGGATAATTCATTTAACTAAACAACTTGAATACGGGAAAAGGATCACAAAAATTTGCAGCAAACAAAGACATTGTCACGTAATATTGAATTATTTGAATTTACTTGAGCAACGATGGGTATGCCACACTACGTAATATTCAACAACAATAGTGACTGGCCAATCGCCTAAGTTATTTTAAATAAACTCAGTCAGCTTTTACTAAACTCTACGACACTTGAGAATTTAAATTAAAAAATTCTCACCACGATTTTCTACTGGAAAAAATCCAATCAAAACGTGACCTGAACTCAATTTTGGTATAAAATCATTTCTTCTACTAACTTTCAAGAACTGGCAAAGGCAAATTATTTGACGGCAAATCGTTTACAATACCAGCACCTGAACAGTGGTGCCTGATGGATACAACATATTCAGGATCAGCAGCTGGTACGAAATATAAAAGCAATCATGCACGTATCAAAAGGTGCATCTTTGTGACATTTAAGTGCACATAAACTTGCCAGTAGTTGAATCGTTAATAAACTCCACAGAGCTGACTGCGGAATGGAAAACCCTTAACAGAAAATTCAGTCGTCTTGGCCTGCCCTCACTAAAACCCAAATGTGACTGGGCATATGCCTACAGTTACGGTCAGAGTTTTAAAATTACCCTGCGCTACCGTAGACTATGATAAGTAAGCGTAGACTCTCGTAGTTTTCCTAACAGCCTTGTTCAGTTAAAATCGTAATGCGGTATCTTGTGTTAGGTGTATTGCATACCTATCAGGCGTTACCTAATTTCGATTGCTTTGTTTGCATACGCTATCAGTCTCTTACGAAATTCACCTAGAAACCTGAAGCACTGAACCGTCTAGAAACTGAATGTGGGTATATACAGAGCCGCGTAACCTACGGAACATTTTTGTTCTACATAGTTATCCTGTCTTGTTTGAACATAAACAGTACTTATTGTTCGAAAATTGTTCATTTGTAACGTGAAACAGGGGAATGCTGTACTAAAAATAGAAAAAATCAGATTCATTATATAGCGATAGAAAAACACAATTTACTAAAATAAATAAATAAATAAATAACGCAGAACAAAAACATTTCAGACATCGCTTTAATACTTTGCCGAGCTGATATAAAGCATGCCTGTGTGAGTCCTAAACAATTTTCACGCTTATCCACAATAACAGGAAACTCTTGTCTTTATTCATGATGAAGGACGTTCTGTTGAGTACAAAATAAAATCAATAATTACATAAATTTTTTTATGTTTGTGCATATAAAGCGTGGACTAACGACGAACGATGTTCGGTTCTACTTATGTGCAAAACAAACAAAAAACAAAGAGAAGTTTTCGGCTCCCAATTTCTGTTCACGCATTTGTTCCTTTATCTCCAATGCTACTGGTAATGGTTCAAATGGCTCTGAGCACTATGGGACTTAACATTTGAGATCATAAGTCCCAACTACTAAACCTAACTAACCTAAGGACATCACACACATCCATGCCCGAGGCAGGATTCGAACCTGCGACCGTAGCAGTCGCACGGTTCCAGACTGAAGCGCCTAGAACCTCTCGGCCACTCCAGCGGGAGCTACTGGTAATCTTACCATTTGCTACGTCATTTAAGAACTATATCAATATTACCAAACCGTAGTTTTGGTAGAGCGCAACTCTATTCGCAGTACATATGTTTAAATCCACATCGGTACGTTAGCAGAGTAGGCACTGACATGTAATTCCTCAAAGCACTACCAAGGTTCAACAGTACAATTCACTATATTAGTTAAGAAAAAGGTTACAGTAACAGTCGCAGTTAAGCTGATACACGATCAATGACACCCCTTTGAGCTTAGCAAAAGATACTGTAGCTCCTTTTAAAACATTCAGAACGGAAGATCACCAGGGAAGATGAAGACAACAATGACGGATTTGCAGCACGATGCAGTACTTGCTCCACCGCCGCACTACCTTCCAGGGCAGCAGCAACACACCATTTCCTCCCACGTAACTAGTGCCCACCTCTCGCCGGTTCCATGTGGCGTCACACCCATATTCAAAAATTTTTCTCCTTTATCGAGATGAATATCTATGTAATGACAGTCTTAAGTACACGTAACTGAAATAATATTTGAATTACTGCTAATTTGTCGTCTGTGAAACGCAGCGATATGTGAACTTTGCAACCATTGATATTACAGTTAATAAAAAACGAAGATATTAGTGTTAATTAATTATATACACCGCGTATCTTTGTGAAAGAAACACTTCTTCCGTGTCGTTTGAGCGATGCCTATCGTCGCTGAGCTATATCATTTAATATGAGTCTTATATTCTAGTGTAAATCAAATACGCATTTAAAGAAGTCTGTTAAATATTTCTTGCATTAGGGTCATGTCATTTAAAACACTTTTTCATTGCGTCAGAATAAATGTTTGCATTAAAAGTGAAATAATTAAATACGGAAGCTTTCGTTTGGTTCACGATAATTTCAAATGACATTTTGTGCACACTGATCATTTGCTTCTTACATTCGTTAGAACCTGCAGTAACATATTTTCAGAAAGTCCGATAACATTTATGAGTACAATTCTTCCGAAAGGAAACTTCATTCATTTTCGCGGTCATTCAAAATATCAGATGAATTGTTTCAAAGCTGACTGTGGGCGATAGCTATATTTTCCAGTTTTAAAGTAAATGAAAGTTAACAGCATTATAAATCGCTATTTATTTTATATTACCAAAACAGTTAGAAATAAATATTATACATATTTTTGTCCCAGTTTTCTTATAACGTTAACGTCAGTGGCAGAGTTTCGATAAGTAATTGCACGTGTTAGTCAATGCTTGTTATTACTGTGAGTGAGTGTGTGCTATTATGTCATTCTGCACAACGGATTAATCTGAGATATACCCTTTACCCTGTGGCTCCTGCAAGATGCAATTTTCACCCCCACACTACTACAGAAGTCAGACAGACGATCCTAACGTTCTAAAGAGAAATGCCTGAAAAAATTTCAGCAATAAATATCTTCTGAAGTCGTCTGCTTACACAAAAATTCACAAAATTTCTTACGTAACTAGTGGGATACTTAGGTACTGGAGTAGTGCTAGTTGGTGTAAGAAAAAAATGAAACTAACGAAAATTATTATTTATTTTGCAAAAATTCGGAGAACTCACAATGGCACTTTCAGTTATGAACTGAACAAGTTATTTCCGGGTTATTTTCGGAATGTGAAGTTACTCTTCAGGAAAGGATTCGCTAATGAAATTTGTATACAGAGTTTAAGATTGTTATTGACTTGAGAGAATGACAGAGCCGCGCCTACTCAACTTGAATAATTATCCATTAGAAGGTTGCTAGGCAAAGTTGAGGCTATTGCGTGTGAAATTCAGTGAAGTGTACTATTGTGGAGGAAAGATGGGGCTAGCAAGAGCTGTAGTGCACAATACCGTAAGCTGCGATGACTGCTGTCTGTGCCTCTCGCTGCTGACAAATGAGATGACTCTCGTCCTATCTGGATTGACCTTCGCCAATCAAACTCTCCCTATGCCTTGATGAAGTCAAGGACTTCTATTCGCCCCTAGTCTAACTATTGGCGTGGTACACCGGTCAGATAACCAGTCCACCGCGATGCCACTCAAAAATTTGCTCGCAGGCGTTTAACTATAACTCTGTCCGTTCACACCGCACAATAAGTGTGGCAGCCAACACAGTAAACAACGCTTAATCGCAAGGACTCAATATAGAGTCGCACTCTGATTCGCTCTTGACAGAGGTGCTCTCCCAGTGAAGTACTGAGGAGAGACTTGTTCATCGCTCTTTGAGTACATGTACGAGTGCACACGCTCTCGTTACATGTTCTCGCTCCAAGAGCGACAACAGAACGGCCCCTCTCCACGCCAGACGTGAAGGGGTATATCTTTCAGTCTCTTCCATTATTCCTTCAGCTCAAGGCGTCAGAAATATCGTCTGCCAATCAGCATTGCTCTTCTAAAACGGGAGAATGACGTTTCATTTAAGGCGTCCAACCCAGAAATCTGTAGCATTGGCGTTTGCCGTTTTCTGTCTCCCTGTGAAAACCTTTGAAACTGCGTGCTATGTTTGTAAAGAACCCGTAGGCTGGGCGCTCCCACACAATGTAGTGGAATTTGCTTTTAAGCTGAACACGGGGTCGTTCTTCCTTTCACTCGGGCAAACGCTGTCTGCTCTATGGACGGTCGCCGGTCAATGTAGATAGGTTGACTCGTCCTCTGAAGGGACTGGCCCCCCGGCATGTGGCGTGCCTCTCCTGAACTAAAAGCTTTTGCGACCGTCGTGTCTTGAATGTGTGTGTGTACACCAGCCTCGAGTATTTCAACCCCGGTGCGCACTTGCAATTTACCTGTTATTTGCATATCGTTTACATGAATTCATACAACATTGACTTTATCTTATCGAGTTTGTGTTCGAATGAAGCGTCTTGATGTGCGGAATACGATTGTGAGGGCAGAATATGCAAGCAATGAAGGTCAGGAGACCAGGATGTCTTACATTACCAGATTTTCAATTTTAAGCAATTTCAATACAGTTACAAGCTGCAATGTTCTTTCCAGACTGCTAGCCTTGCTGTCTGTCCATACTCGTCAACATCAACATACATGTGGCAGCGTTCACGTTCTCCAAGTGGTGATTACCCCACGTTGGGCGCCAAAAATGTTTTGAATCGAGTATTGTTTGTGGTATCACATAACTTGCGAATTAGCAATGAGATCACCCTTGACTGGGGGCCAAAATGTAGTGAATTGAGGATTTCTTTTCTCTGATATGAAATGACATGTAAATGAATAATGGGATTGCCCTACGCAGAGAGCCAGTAATTAAGTGACATCAATGATTATGTGAGATCAAAATGCAAATGGTTATGAAATGAATGTGTTGGTAAGTGAATGGAATAAATTGTTTAGGTGAATGAAATATGAAATGATATGCATTTATTTCAGTATATTTTACACACGAGATACTAATTACAAATCTCAAGGCTGATTTGACTGGTCCTGGACACGATTCAGTCATTAAGGGGAAGGAGGGGGGAATGAATCATAAAGCTGTTGGCGGCAGGTGCTGCGTCAGTATGGCGCGTCGCCTCGGAGCTGTGTGGCGCGAGTCGGCGGCTCTCATCGGCACCCTAGTCTTTACGAAGAGGTCCAGGTACGGCCTCCGCGTTGTCTGGTCGTTGTCGGTTGCGTGGCCGAAGCTGCGATATCGCTGTGTGAGAAGGAGGATGTTGGCGATGGATGGAGTAACCACCATGTTCTCCTACCTCCACGGTGTCCCACCGATTCCCCTTCACTCCTCATCTCTCTTTCTGCTCAACGACTTATCGAACATTGTCCTCCTATCGACATCACCACTGGCGGACTAAATTTGCAGTGCCGCCCAGTGACTGATGGCCTTTTCATGACCACGCCTCTATGCAGGGTGGAAATTTCCTATCTTGCGTGGATATGTATGTGACTCGGGAATTGATGTCTTTCTCAGGATCTCACCAGCGTTGGTGGCACATTCTTCCGATGTTTTTCTGCATTCCTGTGAAAGCAGCCGCACAACACATCTTTGCAATGGCTCTCTCTACGTGAGACCTGGACAGTCTCATGTTTGTGTGTCGTCTAAGAACCAGCTGGCTTTTGCGATTTACAAGGAACGTCCTTACTGTCCAGAAAACATCTTTTACAGCTAGCTGACGTTTCCCACCCGCCTCTCTGTGCGAATTCTTTGTGCTTTGTGTACGCTCCTCCCAGTTCCTGTGGGGCTGCTGCAACTATTGACACATTCTTGCTTTCTAAGGCAGGCAAAACGGCTGCTGCCAGGGCTAAAGAGTTCACTTGCTTTCACGTATGCATTCTTGATGTTCTGTTCTAGTGGCTGCAGAAGTACATCAGTTTTCGGCACGCTTCTCATTCTCCTCCAGGGGCTTTGCAACGTGTCCATTCTTAGGCGAGGTGAAGGAGTCCGCCCTGCTACCCTCTGTGTGGTTACAGAACGGCTGCAGTGTCCGCGTCTCGGGCGCTCGCTGCATGGCGTCCGACCAGGTTTTTCTTGTGCTGCTGGCGGTGTGAGACAGCGAAGGTGGCCCCTGGTGGAGTTACCAGACGTCTTTGACAATGAGAGCACTTAGCGACTTCCAACAAACTTTAAACATCATTTCAAACCTTCTATGAGCCTTTTCTTCCTGGTATGTTTAACGCCAAGTATTTCACACAGCAACTTATTTGTAAAGTAATCAGACACTTAAAGCTGTGTTATCCCTGGAAGTCCAATTCTGTAAGGAATCGCAGTGGGAAGGGGGGTTTACTAGTTAGAGACAGTGATCATGCTTTGTTATGAAACATTTAGCAGCTCTCAAATTTTTTTCTGTTACGCCAGAATTTGGATGTGTACCCATTCGTACATCAGGCAATATGCCTGTTCTGCCCATATATATGTCAGCATTGCAGCGTCAACAGTCGTTATTACTTCATGCATTCATGCACGAAGGGTAGCAATGTGTAGACTCGATCCTAGTTGTAATCCCTCAATTAGAACTTCAATGGCGTGGCATCAGGAGAGGGTGGGGACCATGTGCTGGAACCATCACTGCCCATCTGTCTCTCAAGAAATGTTTTCTTCAGCACGTCCCGCACATTCTAACTCCAATGCGTGGGTGCACCATCATGCTGGAAGATGCAGCTTTCGATCTGTGCTAGTAGGAAGGGTTTGAGCAAATGGCTCTGAGCACTATGGGACTCAACATCTTTAGGTCATAAGTCCCCTAAAACTTAGAACTACTTAAACCTAACTAACCTAAGGACATCACACACACCCATGCCCGAGGCAGGATTCGAACCTGCGACCGTAGCAGTCCCGCGGTTCCGGGCTACAGCGCCAGAACCGCTAGACCACCGCGGCCGGCGGTTTGAGCACGTGCCCGTTTAAAGAAATCTGGACATCATGAAAGCTCAAAATATTTACGGTGTTGGACAAAAATAAGGGAATTCCGCGAGAAATGCATAGTTAAACATAAATGCATATGCTAGCCAAGCCTGCAAGTTGCGCTCTTGGGTTTGACCATGGATGGCATCTGCGCGATACCCTCAATACGTTGCAAGTGCCAGTCATGGTCAGAACAGTGTTCTGCGTGGTAGTGAGTGTATTATGTCGGAGCTAAGTGAATTTGAAGGGGGACAAATTTGTGTGGTGGGTGATTCCGTAACCAAGGTAACTGCAATTCGCGGCGTTTGAAGACGCGGTATGTCGAGGATTTATACCACATACATGTAAAGCGAAAAAATATCGTCGCTAAGTCACAACACGGATACAAGTTTGTGTTAGGTGATCGTGACAGAAGGTCGTGGAAAAGGAATGTGACGGAAAATAATTGGACGACAGCTGCAAAAGTCACTACAGAACTGAATGTCGCACTCTCAAACCCTGTGAGCACTAAAACAACATGAAGGGAGCTCCAGGAGCAAGGAAAACTAGAATTCCAAGATCACTCATCAAGGATGGAAATGTCCGTAAAAGGAAAACGTGGTGCCGAAGCCATAAAAAGTGGAATATGGAGCAACGGAAGAAAGACATTTGGTCAGATGGGTCTACTTTCACAGTCTTTCTAACTTCTGGGCGAGTGTATGTCCTAAGAGTTACATGGTGGGAGTTCGATGATGATCTGGGCAGCTATGTCGTGGTATTCCACGGGCATCAAGGTTACTCTGCAAAGTCTCATTTCCGCCGAGCATTATGTGACTATTTTGAAATTTTGTTTCCAATGATGAGCCCGTGTTCCAAGGCGACACGGTTCCTGTTCACATAGCTCGCATCGGTCAGGACTGGTTTTATGAGCACTAGTATGAAGTGTCGCATCTCCCCTGACCATGACAGTCACGATATGTGAATTTTATTGAACTTCTGTCGTCTACTTTGGAGAGAAGGGTGCGTAATCGCTATCCACCTCCATGCCCGTTACCTGAACTTTCTGCTATTTAGCAGGAAGAATGGTGAAAGATTCTCTTGAAAACCGCACAGTACCTGTATTTACCCATTCCGAGACGACTGTAAGCTGTTTTGATGCCAATGGTTTTCCTACACCGTACTGGGCAGGTAATGTGTTGTGTTCTTTGTGTTTCCATATTTCTGTCCACCCCCTGTACATGTAATACTAGCAGCAATACGAAATGGAACAAACATGTAAAATCGGTAAGATAGAAGGCAATGAAACTTCCTGGCAGATTAAAACTGTGTGCCCGACCGAGACTCGAACTCGGGACCTTTGCCTTTCGCGGGCAAGTGCTCTACCAACTGAGCTATCGAAGCACGACTCACGCCCGGTACTCACAGCTTTACTTTTGCCAGTACCTCGTCTCCTACCTTCCAAACTTTACAGAAGCTCTCCTGCGAACCTTGCAGAACTAGCACTCCTGAAAGAAAGGATATTGCGGAGACATGGCTTAGCCACAGCCTGGGGGATGTTTCCAGAATGAGATTTTCACTCTGCAGTGGAGTGTGCGCTGATATGAAACTTCCTGGCAGATTAAAACTGTGTGCCCGACCGAGACTCGAACTCGGGACCTCGGGCCCGCGAAAGGCAAAGGTCCCGAGTTCGAGTCTCGGTCGGGCACACAGTTTTAATCTGCCAGGAAGTTTCATATCAGCGCACACTCCGCTGCAGAGTGAAAATCTCATTCTGGAAACATCCCCCAGGCTGTGGCTAAGCCATGTCTCAGCAATATCCTTTCTTTCAGGAGTGCTAGTTCTGCAAGGTTCGCAGGAGAGCTTCTGTAAAGTTTGGAAGGTAGGAGACGAGGTACTGGCAGAAGTAAAGCTGTGAGTACCGGGCGTGAGTCGTGCTTCGGTAGCTCAGTTGGTAGAGCACTTGCCCGCGAAAGGCAAAGGTCCCGAGTTCGAGTCTCGGCCCGGCACACAGTTTTAATCTGCCAGGAAGTTTCATATCAGTGCACACTCCGCTGCAGAGTGAAAATCTCATTCTGGAAGATAGAAGACAAATGAAAACTTCAGTTTGTTAGAAGGGTTCTGTGTTCAAATGGCTCTGAGCACTATGGGACTTAACTTCTGAGGTCATCAGTCCCCTAGAACTTAGAACTACTTAAACCTAACTAACCTAAGGACATCACACACATCCATGCCCGAGGCAGGATTCGAACCTATGACCGTAGCGGTCGCGCGGTTCCAGACTGAAGCGCCTAGAACCGCTCGGCCACTCTGGCCAGCAGGGTTCTGGGAGAAACCATTAGATCTGTATAGGAAACAGCATACAAAACGTTATTGTGGCTAATTGTAGAATGTAGCTTCATGTTTGTAACCTTTATCAAGTAGGAATGACAGCAGAGATTGATAAATTCGGAGATACGCTGTTAGGATCGCAAAACTTTGAAATGGCCCATACGAAAGTGGAGTGATCTTTGTACTAACTGCATACAGAGCTCAGGTCTCGTAGCACAAAACTTCACGTAATTGCAGATTGTTATCGTCTGCACCTTCTGCCGTGTTGCACTTAGGGAAGAAGTTTCGATTAGTCTCTACCTTCAGAATGATTTACTTATTCCTTGTTCTAAAGTGTGTATTGAAACGTCCCCTTTGAAAAATTAATGAATTACTGTGCTGATAAACCTCTTACATTATTTGATTTTCAAACAGCTGAGCAGAACTGAACGTACTCTGACATTTCGCTCTTTACCTATTCTGATCAACACAAAACTGAGACACAATATTTTTAGCGCAACGCAATCTGACATTCAATAATCCCTACAAAAGAATGGCCCTGACTAACATTAACCTATACCTTTCACAAATCACTTACCTCACAAAAATCTTCGTTACTCGAACTACTGCAATACAGCGAGCGCCATTACTGCCAGCTAAATAAAAGATTCTAACTACTGAAGGCACTTACTACTGATAGGCATAGTTAGCAAATGAAAGACTTTGATAGAGAACAAACAATGTATTTACCTTAATAGTGTTCAAAAGTCATAATACATATAGCAGTTCATGACATCCAGTCTTACAAATTTACTGTATCTGATAAACACAGGTCCAGATCATCCGCTCTCAAAACTCCGCCATTTCTCTCCCGACATCCACCACTGCTGGCGGCTCACCTCCAACTGCGCAACGCTACGCGCTGTTAACAGCCAACTGCCCAGCACTACAATAGTATATACTCCAACAATGCAAACCAACCACAGCCTTCAAACAGCACAGTCAGTGATTTTCATATAGAGCGCTACGTGGCGTTACCAACATAAAAACCTAAACAGCCTACTTACATAGCCCTCATGCTCCCCACAAAAAATTTTATAAATTGTTTTGGGCAGTGGCCAATACATATTTGAAAAAAATTTTTCATAATTACAACAACAAAGATACCAAATGCACACACTTATTGATACAATGTTGATCAAAAGCTAAAATTTTCTCCAGTCCATAAAGACAGTCCTGATCATTCATCACAGTAAAATTGCACTGTTTTTTTTCTCAAAGTCTGAGCAGTAAAAGAAAATGCACACGGAAGTAGTGGATTTCCATGTAGTCTTGAACAAGTAGTGTTGTCCTTCCAACGGAAAGACAGTGCTGACTCTTGACATGCAGATAGGTAATGGGCCACGACAGACCAAACCCACAGCAGAGTCAGTCAAAGTTTTGAAGAATATTGGTAGGTGGGTCATCACAGAGCAGACCCACTGTAGTCCTGGTAGAGATTATGGTATTGGTGGGCCACCAGAGGTGCGGACCCACTGCAGTCCTTGCAGAAATAATGGTATTGGAGGGCCATCAAAGATGCAGACCCACTATAGTCCTTGTAGGGACGGCCAGCAGCCATCTGTTGCGACTGTGCAGGCGCACAATCACCATCGAAGAGCCTTGTGGATAATATAGCAAGTCCATAAATCACCACTTGTGCACTCACAAAGTTTTTGGAGTTTACCTTAGAACCAGCAGTGTTGTTAACCAGTCCCTTGCTGAATTATCAACACATGTGCGAGCACTAACAGTCTGAACTTCTCATCTATTGTGGATATACTTTGACCAACAGAAACGTGTGCAGTGAAATGAAACTCAATTTGAAGAACTGGTGTCTATACAATTATAAATTTGCGACATGAGAATACAATTACAAAAGTAAAAAATACATCATTAAAGGACATAACGATACAGATAACATTTGTAGTAATACGGGCTTTACAAAAGAATAGAAATAAACATATACATCAGTGTTACAAGAATTATGACATAAGTAAATACATAAAAGGACAGAATAACTTTCGAAACATCAACTTCACACGTGAGCATTAAAACAAAACAGAATAAATAATGTCTAAACAGCTTTACAAAGTAAATAACATATTATAAATGCAAATTATATTTGAGGATAACAGTATTCCTCATCATAGTGAATGTAGCTGAGTATTGGAAAAATTCTACAACATAAGTCTTATCAGATAAACACATAAAGACAGGAAGAACAGAAATACACAAGGTACACAGACACATAGTAGAATAACACAAAAGGAAAGGACAGGGTTTGTTTTCAGTGTGACATTTGGTACTGCAGTCCAACCCAAAACTTCATTTCATAGATGTTTCCTCTTATTTCAACTTTTTTTTAATACCTTGTCAATGCATTTCTTCCAATTCATCACAACTCATTCTCTTATATAGCCTACCACCTCTTAAGCTGACTTAAATCTACTGAGCTCAGATGCTAAACTAAGGGACGAGGCAATGCAGCAGTACAAAACAATTAACACAAACAGCAATGACAAAAAAATGCAAATTGGCAAAACAAGCAGCAATATATATAAATTAGCAAAGCAAATGCAACATTACAACTAATGTAAGGCAATGTGCAGCAAATAAGAAAAATAAATCAGTAGTAAAACTGGCTTAACAGAGTAATACAAAGTGAAATTCAGTAGCACTATGCCTGGCAAACAGCAGCAGCAAATGCTATAACTTATACCTAAACATGACAAAGCTCAAGCAGAAAAAATAGTACAGTAAAGACAACAATGCAGATAAGGGAAATGTATATTCACATCTTAATGTCTATGTAATTAAAGTGGTGCACCACAACTTATTCTACAAAAAGTTACCAAGTACTTGAAAAGAAATTTATGTATGCAGTTACTGTTATTAGTCCCTTCTTATTGTTCTTTCCTTTCCAAGTGCTCCTTTTTCGAAGAATGTGGATCATAAAATTATTATTTAATAGAGCTGTTGACAGAAAGTGTTCACATTAGCAAATCCATTTAATTTTATTTTATAAAACCAATGCTGCAACACAGCTGGAAAACTGATATCAAATGAAATAACCAACTATGTAAAGCAAAGCATAACAATATCATTCAATAGTCATGTGGCATTTCATAAGTTAGTAGAAATTCCCTCAATTCTCGTAGAAAGACACTTGTCATAATCAGGTTTGCAGATGTAAGAATATTTCCCATCAATTCATAAGCATTTCAGTAATGAGCACAAAGTACGTGCTCCACAGTATAATCATATGTGTGTCATATTTGCGATGCTTTCTACAAAGAAATGTCAATAGCAAGGATAATGGCCTCTTTTTTTTTCTCCACCTAATGGCTTCCTTTTTTCAGGCGACTATAACTCAGCTGGGCGCCCATTACGCATTACGTCAAGGTCACTTACCTTCCTTAATGGAACATTTACAACAGCGGTCTCCGCTACAGTGACAGTTTGATACCAATAAAAATTCATAGGTCGAAAAATTATGGTAGAAATGTATAGAAACGAAATCTCATGAGTAGCAGTGTTGATATACACTCACGCATGTACACACGTTTCATAACTCTTAAATTACGATGCTTGGTTTCCAACATCCTCTTTTACAAATCAAAGTCCCTAACCACTACTCATTATTCCTTACTTTATTACACATATACATATTCGTCGACACTTCTTCAATATTTCATACGTAGCATAATCAAATTCCTCTTATAGCATCAGCTTATTGATCATAAACATACCTAAACAGCATAATACACATCGTCGTTGTAATAATAACATCATAACAGATCAATCAGATCTCAAAATCGTCTCAGCTTCTTTCAATAATTTCAAAACCTAAAAAAATTTTATCTGCTCATTTCAATAGTGTCATCTACCTCAAACGTACTTTAAAAATCATGATCCCATACCAAATACATGATTCAAAGCTCTCATGGTATCACTATGGTTCCGAAAAAAATATGAACAGTTCACAAAGTACAGATAAAATACAATTTCGTAAGTGTGAAGTTATCCAACTGTGTAATTGCGTACGCATCTGTCACTGACGTAGTAATAAAAACATGTTTGCCTTTCTCAGTTAAATGATCAGATAGCTGTGTAATTTATGTGTTAGAGAAATATGGTACCGATGTGTAAAGTTGTATAAGCAAATACCATATTAGCTAGGGCTTCTTGTGCTTGCCAAACACATGGTACACAAAGTAATCGTGTACCCCCTGAGGATTAATGTAATTATACCCTCAAGTGTTACAAATTACAGCAATGGAATGAAATGTATCACGGAAAACCTTTGTATCTTTGTAATTCAAAAATCTTTAAAAATAAATGTTTTAAGTACAAATATAATCACTGAAATACGTGTACTGTAGCGCTGGTAAAAATGTGCCAAGTGTCGTAATTATCGTCGTCCGTAAGCAAAGTTCTGTGGAAGTCAATGTACTTACCTCGTTATAAACAAAATCGAAATGCTATGCGTATAGTAGTTATTATGTACATTACCATGATCAAGAAAATACTATACTGTAACGTATTGTTGTGCTACGAGAAAGGCTGTCTCATTGTAGCTATACCACAAAAGTTACTACTAAAACATGTTTTACTTTCCAGAAGAATTCAGAAAAACTGTGCAGATATAAAACAGATACAGCATAAAAGCAACAATGTAAATTGTGTCACACATTAGTAGTGTCGTGATATAATCGTGCAGCTGTCAAAGAAACCAAATGCTAAGTCATCTTTAATCTCACAGAATGTACTTCAAATAAAGAATGTCATTTCAAGTAAACCAAAATGTTGCATTAAGGTCTCATTAGCAGTATACGTTCTAAGTATGTAAGCCTTATAGTCGTTACGTAATCGTGCAACTAACAAGCAAGAATGAACACACACAGTAACACTGTGTCCTCTGTTCGCTATAACAATGCATTTGTAATTACTTGTCTAAATAAGTTCCCTAGGTTCTTGACTGGATAGTTAACTTTAGAACATAGTTGCATGTTAACAGTTTCTAAGTGTGACAAGAAGTACTAGTAACGTGAAGTGAAAAATTTTAAAGTAAAGACTAAATTAAAAAGCAGATTATCTCTCAATAAATGGTTTTACATGTGAAATGTGATGCAATCCTTTACTCTTCATAGTACTCAGAGTTTCAAATTGAACGCAATTATCATGCGGTATACGTCGGTAAAGAATACTGGAATTTTTGTCAAGGTTAGCGTCTATGTTATTATTCTCTGAGCCAGCCGGCGTACGTGGCTGCCTGCGGTGCGAGTCGCTTCGTTACTGGGATTTGGTGGTCTACCTTCTACAAATTCACCTTGTCGAGAGGGCCCTGGCCTGTTTGAAGCCCGCCAGTTCTAATGAAATTCAGGTCTGTCGTTACGATTATATCGTCTGTCGTCATGTCGGTAGGTGCTGTAATTTTTTTCTTGTCGGTCACGTGGTGGAGAATTTCTCCCTGAATCGTAACTGCGCGCTGAACTGTTGCGTCTGAAGTTATTCTGTCTCCCTTGATAATAATTATTTTGGTTCCCATATTGTCTGTTTCTCTGATTGTCTCTGTGATAGTCATTACCGCGGAGAGGTGATCTTTCCCTGCAATTATTAGTGCTCTGCCAATGGTTGTCATACGGGTGGTGCCTGTTTTGGTCACGATTTACTTTGTAAGAATAGCCTTGTCGTGTCCAGTTATTATTTCTTTTGTCCCGGTATTGTGACGGATGTGACCTGTAATTGTTGTGTTCCTGTTTTCGCGTCCCGCGATTGTCAGTGTCAATTTCAAATTCTTGTAACAGTCCCTGAAAAGCTTCAATGTCGTCTTTGCAACGTCCCTCCAAAATAATATGTTCAGGCAATTTGATTAAGCAAATGCGGATGAGTTCTGAGGGACTGTATGGGTTTGAAAGATACTGATTCTTATGTAACATGTCTTCGAAATATTTGACAAGACTGGAAAATTCAGATTGTTCGGAATGTTTCATCATTATGATGCTATGTTTTACTCGGTCTTGTGTAGCTTGAGACCAAGGCAAGGAGGGAAGGCAAGATAAAATTCTTCTTCACTGTGACAATCGTGAATGATCGATCGCATTCTTACAGCTGGTTCATTCTCTAAGTAGCCCCACATAAATTCTAACCTCTGCTCCAATGACCAGTTGGGAGGAAAACAATGAGAGTATTGATGGAGCCATGCTTGTGGATGAATGTCGTTGCCAGAATTCTCAAATGTTTTGAATTTACGTGTAGTAATGAACAACTTATAGTCAAAACCATTGTGTCGGTGAGTCGCATATCGGTCATTGTTACGTCGTGTCCGCGGTTCCATCTCAAAATTCGGTGCACCTTGCCAGTTTCTTTCATACTTTCCGAATTGCCCTGTGCTATTATTTTGTGGCTTTTCCGTATTTCTAAGTCCCTCTTCCCGTGTTGGAGCGCGAGTCTCCTCTGAAATATGTAATTCTTGTATTACTTGTGCCAACTGATCTTGTACTTCGCGGATTTCTCTTTTGTACTATGTATTGATTTGATTCTGATTTTGTTTGAACTTTCTAATTTGTTCATACTCTTCTGTGTCATTAAAGACTACCGGTCTTGTGTCATTCAGATCATCATCTACCTTCGTTGACAAGTTAGTGAACTGAACCGAAAGTTCGGCTATTTTCTCCGATAATGAATTGATTTCCTCCGTGTGTCTTTCCGAACCAAGTTTCAGTGTGTCCATTTGTGTTGAAATCGTATCTGCTGTGTCCTTTAAGTTTTCCTGAATTTTTGCAAGTTGCGTAACCGAATCGGTAGATGCAACTGAGTCAAATTTAGCCTGCAAGGTCTCGTGATTTTCATGAACAATAGTTTGCAGTTCTTTGATGGCTGCTTCGTGATTCTGTAATGCATTTTCATGCCGCGAAACAATAGGTTGGAAATGCTCACAAATTTGTATTTTTAGGTCATTACAGACTTTTTGACATTTCGATTCGATTTTAAGTAACTCAGCAGTTAAACCTTCATGTGTGATTCTTGAGTTTCTCCCGGCGTATTTGATAATCAAAATATCCACGGGTGTGCTGCCGGTCTATAGTGTCCAACGGGCACAATATTTCGGCGATCATACATGTCGCCATCATCAGGTGAACTGACGGACTGAGCTCCTGTGAACGTGCCGGCACGGAGATCCGTACGCTATGGCTGCTCAGAGGGAACTGGGTTCGGTCGCGGCGGCGGCCGATTTAAATACCCTCCGCCCGCTGCGCGCTCCCTCCGCCGTCAGCGCCCCGCGCCGCGGTCGCGCGGTGGAACAGATTGCGACGGCGTCTGAGATGACGTCGGTGTGATGGCTCTGTCCGCCGTGGTCGTCACAACTAATCGTTTGCTCGATTTACTCTTGATTAACCCAATCGCTGGTTCCCAAGCCTTGCTAAGATTACAGCCACAGTCACGGTTTATGAGGTCGTCGTTGGTGCGAATTTCGATGGCCTCTCTAACAACGCTGTCCCAGTATCTCGACGTCTGTACCAGAATCCTCGTGCGGTCATACTCCATGGCGTGATTTTCCGACAAACAATGTTCAGCGACCGCCGACTTGCTCGGATACATCAGTCGAGTGTGCCTCTGGTGTTTACGGCATCGATCCTCGACGGTACGCATCGTCTGACCAATATACGACTTACCACATTGACGCGGAATCTGGTACACGCCGGCCTTCCTCAAACCGAGGTCATCTTTGGCGCTCCCCACCAGTGGACGAGTTTTATTCGGAGGACAAAACACAGTTCCGACCCGGTGTTTCTTCAGAATGCGGGCGATTTTCCCCGAGAGTGCGCCTGTGTATGGAATAAATGCAGTGCCTACCTCCTCCCTCGTGACTTCATCCATATCAACAGGTTGTGCTGCAGTGGTTGGGCGGAGAGCACGTTGAATCTGTATTTCGTAAAAATGGGTACTCAGAGCAAAGAAGTCGCTGGTGGAACCAGAAGAATGGGCTCCCACAAGGTAGTGTTTTATACCCCCTACTTTTCAGTTCGTATACATATGACGAACCAGTTGGACCAACGACATGAAGTTTTATCTATGCTGATGATGTAGCCATTGCCTGCCAATCCAGATCAATGAAACAGATGAGAGAAACTTAGCAGATGCCTTGGAAATACTAACTGAATATTACAACGGGAACCAGCTCCGACCGAATCCAGCAAAGACGCAGACTTGTTTATTTCATGTGAACAATAAAGAAGCAAACAGAGAATTACAATTGGAATGGAACTCAGTTAAACTTAAACACTACCAAAACTCAGTTTATCTTGGAGTCACGTTAGATCGCATTGTCTTACAGGAAACAGGTAGAAAAAACTAGAGCGAAAGTCAACACACGGAACGGTATAATCCGCAAACTTCCCAACTCACAATGGGGAGCAAATCCTGAAATTCTACGTGTATCATCCCTGGAATTGTGCTTTGCTCCAGCTGAATATGCATGGCCCATATGGAGAAGATCGACACATGCCCAAACGTTAGATGCAGTACTGAATGATTCATGTCGATTAATTACGAGATGCCTGAAGCCTACAAACCCTGATCTCCTTTATATGTGTTCTCGAGTAGCGCCCCCCCCCCCCCCCCCCCGCCCCCTTAGTAGGGACAGGATCCGACTATTCGGGAGTAGGATCTTACAATCTGAGACATTGTTCTGAGACAAACTTCCGTCACAATCTCTGCAAACGTGACGTCAGATCCTCCTAGCAACAGCCATCTGAACGTCCATTGGCTGAAGGTTTGATATATATATATATATATATATATATATATATATATATATATATATATATATATATATATATGGAACGAGAGAAGTGCGCTTATTGGCTGAGGGAGAAAGATGAGGTGGTCTCTCTTGTCCTTCGGGAAGACAGGGTGAGTCAGTAGCGAGGAGCCATGCAAAACGCACGGTCGAGTAACCGGGGCGGCTCTAAAAGAACGGTCGCGAGTGCATATTTCAGATGTTAAACAAGCTAGAAAGTTAAGTTATTAGTTATAAGAACGCCACGTGTCGTGGGCAGTGTTTATCATTATGTAAAGTCAGAAAACTGTGTTAATGTGTGTAAAGGGTCGAATATAACGGCGTAGTCCGGAGCCGCCATATTACAAATACTGATTCTGTGACGTGTGTGACAAAGCAGTTTCTGTATTAAAATAAGTACAGTTCAAACGTTGTCGACAATTGAGAACTGGCATCCCTAAACACTCCAATTCAGCAGGATCACCACCTACATGGAACCTGGCGACTGAGCGCTACTACTGTGCGACGAGGGACTTACCGAAGCAGCAGGGCAGCAGGTTAGTGATACCGCCCAGAGAAGTACTTCCTTCTCGCTACAATGCCAGTGAGGGTGTTATAGTACCAGAGTTTTGTGCCGGTCAGGAGTCGCATCCAAAAAGCCATTAATAACCACGGGTGATAAAACAAGGAGAATATGTTACTCTTACCGTAACGTGTTTTGTACAGTAAACGTTTAGTATGTCATTGTCAGCGCACAAGCCGATCTTTGACTAAAACGCAATGTATGCAGCTAATATGCAAACGAAAATTGTTAGCGAGATTGATGTGGGCGTGATATAAAGAAGAGTTAGTAAATACAGAGTGTTTCACAATTTCTAGTATATGCTTCTAGGGGGTTATGGAGAGGACTTAGTAGATACAGTTTTGACAAGGAACCCTTGTCCGGAAATGTACCGTTTGGATACAGAATAAGTTTGAAGATCGAATCATTTTCAAATGTCTCGCTTTACTGTACGCACACAACGCGGACAATGAGCTGATCTGTGTGCTCTGCAGGAATCTATGAAATGGGCAACGTTTCGAGTACTCTTGGTCAGGTTCTCTTACACGTGACGAAGTACGTCCTCTTCAAAGTCGAAAGTGCAGCACGTCCATGTAGCACCACAGTCAGCCCTCATAGTTGTGAACGTACCGGTTTCTCGTAACCATTGCTATACGTGCACGAAATGTCTTATGGCGTCAGAATTACTGCGGAAACCGGCGTCGGCGCTCCCTCCTCGGTTTGTGTGCGTTTTGTGAAGCGTGGCATTTGAAAGTGATCCGATCTTCAAACTTTATTTATATCCAAACAGTACATTTCTACAAAGTCCCCTCTACAGCCCCTAGAGGCTTTAAGTATGAGTTGTGAAGCACAATGTATATACAGGCTGGTCCATTGACAGTGACCAGGCCAAATGTCTCACGAAATAAGCATCAAACGAAAAAACTACAAAGAATGAAACTTGTCTAGCTTGAAGGGGGAAACCAGATGGCGCTATGGTTGGCCCGCTAGATGGCGCTGCCATAGGTCAAACGGATATCAACTGCGTTTTTTTAAATAGGCACCCCCATTTTTATTACATATTCGTGTAGTACGTAAAGAAATATGAATGTTTTAGTTGGACCACTTTTTTCGCTTTGTGATAGATGGCGCTGTAATAGTCACAAACGTGGTATCACGTAACATTCCGCCAGTGCGGACGGTATTTGCTTCGTGATACATTACCCGTGTTAAAATGGACCGTTTACCAGTTTCGGAAAAGGTCAATATCGTGTTGATGTATGGCTTTTGTGATCAAAATGCCCAACGAGCGTGTGCTATGTGTGCTGCTCGGTATCCTGGACGACATCATCGAAGTGTCCGGACCGTTCGCCGGATAGTTACGTTATTTGAGGAAACAGGAAGTGTTCACCCACATGTGAAACGTCAACCACGACCTGCAACAAATGATGATGCCCTAGTAGGTGTTTTAGCTGCTGTCGCGGCTAATCCGCACATCAGTAGCAGACAAATTGCGCGAGAATCACCAATCCGTAAAACGTCGGTGTTGAGAATGCTACATCAACATCGATTGCACCCGTACCATATTTCTATGCACCAGGAATTGCATGGCGATGACTTTGAACGTCGTGTGCAGTTCTGCCACTGAGCACAAGAGAAATTACGGGACGATGACAGATTTTTTGCACGCGTTATATTTAGCGACGAAGCGTCATTCACAAACAGCGGTAACGTAAACCGGCATAATATGCACTATTGGGCAACGGAAAATCCACGATGGCTGCGACAAGTGGAACATCAGCGACCTTGGCGGGTTAATGTATGGTGCAGCAATATTGGAGGAAGGATAATTGGCCCCATTTTACCGATGGCAATATAAACGGTGCAATGTATGCTGATTTTCTACGTAATGTTCTACCGATGTTACTACAAGATGTTCCACTGCATGTACTTCCAACATGATGGATGTCCAGCACATAGCTCGCGTGCGGTTGAAGCGGTATTGAATATATTTCATAAGAGGTCGTCGTCGTAGCATGGCCCGGACGTTCACCGGATCTGACGTCCCCGGATTTCTTTCTGTGGGGAAAGTTGATAGAAATTGGTTTCGTGATCCACTGACAACGCCTGACAATATGCGACAGCGCATTGTCAATGCATGTGCGAACATTATGGAAGGCGAGGAATGTCGTTACACGTGTTGCCAAATGCATTGAGGTTGACGGACATCATTTTGAGCATTTATTGCATTAATGTGGTATTTACAGGTAATCACGCTATAACAGCATGCGTTCTCACAAATGATAAGTTCACAAAGGTTCATGTATCACATTGGAAGAACCGAAATAAAACGTTCAACGTACCTACGTTCTGTATTTTAATTTAAAAAACCTACCTGTTACCAACTGTTCGTCTAAAACTGTGAGCCATATGTTTGTGACTATTACAGCACTATCTATCACAAAGCGAAAAAAGTGGTCCAACTAAAACATTCATATTTCTTTACGTACTACACGAATATGTAACAAAAATGGGGGTTCCTATTTAAAGAAACGCAGTTGATATCCGTACGGCCTATGGCAGCGCCATCTAGCGGGCCAACCATAACGCCACCTGGTCCCCCCCCCCCCTTTCAAGCTAGACAAGTTTTGTTCTTTGTAGTTTTTTTCGTTTGACACTTATTTCGTGAGACATGTTGCCCGGTCACGATCAAGGGACCACTCTGCATACAGAGGGCAACACCAAAAACAAAACACATTATCTTGTCTAATACGGTGTAGGAATACCGCTGGCATTCAGAACAGTTTCCACTCGCGTCGGAATGGATAAATACAGGACCTGTGTGATTTTCAAGCATATCTCACACCCATGTTGTTGCAAAATAGCGGTAAGGTACGTAACGGTGATGGACGCGGATAGCGATCACGCACCCTTCTCTCCAATATAGACCACAGAGGCTCAGTGGTGTACAGATCTGGTGACGGGCGGTCAGGGGAGATGCTGCAATTCATCCTCGTGCTCACAAAATCAATCCTGGATGATGCAACATGTGTGAACAGGGGCCCTGCCGTCTTGGAACACAGCGCCACTGTTGGTGAAGAAACATTGGACTGTGGCATGGACCTAAAAAATCAAAATGATCACGTAATACTCGTTAATAATGCGATCTTGCAGAGTAAGGATGGTTTTGTATCCCGCCTGGGAGGCGTCGCGTCGGTCTGCTCCTGTAAACTGAAGGGTAGGCCGAATGTAGGAGGTGAGTAGGAGCAGGAAATGGTGAAAATCTCTCGGTACTGCTCTTAGAAATTGTTTTACTATATCACAATATTAACTGAATACATAACTTTGCACTGAGGTGCGAAGCCTTAGACTCGTCGTAAGTAGTACATAGTCTCAATAGCAAGCGAAGTGTCCCGGCCGTCTGCTCTTGATCAGATGGGCTGAATCTGGAGCGGAGCTCGTAGATCTGCACGGCGCCTGCTATAGGGCGCTGTCGTCGGTGTCGGTGTCGTAGTGCCAACCTATGAACTTGCACCTACGCCGTGGCATCGTAGCTATCGATACCACAGATGGGCTCCCTGGAATACCACGACACTACATTGCTGCCCAAACCATCACCGAACTCCCACCAGGTCTCACTCTTGGAGTCAAAACTCAGCCACAAGTTGAAAACGGTGTGAAACAAGACTTATCCGACTTTCGATTACTCCATAGGCGAGGGGCTATGGCTTCAGCACCGCGTTTGCCTGTTAAGGGCATTTACATCATCGACGTGTAGCTTTAGAATTTCAGCCCGCCATGAAATTCCCTGCTTCTGGAGCCCCCTTCGTGTTGTTTTGTTGCTGACAGGGTTCTCGAATGCAACATTCAGTTCTGGAATAACTTCTGCAGTTGTCGTCCTCTTAATTTTCGTCCAAATCCTATTGAATGACCCTTCTGTCACGATCGCTCATCACATACTTTCGTCCGCGTTGTGAGTTAGCGTATCATGTTTTCCCGCTTTTCCTGTATACGCTTCAATCTTCGATATGGTGCCTCTTGAAACACCAGACAGTTCGGCTGCATTGGTCTCAGAAGCACCCACCATATGAGCATGAACAATCTGTCCACGTGCGAATTCACTTAGCTCCGACATCCTGCCGTCACGACTACACAGAACACTGTTCTGTCCGCGACTGACACTTGCAACGCACTGATGACACCGCACATTTGCCTTTCGTGGTCAAATACAACAGCGCAATCTGCAGCGTTGTCTAGCATCTGCACTTATGTCCAGGCATGCATTACTTGTGGTGTTTCCATGTTTTTTTCCAACATTTTATCCTGTTGGCCGACAGTAGCATGGCCTGAGGACACTGCAGAATACAGTTTAGAACAGAGTAACATGGCCACAGTTTAATAAAAAAAATTATTACTGTAAATATAAAGAAAGCCATGCTCCCATAAACGCATTGCGGTAAACCGAGACAACGCAAACAAACAAATTTTTTTCCAGTAGAAAAGTTGCGTTCGTTATTAAGCAGAATGAACAAGAGTTTGTAAGAAGAATATCAACAAAAGTAAAACAATGGGATGTTTTCGAATATTTCAGGCGCTGCTAAGGGCTTTAGATTAGGAAACGAGACACTAAAAGCAGTAGGTAAGCAGCATAATAAATGCCGACGGCCAAAACAGAGAGTATACGAAATTTTGTTTACTCGAGTCAGAAGCATGCTAAATACTGGGTGATCAAAAAGTCAGTATAAATTTGAAAACTGAATAAATACCGGAATAATGTAGGTTGAAAGGTACAAATTGACACACATACTTGGAATGACATGGGGTTTTATTAGAACCAAAAAAATACAAAAGTTCTCAAAATGTCCGACAGATGGCGCTTCATCTGATCAGAATAGCAATAATTAGCATAACAAAGTAAGACAAAGCAAAGGTGATGTTCTTTATAGGAAATGCTCAATATGTCCACCATCATTCCTCAACAATAGCTGTAGTTGAGGAATAATGTTGTGAATAGCACTGTAAAGCATGTCCGGAGTTATGGTGAGGCATTGGCGTCGGATGTTGTCTTTCAGCATCCCTGGAGACGTCGGTCGATCACGATACACTTGCGACTTCAGGTAACCCCAAAGCCAATAATCGCACGGACTGAGGTCTGGGGACCTGGGAGGCCAAGCATGACGAAAGTGGCGGCTGAGCACAAGATCATCACCGAACTACGCGCGCAAGAGATCTTTCACGCGTCTAGCAATACTTTCAGGTACAAGTTATGAGTTGCTGTAACGTTGTACTGTGGCCGCTGATTACACAACAATCATAGATTGCAAAAAAATAAATTAACAAGACAAAGGAATTGACCACTCCTACATTTCTCCAAAACTGAGCTACACTTTGGGCATTATCCCTGGCAGGGTAATAAATCTTGTTCTGAGAATGAAAATGGACAGAGAGGGCATCGGAACGTTGGACTGGCTGTTCTTGGGCACACTCGCACTTGCTGCCCTCTTATGTGAAGCTCCATGACTTAAGCGAAGACTTAGCCCTACAGACGTCAGTGCTTATTTGGTTGAGAGACCACCCCAGTTCTAGTTGTAGTCAGCCGGAAGATACTCACGGGGCTCCATCCAGCCTGGGTGCTTAGAGTTCCACAATGAAAGGCTTGCCTCATCTGGAGGTACTTCCAAAAATTTTGATGTTTGTAGAAAACGTTTCCTTGGTTTCAGCCTAGGTTGAGACTAGAATTATATATTAATAGCTTCAGCTGCTGACGGGCGTTGATATACATCAACGGGGACAGGTGAAAATGTATGCTACGACTGGGTCACGAACCCAGGATCTCCTGCTTATATGGCAGACGCTCTACCCAGTTTTTTTTTATTGCAGAGGGTAGCTAAACCCTCTGACCGAACACGCTTTTTTTTATATATATAAATGAACCGCTGCAGGAGCAGGACGGCGGGTAGGGCAGGGGTCAACACCCGAAGCCTGGCCATCCCGCAGCCACGCCCAAGCAACGTGTTCGAGTTCGAGGATCGAAGGATCAGGAAGAGGATGTAGTGGGTTTGTCGATGTTGTTTTATTTATTTATTTCTTTAATTTTTATAACTTTTTTATTATAGATTTATTTTTGTTTCTTTACAAAGAAAGATCCTACAACTGCCGTAGCCGAGCGTCCGAGTCGTCTTCTCGTCTGTTGGGAGGGGTTCCCCCTATTCCGACCGTAGAGGATCAATATGCTCCAGGATTCGTCTTCATTTTCAGCGTCTCGTACCCGGAACGCCCCAGTGAGCAGGAGGATCCGCAAATAATGAACCTAAATAATTTGCGAAACGAGTTCTGTACTTCGGGTGGCGGCTGAAAGCTGCATGTGTCGTTTTCAATAGGGACCAAAGGAGTGTGCCTTTGGGAGCATCGCAAAATATGTAGTAAACGGCCATGCCTTTTAGCCAGTTAACGGCGTTCGTTCTGGTTGATGGAAAGTATACGCCGTCGGGGCGCAATACGTCATCAGGAGAGATAGACTCCGGCAATCGCCGCAAGAGTAATGCCAGCATGCGCTGCGTCAGTAGCCAGCACTCGCTGGTCGCGGCACACGTCAGACGGTGTGCATCCGAGCCCGCGACTGAGCATGTCGGACACAAGGGGTCGTCCGTCAGATGTATGGAATGTAACCTCTGACGAGTAGCGAACTTCCCATTCACAACCACGTACCACAATGAACGCACCGTCGTAGGTAGAAAAGGCGTGTGTGCCGCTCGCCACACCGTGTTCCAGGCAACTTCAGGATGTCTGTGGGTGACCGTATTTACAGGTTGCCGCTGTTGATAGAGGCGATAATAGTCATTTGTGCTGGGCTTCCGTGTCGTTGGAAGTTCTGACCGTAAGTAGCTGAAGTCAATAGAGAACTCTCTGATGTGGGTGAGTGCCGGTGAAATGTGTCCCACAGAAATCGGGGGATGCAGAGAGTGTGGTGCCACTTCCGCTATCAGGGTGCCCGACAGAGTGGCGTGGGCAGAGGTCACCCAGTTGAGCCACCGAGGGCACAGAGGACAGTGCGACTGCAGCGACTGTCTGGCGCACGCCTCCCGCGAGACTCACATTCTCACCATATATGTCCACACACTACAGTCGTAGTGTCCCTACCCAACACACTCATTACTAGTGGAAGACATTCTTACCAAGTCCCGTAAGAGTTCGGGTAATATGTGTGCATCCGCACAGAAGAAGAAGGTCACGGTCGGTATTGCCAGAACTATATACTTACATGGATATGGTGGCTGTTCTTTTGGACATGTCCGAAAGAACAGATACCATATCCATATAAGTATATAAGTTGAGACTGTTGATGGCCAACAGTGAGTGAGCTTCACTGTTCTCACCCTTCAGTCGTTCTTCATCACCAGCGAAGGCTCGACGACTACTTGGAGGTGCAATGTCAGCAAGACAGGATATCTTTTCAACAGGGGCGTGATTCAGGCATCCGGTCATCAACTGGCTACCTTAGTTCAACACTGTGTCGACAGTTTGGGCATGGGACGGGCTATGGCATACAGGGGTCCATATTCTGTGCAGCATAGTAGCATAAAGGCAAAACTGTGGTCCTGAAAACTTGTGGTTTGCACACCAATTTACAAGAAGGTAACATTTCATAAAACGCGTTATTTATTTGAAATTAAAACCGACAACTGCAAGAAAAGATAATTTTGTTAAAACTGAATATAAATTTAAGTGTTAGGAAGTCTTTTCTAAAATATTTGTAAGAAGCGTATCCCTGTAGGAAGGTGAAATATGAACGATGAACAGTGCAGACAAGAAGAGAAAGAAGTGTTTGAAATGTAATACTGAAGAAGAATGAAGGGTAGGTCACTTGACTAATAAGGAGAAACTGAAAGGAATTGAGGAAAAAATATACTTGTGGCACAGCTTCACTAGAAGAAAGGGTCGGTTCGTAGCGTTTCCCCTCCTGTTACATTAAAAAGAGAAGTTCCTGCCGTAACACATTACTGCGTCGGACCTCTAACAGCGTAAATTATTGGTGGCGAAGGCTGCATTAAGAGAGCTACGTTAAATGCACCACTAAGGTAAATTCTAGCAAACTGCACTCGATTCTTCCCTAAATAAGAGAAGGCTTGCTTACTTCGTAACTTCTCAACCTGTATCGATCTCTCCACTTAATATATTCTCCGCAGATTGCGACTTCTAACATGTGACTTAAAAATGGTTCAAATGGCGCTGAGCACTATGGGACTTAACATCTATGGTCATCAGTCGCCTAGAACTTAGAACTACTTAAACCTAACCTAAGGACATCACACAACACCCAGTCATCACATGTGACTTAAAACAGAGAAGTTTGAAGCGGCTTTTGGGAATGTTATCACGACACTACAATAATGTCTCTTACGTTGGATGCCACATCTACTTTTAACCCAAACTAAAATGGGGAAAATCTTCTTTATTACAGTCAGTCATATATGAGAGCGAGTCTAAACTCATTAAAACAGTAAATACCGGGAAATCTAAAAATAACACTTCGAGCACCACAATATTCACGAAATAATTCATATTATCTGTTCCCATGTTGCTGGTGTTCCAAGTACCGTTTCATAAGTCAATATTAAACTTTGAATCATTTTCTTAAGTAACATGAAACACTCGTTATTAACAGGTGTTCGCTTCATGGATGTTCGCTTCGTGGACGGTAGGACTAGACTGCGTTACGCAGTCTTACAACTTGCCGGCTTCTTGCCAAGGGCGCACTTAGGTGACAGGTCGGCAATGTTCGCCAACATTCGTAACACTGAATTAATCTTTTTGTTGACTTCTGCGAGTCAGTTTTTAATAACAGAGATTGTAATTATACAGACATTAGTAAAGCCTTCAGCATTACTGGATCAGATTGGTTTCGTAATTGGTTAAATATTAATACTGGACTTTACGCATCTTGGCGCCAAATCTGATGTTAGATTTCCTACAATCTGTCGTCGCTCAAGGATAATTTAGCCTACTCGCACCGGTTTCCCGTACTACCTGTCCATATGTCATGACCAACTGACACTTGTGGAGTGGGGAACCCGTTTGTTCTACCGTCTAGCGTCACTACAGTGGTATACGCAGCTATACACGATATGATAGATTACAGCCCACAAAGTGGTATAAATACCACAGGTTAATAGAGAACATCGTGAGGCATGGAAGACTAGTCAGTTTGGTAATAAGAGGAAATGTTGGGCGGGCGGCATTTTAGAGAGAGACTAAGGCTTGATTATAGCAAGCACGTTACGTTCAGATCGACGTAGGTCCCAGTGCATCTGGAGGGCTGAAGATGTGAGTACAACTAAAAGACATTCGAAGCTTTCCACCTTCGCTTTGTTTGACAAGTATTCACTTTATTACATCTTGCACGATTGGCCACTTTAGGCTCTACAGGACGTTTTTAAGTGTAGTATGTGTCAGTGTATTGTAGAATTACATTGTCACCTACTACGCTTGAAAACGGCCTGTAAGGGCGAAATGACCCATCGTGCAAGATGTAATAAAGTGAATACCTGTAAGTGCAGGTGGAAAGCTTCAAAATGTCTTTATATACTGCAAATATACGGTAGTGGTACACCACGTGAAGGAAATGAGCTGCGCCGCATTAGCCGAGCGGTCTGAGGCGCTGCAGTCATGGACTATGCGGCTGCTTCCGGTGGAAATTCGAGTCCTCCCTCGGGCATAAGTGTGTGTGTTTGTCCTTAGGATAATTTAGGTTAAGTAGTGTGTAAGCTTAGGCACTGATGACCTTAGCAGTGAGTCCCATAAGATTTCACACACATTTGAACTTTTTTTTGAAGGAAATAATTGAAATGATTATATAGGATACACTAGCGTGGAGAGCTGGCCAAAGCAGTTTTCGGACTTAAGACCGTTACAGTTACCACCAACACCACCACCACTACCACAATCATCACAACAATAACCACAATAACAACAACACTCGCTGTCATGGTTCCCAGAAACCAACTCATGCTGGAGGCTCCTGACTATTTCTGCTGCTGGTAAACTTTCGGGGTATATGATCTGTTCCTATAGTTTCGTCCAGAACTGCGCTTGACGTCTTCAGAGGTGTTCTTCCTCTGTTGACTCTTGCTGACTGACGGGTCGGACGTCAGAGAGCGACATACATAATGCAGAAAACGGGGTGTGACCGGAGTTACACATGACAAGCAGTAATTATCCTTGTCAAAGATAAAACTTAACTATTGATTGTCGTCTTGCCAAAGACAAGAGCCGTTTAACGATTCTGCAGAGCTACTATGCATATGGTTCAAATGGCTCTGAGCACTATGGGAGTGAGGTCATTAGTCCCCTAGAACTTAGAACTACTTAAACCTAACTAACCTAAGGACATCACACACATCTATGCCCGAGGCAGGATTCAAACCTGCGACCGTAGCGGCCTCGCGGTTCCAGACTGCAACGCCTAGAACCGCACGGCCACTTAGGCCGGCTACTGTGCATATGTCGTTAAGTTTAATGGTCTCTTCTTTCCTATTAAACTCCCTCCTTTGTCAGCATGTGCGTGTATAAAATTCCGTGTACGTGTGGTAAAGTTTATATTGGAACAACGAAGAGAAGAGTAATACACAGTTGAATGAACACAAAAGTATCTGCCGACTACGGAAAACAGACAAGTCGACGTTCGTGCTCTCCACTCAGGAAATCTCGAAGCGAATTTTTTGAAACAAAAATTTTATCTGTGGCTATTCGCGGCTATGTAAAAAAAGCCACTGAAATATGTAAACGTAAGGATAATTTTAACAGGAAAGAAGAAACCATGAAACTTAGCGACATGTGGAGAGTAGCTCCGCAGAACCGCAGACGGTTCTTATCATTGACAAGATGACAATCGATATTTAAGTTTTATCTTCGACAATGATCATCTCCTCTTAGTACGCGAACTCCGGCCACGCCCCTTTTTCTGCGGTATATGTGTCGCATCAGAAGTCCGACCTATCAGTCGGCAACACTCAACGAGGGAGCAACGCCTCTGAAGATATCTAGCGCAGTTCTGGAGTAAACGTTTAGGAACAGAAGAGTTTCGTGGGCCAATCAGTCCGGCCGAAAAAGTCTCCATTCTGTCATATTTCTGGTGTGCCAGAGTTGGCACTGTATACGGATGTTGACAGACTTTCGCCTCCTGGACTCGTGATATCACTAGTGAGGCAGGACTTTATCAGACAATGGCAAGCAGGAAGGAGGGGTCAGTTACGGAGCGGTGACCGGAAAGAGCTGGTTGTTGATGCTCTGGTATTGGAAGTGTGGTCTGCAGCTGGTCGGATGGGTGATACTGGATGTGTGGGTTGCCTATGTGTGTTGTGGCAGCCAGTAGTCCAGCGGGAACAGCGTGAAATTAGATGATACGAAACTCGCCATGCTCTTCCTACTCTCCTTGTTAAAGGTACTGATATCTGTGACATTCTACGAAGTATAATAGTGAGCTATGGTGAGTTCACTGGACAGAGTTTCGGTTGTGTTAAATTCTGTCAGCATTGCTTACATGAGGTATTATTCGTTAACTAGTTTTGGAAGTCTAATTAACTCGTTATCTGACTGTTCTGTAATGCGCGTGAATGTGTACGCTGTTTGTTTTCACCTTAACTAGAGGAAGAACTGATAATAAAATTTATCATTTCTGCGTACTAATAATAGTTTGTTCCAGGTTACTGTTAATTATGCATTTGAGTTCGAACCCGCCATATGCTGAAGATCTACTCCATGTGGGAAGCAGTGTAGCGTGACACGGTTTCCAGTAACGAGGAAACCCGTATCTCACAAATGCCTCACTACTAGACCTGTGTATTACAAAGGTAATGCGTATCTCAAAGCCCATATGATCATGATATTTTCTGAACCTGGAATTTCATATGTTGATCGAAAAATGATTTTAAAGTTTTTGCTTATCTGGTTTTTAACTTGTGAGTTTTAAGTTGTGGTTGTAATGATGAATAATTATAAGCATTTAGTTTTCTTAGCAAACTGTCATGAAATACTAATGACCAGTATTCTGTTTGGAATATATAGGTAATTGTGTTCTCTGTTAGTACTTGGTTTATTAGTGTATTTAATGAACATTTTTGGGAAGCTATGTTAGTGGTAAGTTACTTACTGGTTCCAGATTGATGCCATTTTGACTAGTGATTATAATCTTTGGCTCAATGATCATATAACCTTATCTATTTCAGAAAATTAGTTACAACTATGTGATGCCGTACTACGTACGGAATCGTGGAGAAATGTAATTGTCACTGGTGGCTGTATTCCAACATCGAGTCTGTAAAACAAATTGTCTCACTGAAGTATTCCTGGTTAAGACATCTCAATGGGATACTGTATTGAAGCACATTTATTTATTTCTTGTTTAGCCAGACATTTTTGCGCAGTAGTGATTTATTGTGCCTCATTTCAATAAAGTTAATTTTTGTCTTAATATAAATCAGAGCTAAAAAATTCTTCCAGAATGAGATTTTCACTCTGCAGCGGAGGTGCGCTGATATGAAACTTCCTGGCAGATTAAAACTGTGTGCAGGGCCGAGATTCGAACTCGGGACCTTTGACTTTCGCGGCCAAAATCTCATTCTGGAAACGTCCCCCAGGCTGTGGCTAAGCCATGTCTCCGCAATATCCTTTCTTTCAGGAGTGTTAGTTCTGCAAGGTTCGCAGGGGAGCTTCTGTAAAGTTTGGAAGGTAGGAGACGAGGTACTGGCAGAAGTAAAGCTGTGAGGACAGGGCGTGAGTCGTGCTTGGGTAGCTCAGCTGGTAGAGCACTTGCCCGCGAAAGGCAAAGGTCCCGATTTCGAGTCTCGGCCCTGCACGAGTTTTAATCTGCCAGGAAGTTTCTAAAAAATTCTTCTAACTTGGAACTCACGTTTTTCTTAGAGGAACTGAGTCCATGAAACTGACTATGGGATTTATGCCAATGTTAAATCTGTGAATTACTATAATAAAGGCTTTGTTAAGGGTATAACACCAAGCGCAATCAATCGCTCCATCCATTATCGTAACGGTCCAATTATATCGCTACTCTGCTCTCTAGCATTCTCTTGCTGTCCCTGTGTCGCAGACCAGATACGTTTTGCCACAGAGTGCATTTCAGACACTCCAGGCCCCTCCTGGCAGAAGCCGAGAGTCATAAGGCAGTTGTGTAACAGCACGGAAGTGGGCGCACTCTCGTAGACACAGCGCTTGCAAGTGGCGACGGAGGCCGCGCCTGCCCCAGGGAGCGGTCCGGCCGACCTGTTGACTCGCACGTGCGCCGCCCGTGTCAGCCGCTCGATAACAGTACCGGACGCCCCGCACAACGGAAGAGCCTGTAGCCAGAGGTCTGCGCAGACAAGGGAAATGCTATCCATATGTGCACCTCATCTGCAAGTCCCTTATGTGCCGCACCAAGTCTTTTATCCGCATACACTGATATTAAAATTTTATTAACCACGCTGTGCAACACAATTAAAGGATCACTTTACCGAAACCCAATAATTGTCTCCCACTGTTACGCAGAAGTTTGAAATTTGGCTTTAAGGTGCTACGACCTTCCTCTCCAATGGTGCTAGAGCGCGGCGCCCTGAGACGTCACTGTCAGGATGGGCGACGCTTCAAACAGCAAAGTCTACACTTGCGAAAAATAAGGCCAGATCTCAGTGTGATTGTGAAGTGGATTAATGACGTCACATTGGCACCAAAATTCGCTATAATTCTGCCCAATGCCACTGTGTATGTGTCAGACGATGTGAAGGTTGTCACCTACACCCCCAAACAATAACAACACACAAACACAAAACAAGATTCACTCTGACTCTTCCCAACAACCAACTCACGCTGGAGGCTGCTCATTATTTCTGCCCTCTACCGTCGTCTTGCTGTCCCTTGTCACCAGAAAAATTTTGCCCCAGAAGCGCTCTAGCCCCCTCCTCGTAATCCCCTTACCCACATTTCACGCCTCTGCGATGGAGATTAGAACCGCGACACCCAGACTTGAAATGGGGTGGTTTTTTATGGATGGCTGGGAACACATTACAGCGCATCGCCTCTCAGAATCGACACGGGAAGGCCTCAGGATGTGGCATAAAGGGCGTCAATGAAAACAGTCCTTCCCTTGGGGCGTTGATTCCCACTTATTTCGGTGAGCAACAATATGATGTTATTCAGAATATTTGACACTGCTGACACCTCCGGGCGATTCAACCCTTCTCTAAGGATATCGTCGCCTGCAACCCCATTGAACGTGATCACACCTCATTGGAGTATAACATGACCGCAATTATTTCTCTGGTATATAGGGCGGAATCACTAGGTACTGTTCAGAACCATTTGTTGAAATTTGATCGTGGACTGAAGCAGCAAAGTGCCTTTATGCAATTTCAGCCCTTCTGTTTCGCGCCGTCCTATGACGTGATCACAGGAGGGTGCGACATTGAGGTAAACGGAAAATGGTGCCTCTAAGAGAACAGTTCAGAACACCGTCGGTGCCACCCTCGCACCTATGCACCTGCACAGAGACAGGCAGTCACTGATCGCTAGGCGGCGGTGTAACAGGCAACTACACTGAAGCGCCATAGAAACTGGTATAGTCATGCGTATTCAAATACAGAGATACGTAAACAGGCAGAATACGGCGCTGCGGTCGGCAGCGCCTATATAAGACAACAAGTCTCTGGCGCAGTTGGTTCACCGCTTGGTGCAACCCGTGGCTGCTCAAGGTCAATCCTTCCAAAACCCAGGCAATCATCATAGGCAAAACCAGCCCTGGATTTCTGTCTTACCATCTATGGCCGCCCCATTAACCTCACCCCCACCCTCAAGTACCTTGTTGTCACCCTCGACCGCCACCTTTCCTGGACCCCCATCTCCAGACAGTCCAAGCTAAGGCACGAACCCGTCTCCGTCTCCTCAAACTCCTCTCCGAAAGAAAATGGGGTCTGGACCCCTCCACACTTTATAAGTCCCTCATCCACCTCATCCTTTGTTATGCCCATCCCGCCTGGATATCTGCCCTTCCCACCTACTATAAGCCCCTTCAAATCCTTGAACGGTGCTCCACCTCGCCTATCGCATCCGTCTCCCCTTCCCCATGCGTATTCTTTACGACGACCCCTATCCTGCACCTCCTCCTTTTCCTCGAATGGTTACAGATCCTCCACACCTCCCGCAAGCTCGATCCTCCCCACCTGCTTGTCTCTCCCATCCTCTCCCACCCCATCCTGCTGCCGCGCCTATACTCTTGCGTCCCACCTGCTCTCCATCTTCACACTCTTCACACCCTTGCCCATGGTGGCTTCTGTCAACTCCCCCTTCCTGAAGATGTCCTCATTCCATCCATATGCCCCTCCTATCAGCTCTAATCCTCCCCTTCCTTTCCTACCTTCCCTCCTTTTCCTCCAGGGCTCCCTCTCTCCTATCTCACCTTCCTTTCTCCCTCCCCCCTCCTCTCTCCCAGTCCTCCCACTTCCCTCCCCAGGTTTCCACAACCGACCCTGCCCTCTCCCTTCCCCTCACCCTTCCTTCCTCCTATTGGCTTCTTTTACCCCCATCATTTCCCCCTGCCCATCTCCTGCACCCAGTGGCAGCCCCCCCACCCAACTCCTCAGTGTGTTCAGTGCGCCAAAGATCATCAACAATGTGCCACAGTGATCTCTTCATCTAAGTGCATCAGTGTTCTTCAGTATGCTCCTTCGTTCGCGTGTGAAACTGTTTGTCTACGTTTGTATGCACTGCTGAACTTACTTGTACAATCAGTGCCTTCCGCGAACGCCTTCCTGTTGTCTCTTATGTATGCCTCCTGTTTTTACCGTTCATGTATGTCTGTTTTTCTATGTTTACTGTATGTTTTCTGCGGCCGAAGAGCGGCGTAGAGAGGCTGCTGCCGGCCTACCGTTTGTAAGGTATTAAAATAACAATAAAGAAAAAAATGGCGCAGTTGTTAGATCGGTTACTGCTGCTACAATTGCAGGTTATCAAGATTTAAGTGAGTTCGACCGTGGTGTTACAGTCGGCGCACAAGCGAGGGGACACAGAATTTCCGAGGTGGCGATGAAGTGGGGATTTTCCTGTACAACCATTTCACGAGTGTACCGTGAATACCAGGAATCCGGTAAAACATCAAGTCTCCGACATGGCTGCAGCTGGAAAAGGATCATGCGAGAACGGGACCAACGACGACTGGAGAGAATCGTTCAACGTGACAGGAGTAGAACCCTTCCAGAAATTGCTGCAGATTTCAGTGCTGGACCACAAGTGTCACCTTGCGAACCATTCAACGAAAAATCATCGATATGGGCTTTCGGAGCCAAACGTCCACTCGTGTACCCTTCATGACTGCACGACACAAAGCTTGACGCCTCGCCTGGGCCCATCAACAGCGAAGCTGGACTGTTGATGACTGGAAACATGTTGCCTGGTCTCGTTTCAAATTGTATCGAGCGGATGGACGTATACGGGCGTGGACACAACCTCATGAATCTATGGATCCTCCATGTCAGCAGGGGATTGTTCAAGCTGGTAGAGGCTCTGCAATGGTTTGGGTAGTGTGCAGCTGGAGTGATATGGGACCACTGATACCTCTAGATACGACACCTTCAGGTGACACGTACGTTAGCATCCTGTCTGATCACTTGCATCCATTCACGTCCATTGTACATTCCGACGGACTTGCGCAATTCCAGCAGGGCAATGCGACACCCCACACGTCCAGCATTGCTACAAAGTGGCTCCAGGAGAACTCTTCTAAGTTTAAACACTTCCGCTGGCCACCAAACTCCCCAACATCACTGAGCATATCTGGGATGCCTTGCGACGTGCTGTTCAGAAGAGACCTCCACCCCCTCGTACTCTTATAGATTTATGGACAGCCCTGCAGGATTCATTGTGTCAGTTCCATCCAGCGTAACTTCAGACATTAGTCGAGTCCATGCCACGTTGTGTTGGGGCACTTTTGTGTGCTTGTGGGTGCCCTACACGATGATAGCCAGGTGTACCAGTTTTCTTGGCTCCTCAGTGTATTTCGACACCCCTGAGCCGAGTGATGTAGCTCACTGAGCTAATGCCTGCTGGCGGCGTGCGAAAGCTAAGGACTGTCGACAGCACTTAGTAATCAGTGGCTGGCTGTCTATGTACAGGTACATTTATAAAGTGCTCAATAAGCGTGCGCGGATGGCGCCGAGGGCTTTGCCGAACTGGGGAGGGAGGGGGGCGGGGGAAGTGTAATAAGTGGAGGCCACAACAATGGAATCACGGATTTATTTCAAACTTAGCAGGTCAGTAAAGCATCATAATTAGCAAGTAGTAAGATGTACTACCCCGGAAATCCCGAAAAAATCTCAAGAGAAGTTTTACACGTCTATTATGTGGCTGATGTATCTGTACGTAGGGACCGGACGTTAGAGTTCATGTTGGTCAAATGATAGGCGTTCGAACTTTGTAGGACTAACGCGTGTGAGGCGAAAGTTCGATTCTCGCTCAGACTTAATTATTTACGTCAGTGGTCGTATTATTTATTTTATAAGTTATTTGACTATTTGCTATTTGCAATTAAATTTTCCAGGACGACGGAGAGGCTTGGAAAGCGCAGTTCAAACCTCGGTAAATAATGATGCAAAAGACTTTATTCACAATCAGTAATGTACTAAATCACGATGTACAGATCACAAAAGCAATGTACAAATTAATCGTCGGATGTGCTTTCGACATCACACGTTGTAGGGGGTATTTGTCATACCAACGTGGGAAACTTCATGCAAATACTTCACGCAAACACACTTGGTTTGTTTTCATGCAAACACACTTGGGTCCGCAGCTCGTGGTCGTGCGGTAGCGTTCCCGCTTCCCGCGCCCGGGTTCCCGGGTTCGATTCCCGGCGGGGTCAGGGATTTTCTCTGCCTTGTGGTGACTGGGTGTTGTGTGACGTCCTTAGGATAGTTAGGTTTAAGTAGTTCTAAGTTCCAGGGGACTGATGACCATAGATGTTAAGTCCCATAGTGTTCAGAGCCATTTGGACCATTTTCTTTGGAACCAAACACACTTGGCTTGTTCCATTATATTACCTCTCAAGTGTCATATAAATTAAACAATATGACCAGTGATGAAGAGAAATAGATTAATAATTAAGGCTGAGCGGGAGTCGAACTTCGCCTCGTACATATTTAGTTTACAAAGCTCGAACGCTTATCACTTGACCATCATGAACTCACAACGTCCGGCATCTTCGCACCTACGCACAGATACATGACCCACATAATACACGCGTAAAAATTCTCTTGCGATATTCCTGGAATTATTAGGATAGTGTACCTAACTCTTTGCACGTTATGTTGTTTTAATGGCCTACTGAAGGTGTTCAAAGTTTGAAGTAAATATGTGATCCCAGCGTCGTGGCCTCCCCTTGTAAGAGGAACCCTTTGCTGTTTTATTCATGCATGTGTTGATGACGCAACGGACAGAGGTAGGCTGAAAAAGTATAAAAACCCTTTGCTATTTCACATTACTTTCAAATTCCGTCTAATGAGTTTAACAGTCCCTAGCGGTTCCATGCTCTACACCAGACCAAAATATTGCGGTCGCGCTACACTCCAAAAGGGTGCGACCATGCTCAGTGGAGTTACAGGCCCATGATGTTCTTAGAGAAGAGCCGAATCGAGCGGGTGTGTCCGCAGTGTCAAAGATTGTGGACAGCGCCGTTCTGTTGTTCACTGCACTGCGAACCGGCGATTTCGACTGCTAAATGTGTGGGAATCAACGCCGCAAGGGAAGGAATGTTTTCAATGACGCCATTTATGCTACCCCATGAGCTCTTTTCGTGTCTATACTGAGTAGCGGTCTGTCTGAAATGCTTTATTCGGCCACTCATAAGAGAACAATGTGATTTCAACACCGGGTATGGCGATTCTGACCTATATTGCAGAGGAATCAAGAGAAAAGGTGTAACGACCTCCTCACCGTATGAAACGTCGACGGTCACGTTGGCCAGAATTTTGGTGAAATTTGGTGCCAGTGCGACGTCATTAACCCATATTAGACTTAACATGAACTTCTAAGCTCTTGCCGTTTTTTCGTGTGTGTCGACACCTTGCTGTCTGAAGCATCGCCGAGCTCGAAGGTGAGATTGCAGGGTGCCACGCGTTTGCACCATTGCAGAGGAACATCGTAGGCGCTTTTGGTCCCGATTTGATACGTCAGCGTCGCAGCGAGACAATTATTGAATTTTGAAAAAGTGACCGTTTAATTATGTTGCACACTGCACGAAGGCGTGCTGAAAAATGATGCCTCCAAATTTTTTTTTCTGTTCTCAACGTCAGAACATGTTACGTTGCCGATTTTCCCATTTCGCTGACGCAAGTTGCTGTTCCATTCCGCTGGAGGGTTCCCGTGTAACATGGCGGTGTTTAAACTACCTGTGTCGACGCGTGAGGTGTGATCACGTTCAATGGGGTTGCAGGCGACGATATCCTTAGAGAAGGGTTGAATCGCCCGGAGGTGTCAGCAGTGTCAAATATTCTGAATAATATCATATTGTTGCTCATCGAAATAAGTGGGAATCAACGCCCCAAGGGAAGGACTGTTTTCATTGACGCCCTTTATGCCATATCCTGAGGCCTTCCCGTGTCGATTCTGAGAGGCAATGCGCTGTAATGTGCTCCCAGCCATCCATAAAAAACTGCCCCATTTCAAGTCTGGGTGTCGCGGTTCTAATCTCCATCGCAGAGGCGTGAAATGTTGGTAAGGGGATTACGAGGAGGGGGCTAGAGCGCTTCTGGGGCAAAATTTTTCTGGTCACAAGGGACAGCAAGACGACGGTAGAGGGCAGAAATAATCAGCAGCCTCCAGCGTGAGTTGGTTGATGGGAAGAGTTTCTAACTGCGGAAGCGGGGAACAATGACACTGTGTTATGATCAGATACATAAAAGACCTTGATATCCGTTTGTAGCTGTTGTCGTTTATGTTATTTTATACTGCAGAGCCGTGTTTAAATGTTGACATGTAGTAGATTTGATCCTTATATACAGGGAGGTCAGAAAATGTCTGAAACGCTTGTCGTGATGTAGGGCAGATTGTATTGAGACATAAATGTTAAGAAAAAATGCGATACTTTGTAAATGAACCTGTGACGAAACACGCTACTGTTGCGACTGCACTGTTCTATCCTTTAATTCCTATGTGCACTGGCTAACTTGAAAATATAAACATAAAGTCGAAGTACTGAACTGAACAAATGCCCTTGAAAGTCTACGTCTGATAGATCACTGAGAGAGCTCTGATCCCCTGGCTGCTAGGGGCAGCTAGTAACACACCATCACAGGCCACAGCGGAAGCCTGGATTTTTTAAAAGTATGGCTCGTTAACTTAGAGGGACAACCATTCACTCGTCGCTTTTGCCCAAATTGTTTAACAGAATGCAGGCAGGGTTTTGTGTAATGCAGTTCACACCTCACAATAGGTTGATTTTCAAGAAGTTGTCAGATTTATTTTCCTTATGGCCCACAGTAAACCAGTTTAATCAGCTTCCAAGGATAAATGTTTATCCTACGCGAGAACGTAAATAACGAGACACTGTCTCAGCTATGTCAACACTTACTCCAAAGCCTCGAAAAGTTCTAAGTCCAACTTGGTTCAGATTCAAGTTAAAGTTCTCAGATGCTAACTGACAAAATCCACAAGTCCGAATTCACACTCTACGACGGCGATAAAATTTCAGTTCGGAATGGTCCCCTGACGAAAAAAGGTCCACTGCTCGAAAACGTAAGTCCACTTCTCGGAACTTAGAAATATCATTACTTTCACCGGACGATCAACACGCTGCCCGTTCATCTCACACAGAGGCTGCTCGCGAATACCGCCCAAACCTGCCTGACTGAACCAAGCTGACAGTCAGGTATTTGTATTCTCGTATAGGTCACATGTGTCGAATCAAGTATATTTGACTCGTGATCATCTAAAACTACAACTCTACTGATATACACAAGTATTACATACGAAATCACCTCCAATTTTATCAGCTTTTCAGTGCTGAAATAGATTTTTAGTACACGCACTGGTTTTCACATAAATTACATTTTAAATGTGAAAAGCGTTACTTTTGGTGCTATTACTGTTAACAAAATACACTCCTGGAAATGGAAAAAAGAACACATTGACACCGGTGTGTCAGACCCACCATACTTGCTCCGGACACTGCGAGAGGGCTGTACAAGCAATGATCACACGCACGGCACAGCGGACACACCAGGAACCGCGGTGTTGGCCGTCGAATGGCGCTAGCTGCGCAGCATTTGTGCACCGCCGCCGTCAGTGTCAGCCAGTTTGCCGTGGCATACGGAGCTCCATCGCAGTCTTTAACACTGGTAGCATGCCGCGACAGCGTGGACGTGAACCGTATGTGCAGTTGACGGACTTTGAGCGAGGGCGTATAGTGGGCATGCGGGAGGCCGGGTGGACGTACCGCCGAATTGCTCAACACGTGGGGCGTGAGGTCTCCACAGTACATCGATGTTGTCGCCAGTGGTCGGCGGAAGGTGCACGTGCCCGTCGACCTGGGACTGGACCGCAGCGACGCACGGATGCACGCCAAGACCGTAGGATCCTACGCAGTGCCGTAGGGGACCGCACCGCCACTTCCCAGCAAATTAGGGACACTGTTGCTCCTGGGGTATCGGCGAGGACCATTCGCAACCGTCTCCATGAAGCTGGGCTACGGTCCCGCACACCGTTAGGCCGTCTTCCGCTCACGCCCCAACATCGTGCAGCCCGCCTCCAGTGGTGTCGCGACAGGCGTGAATGGAGGGACGAATGGAGACGTGTCGTCTTCAGCGATGAGAGTCGCTTCTGCCTTGGTGCCAATGATGGTCGTATGCGTGTTTGGCGCCGTGCAGGTGAGCGCCACAATCAGGACTGCATACGACCGAGGCACACAGGGCCAACACCCGGCATCATGGTGTGGGGAGCGATCTCCTACACTGGCCGTACACCACTGGTGATCGTCGAGGGAACACTGAATAGTGCACGGTACATCCAAACCGTCATCGAACCCATCGTTCTACCATTCCTAGACCGGCAAGGGAACTTGCTGTTCCAACAGGACAATGCACGTCCGCATGTATCCCGTGCCACCCAACGTGCTCTAGAAGGTGTAAGTCAACTACCCTGGCCAGCAAGATCTCCGGATCTGTCCCCCATTGAGCATGTTTGGGACTGGATGAAGCGTCGTCTCACGCGGTCTGCACGTCCAGCACGAACGCTGGTCCAACTGAGGCGCCAGGTGGAAATGGCATGGCAAGCCGTTCCACAGGACTACATCCAGCATCTCTACGATCGTCTCCATGGGAGAATAGCAGCCTGCATTGCTGCGAAAGGTGGATATACACTGTACTAGTGCCGACATTGTGCATGCTCTGTTGCCTGTGTCTATGTGCCTGTGGTTCTGTCAGTGTGATCATGTGATGTATCTGACCCCAGGAATGTGTCAATAAAGTTTCCCCTTCCTGGGACAATGAATTCACGGTGTTCTTATTTCAATTTCCAGGAGTGTATTTCTGCTTTCCTAGCTATTTTTATTCTTCAATGCTGCCGCTACTTTTACGACAAAAATCGATCTTGTTGCTAGATTTGCCGATTTTTCAGCACAGAATACACCTTCCGACTTACAGTTCAAAAACGTTAATGCTTATCACAATTTTAGTTTAATTCTCTGATAGGTCTCTATGAGTCATAGACACATTGAGACTTCGTTTATGAAAATTGGCGTAACTGTAAGCGCGTTACAATTTTTTAAAGTTCATACAACTATCTAGTAGTCGAAGATAGAATAACCTAAAAATTATTCATTGCATCGAGGGAGCTCTTATATCCTCATACGTACATCATTTTCTCTCTATTTCTGTTGTAATGGCTTTCCAGTATCTTACTGGGTTCACATTTTATTAGAACATATCTGATTTTTCGGTCTTTAACAATATCCTTTAGTCTCTCACGGCGGCCCTTTCCACCATTTTTATCCCCAACGGTTTTCGAGCACGGAGTGTTTTCAGAGTGAGCCAGTCATCTGATACTATCAAAATTTCCCGTAAATGCTGTCTGCTCCAATAGCGCGCTCAAAGAGCGCCGACATCTAGCGGACGAAGTACAAAGCTGTTGCCGCTGTGGGCAGCCACACTCAGCGACCACGTGGACTCTCTTTACCCGTCAAAGGGAGTTCGCGCGCCGACAACCGTCACAAAGCGCACATCAGACTCCGCGCTCTCGACTGCGTCCGCTCTCAAATGTTATAAAGTGGCTTCTTGCGGGCTATACCATCACACTGCACTCTGAATCCTTTCAAAATCTTATTTCAATCCTGTCTGCTACAGATCGTAGAGTGAGGGGCAGTACTGAGATATCGGTCACACGAGGTTTTCGTAAGTTAGCTCTTTCGTGGGTGGACTACATTGCCCGAGGACTATTCCAATGAATCCCAGTCTGGGATCTGCCTCCACTTTAAATCGCTCCGTGCTCGTACTCTGAGGTATTTAATGGAGGCAACGCTTTTACTGCTTGTTGTGTCATTGTCTGTAACTGGTCTTGCCTTTTTATGCGCAAGACATTACATTTGCTTGTTTATTGTCAACTGCCAACACCTGTTCGAAGAGTTTGCATGTCTTCTTGCGTTTAACTACAAGTGAAAGTAGGCTGTTTAGGTTTTTATGTTGGTAATGCCACGTAGCGCTCTGTATGAAAATCACTGACTGTGCTGTGTGCAGTCTGTGGCTGGTTTGCATTGTTGGAATATTCTAGTGTTGGGCAGTTGGATGTGAACAGCGCGTAGCGCTACGCAGTTGGAGGTGAGCCGCCAGCAGTGTGGGATGTGGGGAGAGAGATGGCGGAGTTTTGAGAGCGGATGATCTGGACGTGTGTCCGTCAGAAAGAGTAAATTCGTAAGACTGGATGTCATGAACTGATATATATATATATATATATATATATATATATATATATATATATATATATATATATATATATATATATTTGAACACTATTAAATACATTGTTTGTTCCCTATCAAAATCTTTCATTTGCTAAGTATGCCTATAAGTAGTTAGTGCCTTCAGTAGTTACAATCTTTTATTTAGCTTAGCTGCAGTATTGGGGCTCGCTGTATTGCAGTAGTTCGAGTAACGAAGATTTTTGTGAGGTAAGTGATTCGTGAAAGCTATAGGTTATTGTTAGTCAGGGCCATTCTTTTGTAGGGATTATTGAAAGTCAGATTGCGTTGCGCTAAAAATATTGTGTGTCAGTTTAGTGAATGTCTGAGTACGTTCAGTTTTGCTCAGCTGCTTGAAAATCAAATAACGTAAGGGGTTTACCAGCACTGTCATTTATAAAATTTTTCTAAGGGGGATGTTTCACAAGTATCTAGTGTTATGACTTCTCTGTATAAGTAAGTTTGACTGTTATAAGCACAATGGAAAGGGGTGAGCAGAGGACCATGAAATAAGCAAATGACCCTAACGAACATAGGTCCACGAACCGCTGGTTTACGATGCAACTTATTACACCTGAATACAGGAACACCTTATAATAGAGTCCCGTAGAATCCAAAGCATTTGAGCACAAACACATACAAAAAGTATTTCACGTGACCACGGTTTATGTGGAGGTAGCTTCAACACTTCTCATTATTGATGCCTGTACACGTTCCAAAATCCAATATCCCTCCCATATCGTCGGCACGGTCCGAAACTTGACCTGTGGTTCATTACTTCAAGGTCACTCTTCGTTTGACACAAATGAAACCAACTTATTCACCTAACCGACAGCCAGCAGCTAATCTGCAGCGTAAACTTAGCTTTAGACATTAACAGTGCTGTAACGTTGGCATGGTTGCATTTGTGCATACGTCATATCGGCGAAACCATTGGTTTCTGGATGTATGTTTATCTGGATTATTTGCTTGTTTCATAGCGCTATACTCTCCTCATTCCTTTGTCCCTATAATAGTCAAACATACTGAATGGCAGCAAGATGCGCAGACAGCGTGACGAACTTGCGATGTCATCCACTAGGCCATTCATATACGAGGGCTGTCCAGGAAGTAAGTTACGATCGGTCGCGAAATGGAAACCACTATGAAAATCCGATAAAGCTTTGCAAATATGTGTTGGGCAGTGTCTCTAGTATGACTCTAGGTAGAATTATGTCGCTCTTTTCATTCCTGAGCTCTTAGTGAGCTCGTAAATTTGTTATAGAAAATAGTGTCTCCCGCCAAGTACGAGGGCCTGGTGAGAATTTTCCCCTGAAGCTATGCAACCAACATTACATAACTGTCGTGCGGTCTCAGCTTCATTCTGCAGGGGCAATGAAGATGTTCCTGCATCGTTTCAATTGGAAATGTTTGGTTACCCACAATACAACCCGTAATTGTCTCCCACTGAGTTTCATCTCTGCTCAAACGAACCGCTGGCTATGAAGACAACATTTTGGCACAGACAACGAGCTTTAGGCCAGCGTAGAGAATTGGCGGAAAGCACTAGCGGCTGCTTTCTATGATGAGGGTATTGGAAAGTTGGTACAACACTGCGGCGAATGTCTGAGCCAGAACGGCGACTACGTAGAGAAGTAGCTGAAAGGTGTAGCTAACTGTTACAAATGAAACATTTCTGATTTTCACTGTGATTTTCATTTCGCGATCAATCGTAACTTATTTTCTGGACAGCCCTCGTATTATGAACAGTAGTGGTCCATTCGTTGCAGCAGGGTCTTGCCTTTAGGCTCACCATGGCTTCAATTTCGGTCTGCTGAAGTCTGATCATCCCATAGACCTCATCAAATGAGGTCGTTTTACAAGTCGTTTCATATTTTCCTTATTGTTACATGCAAGTCATTAGTTAGTTCGCCATTGTGTCCAATAAAGTTAGCGTCTACACGTATCAGCGTAATCGGCTTTGCCTTGTACATTTACAAATAAATTCGAGAGGGTCATTTAGAGATTCTCCGACTTTGTACTGAGTGTTATTTATTTCATATGTAATAGCCGAAAATGATTCGGATCACGAAGTACGGATTCCAGTGGAGAGCGCGTCCTAGAAAAACCTCTGTTTACTTTATTTGTTGGGTATAATTCAATCTTTGTCTTGACCTATAGTTTTTGCTCTCTACGGCTCCAGGTAGTTATTACCACATGTCATAACTAATGTCCTGTCATCCTGTGTCTTCTTCTAGTCAGTGTTTTATATTCCTTTTGTAACTGATTCTACGGAGAAACTCTGCGTTTATTACATTACGAGCGTTTTCGCCAGAGCTTCACTCGCATGTGGTTTCTGTAGGTATATTTCAAACAGCTACTTCTCCTCTCTCTCTGTACACCTCTTCCTCCCACCGTTTCCGTGTCCACCACACCCTCCCACTTATACCTGTTTATCTTTCCTTTCTCTTTGTGCATTTCCTCTGCTCCCTGTCGCTGACCATACCTTCCTTCCCCTTCCCTCTGCCAATCTCCTCCTCCCACTCGCTTTGTTTGTCTCCTGATTCCCCTTCTTCCGTTTACACTGCATCACATTCTTCCCCCTCTTTCTGTCCATCCACTCCTCCCCATCTCTTCATCCATCTCCTCCTCCACTTTCTTTGTCTACCTTATCCTCCCCTCTCTCTCACGATCCATCTCCTTCCCCGCTCTCTCTGCTCAGCCATGCTCGTCAGCATGTGTGCCCCTGCAAGTCATGTCGATACTACAAACAAAACGCCCCCTCTCCACTCCCTCTCTTCTATCCATATCCTCCTCCCCTCTCACTTTCCATCGCCTCCTGCCTCCTCTCTCTCTGTCCACTCACTCACACTCCCATCTCTCCTTATTGGTCCATTCCTGCTCCTCTCTCCATACACCTTCTTCTCTGTTCATATCACCCTTCCCCAAGATCTGTCCATCCACACATGTAGCTCCTGCAAAACAGATCTTCAAGGCAGGCCAATACTACTGCCGCAATGCACCTGTTGTGCAGGGCTGCCTACATGCCAGGCCCTGAAAACAGTTTCTTCCCCCTGACATACAGACTGATATATAAACCAGGTCGATAAAGCAGGTCTATACTACTCTCACACAAGATGGCTCTGGCTCTAAGCACTATGGAACTTAACATCTGAGGTCATCAGTCCCCTAGACTTAGAACTACTTAAAACTTAACTAACATAAGGACATCACACACACCCATGCCTGAGGCAGGATTCGAATCTGCGACCGTAGCAGCAGTGCGGTTCCGGACTGAAGCGCCTAGAACCGCTCGGCCACAGCGGCCGGTTCACACAACATGCCTGTCGCACAGAGCACCCTATGTAGCAAGGGACTTAAAGAAACGTGTTTCTGCCCAATCTCCACTCCACTAGGAGTTTATAAAAACCAGACAGTGTTGATAATGGAGGCGTTTGCTGTTTGTGTGCCAAATTTGGCTGAAATCGATCCATTGGCTAAGGAAAAGACTGTGGACATACATCTTTATTTGCAATATCGCATGTCAGAAGTTTCTTTTCGGGTTTGCAGCAGTTCGTGATTGACTTCAGTTATTCTGCAAAGGAAATAATGTATTGACAAGCAATTAAAGTAGAGATAGCTCTTGTGTGGGAAGAGTCCTTTTTTACCAACGACTTTTAATTATTTTAGTCGTTGCAGATCCAGACCATGCAGCCAGCACCTTATCGACGTTACTGACAAACCTGCTGTGATTTATATGTTTCTATTTAGCGTTGGCCACCAGTCAACATTGGTGGCGACTCGTTCATCGTCATCATAACAATTGGTGGCGAGGTTAAATGTACAGATTTTTTGGACAGCGGAGCAGTGAAAGCAGGGCTATTTATATGTGTTTATAGACTATATACCTGGCAGCGCCACCCATCCTCTCCGCATGGTGTGATTCACGAGTGCATGACATCGCATTGAAATTTATAGAAAGCTTTTGCACTGCTTTATAGACGCTGTCGCTTGCCAACTCGCCAGCTGCTAGTGTTTTCATTGTTGTTTCTTTGCTACACGATTTGGCACCTTAGTAGGGGGTGGCTATAATTAAACTTGTACTACTTGAGACATGTAGACAGGACCCAGCTTTATAGGAATGATGTTTGGACTGTGGGCTGCAGGGCTTGCGTTGTTAGAAGTGTTAGTGCCATGACTTGGACTTATGCACCGATACTGGTGTGGCGACCTACAGTTGAAGCGCAAGCATCAGTGGGCATTACAGTTGCGGACAGTAAACACAGCGATGTATGAGGCGAGCAGAGCTTTATTCGTAAAGCTGTTTTGTCAACACAACAGCAATAGTGCTGAAGCTCTTCGCGAGAATCGACAAATTAAAGCAATACGGAGAGGTCCTCTTTTCGCACCGAGGTTGAAAAACATGATTCGAAAGTACAAAATAAATTGCGATTTGGGAGTTGCTCCTCGAAGAGGCCGACCGTCAATTGCACCACAAACAGTTGAAGAAATTACTGTTGCCGTGGCTGAGAATGCTGGACGCACTACGTGATCTTCTAGCTCTGCACGAGCTGTGTCACGACAGCCAACATCCCAACTGAGATGTTTCGGGCAGCGGTAGAGCTCTCTCTAGTGCTGTTCTAGTCTGTCGTGGCTGCAGATGTTCGTCGTATTGAGCAATATTTGTAGCCTGCAACGTAAAAATGGTAAAACTAAACTAAACCCCTCCCGAACAGGCCACGAAGGCCCAACGGTACCGCCGTGTCATCCTCAGACCATAGGCGTCACTGGGTGCGGATATGGAGGGGCATGTGGTCAGCACACCGCTCTCCCGGCAGTATGTCAGTTTCCGAGACCGAAGCCGCTTCTTCTCAATTAAGTAGCTCCTCAGTTTGCCTCACAAGGGCTGACGTAAACATCGTAGTCAATTAAAAAATATTACCCTCCAAGTGGTATTTAAAATGTTCTTCTTTCAGTTACACATTCGTTATTTGTCATCCACAGTCCTTATAAATTTTTTCACAAAGTTGCAGTGTCCTACGATCATTCAGTTTCATTTGGGGCCCTCGCAAGTAGTGAAACTTTAGTTATAAGCAGCCTGTATTTGTGAACCGTAGATGCAAGGAAGGTTCTTCGTAGTCAGGCGCATGTGATTAAATGCAGCTCCATTGAATTTTTGTTGTAAGATATAAACAAGCAAGCAAAAATCTCACCAGAAACTCTGATTGACAGGGTGGTAGGAACTGCTGGCTTTCCAATTGTTGAATAAAGATGTCAAATTAGGTGAGGGAAAACATAACTACAAGTATTTTCCAAGACTCCACTACTTCGGAAAGAAAGAAACGAAAATTTAGTTGTAGATAATATCGCTGGGCAGGTTACCAAGGGACTGACGCGTAAGTTCTACACGGCAAGTGCTCCTTATTTCAGATTGTTAAGTATCGCAGAAGTGACATACTCTGCTATATTACATTTGCTTCCAGTTTGTTGTTTTATGAAGTTTTCTTCTGGTAGTGCATGGAAGATGTTTGCTTGTCCGACAGTTTTTCTGTATTCTTATGAGAAACTGTTTTCTTTGAACGTCTATTTTTGTCGAATTATTGGTCGCACTGACATGACATCTTAATACGATCTTTGCAGGCTCGCTAACTGTTGCTTATAGGTTATTCGAATTTGTATACAGGCTTCAGTGCAGTAGGCGTTCACAACGGAGCTCCGAGCACTAGCGTTGCCGGCTCTTCTAATGTGCCAGGTGCGCAGCTACTGGACGAGCTATTTTGTGCTCATTCTCCTTCGCGAACACTACAAAAATGAGACGGTTCTTCGCATATCCAGATCAGGCAGCTGTTGCCTCTCTGGACTTCCACCATTACTACTGTAGGTGGCTCACACAGTAACTCAGACACACGATTTTAATTTTTGTATTGGATAACGAACAACGTTGTTAGAGAAATAAATTCAATCTAGTTCAGATCCCCCGGAGTCGGCCAAGTTGTTGGAAAGTTTTCCTTCCTGGAAGTGCTAACTGCCAGCCATTTACTTCTAACTGGGAAAACCGCTACCCACTCGCCAGCTCGCCTGATAACAGGCTGAAAAAGAAGCAAAGCTCTACAATGGACAGCATATCAAGTAGCCTTCTCTAACGCTTGGAGAAGAGCATGAAAATAATGAAATGTAGGTGGAAGTTCTCTGTTTCTGTTGACTTTATTAGCAGTTCCGCACTCAGAAATACGGTGATGATAACCGAGACGTCAAGAATTAAAGAAAGGATGAATACTGTTATAAAAACGGAACTAGTGCTCCGTTATGTATATTCCATAGCGCATCCAGTATGTATATTCCAGTAAAGACGAGACATTTTATTTGAAAGTCGCCTGTCGGATGTCGGCGGATAAATACTATATTGCAGTGCTTGTGTATTTCCAAAGCGATATTGCATCGTAATTCGGAATAACACAGGCAGTACATCATATTTTATGCTGTTTACAATACATGTGTATCTTAACATGAATATCCGTCTGATGATGAGTTGTCGGTTCGAAACCAGTATCGGCGCTATTTATGTGAGTAAATACAGTAGCATTATTGTAAGTGGCTGGTTGTTGTTTTCTCTTCTGCTAAAATCAACCTGTAGAGTGAACCACTATTGACAAAAAACTATTAACTTAAATTCAGACTGTTCCCGATGTTACTACAGAATACTAAAGGAAAGAAGCTACCAGCCTCCAAGTTGTTAACTTGATGGACATGATGAGATTGCGTATTACTTTTTATTTAAATTATTATTGTTATTTTCTTAACAAAATGATCTTGTACATGAAATTAATCGGTGACAGATTCAATTACACAGCTACTAAATTTCTGAGACGGGTGTATTGCAGTGAAGCATTATCTGATCATTGTGTTGATGCGAATTTTGGGGAGAAAACTACTCTGGAGGATGTTAGCGCTGTAATCCTGTGAGTTTCAGCAAATTGTAATAAATAAGTTCGCCCCGCCGTCGATTCGAATAGATCGCGGACGCTCTCGTAACCAGTTGGTTGCAACGTGTATGTGCAATGTCCCCGACATAGCAGTAACACACTTGATTACTTTGCCTCAGAGTAATGTCACAAGAATCCTGCCATATTTTTACCTACGTATACACTCCACGCAACAGAACACAGTACATGGTCGAAGCTGCATCATTTTTTTACCATTACATCCGCATTTACAGCTACATGATTACTCTGCATTGACAATTAAGTGTCTGGCAGGGCGTTCATTGAATCATCTTCAAGCTATTTCTGTACTGTTTCGTTTTCGAACAGCGTGTGAGAAACACGATCACTTAAAAGTTTCCGTGCAATCTCTGGTTTAATATATTATGATGTTCATTTCTCCCTGTGTAGGTGGGAGCCAAAGTTAATTCTGCATTCGGAGGAGAAAGTTGATGGTTGGAATTTCAAGACAAGATCCTGCCGCAACGAAAGACGCCTTAGTTTTAATGATTGCCACCCCACCTCGCGTATCGTATCCGTGGCGCTCTCTCCCCTATTTCGCAATAATACAAAACGAGCAATAATACAAAACAAGCGTAGTGTAGGCAGTCTCTTTATTAGATCTCTTGCATCTTCTAATGTTCCGCCAATAAATCAGTCTTTGCTTCGCTTTCCCCACAACATTATCTACGTGATCGTTCCAGTTTAAGTTATTCGTAACTGTGATCCCTAAGTGTTTAGTTGATTTCACAGCCTGCGTTGTGTAATTTATCGTGTAACTGAGGTTTAGCGCACTCATTTTAGTACTTATGTATATGACTTCAGACTTTTCAGTATTTAGAGTCAACTGCCACTTTTCGCAACATACGAATATCTTTTCTAAATTATTTTGCAATTAGTTTTGACTATCTAATGACTTAAGAAAACGGTAAATGACAGAATAAACTGCAAACAATCTGAAAGAGCTTCTCAAATGGTTTAAATGGCTCTGAGCACTATGGGACCTAACTTCTGAGGTCATCAGCGCCTAGAACTGAGAACTACTTAAACCTAAATAACCTAAGGACATCACACACATCAATGACCGAGACAGGATTCGAACCTGCGACAGTAGCGGTCGCACGGTTCCAGACTGTAGCGCCTAGAACCGCTTGGCCACCCCAGCCTGCCAGAGAGCTTCTCAGACTGACTCTTAAATTATTTATGTAAATCGGCAGGAACTGCAGGGAGCCTGTAGCACTTCCTTAGGGAACGGCAGGTGTTACTTCTGTTTTACTCGACGATTACGAACGGTGACCTTTCAGACAGGAAATCACGAATTCAGTGTTCCGGCGTAACGACACGAAGATCAAGAACGTAACCACAGAGAAGGCTGTTAGACGACGTGAGCCACTGGTACGCTGACTAGGACCGCACCACGACAGGAGCGGCCTCTGCGAGAAGAGAAAATAAACGCCTCTCCTGCCAGCCTCGACCGGACAGCTTAAGACGGGCTCTAGCAGACGTGGACTAGAAACCACGCACTAGAATAAAGGCACTAGAAGGGCCGCGATTAGTGATCCATATGAACTTGTGTGAATTACTTGTATGGACAGTGTATACAGAGAAGGACATTGATTATTTGCATGTCGCCATTTACTTGCGACCCAAAGTTAAGTATTGTCAATCTACTTCATTGTAATAAAAACCATTAATTTGCTTGAATTATTGCGTAGCTGTCCGAGAAAGCAGCATCCTTTAGGCACCCTATACGAGACGAGTGGGCAGGACCCAACATTCAGTCTCACTGAGACGATACTCAATAGGCATGCAGTTTAATGGAAGCCTCTCTTCGTGCCCCAACCTATGTTACCTTTCTCTCATGAACACTAAGCAGTCTTCTGAAAATACAGTTCTTTGCATTTACTTAACGGGACTTTCTTTCTTCCAAGAATTTCCACTACAGCTGTTGAAGCATTTCTGCTACACTTTCCACCGACGACTTACGATCCTAGAAACGCGCCTCTGATATGGTTCCATGTCTGTTGTCATGCCTACTTGATGAGCACTCCAAACCCCTGAAACAATACTCTACAATAAGCCACACTAATGTCTTATAAGCGGTTTCCTTTAGAGATTCGTTGCTTTTCCCCAGAACCCTTCCAATAAATTTAAGTTTTTTAATCACCTTCTCTAATGTTAATCTTATGTGATCGTCTCACTTCATATCGCTTCCTAGTATTATGTAATATAACATGCTAAATATGTTCTCTTAGTTACAGGCATTGTTGTGTTTATAAACATTTATTGAGCGTTACCATTCCAAGTGATACTGCATTATTCTGTAATTGTCTGAGGGCGATACTTTCCTGTACACAATCCTATAATCAGCTACCAGTCTTACATTACAGCTGACACGTTTGAAAAATCGTTTACATCTGAGACTGGATTAGTGAATTCCTCTCAGAGAGGTCCCAGTTCGTTGTAACTGACGGAAAGTCATCGAGTAAAACAGAAGTGATTCCTAGCGTTCCCAAAGGTAGTATTATAGGTCCTTTCATTTCCTTATCTACAGAAACGATTGAGGAGACAATGTGAGCAGCAGTCTTACGTTGTCGTTTATCGACGAGTAAAGTCATCAGAAGATCAAAACAAGTTGCAAAACGATTTAGAAAAAGATATGAATGGTACAAAAATTAGCAACTAACCCTAAATAAGAAAAAGTATGAGGTCATCCACATGAGTGCTAAAAGGAATCCGTCAAACTTCGATTACAGGAAAATCAGTCAAATCTAAAGGCCGTAAATTCAATCAAATACTTAGGAATTACAGGTACGAACAACTTAAATGGGCAGGAACACATAGAAAATGTTGTGGGGTAGGGGAGCCAAAGACTGCGTTTTATCGGCAGCACACCTAGAAGATGGAACAAATCTACTAAAGAGACTACCTACAATACGCTTGTCCGTCACTACTCTTGTCCGTCCTCTTTTGGACTACTGCTGCGTGGTGTGGGATCCTTACCAGATATAACTGATGGAGTACATCGAGAAAGTCCAAAGAAGGCAGCACGTTTTGTATTATCGCGAAATAGAGGAGAGAGTGTCACTGAAATGATACAGGGTTTGGGGTGGACATCATTAAAACAAAGGCGTTTTACGTTGCGGCGGAATCGTCTCACGAAATTTCAATCACCAAATTTCTTCTGCGAATGTGAAAATATTTTGTTGACGCCGACTTACAAAGAGATAAACGATCATAATAAAATAAGGGAAATCAGTGCTCGCACGGAAAGATATAGGTGTTCGTGTTTTCCGTGCGCTGTACGGGATTGGAATAATAGAGAATTATTGGGAAGGTAGTTCGATGAACCCTCTGCCAGTCACTTAAGTGTGATTTTAAGAGTATCCATGTAGACGTAGATGCAGATGTCTGTCAATGAAACTTTGTGTAAACATTTTTAAGGACATGCGGAAGAGAAATAACGAACAAGCGATTGAAAGAAACTGATCTTAATTTGTCATTTTTGAGAACATTTCTCTTAGAGAACAGAGGTTTTTTATTACTTAAAAGTGAACATAAGCAGTCACAAGCGCAAGAAACTTCTTTTTCTTTATGAGGTTACCGGTTTCGGTCTGTTTTAGACCATCTTTAGCGTGAGTTCTGAAGATGGTTTAAACTGGCCGAAACCGGTAACCTCATAAAAAACAAAGTTTCTTGGGGATTTTACTGTTTATTTTCAATTTCATCTTATTTTCCACATGAAAGGGTACATTTGTTAATTGCGTACCGTATTTATTTTCCATGTTACAAGTTGTGTTCAATATGACGTCCATCTGCATCCCACGACAGCCTGGAATTCTACTAGCGACACCATTTCCCAGTTGATCGCAATATTCAGCAATCGTAACACAGCTCTTGCACTGCTGGAGCATCGCACATCGCGTCCGCCGCTCTCAGCCATGGCAACAGTAACTTCTTCAACAATTTGTGGCGCAATGGGCCGTCGGCTTCTCCCAGCAGCAATTCCCAAATCAGCAATTAATTCGAAATTTTTAATCATGTTATTCAAGCCCAGTTCGGTAAGTGGACTTTTCCACATTATTTTAATGCACCGAAGCTCAGGAAGAGCTGTAGCAATATTGTTGTTGTTGTTAAGATAAAACATCTTTACGAGCTAACTCTTGCTTACCTTGTCCAACCAGTGCTGACTTTCTGCAACTGTAACACACACCGATGCTTGTGTTTCAACACTGCGTCGCCATACCACTACCGGCTCCTAACTGCAAGTCATGACATTAACATTACTAACGACACAAATCCTGCAGCGGACAGTCTGAACATTATTCCTGTAATACGATATTGCAGTGCCTGTGTTGTTAAAAAGAACAATGCAATGCTCCTTCGGATGTGCCTGCATGCAGGTTCGACTCCCGGCCATACACAAATTTTCACTGTCGTCATTCTCTTGTAGAGCTGATGATTGTTCGTGATCGCAGCTGTGAGTACATTTCATGTATATGATTCCTATAATGTTGGATGCACATACGGTACTAGTTATCTGTCTACACTGTCTCAATGAGCGGAAGTTTAATTGTAACCATTCGGTACATGTTGTTGCTGTTGTGGTCTTCAGTCCCGAGACTGGTTTGATGCAGCTCTCCATGCTACTCTATCCTATGCAACCTTCTTCATCACCCAGTACCTACTGCAACCTACATTCTTCTGAATCTGCCAAGTGTATTCATCTCTTGGTCTCCCTCTACGGTTTTTACCCTCCACGCCGCCCTCCAATACTAAATTGGTGATCCCTTGATGCCTCAGAACATGTCCTACCAACCGATCCCTTCTTCTAGTCGAGTTCTGCCACCAATTTCTCTTCTCTCCAATTCTATTCAGTACCTCCTCATTAGTTATGTGATCTACCCATCTAATCTTCAGCATTCTTCTGTAGCAGCACATTTCGAAAGCTTCTATTCTCTTCTTGTTCAAACTATTTATCGTCCATGTTTCACTTCCATACGTGGCTACACGCCATACAAATACTTTCAGAAACGACTTCCTGACACTTAAATCTATTCTCGATGTTAACAAATTTCTCTTCTTCAGAAACGCTTTCCTTGCCATTGCCAGTCTACATTTTATATCCTCTATACTTCGACCATCATCATTTATTTTGCTCCCCAAATAGCAAAACTCCTTTACTACTTTAAGTGTCTCATTTCCTAATCTAATACCCTCAGCGTCACCCGATTTAATTCGACTACATTCCATTATCCTCGTTTTGTTTTTGTTGATGTTCATCTTATATCCTCCTTTCAAGACACTGTCCATTCCGTTCAAATGCTCTTCCAAGTCCTTTGCTGTCTCTGACAGAATTACAATGTCATAGCGAACCTCAAAGTTCTTATTTCTTCTCCATGGATTTCAATACCTACTCCGAATTTTTCTTTTGTTTCCTTTACTATTTGCTCAATATGCAGATTGAATAACATCGGGGAGAGGCTACAACCCTGTCTTACTCCCTTCCCAACCACTGCTTCCCTTTCATGTCCCTCGACTCTTATAACTGCCATCTGGTTTCTGTACAAATTGTAAATAGCCTTTCGCTCCCTGTATTTTACCCCTGCGACCTTCAGAATTTGAAGAGAGTATTCCAGTCAACATCGTCAAAAGCTTTCTCTAAGTCTACAAATGCTAGAAACGTAGGATTGATTCGGCACGTTACAGATCCTATTACACTACTTTGTAGCGCCTCCGACATTACTTTCGGTTTTGTGGAACATCCGTCGTCCAGTATCACGTGCTGTTAGTGAAAAATTCCTCGAGGCGATTACTTATTTTCGGAGATACTTACAAGGGGACGCCACGACGTTTGGAACGCGGATTTACTGCAAACTTCGTACAGTCGTAGTACTCCATGAGGACAACAAAATGCGTAAGCAGTAGCGCGTACTTCTCAAGCGTTATTGAGAAAATCGCAAGATAATTTCGGTCGTCGAATATATATCTGTGCGTGGCCATTTTAACCATGAAGCGGCTGCAGCCGAATGGTGCCGGCACGGTAGCTCAGAGTACTCGGTCAGAACGTTAGCTACCCTTTACAATAAAATAACTGAGCGAACGGATTATCGAACAAACTGAACGGGTGTCATCGGACTCCGCCCTAACGAAATTCAACGAACAGTGTAGAACAAATTTTTTTTCTTTTTTTTTTAAGTGTTTAGCGTTCAAGCCGCTGGATCGAGTTCCGTACGTCAGTTTTTATTTTTATTTTCAACACAGTCATTTTCTTTATTATTTATACTACAATTGATATAATGGAGAAAAATACGTGTAATCGGATGAAATTTTATAAAAGTTACAATGCTATTTGGTAGTCTACTAATTTTTATTATCACAAATAATGTAATAATCATAACTATCGATTGGTAAACGACCAAATGCATAAAGTCATACTGAAAATGTAGGCTTGTCCATGATTTGAGAAATCGCTTATACCTGGAAGGAGCCCGAAACGACTTGTCACCTCCAAGTTTTGACCGGCACAGACGGCTTTCGAAAGATGTTCAATTAATCGTCGCTTTCGACATTATGAGTACAAGTTGCAGGATGGTATTTTTGGTAAACACATGGAAAACCTAAAGTTAAACGGCACCGCATACGCAAGGTCTTTTGACGTTTTCTGTGGAAAAACAAACATTGCTAACATTTTCAAAAAAATGGTTCAAATGGCTCTGAGCACTATGGGACTCAACATCTGAGGTCATAAGTCCCCTAGAACTTAGAACTACTTAAACCTAACTAACCTAAGGACAACACACACACCCATGCCCGAGGCAGGATTCGAACCTGCGACCGTAGCAGTCCCGCGGTTCCGGACTGCAGCGCCAGAACCGCTAGACCACCGCGGCCGGCGCCGCTAACATTTTCAAAAACCTCTCTTTCAGACGATAGTTTGGAAGCAAACCATGCATAACGCAGTATTTCCTTAAAAATCAGCGCTGATAATTGGTTATGAAGTATCGAGTGTATTTTAATAGGGTCTTCCGAGAAGCAATTTCTCGTTCTCTTTCGATTAAATACGAACAGCTTTGAAGACACGGACAAGCATACATTTTCAGTATCACTTTATGCGTTTGGTCGTTTACTAGTCGATAGTTATGAATACTATATTATTTATGATAATAAAAATTAGCAGACTGCCAAATGACATTGTAAATTTAATAAAAGTTACACGTTCAAAAATGGTTCAAATGGCTCTGAGCACTATGGGACTCAACTGCTGTGGTTATCAGTCCCCTAGAACTTAGAACTACTTAAACCTAACTAACCTAAGGACATCACACACACCCATGCCCGAGGCAGGATTCGAACCTGCGACCGTGGCAGCAGCGCGGCTCCGGACTGGAGCGCCTAGAACCGCACGGCTACCGCGGCCGGCAGTTACACGTATTTTTTCCATTACATCAATTGTAATATAAATAGTAAAGAAAATGACTGCGTTGTAAATAAACAAAACTGACGAACGGAACTCGATCGAGCGATCCAGCGGCTTGAACTCCAAACACTTAAAAAAAAAAAAATACATTTTGTTCTATATTGTTCGGTGAATTTGTTCAGGGTGGAGTCCAATGACACTCGTTCAGTTTGTACGTTCATCCGTTCTCTCAGACTTTTTATTAGAAAGGGAAGCTAACGCGCTAACCGAACACGCTTTTTTTTATTCCACAAAAACAGTAACAAAAATGGCTACAATGAAATGGCATAAATAGGTGACAGATAATTGCGGTCATAAATTACAGCATTCAAAGAATGAGTCTTTAGCAGTAGCATAATTTAGCACCTTCACTGTCACCTCCAAGTGGTGGCAGCTCAGCATGCACATTTTCTTCTTCTGCAGCCTGAGGTTCCTCATCATCAGTTCCCAGACCCGAATTAATCATTCAGTAAATCCTTGAGCTACCGCGCCGTCACCACTTGGCAGCAGCCGCTTCGTGGTTAAAATGGCCTCGCACAGATATATATTCGACGACCGAAATTGTCTTGCGATTTTCTCAGTAACGCTTGAGAAGTACGCGCTACTGCTTACACATTTTGTTGTCCTCGTGGAGTACTACGAGTGTACGAAGTTTGCAGTAAATCCGTCGTGGCCTCCCCTTGTTAGTACAGGGGAAACTCGATTAACCGTCATCTTCGGGACCGTAGTCGCGACGGTTGAGCGAATAGACGGATAACAGAAACACTGTATTCCTCCAAAACATAACCTCAATCAATTATTTTATGTATAGACACATATCACTCTCACAGTAATATAATAATATTTCGGAGCGAAAACAAACTAAACACGATTGTAATAGCAAATAAAACTATTTATTACATGATAAAAACATTCGTACAGTAGCTACAAAAGTTGCAAAATACGTAATGTACAGTACTGTGCTGTACTATAAACTTACAGAGCTATCCGCGCTGAGTTTTTCTCCACTGATATCAAGTTGGCGAATGCCATGACGAAATTTAAACTTGTCGAGCCATCCGATACTTGCTTTAAAAGACGAGTCACCATCAAGTTTGTTGTTCATTTCAACAGCCTTGACCATTATTATAGGCCCTGAGAGTGGAATCCCCTGACTTCTTGCTTGTATAAACCATCGGTACATTGCAGTGTCCAGTTCGTCATATTTTGCAGGTTTCATTGTCTTTCTTGTTCGCACATCTCCATCCATGCTCTGCATTGTTGACACATGTTGTTCTATTTTATCAGCATCACGTTTTATATCGTTAACTGTTGTTCTTCCAATACCATAAATCAGCGCTACACTTGTCGCAGTTTCGCCCTTTCTCAAGCGTTTTATAATTTCAAGTTTTTCATTAAGTCCTAAAACAACACGTTTACGTTTTTCAGACATTTTATCAAGTCATTGTATCACACGCACCTGCACTAAATACGGTAGTGTAAAATATTGGTCAATAAAGCTTATTCAAGTGGGAAACACGTAACACGGCACAGCCCGCTAGATACACTGCGACAATTACAGTCTTCTCGCCACAACTGGAAACCGATCCAGTGGTGATTGTTGACTCACAAGTGAAACAAAGACAAGAAAAGGGGGAGATGTGTTAGCACGTCATCTGAAGGTCATATTTTATGTACCATTCTATGGCGGGTGGGTAAATTCACTTCCCACTAAAACAGAGTAAATAAACAAAGCGAACGCGTCACTGCACCTTAGAGCATTCTGTTGTTACAGTATTATAATGCTGTTACAGCAGTGACGGTTCACAGAAACTGACGGTTTACAGAGTGACGGTTAATCGAGTTTTTACTGTACTATTGTAGCACACATGAGGTATAACTGACAGTGACAGTCGTTCATCATCTGCTTACCGTGTTCGATGTTAAATAATGCTTCTCCACGCACATGTGTGTGACCAAATTTTTACAACAAACGCCGCCGTTTAGATAGCAGTCCATTCACCGAACTTTTGAAGCGCACCTTGTGTTTTATTTTGATAGCTACCTATTTTTTTTGGAAAGATGCGCCTCGCCGCAACAGGGGAAAGCTATTACGCAGCTGGTGTAATGCGCCTTGCCATCAGGCATCCCCCCCCCCCCCCCCACAAAAGGCCATATTCACGTGAAAAATAAGTCCGGCGCTCGGTCTCGCTCGCGCGTGTGCGCAATTTGGAGAGGGGCGGCGGCAGAAGCGCCAAACACTGGCGGGAAACGCGCGCGCGCCCGGAATTTATTTCGCCATCGACGGCCTCATTACGACTGTGAATGGCCCGCAAATTGCGCGCGCCGTGGCCGCCTGCGGCCGCGCCGGCAATAACTCCTCGCGGCGATCAAACGCGACGCGAAGCTGCCCGCTGCCTCGCTGCCACGCTATCGCTGCCGCCTCTCGCCTATCGATTCCCTCCTGGCAGACGGGCCGCGCCGAATAAACAACGCCCGCCCGCAAACCGGGGAACCAGTCCTCCAACCCATATGGACGAGTTTCGGCAGCCGTGCCGTTTATTGCAGTCGCTTCCTGCCACACATGAAACCGAGCAGGGCTGCTCAGGCACATGACGCGCAGATTTTTCAATTATTCTGTTAATGGAAACTTTTATTACTATTGTTGTATCGTATTCAATAACATGTGCATTTTTAAAGGTGCTATTCAAAAGTTCCCGCAATACACTAACTAAAATTAATACGTCTTACCTAAATCGTATGCTGCACCATTATATTCAAAGCAGTAGCCTGTGGAGAGAATTAAAACTAAACTAAAACTAAATTCCTCCCGAACAGGCCATGAAGACCCAACGGTACTGACCGACCGCCGTGTCATCCTCAGCTCATAGGCGTCACTGGATTCCGATACGGAGGAGGATGTGGTCAGCACACCGTTCTCCCGGCCGTATGTCAGTTTCCGAGACCGGAGCCGCTACTTTTCAAGCAAGTAACTCCTCAGTTTGCCTCACAAGGGCTGAGTGCACCGCGCTTGCCAACAGCTCTCGGCAGTCCGGATGGTCACCCATCCAAGTGCTAGCCCAGTCCGACAGCGCTTAACTTCGGTGATCTGACTGGAACCGGTGTTACCACTGCGGCAAGGCCGTTGGTCGTAGAAACACTACATACACAAAAATAATCTGCGAGCCATTGTACAGTGAATGGTGGAGGATACATCATTCTGATATTTTCTCTCTTCCTTTTCCATACCGATGAGGAAATAGAAAACTGTTTTGAGAAAAAAAGATCAAATGTTTTGTGAAATAATTGTTTAAAAGCAGGAAATTATAGGGGTCCTGTCCCAGACTCCTGCAGTCATCAGGAGGGAGCCGGGTGGGACGCAGTGGTGAGGACACTGTTATGCTCGAGAGCGCTAAGAAAACATCATTGACAATAGTACATTTATATATACTAAGATGGTATCTGTTCTTTCGGGCATGTAAATATATAGTTAAGGCTCACCGGCCACTTGACCATCTTCTTCTTCTGTGCGAATGCACAAACAATGCCCAAAGTCTTACGGGAATTGGCAACGCTCCGCGAGTAATGAGTATAATGGGCGGGGGCACTACGAATGCAGTGCGGGACAATACGTTGAGAATGTGGGTTTCGCGGGAGGCGTGCCAGAGATAAACCCTTGCAGTCGCGCTATCCTCTGTGTCCTCGGTGGCCCAGATGGATAGAGCGTCTGCCATGTAAGCAGGAGATCTCGGGTTCGAGTCCCGGTCGGGGCACGCATTTTCACTGTCCCCGTTGACGTATGTCAACGCCTGTAAGCAGTTAAGGGTGTTCATTTCATTGTAATTTCAATAGTACATTTATTAGGCAGTGGACCCTAATACAGGATTGTCTTCCAAAGCATCGCGCCTCACCCAGTCAGGCGGAATAGCATCTTTTAGCAGTGGAAGGCCAGCTTATGCTCATCTTGCAATACCTCCAGCATATGAACCGGCGGGCGGCAGCTGCTACGTCACGGGTGGCTGTCGGGCGGTGCAATCCGGCGGCCTGGAACTCTGCATACCGATCTCCAAAGTGCTCTTGTGTAGGTCGAAGGCGAATAACGGACAGCATCTAGGTCACGCGGGTCAAGCTTTCAGCAGGCATGCAACGTGATGGCGGCCTCCACGCCCCATTAGTATGGCCTCAAACGTTTGCAGTGCAGCTGTCAGAAGTAGCGTCGTTCCAGCCGGACGCTGGAAGTCAGTTAGGCGTGCCGAGAGACACAAGGAGTATGTCCTGGGCAGCTGGCAATCAGAAGTCAGCAGCGAAACATTTGTTAGGAAGGGTGGGGGTGTTTACGTAGGCGCTTCCCATGCACTCTGTGGAGGTGAGTGTGGCTATGACATCATGTGTCCTGGTTTTAACTCGCTTTCAGCTCTCCTACTGACTTCAGGCTTTCGCAACTTCACCTTTCAGAGGCTCTTTTCTGCTGGCACTTGAACACTTAAAGTTGCATCGTACCTACGCTTTCTGATGAAACTGTGCTTGGTTACTAGTATGGCGGCATCTCTCGGCTCCCACGATGTCATTGTGCTTTCATTGGAGGCCTGAGCGCTCGGTCGTCCTCACCCCCCCCCCCCCCCTGTTGAAATAGCTTCAGTGTCCACCGCAACACGCTCCTTGCAGGAGCTGCCATGGTAGAATTTGAACAAAGTTTTAGTGTCCACTGAGGATGTTATCCCGGGGTGTAACAAAGTGAAATAGATTACAGAAACACTTGATGCGCCTTTACATAACGCTCGAAATCATGTGCAGCAGCTGAGATGCTTATACGTTACACACGTAAGGAGATCACTCACTGAAACTCCACAAGAAAAATATTTCCTAGTATTCTTTAAAATTCTAAGTTAAACATACAAATTTAAATTCTGGATCAGCACTTTATTTGCTGTACATGATTTCGAGCACCATTAAAAAGCTTGTCAAATGTTTCTCTAATCTATTTTAGTTTTTACTTCTAGACAAGTCACAAAACTAACAAATTTCTCTTCAAAAGGTGTTTTTATTCTGAAACCTTGAAGTATATAAATGAAATATAGATCAATATTTTATTGTTATTGAGAGTATTTGGGTCAGGATAAAGCGGAGGAATTGCAATTTATGGTTGAATTTCATATATATAGTTGTACTTCAATTACACAGGTAGTAGTAGCTGTTCGTGAAATGTTTTAATTTTCCCTCAAATCACTAATTAAGTGTTTCTTAATTACTCTTATTACTTTTGAGTAATTATGCCTTTTTTTGCAGTTACGAAAAGTTGCATCTCTGTGTTAAACTCTCTTTAATCCGAGAGCTTCGTTCTTGGTGTTCCATTCTTATTGTCCGTCTTTCTCTACACTGTAAATTGTAAATTTGTGGTAAGATCTTATGGGGTCAAACTGCTTAGGTCATCGGTCCCTAAGCTTACACACTACTTAATCTAACTTAAACTAACTTACGCTATGGAAAATGCGTACACCCATGCCCGGGGGAGGACTCTCTGGCGTTAGGAACTTGCTTATTCTGTATAAGAAATATTAGTAAATAATAATAGTGATGCTGTCACTGTTGGTTGGTAATATTTACTGGCAAAATGTAACCTAATACCAGATTGCGTACTTACGGCTATCCTGTGTGGCCGTTTTTCAGTACGACTTGAAAAGAGAGAGATTATTAATTGATCACCGATGAGTCGGTTCTCGATTGTGTTCAGGAGACATACAGATTGATTGCACGAATAATTGACCTTTTGACCCGGATTGCCTTCACGCAATCAGAATCTTCGATGAAAATACCCAAGGGACCTATTTGAATATAAAAATGGAAATGAAAGCAAATTAGTGGAATTTCGTAACAGAAAGATTAATAGATCGGAAATTGAACACATTAGTGGTCTCCCAAATACAATCGAGACACCGCGATAAAGAGCGAACCTGTAGCAAAGCTCATATACAATTTGAACATCTTTTTTGGTTAGTGAAAGAAAAGAATAAGAAGAAAATTACTGCATCGTAAAATATTATGGACAATAAATGCATGACTTACATCTGATATTTCTTTTGTACATGGCGCAGTTCAATAATTGCTGCTTTGTCAGTCCTTTCCCTCTTAAAATTAAATATGCTTGCGTGTGCGTAAGTACATTGTATCCACACCCGAGTTACCGAAATGTTTGTTCGTCGTTTCACATAATTTTTACGCAAAATAAAAATACAACTTGTAGCAATGCTATGTAGTACGTCTTAACATGTTGGCGATCAAAAGTACAAGGGATAATGAAGTCTCTAGAATATTTCTTAACAAAAGATAGATTGTTCGTTCTTCTGTTTCGCAGCTTCTTGCTATCAACCGCTGCGACAATGATTTTAAATATCTGTCCCTAGCGGGTCATAGCGTTTATTTAGAGTACTTAAACGCTGGCCGCGCGTCTTGGTTTAGGCGCACATTAAAAAAAAAAAAAAAAAAAATATATATATATATATATATATATATATATATATATATATATATATATATATATATATATATATATATATATTTCGACTCTTTACTCTCGCGCTGTGGTGCTTAGCATTTTTACGAACTACAGCTCGTTGGCTGTCCTTTTCTTTTATGACAAATATCTCACATGCAAAGTATCTGAAATCCAATAATATTACAACTCGAACATCCGACGGGGACTTACTCTACAGCTTATGGCTCATTTTCTAACAATTTCGAGTATATTGCACCATTTCACATTATTCAATGCTTTTTGTAGGTCGACAAATCATCTGTTAGTGTCTTCATTTTTCTTTAGTCTTATCTCCGTTTTCAAATGAAACGGCCGCTATGGTACCTAGAGCTTTCCAAAGCCAAAGTGATCGTCATCTATCAGATTCTCAGTTTTGTTTTCCATTTTTCTGTACGCAATTCTTGTCGGTAACTTTGGTACTTGAGATGTTAAGATTGTATAGTAAGAAATTTATGCTTTTATTCGTCCTCGTTATTTTCTAGATTTCGTGGACAATATTTTCACTGTTAATGGTTTCTATTTTTCTGGTTATTATTCTTATTATTTTTATTATTATTATTACTGTTACGAAAGTCATTTACAGATCACGCTGCTGCAACTGTAATTTTCGTTTTCCTTGCAAATGAGCTTTAACTTTAGCCCAATGCTGGGGTAGCAGCACCTGATGTGCACGTGGTGTCAACTGTACCTCGATATAACCGAATGCGATGTATTATGCTTAAATACACGGAAAGATAAATCGCGTGAATCTGTGACAACCGTTTGATTTCAAGCCATCTGCAGAGATGTAAAGAGGAACTGTCTCTTAAACCTACACTGCGCAACACAATTAAATGATCACTTTTTGGAAACTCCGTAATTGCCTACCATTGCGACGTAGAAGTTTAAAACTTAGCTCAAAGGTGCCTGCAACCTTCCCCTGTAACGGTGCAAAGGTGTGGTGCCCTCCGACGTCAGTCTCGGGCTCGGTGATGCTTCCAACACAAAAGGAGTGGACATACGCCAAGGAAAGGCCAGAGCTCAGAAGTTAATGTAAAGTACATGGTGAGTTAATGGTATCACATTGGGACCAAATTTCAGCACAATTTTGCTCAGTGCCACCGTGGACGTTTCACACGATTACAAGGTTGTTACAGCCCCTTTTACCTGCATTCCACCAGTTTTTTTACGCCTTTGCGATGGAGGTCAGAAACGCTACACACAGCGTTGAAATCACGTGGTTTTCTTATAGGTGGCCGAGGTAAACATTCCAGAGATACCGAAGCTCACAATAGACACGAAAAGGCTGCAGGGAGTGGCGTAAAGGGTGTCAGTGAAGCCAGACCTTTTCCTTTGGGCATTGATTCCCACACATAACGCGATTGAAAATGATAGTTCGCAGTACGATGAGCAAATGGACGATGCTCTTGACAAACTTGGCCCTACCGGCACGACGATTAAAACCTTCTAGATACACATTGTGGGCCAGCATCCTCACTGAACGTGATCGCACCTCTTTGGAATACAGTGGGACCGCCGTTTGCTCTAGTGTAGAGGTTGGAATCGCAAGGGACCAATCGAAACCATTCGCTAAAATTTGAGCCCGATCTGACGCGTCACAGGTTGCTTACCTTCAGCTCTCCCGATTCGTGGCATCCTGTGACCTTATCAAGCTGGGGTGGGGGAGGGTGGGGAGGGGAGGTGTCTTTCGCACATGCATGAATAAAACGGCAAAGGACTCCTCTAGTTCCGTACCTCGGTGCCAGCCGCCTGCCTTTATTGAGCATTTAAAAAATATGTAGAGACAAACTGCGGTCCTAGGCGCCAGCAAGCTGAATACTCTGCTACCTTTGCGCCCTCTACCAGCCATGAGGAATCGGGGTAGGGGGAATGCCAAGGGGTCGCCACGAATGTTGCCCTGTTGCTCACCAAACTCCGAACTATAGTTTTCGACCGCGAAAAGTGTAGGAAACAACTCCATAAGGAAAGGGATGGTTTTATTTATGCCATTTATGCTACTCGCTAAGGCCTTACCGTGACGATTATGAGCGGCTGATAGTCTGAACTGTTTTCCCTAGGGACCGATAAGAAAACCTCGCGATTTCAACGCTAGAGATCGTGTTTCTGACCTCCACCACAGAGAAATCAAAAGAAGGGTAACGGGGTGTCCAAGGACCTTCTCATCGTGTGACACGTGCATGCCAGTCTAACATCATTGGTGGTTCAAATGGCTCTGAGCACTATGGGACTCAACTGCTGTGGTCATCAGTACCCTAGAACTTAGAACTATTTAAACCTAACTAACCTAAGGACATCACACACATCCATGCCCGAGGCAGGATTCGAACCTGCGACCGTAGCAGTCGCACGGTTCCGGACTGCGCGCCTAGAACCGCGAGACCACCGCGGCCGGCCTAACATCATTAATCCACCTTATAGCTCACGTGAACTTCTGAGCCCTTGCCGTTTGAAGCGTCGCCGAGACCCTGAGTGAAGTCGCAGGGCCCCATGCTTTTACACAAATTCACAGGAACATTACAGGAACCTTAGAGCCAGATTTCTTCCAAATCCCCCCCCCCCCCTCCTGAACCATGGACCTTGCCGTTGGTGGGGAGGCTTGCGTGCCTCAGCGAAACTGATGGCCGTACCGTAGGTGCAACCACAACGGAGGGGTATCGGTTGAGAGGCCAGACAAACGTGTGGTTCCTGAAGAGGGGCAGCAGCCTTTTCAGTAGTTGCAGGGGCAACAGTCTGGATGATTTACTGATCTGGCCTAACCAAAACGGCCTTGCTGTGCTGGTACTGAGAACGGCTGAAAGCAAGGGGAAACTACAGCCATAATTTTTCCCGAGGGCATGCAGCTTTACTGTATGGTTAAATGATGATGGCGTCCTCTTGGGTAAAATATTCCGGAGGTAAAATAGTCCCCCATTCAGATCTCCGGGCGGGGACTACTCAAGAGGACGTCGTTATCAAGAGAAAGAAACCTGGCGTTCTACGGATCGGAGCGTGCAGTGACAGATCCCTTAATCGAGCAGGTAGGTTAGAAAATTTAGGACGGGAAATGGATAGGTTAAAGTTAGATATAGTGGAAATTAGAGAAGTTCGGTGGTAGGAGGAACAAGACTTCTGGTCAGGTGAATACAGGATTATAAATACAAAATCAAATAGGGGTAATGCAGGAGTAGGTTTAATAATGAATAAAAAAATAGGAGTGCGGGTAAGCAACTACAAACAGCTTAGGGAACGCATTATTGTGGCCACGATAGACACGAAGCCCATGCCTACTACAGTAGTACAAGTTTATATGCCAACCAGTCCTGCAGATGATGATGAAATTGATGAAATGTATGATGAGATAAAAGAAATTATTCAGATAGTGAATGGAGACGACAATTTAATAGTCATGGGTGACTGGACTTCGAGAGTAGGAAAAGTGGAGAAGGAAACATAGTAGGTGAATATGGATTGGGGCTAAGAAATGAAAGAGGAAGTCGTTTGGTAGAATTTTTCACAGAGCGTAACTTAATGGTAGCTAACATTTGGTTTAAGAATCATAAAAGAAGGTTGTTTACGCGGAAGAATCCTGGTGATACTAGAAGGTATCAGATAGATTATACGTATAATGGTAAGACAGAAATTTAGGAACCAGGTTTTAAATTGTAAGACATTTCCAGGGGCAGATGTGAACTCTGACTACAATCTATTGGTTATGAACTGTAGACTAAAACTGAAGAAACTGCAAAAAGGTGGGAATTCAAACCCGCATATAAAACACACTCAGTTAATAAAAGAGATGGGACCTGGCTAAACTGACTAAACCAGAGGTTGAACAGAGTTTCAGGGAGAGCGTAAGGGAATAAGTGGCAGAAATGGGGGAAAGAAACAGAGTAGAAGAAGCATGTTTGGCTCTGAGGGATGAAGTAGTGAGGTAGCAGAGGATCAAGTAGGTAAAAAGATGAGGGCTAGTAGAAATCCTTGGGTAACAGAAGAAATATTGAATTTAATTGATGAAAGGAGAAAATATAAAAATGCAGTAAATGAAGCAGGCAAAAAGGAATACAAACGTCTCAAAAATGAGATCGACAGGAAGTGCAAATTGGCTAAGCAGGGATCGCTAGATGACAAATGTATGGATGTAGAGGCTTATCTCACTAGGGGTAAGATAGATACTGCCTACGGGAAAATTAAAGAGACCTTTGCAGAAAAGAGAGCCACTTGTATGAATATCAAGAGCTCAGATGGAAACCCAGTTCTAAGCAAAGAAGGGAATGCAGACAGGTGGAAGGAGTATTAGAGGGTCTATACAAGGACGATGTACTTGAGGACAATATTACGGAAATGGAAGAGGATATAGATCAAGATGACATGGGAGGTACGATACTGCGTGCAGAGTTTGACAGAGAACTGAAAGACCTGAGTCGAAACAAGACCCCGGGAGTAGACAACATTCGATTAGAACTACTGACGGCCTTGGGAGAGCCAGTCCTGACAAAACTCTACCATCTGGTGAGCAAGATGTACGAGACAGGCTAAATACTCTCAGACTTCAAGAAGAATATTATAATTCCAATCCCAAAGAAAGCAGGTGTTGACAGATGTGAAAATTACCGAACTATCAGTTTAATAAGTCAGAGCTGCAAAATACTAACGCGAATTCTTTAAAGATGTAGACTTAGAGAAAGCTTTTGACATTTTTGACTGGAATACTCTCTTTCAAATTCTATAGGTGGCAGGGGTAAAATACAGGAAGCGAAAGGCTATTTACAATTTGTACAGAAACCAGATGGCAGTTATTAGAGTCGAGGGGCATGAAAGGAAGCAGTGATTGGGAAGGGAGTGAGACAGGGTTGTAGCCTCTCCCCGATGTTATTCAATCTGTATATTGAGCAAGCAGTAAAGGGAACAAAAGAAAAATTCGGAGTAGGTATTAAAATCCATGGAGAAGAAATAAAAACTTTGAGGTTCGCTATGACATTGTAATTCTGTCAGAGACAGCAAAGGACTTGGAAGAGCATTTGAACGGAATGGACAGTGTCTTGAAAGGAGGATATAAGATGAACATCAACAAAATCAAAACGAGGATAATGGAATGTAGTCGAATTAAATCGGGTGACGCTGAGGGTATTAGATTAGGAAATGAGACACTTAAAGTAGTAAAGGAGTTTTGCTATTTGGGGAGCAAAATAACTGATGATGGTCGAAGTATAGAGGATATAAAATGAAGACTGGCAATGTCAAGGAAAGCGTTTCTGAAGAAGAGAAATTTGTTAACATCGAGTGTAGATTTAAGTGTCAGGAAGTCGTTCTGAAAGTATTTGTACGGAGTGTAGCCATGTATGGAAGTGAAACATTGACAATAAATAGTTTGGACAAGAAGATAATAGAAGCTTTCGAAATGTGGTGCTATAGAACAAAGCTGAAGATTAGATGGGTAGATCACATAACTAATGAGGAGGTATTGAATAGAATTGGGGAGAAGAGGAGTTTGTGGCACAACTTGACAAGAAAAAGGGACCGGTTGGCCGGGCATGTTGTGAGGCATCAAGGGATCACAAATTTAGCATTGGAGGGCAGCGTGGAGGGTAAAAGTCGTAGAGGAAGACCAAGAGATGAATATACTAAGCAGATTCAGAAGGTTGCAGGTTGCAGTAAGTACTGCGAGATAAAGAAGTTTGCACAGGATAGAGTAGCATGGAGAGCTGCATCCAACCAGTCTCAGGACTGAAGACCAGAGCAACAACAACAACTGCCAAATGGGAGGCAATTACGGCGTTATGAAAAAGTAATCTTTTCATTGTTGTGCTCGGTGTAGTTGAAATAATCATAAAATAATCACAAGTGCGTGTAAAGCCCCGACGTTGATGTTCCCAAAGAAAACTCTCGTCAAGTCGATTTTATAATGTGGTTCGTCATTCCCGGATATTGACCGTGTTGTATTAACGTAATAAACCTACTCCAAAGTCAAGGTCGCTAACGCACGTTGAAACGTCCCCTTTGAACAATCATACAAGACTGTACTTAAACTGACACACAATATTGTTTAGCGCAACGCTGTCTGACTTTCAGTAATCCCTACAAAATAATGGCCCTGACTAACATTAACCTATACCTTTCACAAATCACTTACCTCACAAAAATCTTCGTTACTCGAACTACAGCAATACAGCGAGCGCCACTACTGCCAGCTAAATAAAAGATTCAAACTACGGAAGGCACTAACTACTGATAGGCATAGTTAGCAAATGAAAGATTTTAATAGAGATCAAACAATGTATATACCTTAATAGTCATAATATATATAGCAGTTCATGCGATCCAGTCTTACAAATTTCAAAACTCCGCCATTTCTCTGCCCACATCCACCACTGCTGGCGGCTCACCTCCAACTGCGCAACGCTACGCGCTGTTAACATCCAGCTGCCGCTGCCCAACACTACAATGGCAGATAACAATGCAAACTAGCCACAGACTGCACACAGCACAGCCAGTGATTTTCATACAGAGCCCTACGTAACGTTGCCAATAAGAAAACCTAAACAGCCTACTTACAACGTCTGTACGTTGGCGCTCGATTCAGAAATACGCCGGTGCGAATCCTGATGGTGAAAAACATTGACTGCCAGTGAGGGGAGATGATGATGACGAGATGACGATTGGTTTGTGGGGCGCTCAACTGCTCGGTCATCAGCGCCCGTACAAAGTCCCATTTTTTACGCAGTCCAATTTTTTCTCAATGCTATCTAGCCACTGTCACGAATGATGGTGATGAAGAAATGATGAGGACAACACAAACACCCAGACCCCCCTGGGAGGTGAGGTTGTAACTTAAAGTACCTCATCACCAATCTATGCACCAATGTCCCTGATTCCTCACCTATCCGCAGTGACTCGAGAAGTGAAGCCATGTGACACTTTTAATGGCGATCCGTCCGTCGGATTCGAACTTGAAGCTCGGCTGTCTCCCTAATGCTGTTGGAGTGGAGTGCGTTATGGACGGGCAACGGGTTTGCCATCTCCCTTCTCCTTATCCGTGACAACATACACCCGATACTACGCATTCATCACAGTCATCCATACGAGAAAGACACACACTTCACAGCTCGCAACCATTCGGAGGAAGGCAACGACAAAACTATCTTCACTAGACCTTGCCCTGACTGGTGATGCAGGACCCCTGCATTGGTTCCCCTATGCTCATTTCCTGAGTGTGGGAATACTTTGACAAACCGAAGAGATGGATAATATTCAGAGAAAGGCTACGAAAGTGATCACGGCTAGAGGGTCACACCTGTCAAAAGCCTTAATAACCACCTTTTGCAGTGCGGATCGCTGCGAGACGTGCAGGGACAACGCCAGTGAGGTTCTAGAAGGTACCGAAAGGGATTTGGAGCCATACTGATTATAGCGCCGTGGGCATCTGAGCTAGATTTCTCGGGTGAGAATCCACGGCGCGAACAGCACGATCCAAAAGGGTCCGTAGATTAGGTTTAAATATGGGGAGTCTGGTGGCCAGGGGAGTACGGTGCACTCCTAGGGCTCTTGGAACCGCGAGCTCTGTGACACGTTGCATTGTTCTGTTGGTAGGTGACATCGTCCTGAGGATATACAAACTAAATATGCGGGTGGACATAGCCCCAAGGGTACATGCATATTTGATTTGATCCATTCCGCCTTACAGAATAACGAGATCACCCAGGAAACACCACAAAAATATTCCACAGACCATAACGCTCCCTCCTCCAGCCTAGATCTACATCTACATACATACTCCGCAATCCACCATACGGTGCGTGGCGGAGGGTACCCCGCACCACAACTAGCATCTTCTCTCCCTGTTCCACTCCCAAACAGAACGAGGGAAAAATGACTGCCTATATGCCTCTGTACGAGCCCTAATCTCTCTTATCTTTGTGGTCTTTCCGCGAAACATAAGTTGGCGGCAGTAAAGTTGTACTGCAGTCAGTCTCAAATGCTGGTTCTCTAAATTTCCTCAGTAGCGATTCACGAAAAGAACGCCTCCTTTCCTCTAGAGACTCCCACCCGAGTTCCCGAAGCATTTCCGTAACACTCGCGTGATGATCAAAGCTACCAGTAACAAATCTAGCAGCCCACCTCTAACTGCTTCTATGTCCTCCCTCAATCCGACCTGGTAGGGAACAAAACGCTCGAGCAGTACTCAAGAATAGGTCGTATTAGTGTTTTATAAGCGGTCTCCTTTACAGATGTACCACATCTTCTCAAAATTCTACCAATGAACCGAAGACGACTGTCCGCCTTCCCCACAACTGTCATTACATGCTTGTCCCACTTCATATCACTCTGCAATGTTACGCCCAAATATTTAATCGAAGTGACCGTGTTAAGCGCTACACTACCATTGGAGTATTCAAACATTACAGGATTTTTTTTCCTATTCATCTGCATTAATTTACATTTACCTATATTTAGAGTTAACTGCCATTCTTTACACCAATCACAAATCCTGTCCAAGTCATCTTGTATCCTCCTATAGTCACTCAACGTCGACACCTTCCCGTACACCACATCATCATCAGCAAACAGCCGCACATTGCTATCCAACCTGTCAAAAAGATCATTTATGTAGATAGAAAACAACAACGGACCTACCACACTTCCTTGGGCACTCCAGGTGATACCCTAACCTCCGATGAACACTCACCATCTTTCTAACGGTTGTTGCAGGATGTTTGCTTTCAGACGTTTCACGCCGAAGGGCCATCAAACGTGATTCTTCGGAAAAGGCCACCTGTCTCCAATCAGTGGATGCCAGTTACATTTCTGTAGTACAAATTCCAGTCATTGTCACCGACCAATAACAGTCAGCATGGGTGCATGAACCAAGTCTGCTGTGAAGGCCCATACGCAGCAACGTTCGCTCAACGATCATTGAGGTGACACCGTTGGTAGCCCCTTGGTTCATATGGGAGGTCAGTTGCTCAACAGTTGGACGTCTATTTGTCTGTACACATCTCCGCAACCGTCGTTCACTCCTGTCTTTTACGGCACGTGGTGCACCACAGTTGTCTCGGCGCCACTTTTGGATGGTGCACTTTCGTCACGAACGGCAGGAGAACGTGAACAGTTTACATACTTTGCGTTTTCGGGAAAGCTTCCACCTTTTACCGAAAAGCCAGTGATTATGGCCTTTTCGACATAAGGCTCTGAGCACTATGGGACTCAACATCTGAGGTCATCAGTCTCCTAGAACTTAGAACTACTTAAACCTAACTAACCTAAGGACATCACACACATGCATGCCCGAGGCAGGATTCGAACCTGCGACCGTAGTGGTCGCGCGGTTCCAGACTGAGGCGCCTAGAACCAATCGGCCACATCGGCCAGCTCGGCATAAGGAAAATCACTCCTTTTCCGCGTTACTACTAACACCCCCGCCCCCGACATGCTTTATGTACCATCCACAGCTAGAGCTGCTACCTGCCGTCTGCGAGACGATATTGCTCGTTGACGTCGAACACAAGGGGTGGTCACATTAATGTGACTGGGCAAATGTAGAAACGCTTAAAAAAAAAAAAAAAGACAGCAGTGGGAGCTGCTATAAGAAAGAAGTCATGTAGCATGAAACGGTTTACTCTTAAAAACACGGCGAGGAACCATTAAACATATTTGCTCTCCATACATCTATCATTATTATTTTTACCAACATGACACTGAGTAGGCAAAAGTCATGGAAAGACACAGTGACAGGAATCGGCCTTCGGTTGCTAGAGCTTATGTGGTGCATTTATCTTCATACAGTTCTAGTAGAAGCAGGTTCCTGACGCCCCACTGAAATCGCCGGCGTTCTAATTCACAACAGATTGTCAATCCCTCTGTATGGCTCCGCGGAGGATATGTAACAGCCTTTCATCAAATCTAGCTTCGAGAACCCAGCTTCGATTAATGCAAGGGCTGGTATGGGGTGCATTCAGCCTCGTGATGCCAATTGAGGAGCTGCTTGCTTGCGAAGTAGCGGCTCCACATTCTGGAAAGTCTGCAATATGGCCGGGAGAGAGGTGTGCTGGCCACATCTGTCCCCATATGACATCCACATGATGCTGCAAGACAGAGGAAGACCCAGCGACCGATAGACGACACTTGGGCCTACACGACCTGGAGAGGAGTTCGCCTTTTTTGCGAAATGATTCATATGTGTGAAAACAGGGTCTCTGAGATACTGAAGATTGAGCCGCGTTACGGCTCGCGTTGGTGCCGTTGGCAGGTTGGCATCGTGTAATAGGGACAGTGGTGTTTCGTTTTCTTCTTGTGTTCACTGGCGCCACTACGTTTGCTAGCATTATCTGTCAACGAGTGGCAGTAGCAGCGGTTATCGATATCTAGTATGGTGGTACTATCTTTGGAGGGAGTGTGTCAGTTAGTGTCATGTAGTTCGGTTGGAACGGAGCAGCAGTGAGGTGCTGCGGCCCGAGAACATGCCGGGACCGGTGGCGGCACGTAGCCACTGCCAGATCGAGGGGTTGTAGGTGCTAGGGCCACAACCTCGTTGTCCAACGGACCCTGGACGTTTGAGTTGAGTGAACATTAACCCAGTAGTGAAACCTCCACTATTTTGAGATCACGGCGTTTGTTCGTGCGTTGCTGCTCGCAGGGTCGCTGAGACGAAGAGCAACGGGTGGAGTGTTTGGAGTTGGCGAAATTAATTTTATTATTAATCACTGAATTCATTGTGTTATTATTGGTGAAGTTCAACCAGCGGTATTTTTCTTCCTAGTGGCCGCTAACGCCCCAGATACCCGTCTTGAAGGTTAGCATATTTTCGCGGCAGTGTACCTTTCCTTGCCTTGCCGCTGCTGCCCGATAAGGCTTGTAGTTTGACAGCCTCCTTGATTGTGGTTCGGATATTTTGTTTCTTTTGGACTACTTTGGTCGTAGTGGTTCCTTCTGTTTCTGGATGTTCTAAACACCGGGGCCGGCCGGAGTGGCCGAGCGGTTCTAGGCGCTACAGTCTGGAACCGCACGACCGCCCCGGTCGCAGGTTCGAGTCCTGCCTCGGGCATTGATGTGTGTGATGTCCTTAGGTTAGTTAGATTTAAGTAGTTCTAAGTTCTAGGGGACTGATGACCTCAGAAGTTAAGTCCCATAGTACTCAGAGCCTTTTGAACCATTTTGAATCCAAACACCGGATTCTGAAGACGCAGTTCTGTCTGCCGGTTGCGCCTTGTCTGGGTTATTCCATCGTTGTATTGGTTATCAGACGTCAGGTGGATTTTGCAAGAGTGCTGGTCTGCGTTTAAACTGTCACTAGTTTGAGTTGCCATCCGGTTAAGTGAATACAACTCTTGGCTACCTGTCTCATCGTTTACGAAGTTGAGCGACTTTCCCAGGTCGATCCTTGGAGCACTGTCTGAGGCCCACTTCTCTCTTGATTTGGTCAGATTGTGATGATTGTTCTTTTTTAAAAAAATATTTTAATTTTGAATTATTACTGTTAGGGCCTTCAGCCAACAAAGTGTTTGAATTTCTTGTCAATAAGGCCTTGAGCTGTGAACGTAATTGGCCGTAAGAAGTTTTAATTAGATATTGTCTTTAATTGTGAAATTTTGATGATTGTCTTTTTTTTAAAAAAATTAGTATCTCATGGAGAAGTTTAACTGGTTCTTAAGAATTGCTATCCAGTCCTTCAGCCACCAAATTGTTTTTTGAGTTATTACTATTGGGGCCTTCAGCCAACAAATAATTGGAATTTCTGGTCAATAAGGCCTTCAGCTGTGAGAGCAACTTGCTTAAGAATTTTGTTAATTAGAAATTGTGTCTTAACACTCAAATTTGATAATTGTTCCGTATTGTAAACTTTATTTGCAATAGTTTCCAATTAAAGTGTACGTGATTTAAAGAAAAACTGAGCAACCAACGGTAACTGATTAAGGCCCCGTCCACACCGAATCCTGCCTTTCCATAAGTACCAGGTCTCAAAGATCCTAGACCCTCTTTGACCTCGGAACACATATTCTTGTGTAATCGCGAGTACGAAATGACCAATGCGTCAAAAATGGAGTTCTTTCCCAGGTTCAGTATCGATTAACTCGCGACTTTATGTCCTGTTCACTACACTAGTGTCTCTAACATACGGCTCAGGGATGGTGAACCACACTTATAGTGAAGACGGCGTCAGTAGATTTCTGACAGCTCGCAGCGCTGTTGCCATCGTTGAACTGCAAAGTGCTAATGGTTTCCGACGACAACAGTAGCGTCTACAGATCTGTGACAATGCTGACCCGTTGCCATATAGACTTAATAAATCACGTTACGTTTTTAGTAGAGGCAGGGATCAACTTACGCTAACTCAGCTATGGTTACAACATTATGGCGTCATACCTGGCACATTTTCAAATGAGAAAACACTTTCCGTTACTATTGGCCATCAGATTCTTCTTCTTTTCGTTTTTCCAGCTATGAACCATGCTATTTCAACTCTACTTTTCCTAGAGTATTCCTGCATTATTTACTTATACTATTATCACATCGCTTCAATCCACATTTTTCCAGGGCGTAGTTTTGGATTTTCTTGTAATTTAAAATGCTTTAGGAATGTGTTTTTGGATATCATCCCGTGTTACTCTAACTTCTTGCAGGTGTTTTTATACCTCGGTGAACTATGCATTCTTGATTTTCTTGTTGAGAAGGTAGTTGAAGATCCGATTACTCAAACTCCGCCAAATAAAAGTACCTTATACCACGAATGAATTTGTGATCTTTTCTACATTGGTATAGCCTTCATGGTTGTGTCGTGTCCTGAATAAACAATTTTCTTTGATTGCCCTCAGGATTTTCCATAAGTTCTGTCTTACTCTTATTTACGCGTATAATTCCTTGATCAGACCTTTTCTTTTCACAGCAAGGCTATCTTCGGGCCTCTGGTCGTGATACTGTGCAGTATGCAGATGAAGAGACTATCCTACATACTAATCGATGATTGGTTCAAATGAATCTGAGCACTATGGGACTTAACTTCTGAGGTCATCAGTCCCCTATAACTTAGAACTACTTAAACCTAACTTAACCTAATGACATCACACACATCCATGCCCGAGGCAGGATTCGAACCTGCGACCGTAGCGGTTGCGCGGTTCCAGACTGTAGCGCCTAGAACCGCTCGGCCACCCCGGCCGGCGCTAACCGATGATTCTAGAACTCAGCCAGCCTATACTTTCTAAACTCCCTCCGGTCAGTTGGCCTTATGTCATCAATATCCTCTTGGATGTGATTGACAATTAGCCTATCCAGTAATTTATATGTAATACTGAGTTTTTCTGGTTTCAAAACCAGCGATTATTCTAGCTTACTTATTGTGATGATGATGGAAGTAGCCTACTTGCTAATCGATGATTCTAGCATTCAGCCTAAAGTGATATTATATGTGTTGTGAATGTAGTAACTGAAGGCTACCATTAATTCAGCCATAACACCCATGATATCAAATGGTTCAAATGGCTCTGAGCACTATGGGACTTAACTTCTGAGGTCATCAGTCCTCTGGAACTTAGAACTACTTAAACCTAAGTAACCTAAGGACATCACACACATCCATGCCCGAGGCAGGATTCGAACCTGCGACCGTAGCGGTCGCGCGGTTCCAGACTGTAGCGCCTAGAACCGCTCGGACATCTCGGCCGGCCCTCGATATCATTTCCTTAACGATAACCATTACACACTATGATTATGAAACACTTGCCTCACAGAGGTGACACTGTAACATGAATGTGGCAACACAATAAGAAGTAACAAATAACATTTATTGAGAACATGTTTCAAAATGACACGTAACTTTGATACAATCTGACGTGTGACATTAAATGTCCTTTATTTAATACAATGATATGGCAAATAAATTTCCTGTCCCTTGGCAGCCTAAGAGATAGTCGCTACCACTCAGTATAAGTTTGCAACACTCTGTTACCAGTCCTGCTGCTCCGCAAATAACGACTGCTAAGTTGGAAGATGGTCTTCAGAGCACTGTACTGAGCTGGCTGTAGTCGCCAAACTGAAATGTTTAATTTCTGGTGCCGAGTGTCTGCAGCGCGTCATATACTGTATCTGTCGGCGGAAGGACTTCCATGTCCACCAGTAAGACGCAGAAGCTTTGTTGTTCATAGTCGGAAGCACTATTGTTGGTGGCTGTCCACACTATCGGCGGACGTGTACGAAGGCTGGAGGAAGTGGTGTAGAATCAGGCAGAGATCTGGGTTTTTAAGAGCCATCTGGAGGCTGCTGTCCAAAACTAAGTGCCGCCTTGCGAGTGGTCGTGGCTGTCTGGTGGCGATCACTCTTGGTACCTGTTGTATACCTGTTGCTTGGTACAAAATAAGATGGGTGTGGTTAAATAAAAATATAAAAAATGGTGAACATTCCATCTAAGAGAGAGAGACGTAAAATACACACACACACACACACACACACACACACACACACACACACACACACACACACAACACCCCACATACGATATACTTGATACACTGGATGACTTACCCTCAATATTCCGTAAATAATTCATGATATGGAAACAAGAATGTGGAGAATTATAGTACCTTTGCATCTATATGTACTCGCCACCAGGAACTGTACTACGTGGCGGAGAGTATTCATTTCAATATTTTCGATTTACTGTTCTATTCCAATTGCATTTTAAATGAAAAAGAATGACTAATCTCTCTTATCGTATTCTCACGACCCTACACAAGATACAGAATCTGATAAAATGATTCAGACGCCTTATATAATGCGAAATTGACCACTACATGCCTGGAGTGGGCGCTTCAGTCCGGAACCGCGCTGCTGCTACGGTCGCAGGTTCGAATCCTGCCTCGGGAATGGATGTGTGTGATGTCCTTAGTTAGGTTTAAGTATTTCTAAGTCTAGGGGACTGATGACCTCAGATGTTAAGTCCCATAGTGCTTAGAGCCCTCGAGTGGGAACCCACGCCGGCCACTGTGGTCGAGCGGCTCTAGGCGCTTCAGTCGGGAACCACGCGGCTGCTACGGTCGGAGGTTCGAATCCTGCCTCGGGCATGGATGTGTGTGATGTCCTTAGGTTAGTTAGGTTTAAGTAGTTCTAAGTTCTAGGGGACTGATGACCTCAGATGTTAAGTCCCATAGTGCTCAGAGCCATTTGAACCATTTGAACCATACCTTAGATCAGGTGCAATCTGTATTAACGACGTGGAAGGGAGTGAAAGAGTGTCTGAGAAGCCCGAAAAATGCTACGCGCAGATGCTACGCATTTTGTTTTTGTTTTTACGAGTTATTCAGGATAGTTTTTCGTTTCATGATACAAAAAAGCTTGTCATCTGCTGCTAGGCAGCCTGTTATAAACAGATCTGTGCCTTAATTTTCTACTTCATAGTAAAATTGTTCTGGCGTAACGGTAATCGACGGCACGGAGATGAAGAACGCAAGAGCAAAGAAGGCTGTGAGACGACGTCAGCCAATAGCCCGCTGACAAGGACCGCACCACGACACGAGCGCCCTCTAGCCGAAGAGAGTATAAGCGCCGCTCCTGCCAGCCTCGGCTGCACAGTGACCGGGACGCGCAGACCAGCGCAGTACCAGACCCGTCGGCTGCTCGTGATCTAGTGGCTAGCGTTGCTGCCTCTGGATCACGGAGTCCCTGGTTCGATTCCCGGCCAGGTTGGGGATTTCCTTTGCCCGGGGACTGGATGTTTGCGTTTTCCTCATAATTTCATCATCATCATTATTCATGACAGTGGCTAGATTGGACTGTGTAAGAAATTGGACTGCGAAAAAGTTGGGACTTTGTACAGGTGCTCATGACCGCGCAGTTGAGCGCCCCACAAACCAAACATCATCAACAGTACCAGACCGGGACTTGCAGACCAGCACAGTATAAGCATAGTACTTTATTTCTGCCCCCCGTGGGGCAGACTATTCGCCCGCTGTCGGTCTTTCAATGTGACGTCACTTCGGCGACCTGCAGTCGATGAGGATGAAAGGATGATGGCGAGAACAGCACAACACCCAGTCCCTGGGCGGAGAAAATTACCCGACCCAGCCGGGAATCGAACCCGGTCCCAGAGGATTGATAATCCGTCACGCTGACCATTCAGCTACCATTGGCGGACGCATAGTACTAGACAGGCACTACGATAGCAGTGACGTGTGATCCATATCCATTGCTTACATGGACATTGTCTATAGGAAAGAACATTAATTATTTGCATGTCGCCCATCCCTTGCGACACCGTTGCAAATCCGAAGTTTAGTATTGTCAATCTTCTTATTTGTAATAAAAATTATTAATGTGATTCGCTTGACTTATTGTATAGCTATCCGAGAAGCAGCATCCATTAGGCGCCCTATAAGCGACGAGTGGGTACGACCCCACAAAAACGAAGAACACTATTCTTCTTATGTGTCGTAATGTACAGCCTGCAAGTACTGAATCACTTGATAGTTAACATAATGTGAAACTAACGGTGAAATCAAGAGATGTTCCTACAGCTGAGATAAAGTTACTGTTATTTACTTTAATTTCTACTATCTTCGAAACCGTTGAAACAACGTGAATGGAAAGGAAGCATCATATTTTGTTTCACAGTGAATTATCTTTGGAGAAAGGCAACTGAATCTCTGCGAAACAATTCACGTTAACAAGATTATTGTTCGTAAAACATCGGGGCTTAAACCTGTTTTCAAATCGCTGCGGAGATAAACGGACTTCGACGCAAAGTAATGTAATAGTATCGCCGATTTATTGTCGCCCACTGGCGACAACATCTGGATTACAGAGCAGAGTTCGACACGCGATACACATCGGGCAGTCTGCTGTTTGGCACTGACTAACAGCGCAAGCGCGGAAGTAAACAGCGGAAAAAAAAGGGAGTCGTTGATTTAGTGTATCTGCCGCGTCGTTGTTGCCGGGAGTGTCGGCACGGAACACATCAGGCAGACAAATTGACTGTTAAAGTTACGGAGCAGTGCTACAGAACTCGTCCGAAAATAATACGCGTAAAATTCCGAGGCACGCGACAAGTAGTTTATGGGTACTGTTAAGGGCAATAAAGCGCATCAGTAGAGTGGATTGCCGTATTTGTAAGCAAGAAAGCTGAAACGGAGGGTAATACGTTAGGCGTAACAGATTGCACTTGGAGCAGAATGTAACACACAAGTAAGTCACTGATGAATCGACAGTAGCGGCGTACGCGACGGAAGATATAGCACTAGCAGCGAAAATTTGTCACAGAGAAGAGTCCTCGTGATAAAGGAGAGTCTGACATTATGAGGGTAATGTTTTTCGCTCCTAGAAACGTTATTAAGCTCGAATATAATAACTTTATTTGAGACAGGAAAGACACTATCTACAAATCAACGCCGATTTAGAGAACATCATCCGTGCAAAAAACAGCTTGTCCTTTCCTCGGACGATAATCTCCACACCATGGATCAAGGAAAAAAGGCGGATTCCACATTCCAAGTGTTCCGGAAAGCGTCTGTCCCAGTGCTAACGAAGGTCCAAGCATGCGGAATAGGTTGTCAGATATGTAAGCCACTCGAAGACTCAAAGTAATAGACTGCGAGTGTTTATCAGAGACAGACATGTCGGGAATGTTTAGGTCCGTTCTTGTTTTCTATACACATAAGCAATCTGAGAGATAAGTTGAGTAGCTGCTACCGTTTTCTGATGTCGCTGCAGCGTATTGCGAAGTTCAAAATGGTTCAAATGGCTCTGAGCGCTATGGGACTTAACTGCTGTGGTCATCAGTCCCCTAGAACTTAGAACTACTTAAACCTAACTAACCTAAGGACATCACACACATCCATGCCCGAGGCAGGATTCGAACCTGCGACCGTAGCAGTCGCGCGGTTCCAGACTGTAGCGCCTAGAACCGCTCGGCTACAGCGGCCGGCTATTGCGAAGTGTCTTCGTTGAGTGAATACAGAAGGAAAGATATCACCTTGACAGGATTTCTAAGTGGTGTGACGAGTGGCAGCCTGCTCTAAAGGTAGAAAAAAGTAGGCTAATGCAGATGACTAGAAGAAACAATCCTGTAACATTTCAACACGCTATTAGTTGTGTGCTGAGTGACACAGTCACTTTTTTTTCTTTATTGAGTTTCGATCCCCCCCCCCCCCCCCCCCCCCCCCCCCCCCGAAGGGGGCGGAATGGCAGTAGCTTAGTATGCCGCTCTTCAGCCTACAGAATTTGTTTTAAAAAGATGAAGATAATAAATAATAAAAACAGGTGATAAAATCTGTGACTTAAATGGTAAAATGGCGGAAAATCGTGGAACTTAAATGATAAAAACTAAGGGTCGATGATGCTAATAAAATACATATGAAGCAGACAGGTAAAATAATAGACAGACAATTAAAAAAACACGGCGACAGTCTGGTTTCTGTTCACAAGAGATATAAAATTCACACCCAACGACAGCATGATTTCTGTTCGCAACACTTTGGAAAGACGAACAACACTGAACATTCACTTGAACACTGCACTAAAAATTGGCACAAATATGACATACTACAACCGAAGGCAGACGGGGGGAACCTGGATAAATGATGGGAAAGAAAAGGGGGGAAGGAGAGGAGAAACGAAGTGGGGGGAGGGGGGAAAGGAGCCGATTGGAGGACGAGGACCCATAAGAGTGGGTGCGGGTGTTCGACAGATGCAACAGGGTGTGGGGAAAGGCAGAGGAGAGGAAATACAAAAGGAAACCGGGGGGGGGGGGAGGGAGGCAGAGAGAAGTTAGGTAGGGAGAAAACAGGATGGGAGGGGGGAAAGAGGGAGCCTGGGGAAAGGACAGAGGAAAGGAGGGGGGGGGGTGAGGATCAGAGTTGATAGGAGGGATAAATGTAGGGGGAGTTGACGGAAGCCACCTTGGGAAAGGAGATGAAGGGTGTAGAGATGGAGGGTATGGGGGATACAACAGTGAAGGCGTCGCAGAGGGCGTGGATTTGAGAGGAGAGGAGCAACCAGGGGGTGGGGGGATCAAGGCAGCGGGATATGTTTGAGGAATAGGAGCAGATGGGGGAAAGGAAATAGGTAGTAGAGGATCCGAGTGGGGGACGGGAGGCATGTACGGGAGGCGAGGCGGAGTGCATGGCGCTTGAGGATCTGGAGGGACTTATAAAATTTGGGGGGCGGAACTGGCATAACAGATGATGGGACAGATTAAGGATTTGTAGGCGTGTAGGATGGCAGAGTGTTGCAACCCCCATGTCCAGCCAGAGAGGAGTCTGAGGAGGCAGAGGCGGGTGTGGGCTTTGAATTGGATGGAGCGGAGATGAGGGATCCAGGTGAGGTGATGGTCAATGGTGAGGCCAAGGTAGGTGAGGGTGGGGGAGAGGCGCAGATGGTAAGGGAGAAATCCAGGAGGCGGAAGGAGCGAGTGGTACGACCTATGATGATTGCCTAGGTCTTGGAAGGATTGATTTTCAGTAGCCACTGGTTACAACATGCGGCAAAAAGGTCAAAGTGATTCTGGAGAAGGCGTTGGGACCGTTGAAAGGTAGGAGTGAGGGCAAGGAATGCAGTGTCATCGGCATACTGCAGGAGGTGTACTGGAGGGGGGAGGGTGGCGGCATATCTGCCGTGTACAGGAGGTAGAGGAGAGGGGAGAGGACAGAGCCCTGGGGCACACCTGCAGAGGGGTCGATGACACAGTCACGTCGTTTAAATATGTAGGCGTAGAAAGCGATATGAAATGGAACGAGTCCTTGTGGGGAAGGCGGGCGATCGCCTTCAGTTATTGACAGAATTTTAGGAAACGTAATTCATGTACAAAGGACACCACATATAGAACACTTGGGCGAACCATTCTTGCGTACTGTTTTTTGGGATCACCACCAGGTCGGATTAAAGCAGTGGTATTCAGCCTGTGCGTCCTGGTGTGCCTGCAGCGCCGTGGATTTGTTTCGTAGTGGCAAAGAAGACAGTTGTGTGAAATTTCGTTTCTGGTGTCAGTCTATGTGGCCTCGGACGAAATTCATTTTAGATTCAGGCCATTCTGCGTAAGTAGTTATAACCACCAAGCGAAACTACCGCGCGTTACACTTAGCACCAGCACTGACAGTTGTGTTTTCTAGCAATTTTTATTATTTTGTGTTTTTGTTACAAAGTTGGTAAAGGTGATACATTACGGAAAAGTTTTTAAATTCATCAAGTGTAAGTAAAAAGCGAGAACTTTCTGAGAACACCAGAGAAGATGGTAATGAAGATAGGAAACGCAGATATAGAAAATACGACAATAGCTGCTCAGATTTTGGTTTCGCGTGCATTGTTGCGGACAATGAAGAGCGTCTGCAGTGTCTTTTGTGTATGGAAGTATTTTCTGTTGAATGGATGATACCTAGCAAATTAAAATGTCATTAAAAAGTGTTTATAAGAATTACCTGGTCAAACCGAAAGAACATTTTTGTGGAAAACTGAGTCAAAGGAGTAGACAAAAATCATAATTTTCTAAGCTGGCAAAAATCGCAGATAAAGAATTTCTAACGTCCTACAATGTTGCTTATACAGTAGCAAAATGTAAGAAAACACATAAGACTGCACAAGAGCTAATTCAATTATGTGATACTGACGGGATGCCCATTATGCTTGGAGAGTCTATTGTGTAACAGCTTATGACCATTTCTTTGCCCGATGCTATAGTTGGTCGTCGAATTTAGGGTTTAGGAGGGCATCTTCATGAAAAAGTTACAGAAAAAACTAGTGGGAGGGATTTCGGTTCACAGCTTGATGAGGCCATTGGCAGCAATAGGGGTGCTTATTTAATTTGCCATGTGCGATTTTTTGATGAAAAAATTAGTGAAATGATATATGATCTTCTTTCTTGTATGGAAATAACTGCAAGTATGACAGGCAAATATTTGCTAGAAATAGTGGACAACTCCCCTACAGAAAATCATATTATCTGGACTCACTGTGTTGGTGTGCGCACTGATGGTGCGATATGTACGTCAGGGCGTTACAATGCTCTACAAGCTTGTTTTTTCCTTCCTTTTTTCCTTTTTTTTTCTTTTGAGACATCAGTCTTCTGACTGGTTTGATGCGGCCCGCCACGGATTCCTCTCCTGTGTCAGCCTCTACATCTCAGAGCAGTACTTGCAACCTACGTCCTCAATTATTTCCTGGATGTATCCCAGTCTCTGTCTTCCTAACAGCTTTTGCCTTCTGCAGCTCCCTCTAGTACCATGGAAGACATTCCCTGACGTCTTAACAGAGGTCCTATCATTCTGTTCCTTCTCCCTATCAGTGTTTTCCACATATTTCTTTCCTCTCAGATTCTGCGCAGAACCTCCTCATTCCTTACATTATCAATCCAGCTGAATTTCAACATTCGTGTGTAGCACCACATCTCAAATGCTTCGATTCTCTTCTGTTCCAGTCTTCCCACAGTCCGTGTTTCACTATCATACAATGCTGTGCTCCAAACATACATTCTGAGAAATTCCCTTGCTCCGTCCGTCATTGGTTACTTTGCAGCCTAGGTAGTAGAATTCCTTAACTTCATCTACTTCCTGGCCATCAACCCTGATGTTAAGTTTCTCGCTGTTCTTGTTTCTGCTGCTTCTCACTACTTTTGTCTTTCTTCAATTTTATCTCAAAACGTATTCTGTTCTCATTAGACTGTTCATTCCATTCAGGAGTTCATGTAATTCTTATTCACTTTCTCCGATGATATCAACGTAATTAGCGAATAATCTTGTCATTAATACCCTTTCACCTTTAATCTTATTTCCACTCTTGAACCTTTCTTCTATTTCCGTCATTGCATCTTCGATGTAAAGACAGAACAGCAGGAGCGAAAGACTACAGCACTGTCTTACAACCTTTTCAATCCGAGCACTTCGTTCTTGGTCGTCCACTCTTACTATGCCCTCTTGGCTCTTGTAAATGTTGTACATTATTCGTCTCTCCCTATAGCTAACCCCTATTTTTCTCAGAATTTCGAACATATCGAACGCTTTTCCCAGGTCGACATGTACTATGAACGTATCTTGTTTTTTTCTTTAGCCTTGCCTGCATTATCAACCACAATGTCAGAATTGCCTCTTTAGTTCCTTAACCTTACCTACAGCGAAACTGAGCATAACGTAACACATCCTCTTCTGTATATAATTCTTGTTAACAACCTGGATGCATGAGCTGTTAAGCTGATTGTGCGATAATTCTCACACTTGTCAGCACTTTTAGTCTTCGGAATTGTGTGGATAATATTTTTCCGAATGTCAAATGGTATGGCGCCAGACACGTGCATTCCATCCACCAACGTCAATAGTCGTATTATTGCCACTTCTCACAATGATTTTAGAAATTCTGATGGAATTTTATCCATCCCTTCTGCCTTATTTGATCTTAAGTCCTCCAACGCTCTTTTAGATTGTGTTTCTATTACTGGATCCCCTATCTCTTCTAAATCAACTCCTGTTTCTTCTTCTATCTCATTAGACAAATCTTCCCTCTCATAAAGGCCGTCAACGCACTCTTTCCACGTACTCGCTCTCCTCTCGGCTTTTGACAGTGGAATTCCCGTTGTACTCTTAATTTTACCACCATTGCTTTTAATTTCACTGAATGTTGTTTTGACTTTCCTGTATGCTGAGTCAGTCCTTTCGACAATCATTTCTTTCGATTTCGTCATATTTTTCCTGCATTATTTCGTCTTAGCTTCCCTGAGCTTTTTATTTATTTCATTCCTCATCTACTTGTATTTCTGTATTCCTGAATTTCCCTTAACGTTTTTGTGCTTTCTTCTTTCATCGATCCATTGTAGTATTTTCGCTGTTGCCCTTGGTTTCTATGCAGTTACCTTTTTTGCGTCTAAGATTTTCTTTCCAGTTTCTGTGACTGTCCTTTTTAGAGATATCCATTCCTCTTCAGCTGTATTGCCTACTGAGCTATTACTTATTGCTGTATCTATAGTCTTAGAGACCTTCAAGCATATTTCGTCATTCCTCACTACTTCCGTATCCCTCTTCTTTGCGTATTGATTCTTCCTGACTAATCTCTTAGTAAACTTCAGCCTACTCTCCATCACCAGCAAATTGTGATCTGAGTCTATATCTGCTCCTGGCTACGCCTTAAAATCCTGTATCTGGTTTCTGAATCTCTGTCTGTCCATGACGTAATATAACTGAAATCTTCCCGTGTCGCCCGGCATTTTCCAAATATACCTCCTCCTCTTGTGATTCTTGAAAGAGTATCTTCTTTTACTAGCTGAAATTTATGACAGAACTCTATTGTTCTTTCTTCTCTCTCACTCCATGTCTTAAGCCCATATTCTCCTATAACCGTTTCTTCTACTCCTTCCCCTACAAATGCATCCCCTGACTATGAGATTTTCATTTCCCTTTACATACTGTATTACCCTTTCAGTACCCTCATATACTTTCTCTGTCTCTTCATCTTCAGCTTGCGATGTCGGCATGTATACCTGGACTATCGTTGTCGGTGTTGGTTTGCTGTCGATTCTGATAAGAACAACCCCACGACTGAACTGTCACAGTAACACCCTCTTTGTCCCACCTTCCTATTCATAACGAATCCTGCTGCCGTTATACCATTTCCTGTTGCTGTTGATATTACCCTATACTCATCTGACCACAAATCCTTGTCTTATTTCCATTTCCCTTCAGTGACCACTACTGTACCTAGATTGAGCGTTTACATTTCCCTTTTCAGATTTTCTAGCTTCCCTACCACGTTCAAGTTTCTGACATTCCACGCTTAGAGTCTCAGAGTGTTATCCTTTTCTTTGAAGTCAGTACCGCCATTAGACTGTTGTTTATTTACAGTGTTACATTCACACTTACACAATCATGATTTGGTCTTCAAACTACCATTATCAAGTGTTTTTAAGTGTTATAAATTGCCTAAGATAAAGACACATACGACAGTATGCCATCTTAGGAAATTTATAACACTTAAAACTCTTGATAATGGCACTTTATAGCCGAAATTATGATTGTGTAAGTGTACATGCAACACTGTAAATAAACAAGTCTAACGGCGGTACTGACTTTAAAGAGATATATTATGACTGTGGCCCCGCGTTATGAAAAAATCGTTATCCTTTTGTTGGTTATTCAATATTTTTCTCATGGTCACCTCCCACTTGGCAGTACCATCCCGGAAAACCGAATGTGGGTATAGACTGGAATGTTTTAGCAAAGGAGAGATCATAATGATACTTTTTCAATTACAGGCCACATATCCTGTGGATACACGTTATGTGTCTTTAATGCAGTGGTTTCCATTGCCTTCTGTATGCTCGTGTCGTTTATCTTCCGCCTTTAGGGGCAGACTCCCGCTCCAAGGACAAGAGAGTGCCCTGAACTCTATCCTCTGCTCCGCCGTCTTTGACAAGGCCGTTGACAAAATGAAGGTGACTTCTTAAGCTGGAAGTCTTCGGCCGCCAATGACGATTATTAATCAAGATTTAATCTGTGGCAGGATTGGAATCCGGGCTCGATGAGGTTTGAATACTAATGAAAGACGCCACCCACAGATCACGGATACAATTTACAAGTACGTTTCATCAGACAATTTCTCGATATTATGTGTACCTGTTGCTTTGTCCGTGGAGAAGTACTTGCTTCGCGTCATCTGAGTGTTGATCTGAATCAAATACTGGAAACTGTCATAAATGTGGTGAATTTTATGAAAACTCATCCTCAGCCTTTTTGGGGGCTGAACATACATATCTCTCATCTTGTAGCAGTACCCGTTGGCTTTCCAGGGATAAAGTATTATCACACATTTTTTTAACCTAGGCGAGAGGTCTGTTCTTATCGGGAAGAAGAAAAAGAAGCTCCTTCTTTGGAAGGAAAAAAAAAACGTCGGAGGAGAAATGGATTACTTTCCATGTTTGCAGCAATTTATAAACGACAATGAGATCGGCCTTACAGCAGATATTTTTTCTACAACTGAAGGACATTTAACTGATCTTCATGTTGATTTTGAAAATAGTTTCATGAAACTGTGATATGTTTTATTTGGTTAAAAATCCTTTCATTATTGATTCTCCTTCTGAGTTCAGTACTGCAGAAGAGAAAGAGATGATAGAACTTTTATCAGATTTTTCACTAAAAGTCAAACTTTTGTCAATGAAATTGTCAACATTTAGGTATTCAGTAAGAAAAGAGTTTCCAAGCTTGAGCAAGAAAGCTCAGAAGGTATTAGTTCCTTTTGTAACGTCATATCTTAACGAGAGTGGGTTTTCGGCGGTGGTTGTCATTAAGAAGGGATTTGACAAGGGATTTCAGATTGATTCCGTATTTCTGGATTTCCGGAAGGCTTTTGACACTGTACCAAATAAGCGGCTCGTATCGAAATTGCTTGCTTATGGAATATCGTCTGAGTTATGTGAATGGATTTGTGATTTCATGTCAGAGAGGTCATAGTTCGTAGTAACTGACGGAGAGTCATCGAGTAAAACAGAAGTGATTTCTGGCGTTCCCCAAGGTAGTGTTATAAGCCCTTTGCTGTTCCTTATCTTTATATAAACGATTTTGGAGACAATCTGAGCAGCCGTATTTGGTTGTTTGCAGATGACGCTGTCGTTTAACGACTAATAAAGTCATCAGAAGACCAAAACAAACTGCAAAACGATTTAGAAAAGATATCGGAATGGTGCGAAAAGTGGCAGTTGACCCTAAATAAAGAAAAGTGTGAGGTCATCCACATGAGTGCTAAAAGGAACTCGTTTAACTTCGGCTACACGATAAATCAGTCTAAACTAAAAGCCGTAAATTCAACTAAATACCTAAGTATTACAATTACGAACAACTTAAATTGGAAGGAACACATTGAAAATGTTGTGGGGAAGGCTAACCAAAGACTGCGTTTTATTGGCAGGACACTTAGAAAATCTAACAGACCTACTAAGGAGAGTGCCTACACTACGCTTGTCCGTCCTCTTTTAGAATACTGCTGCGTGGTGTGGGATTCTTACCAGGTAGGACTGACGGAGTACATCGAAAAAGTTCAAAGAAACGCAGCACGTTTTGTATTATCGCGAAATATGGGAGAGAGCGTCACAGAAATGTTACAGGATTTGGGCTGGACATCATTAAAAGAAAGGCCCTTTTCCTTGCAACGGAATCTTCTCAAGAAACTCGGCGGCCGGAGTGTCCGAGCGGTTCTAGGCGCATCAGTCTGGAACCGCGCGACCGCTACGGTCGCAGGTTAGAATCCTGCCTCGGGCATGGATGCGTGTGATGTTCAAATGGCTCTGAGCACTATGGGACTCAACTTCTGAGGTCATCAGTCCCCTAGAACTTAGAACTACTTAAACCTAACTAACCTAAGGACATCACACACATCCATGCCCGAGGCAGGATTCTAACCTGCGACCGTAGCGGTCGCGCGGTTCCAGACTGCAGCGCCTAGAACCGCACGGCCACTTCGGCCGGCTCGTGTGATGTCCTTAGGTTAGTTAGGTTTAAGTAGTTCTAAGTTCTAGGGGACTGATGACCTAAGATGTTAAGTCACATAGTGCTCAGAGCCATTTGAACCATTTTTTTCTCAAGAAATTCCAATCACCAACTTTCTCCTCCGAATGCGAAAATATTTTGTTGACACCGCCCTACATAGGGAGGAACAATTACCATGATAAAATAAGGGAAATCATAGCTCGTTCGGAAAGATATAGATGTTCATTCTTTACGCGTGCTATTCGATATTGGAATAACAGAGAATTGTGAAGGTGGTTCGATGAACCCTCTGCCAGGCCCTTGAATGTGATTTGCAGAGTATCCATGTAGATATAGAAAACCATGTACTGGTCAAGATTGTGTGTGGAGAAAAAAAATGAGGGTAACTGCACCTCAGTTAGTGTCAAGTTTTGACAAATTGTGCGAGAAGAAGCAAGGTGAAGTGTCTCACTGAGGTGACTGGTATTTTACTTCAGTTTTTACAAGTATCCCGCAGCGGAGCCACGGAAACGACACAGTTGGTTAGGGGAGCCACGAACTCAAAAAGGTTGGAAACCATGCTGTATGATTTATTACCGATAGATTCTATCAACTTGCGGGTATTACGGGACCGCTCCGTGTACTCAGATTAGAAAACTGTCGGGGGAGAAGGCGTCCTTTTGCGAAACATCATTAGGACGATTTAGAGAACAGTCTGTGACAAACCAAAGAACGATTCTACTGCCACTGACGTACGCCTCCCGCAAGGACCTCGGAAACGAGTTAAGAGAAGTTTTGGTTCTTGTTGTTGTTGTTGTGGTCTTCAGTCCTGAGACTGGTTTGATGCAGCTCTCCATGCTACTGTATCCTGTGCAAGCTTCTTCATCTCCCAGTACCTACTGCAGCCTACATCCTTCTGAATCTGCTTAGTGTATTCATCTCTTGGTCTCCCTCTACGAGTTTTACCCTCCACGCTGCCCTCCAGTACTAAATTGGCGATCCCTTGATGCCTCAGAACATGTCCTACCAACCGATACCTTCTTCTAGTCAAGTTTTGCCACAAACTCTTCTTCTCCCCAATACTATTCAATACCTCCTCATTAGTTATGTGATCTACCCATCTAATCTTCGGCATTCTTCTGCAGCACCACGTTTCGAAAGCTTCTATTCTCTTCTTGTCTAAACTATTTATCGTCCATGTTTCACTTCCGTACATGGCTACACTCCATACAAATACTTTCAGAAACGACTTCCTGACACTTAAATAAATACTCGATGTTAACAAATTTCTCTTCTTCAGAAACGCATTCCTTGCCAATGCCAGTCTGCATTTTATATCCTCTATACTTCGACCATCATCAGTTATTTTGCTCCCCAAATAGCAAAACTCCTTAACTACTTTGTCTCATTTCCTAATCCAATTCCCTCAGCATCAACCGACTTAATTCGACTACATTCCATTATCCTCGTTTTGCTTTTGTTGATGTTCATCTTATACCCTCCTTTCAAGACACTGTCAATTCCATTCAACTGCTCTTCCAAGTCCTTTGCCGTCTCTGACAGAATTACAGTGTCATCGGCGAACCTCAAAGTTTTTATTACTTCTCCATGGATTTTAATACCTACTCCGAATTTTTCTTTTGTTTCCTTTACTGCTTGCTCAATATACAGATTGAATAGCATCGGGGAGGGTCTACAACCCTGTCTCACTCCCTTCCCAACCACTGCTTCCCTTTCATGTCCCTCGACTGTTGTAACTGCCATCTGGTTTCTATACAAATTGTAAATAGCCTTTCGCTCCCTGTATTTTACCCCTGCCACCTTAAGAATTTGAAAGAGAGTATTCCAGTTAACATTGTCAAAAGCTTTCTCTAAGTCTACAAATGCTAGAAATGTAGGTTTGCCTTTCCTTAATCTAGCTTCTAAGATGAGTCGTGTTGCTCACGTGTTCCAACATTTCTACGGAATCCAAACTAATCTTCCCCGAGGTCGGCTTCTACCAGTTTTGCCATTCGTCTGTAAAGAATTCGCGTTAGTATTTTGCAACTGCGGCTTATTAAACTGATAGTTCGGTAATTTTCACATCTGTCAACACCTGCTTTCTTTGGGATTGGAATTATAATATTCTTCTTGAAGTCTGAGGGTATTTCGCCTGTCTCATACATCTTGCTCACCAGATGGTAGACACTTGTCAGGACTGGCTCTCCAAAGGCTGTCAGTAGTTCTAATGGAATATTGTCTACTCCCGGGGCCTTGTTTCGACTCAGGTCTTTCAGTGCTCTGTCAAACTCTTCACGCAGTATCATATCTCCCATTTCATCTTCACCTACCTCTTCTTCCATTTCCATAATATTGTCCTCAAGAACATCGCCCCTGTATAGACCCTCTATATACTCCTTCCACCTTTCTGCTTTCCCTTCTTTGCTTAGAACTGGGTTTCCATCTGAGCTCTTGATATTCATACAAGTCGTTCTCTTATCTCCAAAGGTCTCTTTAATTTTCCTGTAGGCAGTATCTATCTTATCCCTCGTGAGATAAGCCTCTACATCCTTACATTTATCCTTTAGCCATCCCTGCTTAGCCATTTTGCACTTCTTGTCGATCTCTTTTTCGAGACGTTTGTATTCCTTTTGGCCTGCTTCACTTGTTGCATTTTTGTATTTTCTCAGTATCTCTTCTGTTACCCAAGGAATTCTACTAGCCCTCGTCTTTTTACCTACTTTATCGTCTTCTGTCTTCACTATTTCATTCCTCAAAGCTACCCACTCTTCTTCTACTGTATTTCTTTCCCCCATTCTTGTCAATTGTTCCCTTATGCTCTCCCTGAAACTCTGTACAACCTCTGGTTCTTACAGTTTACCCAGGTCCCATCTCCTTAAATTCCCACCTTTTTGCAGTTTCTTCAGTTTTAATCTACAGTTCATAACCAATAGATTGTGGTCAGAGTCCACATCTGCCCCTGGAAATGTCTTACAATTTAAAATCAGGTTCCTGAAACGCTGTCTTACCATTATATAATCTATTTGAAACCTTCTAGTATCTCCAGGGTTCTTCCATGTATACAGCCTTCTTTCATGATTCTTGAACCAAGTGTTAGCTATGATTAAGTTATTCTCTGTGCGAAATTCTACCAGGCGGCTTCCTCTTTCATTTCTTAGCCCCAATCCATATTCACCTACTACGTTTCCTTCTCTTCCTTTTCCAACTGTCGAATTCCAGTGACCCACGACTATTAAATTTTCTTCTCCCTTCACTATCTGAATAATTTATTTTATCTCATCATACATTTCATCAATTTCTTCATCATCTGAAGAGCCAATTGGCATATCAACTTGTACTACTCTAGTAGGCGCGGGCTTCGTGTCTATCTTGGCGACAATAATGCGTTCACTATGCTGTTTGTAGTAGCTTACCCGCACTCCTATTTTTTTATTCGTTATTAAACCTACTCCTTCATGATCCCTATTTGATTTTGTGTTTATAGCCCTGTATTCACCTGAACAGAAGTCTTGTTCCTCCTACCACCGAACTTCACTACTTCCCACTATATCTAACTTTAACCTATCCAGTTCCCTTTTTAAATTTTCTAACCTACCTGCCCGATTAAGGGATCTGACATTCCACGCTCCGATCCGTAGAACGGCAGTTTTCTTTCTTTTGATAACGACGTCCTATTGAGTAGTCCCCGCCCGGAGATCCGAATGGGGGACTGTTTTACCTCCGGAATATTTTACCCAAGAGGTCGCCATCATCATTTAATCATACAGTAAAGCTGCATGCCCTCGGGAAAAATTACGGCTGTAGTTTCCCCTTGCTTTCAGGGGTTCGCAGTACCACAACAGCAAGGCCGTTTTGGTTGGTGTTACGGGGCCAGATCAGTCAATCATCCAGACTGTTGGCCCTGCAACTACTGAAAAGGCTGCTGCCCCTCTTCAGGAACCACACGTTTGTCTGGCCTCTCAACAGATACCCCTTCGTTGTGGTTGCACCTACGGTACGGCTATCTGTTTCGTTGAGGCACGCAAGCCTCCCCACCAACGGCAAGGTCCATGGTTCATGGGGGGGTTTGGTTCTTACGGAGACGTATACAGAGTTTTTCAGTATTCCTCTTACAGCCTCTAGGGGTTGTAGAGAGGACTTGGTAGATATCCTGACAAGTCACCCATGTCCAGAAATTTACCGTTTGAATGTACGAGTAAAATAAGTCTGAAGATCGCATCAGTTTCAGATATCTAACTTCATGTTACACACAGTACGCCTGCTTAGCTAGGTGGTAACGTGTTCGCCTCCCATGCAAGTGGGCCCGGGTTAGATTCCTGGCCGGGTTGGAGATTTTCTCCGCTCGGGGACTGGGTGTTGTCCTCATCATCATTTCATCCCCATCATCATTTCACCCTCATCACCGGCGCGCAAGTCGCCGAATTGGGGTGTCGAATGAAATAAGACTTGCATTTGGCGGCCGAACTTCCCCAAATAGGGGCCTCCCGGTCAACGATGCCATTCGCTCACTTCACTTCGTGGTACGCACAGTGGAGACAATGAGCTCTGACCTGTGTGCTCTACAGGAGACCATGACATGAGCAATGTTTCGAGTACTAATCGTCGCGTTATCTCTTAAGTGACGAAGGAAGTCCTCTTCGCCGGCCGCGGTGGTCTAGCGGTTCTAGGCGCTCAGTCCGGAACCGCGCGACTGCTGCGGTCGCAGGTTCGAATCCTGCCTCGGGCATGTATGTGTGTAATGTCCTTAGGTTAGTTAATTTTAAGTAGTTCTAAGTTCTAGGGGACTGATGACCACAGATGTTAAGTCCCATAGTGCTCAGAGCCATTTGAACCATTTTTTTTTTGAAGTCCTCTTCAAAGTCGATCGTGCGGCGCGCCCGTGGTGTAACAAGGTTCAAGTGTGTATGAATTCCTAAGGGACGAAATTGCCGAGGTCATCGTCCATAGACTTACACACTACTTAAAGTAACTTATGGTAAGAACAACACACAAACACCCATACCCTAGGGAGAACTCGAACCTACGGCGGGAAGGGCCGCGCAATCCGTGACATGGGGCCTCAAACCACGAGGCCACTCCAAGCGCCGAGTAACACAGTCATATCTACAGGTTGTAGTGGGACGAAAATGGTAAGTGATGTCATAACTACAAAATGCACTGACCAATGCGTTCTCTTTCCAGTTTGTGTGTGTACCGTGAACCGGAGATTTGTAAGTATTCGGATGTTCAAACTCATTTTATATCCAAACAGTACATTTCCGGATATGGAATTCTTATCAAAACTTTATCTACTAACCCTCTCCAAAGCCTAGAAGCCTGTAATAGGAATTGTGAAATATCCTTTGACAATCATATCTCCCTCGCTGCATTCAAAAGTCGAACAGGAAATGGGTACAGCTTACTTTCCGCCATGTGCCATATGGTGACTTGTTGATGAAGAGTTTGTAGATGTAGATAATCTGGTAGGTATTGAGTATTACTCTTTCAACAGTTTAGCAAATTTTTGCCTCAGTAGTGGTTTTATTAGCCACTTGTACATCGGCATAAAGCCATCCATCGAAGCTGAACTGGTAGCAAGTAGCCGTTTGGCAATAATATAATGTCGCTTCGAAACGGTGTACAGGCTGTGAAGCACAATTTAAGGAAGATTGTTCAAATGGTTCAAATGGCTCTGAGCACTATGCGACTTAACTTCTGAGGTCATCAGTCGCCTAGAACTTAGAACTAATTAAACCTAACTAACCTAAGGACATCACACACATCCATGCCCGAGGCAGGATTCGAACCTGCGACCGTAGCGGTCGCTCGGCTCCAGACTGTAGCGCCTAGAACCGCAAGGCCACTCCGACCGGCTAAGGAAGATTGTCATATATTTCACCCTAAGGTTGTTGGTTTGTCTCATCAGTCCTAAGGTCAGTTTGGTGCAGTTCTCCAATCCTGTCACTTGCCTGTGATTACCTTCAAATTGTCGACGATCTGCCGAAGGCTCTCATATCAAGAACTGCCAGTTCTAGCAATCCCGTTCCCTCAGTTCTATAATCAGGAAGATATAAAATACAGATAACCGAATTTTTTAAAATATTTCTATCAGCATCAACTGACGTATAAATGTAATTGTAGGTAGGTTGTTCGTAATGCAGTAAATAAATATACTCATCTTGATTGGTCGTAAATATTGTTGGCTCGGCTCGTTCTCCAGTAGAATTCGGGGTATGGCTCCTCCAGCGGCCCTGCCTAATCAGATTTACGAAAAATAATTAACTTGCCAACCACGGATCATCGAAGTATATTCTTGAACTCAGTTCTGGCAATAATAAGACTCCCTTCATTTACGTAAAAATTAAAAACTGCTCTTAAAATTTATTAGTTATGTGTTTCTTATCATTCTGATGCATTAAAAATGTTAAGATTCTTCGTAAAGACGTATTTGACGGTAGTCCGCTTTCAAGACAAATTTCACGTCATTTAACTTGGAAGACCGACCTCCTCCAACACTTCCCAGAGACTCTTTAGTCGAAGATTTAATACAGTAAACAGGAGTAGCACACCTCGATGGTGCAAAAAGTTTGTAAGGTAACATCACAGCAAGTCAAGTTAACATTTATAATGGAAGTAATAATCAGAGCACAAACGTGTATCATAAAGAAAAAAACAATTATATATTCTTAATCACAATTTTTGATATCAAAGTTTCGTGATTTGTGATATGTTAAATATGTAATTATTTGACGGTTACTGACGAAAGAAACAAGATAAATGAAATTTCAGAGAATAGTTGGAAAACATCATAATAATCCTGAAAGCTCCTCTAATGAGCATAAGACACGCAGTTTTCAAACAAACACCGTCAAAGTATGAACGTTATCGAACGATTCCTGAAACAGAGACGTATCCTCTTCTATTACTGAAAAGGCGACACTATGGTGCAAGGTCGTTTCACCACCTGACTCTTTCCCTCCACGGTCCGTTGAGTGACTGTTACCAGTGTAACGATGTCTGCAATGGTTGGTAGTGTCGACCACAGGAACAGCCAGTGCGAATTTGTTAGGGTGACACTCCAAAGAGTACGTGTTTTATTCTGGCTAGCAGGAACAAATTCTGCAAAACTCACGGTTGTAACCATAATTATTTATCAGCAAATTGAAGACAGAGTGATGCTCAAGATTCACGTCTAGTGGGCAAGTCGGTCGTCGATCTCACTGTCCTTGGTGGAAGCCCGCTGTGAGGATCCTTGTCACGGCTGTAAACGGCGCACTGTGACATGCAGTGGCGCTTTCTTGCTGGGTAGGCAATGGGCGACAGATGACCACTGAGTCAGTGTATGGCTACGCAGTCATGCCTCGCGGCAAACGGCGACCGAGTGATGTTGGTCCGCCCGGCAGCGGCTTGCTGCGAAAGCGGTGTCAACCAGAGAATGAACTCAAGCCCCGACGTCATCTGCTTGTGGACGGTGACCGCTATTGCTAAGTGTGTGGTGGCTAGTTAAGTTCGATCGACAGCCTCATCGGTACTAGACACTTTACACCCAGCGGTCCTGTTAAAAGATGCTGAATGGCGCTGATGGCTGCAGCAGCGGACGGCGTTTGCGGAGTGACGATGCTTCTCTGTATCCCATGGCGGTTGCCCACTCAACAGCTGTCGCCCACCCGGTGGCCTTTCACGGCTGTGCGAGCGTTGTTTAATGCTACCCCTGACCGGTGTGTTGTCGTGTGGACGCCCCAGGTGTCACCTAGCCCCACCGAGTCGTTGAAGTAGCCCTGGGTTCCGGTTACACCGCTGGTCGTACTGACGCTCTAGGGCCTGTTGAGTGGCGTAAGGTGAGGGCAGAGGCTTTCAGGAACTGGAGGCGATTATACAATGCTAGTGGCTAGTGATGTTACATGAACGACTACTCATGTAGTGGTATACACCCAACTTTCTATCCATTCGATCCACATATTTCTCATTAGGAATTTTTATCTTCGCCTCGTTGCAGGAATTCTTATTCTCCCCCTATCAGTCCTTCCGATCTTCATGAAACAGGAGTTCTAACCGTTTCAGTCCTTCCTTTCACAGAGTCAATGTTTCACATGCGTACAGAGCTGAGTTCTACACGTAGCTTTTCATGAGTATTTTTGTGGTCTCAGTTGTTATATTTGCCGGCCGCTGGTGGCCGAGCGGTTCTGGCGCTGCAGTCTGGAACCGCGCGACCGCTACGGTCGCAGGTTCGAATCCTGCCTCGGGCATGGATGTGTGTGTTGTCCTTAGGTTAGTTAGGTTTAAGTAGTTCTAAGTTCTAGGGGACTTATGACCTCAGCAGTTGAGTCCCATAGTGCTCAGAGCCATTTGAACCATTTTTTTTGTTATATTTACGGATGTTAGTAGCTATATATTACCTTTAAACTACAGCAATGAATATAAACTTTCTCAATTACAGCATTTCCTGGACATCAACCATTAATACAACCTAAATCGCCGGAACTGTATGTCCAGGACAAATTGAAGTCCACAATAAAATAAACGAAAAAGAAGCAACTGATACCTAAAGTTCCAGAATGTCTGTTGTCTATTACAGGATACAATCAGTGACTCTTTCAATAATGAAATCAAGTTTCAGGGAGTTCCACATTTCATAACACATGGTAACACAGATATCCAGAGGAAATGTTTCCGAGTGTATCAACTGTAGTTGAGCGCCGCTGGCAAGATCTCACACCAATATATCGGGACGAGAAGACGAAGTCTGCAGAGTCCAGCAGAGCAGAGCGATGACGTACTCAGATTCCAGCGGCAGTGGCGGTGAGAAGGTGGAGGTGTAGCATAGGTGGCGATAATCTGCTTCATGTGGTTGTCCAAAGTGAACTCACTTTCGCTCGCTCTGTGAGGTGTTGCATTGCCTCTTTCGAAGTTCTTCACGCGGCCAATTCACATGGCTGGCAGTCTCGTGGCGTAGTTATCGCCACTTCTGGAGAAGCCTTCATCCATCGATAGCAAAGATATAAGACCATTTTTAAAGAACAATTTTGTTATGTATTTCTAGTACTTTTCTTCTTACCTATTTTAATTACTCTCAAAGAATTTCTAATCCAATTACAGATGCACTCTTCTTCTGTATCTAACTCTTAAATGGAAATATTATACGTTTGGGGAAATGAGTAGTTAAAGGTGAAGCACCTGACGAAAAACCACTTGATACATTCGTGGGTTCTAGCAAGCCTAAATTTATTTCCGGAGGGGGTCGAGTGGATACTACTTCAGACACACAAATTACTTTGTTAAAATTTTTACAGGCACACATTTCATGACCACAGGAACGTCACATATGTATTTGATACTGTTGCAGAACGGTACGTCTTATCACTTGATACAATACAGAATGGTAGTCTCATCTCAGTGTTCAATTGACTATAAACTTCGATAGACAGTTCTGGATTCTAAAATAACTACTGAGTATGCAGCAAGACGATTCTGTCTTCGTAAAGCATGATTGCAGAGTGGGCTGAGCGGCGCTGTAAGTAAACTTTTGGCCGTGGCGACGTATGGAACTTGTTGAGGACGTGTCTAAGCTGACGTCTCTCACTCGTCGATGCGTCAGGCAGGGACTGTCCTGCCTTGTGGTTCCGTCTTGAGGTACAACTTTGACATGGGACCTCGTTCTTCTGACGACATCAAAAAATGAGTTGTTTTCCGCAGGGCAGCTGCAGAATTCAAAATGCAGTCGACATAAAGTTAACAATGATGAAGAAACGAGCGTACTATGCCAACTGAAAACTGATGAAAACCCGAAATGCGTCTTGGTACAAATAAAGCTCTATAAATGTGACTGGTTTTAGTATTTGCTCAAGTAGTACACGAAATATGTAGAGAAAGTGGACAGTGCAAACTTGCAACACGAAGATGAGAGGACGTGGGCTGATGGCTGCAGCCTGACTGTTCACGTTGGAGAGTGCTCGGGACGGATACACTTCAGGCACACGTCGCAAAGGTACTGTCAACTCACTCTGCTTCTTGAAACCGATGTATACCTCTCGCAAAAGATCTAGTGTGGTCTTATGTTGATTACACTCGTCATGACTGTAGTAAGGGTCGAGGATTCTCTCGACGATTTCGCAAGTCTTATGGATGCCAGAATAATTTATTGCCATTGTGCAGTATGAGCCTCTTCACTTTGTAAAAACTGCAACACAGAGATGACGAATGAATTGAAAATACACTGTCAAAGCTATGTACATGTCAAAGCGATCAACTGTCGAGACTGATTGACAAACTCAACTTGAATAAATGAAGTGACAAACTCAGCTCCCTAAACAGAAATGCCTAGCCCAGCTTCCAGAACTGAAGTGAAGCCACGAAGCCGGTGTCCAGCTACTGTGTCGTATCTGTTTTCGACTCAGCCAATTAGACGCCAGGAGATACAACACTTCCCGTGTGGTAGAACACGCTCACCCACGCACATTCTCACCCATTTGACGTATCGTCGACACTCTCAACACATGACACGAGGCATCACGAAGCAATATGTGTCGCCCATATGGGTTTGAAGCGTCGTTCCACCAGCCTACGTTTCCAGCTTGGGCTAATCAGTAAAAAATATTAAAAGAAACGATGTGAAAGAGGAACCAAAGAAGCGAAATTGCTCGCATTATTATGTAACCACACTACTGGCCATTAAAATTGCTATACCAACAAGATGTGCTACAACCTCGAAATTTAACCGACAAGAAGAAGATACTGTGATATGCAAATGATTAGCTTTTCAGAGCATTCACACAAGGTTAGCGCCGGTGGCGACAGCTACAGCGTGCTGACATGAGGAAAGTTTCCAACCGATTTCTCATACACAAACAGCAGTTGACCGGCGTTGCCTGCTGAAACGTTGTTGTGATGCTTCGTGTAAAGAGGAGAAATGCGTAACATCACGTTTCTGACTTTGATAAAGGTCGGATTGTAGCCTATCGCGATTGCGGTTTATCGTATCGCGACACTGTTGCCCGCGTTGGTCGAGATCCAATGACTGTTAGCAGAATATGGAATCGTTGGGTTCAGGAGGGTAATACGGAACGCCGTGCTGGATTCCAGCGGCCTCGTATCACTAGCAGTCGAGATAACAGGCATGTTATCCGCACGACTGTAACGGATCGTGCAGCCACGTCTCGATCCCTGAGTCAACAGATGGGGACGTTTGCAAGACAACAAGCATCTGCACGAACAGTTCGACGATGTTTGCAGCAGCATGGACTATCAACTCGGAGACCATGGCTACGGTTACCCTTGACGCTGCATCACAGACAGGAGTGCCTGCGATGGTGTACTCAACGACGAACCTGGGTGCACGAATGGCAAAACGTCATTTTTTCGGATGAATCTAGGCTCTGTTTACAGCATCATAAAGGTCGCATCCGTGTTTGGCGACATCGCGGTGAATGCACATTGGAAGCGTGTATTCCTCATCGCCATAGTGGCATATCACCCGGCGTGATGGTATGGGGTGCCATTGGTTACACGTCTCGGTCACCTCTTGTTCGCATTGACGGTACTTTGAACAGCGGACGCTACATTTCAGATGTGTTACGACCCGTGGCTATACCCTTCATTCGATCCCTGCGAAACCCTACATTTCAGCAGGATAAAGCACGACCGCATGTTGCAGGCCATGTACGGGCCTTTCTGGATACAGAAAATGTTCAACTGCTGCCCTGGCTAGCACATTCTCCAGATCTCTCACCAACTGAAAACGTTGGTCAATGGTGGCCGAGCAACTGGCCCGTCACAGTACGCCAGTCACTACTCTTGATGAACTGTGGCATCGTGTTGAAGCTGCATGGGCAGCTGTACCTGTACACGCCATCCAAGCTCTGTTTGACTCAATGCCCAGGCGTATCAAGGCCGTTATTACGGCCAGAGTTGGTTGTTCTGAGTTCTGATTTCTCAGGATCTATGCACCCAAATTGCGTGAAAATGTACTCACATGTCAGTTCTGGTGTAATATATTTGTCCAATGAATACCCGTTTATCATCTGCATTTCTTCTTGGTGTAGCAATTTTAATGGCCAGTAGTGTATTTCTCATAGCGTTTTCAATCGTAGATTTTTATCAAAATAAATCGAGACATTGAGTGGGTGTGTGTGATCGAGTAATTGCAGAATGCTCTTGCGTTCCGGCAGAATGCAAAAACAAACTAATTCTCATAGAATGTGAATGGGAGAAATCTTTTGAGGAATAGTTAGTTAAAATGGAAGGGAAAAGTTTTCATATCCATGTGAGGTATGTGGAGAGCCTGGAATTTCCGGTACTGCCAGGCATTTTTTCTTGGTGGGAGGACTGTAATGGGATGATCTCAGTCTCGTCTTGCCAATTTAGGAGCTACTTGAATGGAAAGCTACGGCTCCAAAGTCTGGTAAGCTGACAATGGCCGGGACAGCGGTGCACTTATCCTATGTTGTTCAATACCGCATTTGAATGATGCCGTTTGTGGAGTATGACACGGTCGCCGTTCAGTACCGATCGAATCATACTTTTGAGGCGACCGCAGAAAAATACATATATCTGGTAAGAACGCAAATTCATGGCATCATTCTCGTTCTTCGTGAGAGATTCCGTGCATGACATTTTTCGACGCAGTGTTACAACACATGTGATAGTGAACTGCTTGCCCACTACCGTGAACGTGACTAATTTTGACGAAAGACGTAGAACATATCAGCTTGTGACACCAAAATAACGTTATAACAAAACCTACGATTGGAGAGTCGCACTGAATAGGTCTGTTCGAAAATGATCGAAACGTTAGGTTTGTTACGAGGGTGAGTCAAATGAAAACCTTAAATTTGTAATAACAAATCGAAATTTCACGCCGTTAAGTTGGTAAGCGTGCTACAAACAGCGTGCTGAATGGCCTGTAGGTGGCAGCATAGTGCTGGTGCACACATACCGTCGCAGTATGAGTATAAAGATGGCCACCCCACTTGCGACTTGTACCAGGGAAGAACAGAGTTCTGTCATTCGGTTTTTGCGTAGTGAAGGTGTGAAACCTATTGAAATTCATCAACGAATGAAGGTTCAGTACGGTGATTCATGTTTGTCACAGCAGCAAGTCTAAGAATGGAGAAGGAAGTTCGCAAATGGTGTGACTTCAGTGGAAGATGCTCCTCGGGCAGGTCAGGCACAACGAGTTGTGACTCCACAGAACATTGTAGCACTTGAAGCCATAGTGAAGGGCCGGCTGGGGTGGCCAAGTGATTCTAGGCGCTACAGTCTGGAACCGCGCGACCGCTACGGTCGCAGGTTCGAATCCTGCCTCGGCCATGGATGTGTGTGATGTCCTTAGGTTAGTTTGGTTTAAGTAGTTCTAAGTCCTAGGGGACTGATGACCTCAGATGTGAAGTCCCATAGTGCTCAGAGCCATTTGAACCATAGTGAAGGAAAACCGCAGAGTGACACTGAATAACATTGCAGCATGTTTACAGATAAATCATCGGTCAGCACACCACATTGTGCATGGTGTGCTCTAGTTTCACAAAGTGGCTGCAAGATGGGTGTCACGGCAGCTGACTCCTGAAAAGAGAGAACGACGTGTTGATGCTTGTGAAGAATTTCTTCGGCGTTTTGAACGAGAAGGTGATGGCTTCCTTGCAAAAATCGTTACTGGGACGAAACCTGGGTCCACTTCCACCAACTGGGCACGAAGAGAGCGAGCAAGGAATGGCGCCATTCCTCATCACCAAAACCAAAGAAGTTTCGAACAGAACCATCAGCAGGGAAGGTTATGCTCTCTTTTGGGAAGAAAAAGGCGTCATTTTGGAGCATTACATGCCTAGAGGGACCATTGTCACCAGTGAATCATACACAGATCTCCTAAAAAATCATCTGCGGTCTGCTGTCAAATCAAATCGACGTGGATTGCTGTCAGCAGATGTCCTTTTGCAACATGACAATGCAATGTCCCACACTGCTCGTACAGCAATTGCAACAATCACAGGCCTGCATTTTAGTATCTTCCTCATCCACCATACTCACTAGACCTTGCCCCAAGTGATTTACATATGTTTGTACCACTCAAAGATGCAATGGGAGGAAAGAAGTTCCGTTCTGATGAAGAAGTACGCCACGCGGTGCATGCGTGGCTGCGCGGACTACCAAAAGAATTTTTTTCTAAGGGAATTTATGCACTTTGTAAGCGCTGGAGGACTTGAGTTGAGCTTGGGGGAGATTATGTGAAAAGTGATACAGCTTTGTACCACTTCTGCACAATAAATAATATTTAAGGTTTTCATTTGACTCACCCTCGTATACGAGGCGATTTGACAACCACATGGATTTTATTCAAATAGACGTTGGCTGTGATGGTCTACATACTGTAAGGGTCTAGGCTGGGACCTTTATGGTACAGGATGGCGAAGCATGGATTACAGTGGTGAAGGGCAGTTGGCACTCCGTGCTCTAATGATTTAGCATTAGCAAGACATACATTGATGCAGTTTAAGTTTTACAGTTGAATCATCTTCTCTGCTGCCATGGCAAGAGCAATGGATACAGTATACAGCCATGGAACATCATACATCTCAAATATTATTGAAGTTATTGTCTCTGTCGTGGCCGCGCATCTAACATCTGAGTGTCGTGCAGGGGTAGTGGGCGATAGGCATAGCTCGTACAGTGGCCTTGACCTTCAGATCACTGACTGATTATTACTAGGCCTCCCTCACCAGTTTTGCAGGAGTGTGCCTTGGTGATGTCCAGCAGCTCTGCGCCTGGTGTAGACGGTTGTATAGTTACGGCACAACCTCTCCGCCAGTGGTAGACAGTGCACACCAGTGTCTGCTGACAGATGCAAGTCGGGGGCAGCAACCTTTAGCACGACTTCCAGATACGGTGAAAGATTGACACCACGGTTCAGCTCTCGGAAAGCTGGATTTCCTGAGACTTCAAATCAGTGATGAGACGGCAGCCCACAGCGGCCAGGTTGGCAGACCAGGCAGGCATCAGTCTCAAAGGTAGAAGTCATTTGGCGAATGGTAGGCTGCATTTTGCAGGGTCTGCATCGTAGCTGACTTACGGCAACTGAATAGAATTTGGGCTCTTGAAGCCTGATTATTTATCAGTCTCCATTTGAGACAAAGACGTTATGTCTTGCCGAGGAAGACCACATCCGTCCTCATTTTCTGGGCTCCTCAGCATTCTTTGCCACACCGCTGAGTCACAACAGTGGCTTTCAGTCCTTCAAATTTGTGTTCTTCCGCAGGCTGATAGGTGCCCTACTGAAACATCTACTCGTTCTTGTGGCATTGTGCCATGCTGTGAGAATGACGTTATTATCACTCCTCAATGATGTTATGTTGCTTGAGCGAGATGAAACAATGGTCTCCGGCGTGTGCCATACTACTTGCTGGATCGGCATTCTGCCTTTTTCTCATTCTTATTACTACACTGCATGCTGGCTGGAGAAAACGTTAAGAAAATTATACATTCGCCTACGATATCTCTATGTGGCGCAAAAATATTTACATCACTATAAAAACACGTTTTTAGTGAACTTCTTGTTCATGATCATGAGCTGGTCGATGTCAGTGAGAAATGTTACAGTGTAACGGCACGGTCAAGGTCAAAAAATGCAGTCGCAAATTTACATGCGGGGTAAAAATAGTTTATCAGGAATGTGAATTTTGACCTGATGAACTTGGTTTAGGGAATTCTAAGTGCCGGGAGACAAAATTTTGATTATTTATACTGTAGTGGACTGACAAGGCAGCCAGTCCACAGTGACAGGTAGCCGAAAGGGCACACGTACACACACGCCGACTGGTGCGAAGTCTGGAACAGGATTCGTAATGAATGTGATAAAGAAAAGAACGTAGCTACCAGAACACTTAACTTTTATATCGTCCTTTGGTATACAGCAATCTTGATGATACAAGTGAGACTATCTTGAGATACATGCAATGGTACAAATGGCGCCTTGCTAGGTCGTAGCCATGGACTTAGCTGAAGGCTATTCTAACTGTCTCTCGGCAAATGAGAGAAAGGCTTCGTCAGTGTAGTCGCTAGCGACGTCGTCGTACAACTGGGGCGAGTGCTAGTCCGTCTCTCTAGACCTGCCGTGTGGTGGCGCTCGATCTGATCACTGACAGTGGCGACACGCGGGTCCGACATGTACTAATGGACCGCGGCCGATTTAAGCTACCACCTAGCAAGTGTGGTGTCTAGCGGTGACACCACATATACAATTACATGTTAGTACGTAATAAAATTCTGTATTATTCTCACTTTAAAGAGAGCGACCCAGTGCTCCTAGTCGTTAATATATGACGTCACACTGTCGACAACGGACGGCTTCCGATCCGCCAGCCAGATACCCTATCTTTGTCGTTTCTAGGGACAGCTTTTGCTTTTCCCTGCACCGAGCTGCCCTGCCTCACATCGGTAAGGCACTGTTACCTCATACATTCCACATAGTAGTTTGCATAGTGCCCATACGAATCATGTTGGCACTGACAATTTTTTATCGCCAGTCCGGCTCCTTTTTGAAAACTTTTAGTGTCCACTCAGTACAAAATATTTGTCTTTTTTTTCAGATACAGGCGAATTTTAAAGAATGGATGCGTTCTTCGTTACATTTCGCTCGCCATAGTATTGACGGTATTCAGAAATGGTTCAAATGGCTCTATGGGACTTCACATCTGTGGTCATCAGTCCCCTAGAACTTAGAACTACTTAAACCTAACTAACCTAAGGACATCACACACATCCAGGCCCGAGGTAGGATTCGAACCTGCGACCGTAGCGGTCGCGCAGCTCCAGACTGAAGCGCCTAGAACCGACGGCCACAACGTCCGGCCTTGACGGTATTCACTGAATAGCAAATTTTGACCAGGAGCGTTGGGTATGCCTATGATCTTTTAACGTAGTGGGTACATTTCAGACATTCCTTTATTAATTTTGATGTCCACAAAATGTGGTGACACTGTACTTTGCTTTTTACCATGTGGGTTGTACCTGATGATGCGGCGTTAGGCTGCGAAACCGGTTGTGTTTTAATAAAAAACAGTTTCACCAGCTTTCTGAGTTCTTCCTAACATCAAGAAATTCATATATGGAATAATTACGAAACCTACAATGGAATTAAAATGATATTAGTAGGAATTTAAAACTTTATTGTGTAGAAAGTTATGTAACTGACTTACGTGTAAACATTTGTTCGTTGACGTAGTAGGCCGGAAGCATCAGGAGGCATCTACACTACGAGGAGTGACACATCATGTGCCTCTTGTTTTGCATATTCGCAATGTAAAATTAAGATTAGCATCAGTATGGAATATGTGCAAGTACAGTAAACTGTTTGGTCCAGTTAATACTAAACAGAATATCAGTCACTGAGTGACAACCGTTTATCCATCCTGAAATACTACCATCAGTTAACGTAACACAGCACGAAATGAGGAACCTGTAAATCAACCACTTAGTAAATGAATTGATATGGGATGTAGCGTCCTCAACGAAAGAGATAAGTAAACAGAATAGAGGAGTTTCATTTGAATGTAGAGGAAGTAGTTTTTGAATCCAAGTTACTATATTGCTGGCAAGTGGAAATTGCGTTTCCCACTAACCCCATTTTACTGGTGGAATTGGTTTTCGCGAACTGTGAAGCACTGTTTGTTTGAAACAGAGGTAAACAATGTAAATATGGTAGCTTACATGCGGTTACCTGCTGCTGCTGATGATATCCTATAGATATTTGCTGCCTGCAGCCTACAGGCAGTCTTTGTCCTGCTGAACGCGTCGAGCGCCCCTGGGAGTCCACCTCTGAGAGGAGATACTCCGGGCCGATCCACCCAGTCCTCCCCACTGTGATATTTATCGCGGCTGGAAGAATGGATCGCCTTGAGTCACGCGGCAGGGCTCTCCGCTGGCCATCCCGACTTCTCGGGGGCTCCTGTCGATACGCAGTCGGAAATTAGGAGCTCCGAGGCGCAGCGAAAATGCTGAGAACAGAAGTCAGCCACACGAGATTACTAACGGGATCGCGAAGGCAGCAGATGCAGCAGCTGCTGACACAGCAGGAACCTGACGATGGTGGGTTTTGTTCATCTATGTGGACTTCATCATTCTTTATTAACTTTTCTTTTTCATGTACTTGTAGTAAATATGCGTCTGTAACAGCCTTCTGATCAACTGCCGAACTGTACTTCAACCATCCGAAGGAACTTCGCTATATTTTTCGACTTTGCTGAATAAAAACAATAGCAACACAAAATTTGACCTCGGAGAATATCAGTCACTGCTCACATTATTGTTTATTTGGTAAACTAGTTTCGACAGATTTGGGAGTAAAGTTTTGCCTCAACCTTCATATATTCCTAATGTGGTATCCTATGACTTCTTCGTCTTTCCTTGGATGAAGAAACCATTCTATAGCAGGCTTTTTCAAAATGACGATGACATCTCCTGAACAGCCAAAATTCAGATTTGACAACCAAAATTTCTGGCAAATCATGCATGCAAAGCGTGTCGCATTGAAAGATTAACAGGTAAGGGAGGACTGCCACCGTTACCAAGTGACATGGTCGCTGCTTGAGTTTTCGAGCCCAGTATTCTTAGCTGTAGCTGTCTCCTTAAATTTTCTTTCCCCAGAACTCTCTACATCAGAAAACACCTATTTTTTACGCTATAAATTCTTTTTATATCTGCCAATATCATTATTGTTATTAGTGTCAATATCACTGTCATCATTATTATTACTATTACTAATAGCATCATCAGCGGCGGCAGCAGCGCATCAGTAGTACGAATACTGCTACCATTAAATTTATTAGTTCATTTCATTATTTGCTACCGTTGCCACTATAGACACTAAAATCATTTTAATTCTATTTGTCATATTACAACTGTTATTTCTTAGGTAAAGATGATGTAAAAAAAGGCACTGTATGTATGAAACTCTGCTCCTGATGGCCCTAATCAGATCAGGTTACATAAATAAACACATAAATAAAATTAAAACGATATTATTACCCCCGTACATTTTCATCCCTATCAGAAAATAGTTCACTAGCAAAATTAGAGCTTTAACAGTGATTTATTTATGTCTGTCAAACTATAGCTTGGAGCATTTCAGTAGAGTGCTAATGACTGATTCTGATTATACCTGTAGTTCAGCAGTTGCAAATATGTCAACAAAGATTAAAAAGTCAATCGTCAGCTACACAAGAAAACCTTTATTTGATTCAGTTTACCGGTTTCGACAGTTTAAACTGTCATCTTCAGATGTGAAATATGCTCAAATCATTGGTAAGCCAACGTGAAAATAAGAATCGGACGGTAATGTCCAACAAAAGAGTGACAAAAATGCATACATGAAGGAAGTATGTACAATCAAGTGAAACAGGATTGTTAAAACAGACGTAAAATAGTTAAGCTTAAGAGCCACAACATACCTTTGCTACAAAATCAATAAAACAGAGTGTAATCGCTTAAAAATATATGATATGTGGGATGAGTGTCAAACAGTTGACTGTCAAATATCGCATAGTACATAGTATGTGCGACAGAAGTCAACCAACAAACTCTTGACATTAAGGGCGTTGAAGACGTGTACATACAAAGTGGGAGCGCTAGTGTACAAACAAACTGTAATAAATTCTGCTACAGTTGAAGCGCAAATATACATTAAACAGAGGAATAAATTTTGAACTAGACAGACATATGAAAAATAAAGAGCATCACTGTGTAAAGGGATGAACGAAGGAAGGTAAACCCTTTATATTTTATTATTATTGTATGGTGGAGCCATGGGCCAATGGAACAGCGGCGATACGTGGAACTGTTCAATATCCTGCTGACGAGGTCGGCCGCTGGACGCGTGTTAGCAGGGAACACAAGTGAGCTGAGCTGCAGACCGGCTTCGATAGTTGGAAGTGGTCACCGCCGATTCGAAGGCGTGTAAGGGGTCATGACGCGCGTTTGCAAGTTGACTGGCTGTGTGGAAACGTGCCTGTAGCGTACCTAAATGCTAAGTAAAAATTGATGGGTGGGAACTAATAAACCTTGGTGGGCGTTTAAAAATTCAGCGTGTGACAGTTACAAATTAAAAATAAGTAGTAGTTCTTGGTTATACCTATGAAGACAGAAGATAAAAAAATCTATGTTAAATAAACGCCATTAGTATGTATTAGATAGAAAACAAAATAATAAAATTATTTTAAAATCTGTGAAAAAACCAGCTTCGACTGTGTAGTCAGACACAATAAGAGATGGACATGAAGTAAGTCACTGTGTCCATTTGAACAGAAAATCAAAAAACAATCTGTTTTTCAGCAAATCCTTTGAATTAAGGGAGAAATCTTTGTAAATTTCAAGTTCTTGCAAAAGATTCATTTTGCACTATTTGTCGAATATATGCAAAATTTTTGTATCGAGTAAAGATGGTGTGGGCTGAGGGAGAGGGGTGGGGAGGCGGGAGGGTAGTATGTTTTTCAGTTTTAACATGTTATCCGAAAGTTGACTATAAGAATTCTCACCATCTTTGTTGAGGAAGTGCTCGCGAAAACGGGTATTAAAAGCCCTCTTATATAAAAACTCGAGAGTACCCGTTGCACTGAATTCTAAACTTGAGATATTTGTCGATTGTACGTCTCTCGTTATACTTAAACAGCAACTTGGTGACATTATCAGTGGAAAACGCTACTTTGAGGTCATATTTCCTTAATACCTTGGCAATCTGATACCACGTGTCCCCTAGGAAAAGAATTGTAAACTTCTTTTTCCAAGTGCCGCCATGTATATTAAGTGAAGAAGAATTGGTGTGCTTACTAGTTTTAGCCTTGTGTAGTTTTTGAGCATAATTAGCGGGATAGCCGTTATTGACAGTAATGTGCTTAAGGTTGTTAAGTTATGTTGTAATAGTAGAGGGCCTAAGAGGAACCTCAAAAATCCGGTCAATCATAGTATGAACTGAAATTTAATTCCAGAAAGGGTGACGGGAAGAAGATTTCCTATGGATGTTAAAACCAATTTTTCCGTCTACCAGCCGCAATTTCAAGTCGAGGAAACTAAGTTCATGGAACTGATTTTTTATTTCGTACGTAAATTTAATTTTCTGTTTGTAGCGGTTTAGAGACGCACTAAGAGATATGAAATCATTCATATCACCTTTGAATATGACGACGTTATCATCCACATAGCATCGGTAAAATGAAATATTACTAGCCAAGACAGCGTCAGATTTGAAAAAGCTAAGTTACAAATGGTTAATAAAAACGTCAGCCAGAAAAACAGCGAGACAGTTCCCCATAGCCAGGCCTTCATGTTGTTGAAATATCTGACCATTGGAGATGAAATAATTACATTTGAGGATAATACCCAAAATTTTATCATTTAGTTAACTTCGTCAGAATTCAATGTCTTGTACTTTGTGAGATTTTCTCTAATAATGAGAATCGTTTCATACATCGGAATAGGTGGTGTAGAGGTCAGTGATGTTAAGCGATGCGAGAAGATGACCAAAGGAGACGTCAACATCTTTTAAAGAGTTAACTAGGTCTTTCCTATTTTTCACTGCCGAAGAAGTATCGTATGTGTAGTATTTCATAGCTATGAAAAAAATCATAAACTCACTGGCAGTATGATCAAAAAGCTGTTTATCCATTTTAATAGAAATGATGTTATTTTTATATGTCTGTGAAATTTGACAGTTAACTTTTTGGCACTCATTGCACTTATTTTATGTTTTCAGCGACATCACTCTGTTTTATTGATTCTGTAGCAAAGGTTCGTTGTGGCCCTTAAGCTTAACTATTTTACATCTGTTTTAAAAAATCTGTTTTACTTCTGCTGTTAAGTCTTTGTACATTTGTTTTTAAAATATTTGCTTTATATATGTATTTTTTGCCGATCATTTGTAGGATGCTACCGCCCGATTCTTATTTTTCCATTGGGTTACCAATCATTTGAGACTATTTCACTTCTGAAGAAGACAGTTCAAACTGTCGAAACCGGTAAAGTGAAGCAAATGAAGGTTTTCTTGTGTAGCTGATGACTGACGTTTTATCTTTGTTGAAATACTCACGACTACTTGCCTCATCCATTTAGTGATCTGTCATTGAACCTGCTTTGTTTCCATATCATAATGATAAAGTATTTGTTTACTGGCATCAAGGAATCACATAATACATATTTCAGAATGGTCCCTGAGTGAAGTATGATACGTAAAAGGGTGATTTTTCATGCCACATTTTCAGATTTTTCAGTTTTACTATCACATTCTCCTAATGGGCTACTTATATGTCGGCACAGTCAGTTACATATAAGCATACAACGATGAACCAAATCATTACAACCACCTACTTATAGCTTGTAGGGACACCTTTGGAACCGAATACAGCAGCAGTTGTTTGTGGTAAGGGTTCGACAAGTGCTTGGTAGATTTCCGCTGGCATGCAGCGTCAGAAATCCAAGCACACGACATGCAGTTCCCATAAATCACACTGCGGCGGTTTGTGGACGGGGAGCTGGCTCTCGATAGCATCCGAGGCGCATTTTGGATCAAGATGTCAGTGTCAGTCCACTGTTATGCGCTTCAAACCTCTGTAAAAGGATTCTTGCCCTATGATACAGACAGTTATCATGTTGGAAACCATTTGAGTCAGGGAAGACATCAAACACGAATGGAACAAGTGGTCCACAGTAATCGTGTAATCCGAGTATGTGATGGTGCCTTCGACTATGTCACAACTCTCATGGAAGATCAGGTGAAGGTCCCCTACAGAATAATACTGTGTTATTGGCGACTTATACCTAAACTGTCACACAACATGTCTTATAGTGCTACAGGAACATCTTCATGGTCAAGTAATCGAGCATGTAACGCTGCATCATAACTGTAGACAATATTCAGTACAACCAGTGAGTACACAGCTAATCGCTTCTTTTCTTCCTTTCCTTTTCTTACGGTGAGGGCTATTATTTTCTGTCGTTCTGCAAAGCTTTTTCTACCTGGGTGGCACAAAACAGAAGTTTATGTAAAAGACCATGAGGGTAATAACCATGTTCAATTATTAGGTGAATTATTAGGTGGTCAAGGTTTATATAGTTTGTTCGTTTATTTAATTAGGTATATCCAGGGGTGACACGACTCAAATTTTAAGATTTATCTTTTAACTTTTATTTTTTAAATATTTATTTTAGTAGTATTATTCTCCTTATACCTTAATAAAATTCTTATAATTAGAGCATGGAGTTGTTCTTTAGAGCTGGTAGAAAGCGATGAATTCTCTTCGTCCCTTCTCAGCAATGCGGCCGGCCCGACGGCTGGCTATATGACATAAAACTCTGTTGTATGACTTCTAAATCAACCCTTTTGGAAACATGACGTGTGAAGCCAGATGCAGGTGCCATGACAAGGGAAGCATGAGATCCACCATTTATCTTGGAACTCGCCATGACAGAATGTTAGTTTAAAATTCTTGCAATGTCTGCTCTCACCGGCTCACAATAATTATTTCTGTAGAATATGCACTTACTTATGTATGCTTACATGTCAGCCGCTCCATAGGTCAGGGTTAGAAACCTAGCGTGGAGTGGATGAGATGGTTAACCACGACGAAAACCATGAGAGTAGGTGTTTATTGAATGATTTTATAAAACTATTGTTGGTTGGAAACCCCAAGTTGTGCTGCAGTTGGCCTGCGAGATTCATGTACTGGCTGAAACTGCTAAGTTTCACTTGCTGATAGGAGACTGGTGAATGAAGACTTGTTGCCAGGAAACTGATGAGATGAGATTTGCTCTCGAACAGAACAATGTATCCATGTTAGTACTGAGTGCAACAGACTTACTCGACGCAGAATTAATTTCCAACTGTTACAGCCACCTTACCCCACATTCACACATTTTCCCCAGAAGTGGTAAGAATGAGTTGGTCATGCAATCACGAAAGCGAGCGAATTCTATGTTCATTTATTAACTGTTCTCATAATATCTCAGTGAGTAATACATTTGTGATGTTTTATGGTTATAAACCAAATTTTTGCTGTGACCACTTTATTCTGTTGCAGATAGATGAGCCACGTCATTAATATACTGCGGTGTAGCCTTTGTTTTCAGCCTTTACTGGGCTACAAATAGTACACGGATTAGGCAGAACATTACGACCACTGACCTACTGTCGATATAAACCCGTATAGGCGATGGCAGATTCATCCGGCGAGGAATGTCTGCTAGTCAGACACATGGGTGGTGCATGTATTATGGCCGGCCAGGGTGGCCGAGCGGTTCTAGGCGCTACAGTCTGGAACCGCGTGACCGCTACTGTCGCAGGTTCGAATCCTGCCTCGGGTATGGATGTGTGTGATGTCCTTTGGTTATTTAGGTTTAAGTAGTTCTAAGTTCTATGGGACCTCAGAAGCTATGTTCCACAGTGCTCAGAGCCATTTGAACCATTTGCATGTATTATAAGAGAGCAAACTGTCCATGTGCAGAATGGCGAAGACACGTGATCATTCTGAGTTTGACTGAGAACAGAGTGTGATGGTCCAGAAACTCAGCGCAAACATTTAGTAAAGTGCACAAGTTGCAGGTGTTCGAAGAGTACTGTGGTGAGTGTGGCGAAACCAAGGTGAAGTTATGTTCAGACGCCGTGGGGTTGGGATGCCATCCCTCATTAGAGATGTCGGACGTCGTAGGCTGGACAGACTGATAGGGACAGGCGGTGAAATATGGTGGAACTAACATCAGACTTTAATGCCAGCCAGAGCGCAATTGTGTCCGAACACACAGTGCACAGACTATTCCTAACGATGGGCCTCCGCAGCCGACGACCCATGGATGTTCCAATGTTAACACTACGACATCGACTATTAAAACTGAAATGGGCACATGACATCGGCAATGGACGTTGACCCAGCGGCATAGCGTTGCATGGTCTGATGGCTCCTGATATCTTCTTCATCATGCCGATGGGAGGGTGTGAATCGCCGTCTTACGGGGGAACAGCTCCTTAATACCTGTTATGCGGAATGAGACCATCTCGTATCAGCTCCGTCGCAGTGTCGGTGTCCAGGATATCATGGACCACTTAAACAATGATGCGCCAGCTTGCCTCACGAGAGGCTGCAACACCTGTAGGACATCCTTCCCAAATGAATCAGTACAAGCATCCAGGGCAAACTAGGTGCAATGTGATACTGATAAGTGGAATCATACTGCCAAGTTTTTGTAAATGTGACTCCATTTGGTAATTAACGAAACAATAGAACATACTCTCTCAACCTGTGAAATTTACGTTTCGTCCCCTTTTCCCCTTCTATGTACCCTTTCTTCAGACACTATATTTTAGCCGATACCAGCACAGAATTTTGTGTGTAAGTCGGTCACTCCAGCCAAGGCCGCATGTTATCCCTTTCTGCACGATCTGATCAAAATTATCCGGAGACCTATTAGTGGACATTAATATGAACTCATTTCAACTTTCGCCTTTATGCCGGTTTGAATTCATCAGTTAACACTTTCAATGAGCTGTCTGAATGTGATATAAATACATGAAGACACTGCACATTATTTCCGAACTCACAACTGAAAATTAACTAGCTGCTTGTAAAATTTAGAATCTACTGTCTACTGTCTACTGTCTGCTGTCCAAATGATGAAGCTTATTACTGACCCACTACTGTGTATCATAACAGATATTTCCTACCACTCCTTAACAAATGTTTTCCCTGATGCCTGGAAACAGGGACTAACTAAGCCACTATCAACCAAGGACGTTGCCACAGTACACATTGATTATCTATTTACATTCTTACTGCACTGTTCAAGGCCCGAGAATATATAGTCCATGGCGAGATAGCAAACAACATAATTACCAGCAACCTACTAGACGAATACCACTCAGGTTTCCATAAACACGGTAGTTCAACATCTGCTTTAGTATAGGTAACAAAAGACCTGAAACTTGCTATGGATGCACAAGGGATGAGTATCATGTACTTCTCGGACTTCACCAAAACGTTTGACACTGTCGATTCCGGTATTTGACTTACCAAATTTAGCAGCCTAAATTCCTCGCAAAGTGCAGTGCAATGGTTTCGCTCATACCTGATGTCTCGCCAGCAAGACGTCATATACGACACCATAAAGTCTCAAAGGTGGAAAGCGGTATCAGACATTCCCCAGGGTTCGGTATTAGGTCCTATTCTCTTTCCATTGTACGAGTGTGTCAATGATATCACCAGTTGTGGCATACTGCAATACCAAATGTACACTGATGATCTCCAGTTGAAGTGCAAAATCAGTGAACCAGAAGACAGCTATCGAGAATTCAATATACCGACTTGTGTGCACTATCAAAATGGGCGAAGACTATAGGGTTAATGTTCAACTCATCCAAAACCCAAGTGGTACTGGTTCGTCATTCTAGGCTTATTAGTCCGAAATACCGGGATCCTTATAATCTTTAAACCTAGATGGGACAAATATCAATTTCCGTCTAGGATTAATGATGGATGAAAATCTAAACTGAACTGAAAACATAACTTAAATATGACAGAAAGCTTTAGGATCTCTCCATGTCCTGCAAAAATAGAGAAACCTCTTTCCTCTCGACCTGAAAAGAAATTTATGCAAATACTTATACTTCCGGTTATTGATTATAGCGACGATATCCTGCAAGGTCCTTTGCAGGAAAGCTAACGGTGTTTGGAACTGGTTATAAATGACTGTATTCGTTATACGTATGATTTTCGAGTCTTTGATCATATTTCACCATCATATGGCTGCGTGGAGAGAAGTACAGAGATTTACATACCCTCTATCTTCTCTATTGTCTTATCAGGGTACACTGTCCTCATATCTCTCATAGCCCTTAATGGTCTTATTTGAACAATATGGCTGAAACACCCATTCCTATCAGAGAAAAATCCTTTCTTTCCCACTCCATCATTTAGCCACTTTTTGGAAGTCTTCTCAGATGCAGGAACCCAGTTCTGGAAAAACCTCCAACATTATATTAGAGAACTGAATAACATCTCCAGATTCAGAAGACAGTTAATGACAAATCTACTAAAGCGACAATAATGATTACCATTGTACCTGTACGCTCCTTCTTTCCAACCAGATCTTCTTAATTTCCCAGTATTCTTAACTGGTACAGTCTCCAACATCTATTTTGTAGACTTATAAATAATTTTTATAGCTGTCACTATCATTATTGTTATTACTATTATTATTATTATTATGACCACTATTATCGCTATTAGTGGCAGCAGCAGCAGCGGCAGTAGTTGAAGTACTTTATTAGTTCACAGTCAGCATTATTTACTCATATTGTCACTATAGACACTCATATCATTTTAATACTATCTGTATATATCATACAGACACTGGCTGTAATATTGAAATTATTATTTCTTCGCTAAGCATTATGGAGAAATGGTACTGCATGGAGAAATGGTACCCAATGTAAGAGAAGGCTTGATGACTCTAATCAGGTCAGGTTAAATAAATAAATAAAACAATAAATATATGCACAATACAATCGATGAGTTGCTTGATGTGTCAGTGTGTCTATGCATGACCTAGTCGACATGAAGTAGCATGCTACTTTTTTGTGTGTTCTCTTGGTCGTGAGATCTATAGTTTCCGAGCTATTGTTTATAGATTTCAAATGCTTCAAATTTCTTATTTACAGGATTTTTCGTGGTACATGTTTGATTTTAAAGGTACAGGAGAAACTGTTCTTTGAGAGGTAATGCTACTGAACTTAACTTTTAGAGGCAAGAATTTGTCAAAAGTTTCTGAAATCATTGGCATTTTTTACTTATATACCGAAAAAAGTGGTGCATTTGTCTCGTAATGGGGACGACTTCGTCTCATCCTTTTTGGCGATCCAGACGAAGATTTATTAGTGGCTTTCCTAAGTCGATTAAGACGAATGAATGGTTGGTTCTTTTAAAAGAGAATGGCAGATTTCCTTCCGCTATCTACCTCGCTCCAAACCTGTACACCATCTTCAAACACCTTGTCATAGACTGTGCGTTAAACCCCTATGTTTCTTCCTTCCTTCTTTTCCTCTGACAAAATATCAGAGCGAGAGACTTCTAGAACACTTATCCCTTCCTAAAGATGACATTCGAGGCTACACACTTTGCCGAGCACGATTTCCTTCTCCATGGACTCCTAGATTCTGACATACTCCACTTGTGCTCAGATGTAATATCAATATATTAATACTATTCTTGACTCACTCCGTACTTACATTCTAGGAGCTCTGCGTAAATTTGGACTTTGAGTTACGTTTAATTCACCAAATGCACTGGGCGGCAAACATATAAATGTAGCATAAACAGAACCCTCAACCACCGAAGTCGTTACCGTTACGAGATGGCTTGCTGCACGCAGCAACTATACGGAGGCGTCACAGGGCTAAATATGATTAGGCAACAGCTACGACAACACCAGAAATGGCAACACACATTAGCAATAGTCCACAATTATTTATTGAAAGAAGTTTTACAGTACTTAACTGGACTAAAAACATTGTGTGCGGCAATATATTCTAGTATTCATCAACAGTGATCTGTCTTTAAACACTGGTATAGTCCTAAATCCAGTGAACGATTACTAACATCACTTCGTCTCTTCTTGGCGGTGACTATAGATGAGACAGTTTCCTGATATTGTCTAGTTTTTGTCCGATTAATGTATTAAGGTACTGCCCTGTTGAGTAGAGTTGTGCGCGTGCTTGTATTCATGTTTGGCGGATGTGATTTTTACGACGTAAGTTGGATGCGTAATGTAGTCCTTGTCATATGCGCCATCTCTAACTAAGTTACACTTGAGTCGTAGGCAGCTCGACACTCTTCTAAGCACGATATGTCCTGTATCTCCTGCAGAACACAGCTCATTACCATTATGTATACAAATAAAAATGTTAATGTTTCCTTGTTCAGAATCGTAAACCTCCGAAATTTCTTCGCCGATTGCTTCAAAATTTTGGAACCACGTTGCATTTGAGTACACGCTTAATGGAAATGTTATTACCAAAATTCTAGAAAACTTCTTGAACAATTTATTTCTAATTCTTATGCAGTACTCTGGTGAACATTTGAATGGAACTTGGATGCATATTTTTAATATGTGTAATACATAAATGTACATATTATAGTAAAACGTAGTTAGCAAGCGGGGAAGTTGTATTTATGGTTATCGGCTGATAATTAGAGTATTATTACAGAATCTGAAATTAGAATAACAATAAACGCGGATCAAGGTCATAGAGAGGGGGGGGGGGGGAGAGGAGACGGATAGAGGAGTGGGAGGAAGTGGACCTAAAAAACGGAAAGGAGGTGACTGGCAGGGAGAGGAGGAGGTGGAGAGAGAATGGGAGAAGAAGATGGATACTGAAAGGGTGGAGGAGGTGATGGATATACGCAGGGGCAGAGACGGGGCAGGAGGAGATGGTGGGAGAGGGGGAAGAGAAGATGGACACAGAGAGGGGGGAAGAGGTAATGGATAGAGAGAGGGGGAAGGAGGAGGTGATGAAGAAGGAGGTCATGGATAAATAGAGCGGGACGAGGAGATTGACGGAGATGGGGGCGAGAAGACGATAAGGAAGCATATCCAGTTTCCATACATATTAGTAGAGTGTGCTTTCTCTTTAATTCTTTTCCATTTAACCAGACTGACACACAGCAACACGTGGCTGGGAACAGTTAGTTACAACATAAAGATATTAAGTATTGAAGTGTTCAGCTATAACGGACCCATTTCAGATGCCAAATTGTGTAGTGATTACATTTGCAGGCAACACGGTCGAAAAACATTATAAGAACGACAAAACTTATGTGGATTGGAACTGGTTACGTGAGTAGTAACTAGACTGACAGGGATCCTCGCAGTTTAAAACAAAAAAGTGCATTACTGATTATAGGTTTCAACGAAACTAGGAATTTAAACGATTGTATGGCACATCGCAGAATAGCTTGTACCATGTGGTAAATAAACTGTACATTGACTTCTCTATGTGGGCCGCTCAGTGCATCTCGGTGATGTATTGCACGTGTTAGTAAGGTATCTGAGTGCAGAAGTCCGTCGTGGAAATCGAGAACTGCAGCAGGTGGTCTTCATCGTCTACCATCTCTCCGGAGACCGTAGGATATTGTAGGAATATTAGGCTACTGCTCTGTCTCTAAATGATTTGCTACCAAAACTCAGCCGCTAAAACCACTACAGTCAGTTTTTGTCGTTTCCCAGACGTCTTATAAATTATTGTGCGGAAGACGTGGTTTGCATCTAGGACTAGAATTGATCTGTAGGCCACAGCATCTGGTATCCTGATATCTGCTCTCACTCAAAGCAGTTCTAAGAGAACGAGGAATGCAGTAGACTTCACTTTGCTGCAGGAAGTCGTGAGATCCAGCAGGTGTCGAGAAAGGAACATAGGTGGATGATGATTTTACGTCTGTCTTGTCGGAACATTTATGAGAAGAGCACAAAAGCGGGTCTCAAAACAGGCAGGCATCGTTGAGCATGCATGTATTGCCTTTCAAACCTTTAGACAATACTCAAAAACATGTACCACGGGAGATGAAAGGTGGCAGATTCGATGACGGAAAGCCCTACTATGGAGTAAACGAATAAATAAGCCAAAATAATGTGCGAATCAGTTTGAATTGGCGTTGTCTGGATACGGTAGGAAGGTGTGTCGGGAACTGCCGACAGGCTTCAAAATGGTGCTCTAACCTCTAGCAACCTTGAGGTACCAATGGCGAAAGCTGCAGTAGCCCTGGCGCCGTTGCAATCTCCTCGAACCCCCAATCTCGCTATGTTTTTCAGTGAGCGTTCGAGGTTGAATGGCGGACTGTACTGAGTTCGCGAAAGGTAGAAACGGAACTGTCCCACGACTGCCCCTTACGCCTTGAAACAAATCTGAGGTACTTCTCGGTGTTGTTAACACATGCGAGCCAGCACGTGATGTATCGTCTGTTGAACCAACGTTCAATTTTCCTGCCCAGTCTGGACAAGTTTAAAGGGTGGATACGCTGCTAACTGAGAGCTTCAACGGTAGGCGGATAGTGGAATTCCTCAGTAAAGAAGCAGACAATTCAGTAAAGTAGACCGATCGTATTCAGCGTGACGGCCGGGAAATTTCGTCATCTAGATCTACATACATATTCCGCACCGAACGGTGCATGGCGGAGGGTACCACGAAACGCTGCTCGTCACCTCCTTTCCTGTTCCACTTGCAAAAAAGAGCGAGGAAAAACGACGTCCTGTAAGCCTCCGAACGACTCATAATTTCTTTCAGCTTCGTGGTAGTTACGCGAAATGTACGTTGGCGGCGGTAGAATCGTCCTGCGGTCGGCCCCAAATGCCTGTTCCTTAAATTTCTGCAATAGTGCCTCGCGAAAAGAGAAACGTCTCCGTAATACACTGCTGGCCATTAAAATTGCTACACCACGAAGATGACGTGCTACAGACGCGAAATTTAACCGACAGGAAGAAGCTGCTGTGATAAGCAAATGATTAGCTTTTCAGAGCATTCACACAAGGTTGGCGCCGGTGGCGACGCCTACAACGTGCTGACATGAGGAAAGTTTGCAACCGGTTTCTCATACACAAACAGTAGTTGACCGGCGTTGCCTGGTGAAATGTTGTGATGCCTCGTGTAAGGAGGAGAAATGTGTACCATCACGTTCCCGACTTTGATAAAGGTCGGATTGCAACCTATCGCGATTACGGTTTATTGTATCGTGACATTGCTGCTCGCGTTGGTCGAGATCCAATGACTGCTAGCAGAATATGGAATCGGTGGGTTCAGGAGGGTAATACGGAACGCCGTGCTGGATCCCAACGGCCTCATATCACTGGCAGTCGACACAACAGGCATCTTATCGGCATGGCTGTAACGGATCGTGCAGCCACGTCTCGATCCCTGAGTCAACAGATGGGGACGTTTGCAAGACAACAAGCATCTGCTCGAACAGTTCGACGACGTTTGCAGCAGCATGGGCTATCAGCTCGGAGACCATGGCTGCGGTTACCCTTGACGCTGCATCACAGACAGGAGCGCCTGTGATGGTGTACTCAACGACGAACCTGGGTACACGTACGGCAAAAAGTCAGTTTTTCTGATGAATCCTGGATCTGTTTACAGCATCATGATGGTCGCATCCGTGTTTGGCGACATCGCGGTGAACGCACATTGGAAGCGTGTATTCGTCTTCGCCATACTGGCGTATCATCCGGCGTGATGGTATGGGTTGCCATTGGTTACACGCCTCGGTCACCTCTTGTTCGCATTGACGACACTTTGAACAGTGGACGTTACATTTCAGATGTGTTACGACCCGTGGCTCTACCCTTCATTCGATCCCTGCGAAACCCTACATTTCAGCAGGATAAAGCACGACCACATGTTGCAGGTCCTGTACGGGCCGTTCTGGATACAGAAAATGTTCGACTGCTGCCCTGGCCAGCACATTCTCCAGATCTCTCACCAACTGAAAACGTCTGGTCTATGGTGGCCGAGCAACTGGCTCATCACAATACGTCAGGCACTACTCTTGATGAACTGTGGCATCGTGTTGAAGCTGCATGGGCAGCTGTACCTGTACACGCCATCCAAGCTTTGTTTGACTCAATGACCAGGCGTATCAAGGCCGTTATTACGGCCAGAGTTGGTTGTTCTGGGTACTGATTTCTCAGGATCTATGCACCCAAATTGCGTGAAAATGTACTCACATGTCAGTTCTGGTGTAATATATTTGTCCAATGAATACCCGTTCATCATCTGCATTTCTTCTTGGTGTAGCAATTTTAATGGCTAGTAGTGTACTTCTGTGCTGATCAAACCTACCGGTAACAAATCTAGAAGCACGCCTCTGAATTGCTTCGATGTCTTCCTTTAATCCGACCTGGTGGGAACCCCAACACTCGAGCAGTACTGGCACCAGAACTAGCACTAGCATTCTATATCCCCATCTCCTTTACAGGTGAGATACACTTTCCCAACATTCTCCCAATAAAACTAAGTCGAGCATTCACCTTCCCTACTATCGACCTTACGTGCTCATTCCATTTCACATCGCATTGCAACTTTTACTCCAGATATTTAATCAGTGTGACTGTGTCAAGTAGGTTACGGGATTGTTTTTCCTAATTAGCCGCCTTAAGTTATATTTTTATAAATTTAGAGCAAGCTGCCGTTCATCAAAGCAACTAAGAAGGAACCCTTTGAGTGTGAGGTTGCAAACGGCCAGTGATGTTTATGGAATTCGGCTTCCCATATATTATCTATCACCCAACCACCGTAGTGGCTGCTTATGGTAACAGGGGGCGTGACTGGAGGTATCGAATGGTGTGCACAGCATGAGGCAACGAAGCGTAGTTGTACTGCTTAATCGACGAGTAATTCACAACAGTGCTACAATAGTAGCGGTGTTGATAGATAGCAGAGCAATGGCAACGATAAACAAAGCAAACATTATATTATATCTACAACAACAGCTACCGAAGTTGAAAGGAACCCAAGAAATTTCGCAGGGCGAGAAAGGAGTGGCAGATGACTATTAGCGTTTCTGCAAGATGATTCAGTGGAATGTGTGGTGTCGTGTACGATCGTCTGTGTGGACAGTGTACATGAGGAGTACAGTGATGAACATACGTGCTCAGCAGGTGAAATTTATATTGTAACAGGCGTCGAGACAGGTAGTTCATCATCCTTGTCGGTCAGGGAGCCACAAATGCCGCCTCCAGTGAAACTTAATAAAGGAAAATCTGTGTTCAAGGACTAAACATAATTACGTACGTGGAAGATCATCTGCAGCATAGGAAAAAAGAGAAACATTTATAAAAAGATTTCCGATAAGTCCATCGGACGGGGTGGCCGAGCGGTTCTAGGCGCTTCAGTATGGAACCGTGCGACCGCTACGGTCGGAGGTTCGAATCCTGTCTCGGGCATGGATGTTTGTGGTGTCCTTAGGTTAGTTAGGTTTAAATAGTTCTGAGTTCTAGGGGACTGATGACCTCAGATGTTAAGTCCCAGAGTGCTCAGAGCCATTTGAACCATTCCTATGCTCAGACTTTCCTCAACAGTTTGCAGTGGGATACTGTGACAAACATTTTCCAGAAACCTAGAATAATGGAATCTGTCTGTTGCCTTCACCTTCGTGTTGGGTTAGAACTTGCAACTAAAGAAAAAAAGACATTACTATGGCGTTAGTCAACAGCAGGAACATTCATTGTAAAGTCTGAAAATTAGTCCACTTATTATCGTTAATAATGCCCACTTAGTATTAGGGACAGATAGCTGACCGAAAGAAGAAATGAAAAGCAGTGAAATATTACTTTCAGGTTGGCACATACATCACAAGAATAGGCTAAGCGCTCTTTGTGCGGTGTGTTTATTATCAGTGCGCACTCAGTTTATTTTCGGAGGGCCTCGTCTGAGACGTGGAGGAGGCTCTGCTGGCAGCTATTGAGTACACTGGGTGCAACCGGCTGAAAACCCTGTATCATGTTGGCAGAAATGACATGTGCCGCTTGGATTCTGAGGCCATTCTCGGTTCCTTTGGGCAAATGGCTGATTTTGTGAAGGCAGCAAGCATTGCACACGGTGTGTAGGACGGGGATCGCTGTCTTGTCTACCAGCCTTCCTGTCCTACGGACGTCCACCTTCTCCTCCTATTGAGGGCGAAATGCTCTCCACTACTATTTGCGATTCCCTCCGCATTCGTGGCAGACGATAGACCAAATGTACCCCGTACAATAGGAAAAGGAGAATAAATCTCCATTTTTTTGGCAACTCTGTTTTTCGTTCCAGATGCTACAGTTAATAGGATCAGACCTGGATGCCCACTTACGCTTCTTAACCCATCCTGAGACGTGCAGATGACTTGATCTTTACAAACACTGATATCATTACCGTACTTAGCAACCAGTCGAAGTCGAGCTGTAGAAAAATGACCGTGATTGTGATAAATAGAATTTACGGAATAAAAATGAGATATGTGGGGCCGGGAACAGATTGACGCCTCTCAAATGTTATTCTTAACGCGACGAAATCGGCACATACGTAAATAACTTTGTGCAGTACCCTGAGGGAAGATTATATACCAATCGCTGCTGGAGTGAGGTTGCCTGAGTGGAAAGTCCGGGCAAAGTAGTGATCGAACATCGTTTGTATCAAACTTTTTATTAACACCCCTCAGGAAAAGCATCTTTACCAATTAGGTCAACAGGAACTTGGCATAGCAAGACAAAGGCATTCAATTAGATAAGACAATTTAAGAATAGTTGCTCATAATTGATAAGACAATGCCTTCAAACGTTGGTAACGTTTAAGTACAAAACTCGACAATACCTCAAATAATAGTGTTTTACAATAGGTATGACACAATGCAGAAACAATCTTCAAAACAGGTAGGAAATAAACATCTCTAGAATGCGTTTGACAGAAATACAACAAATAGTTCAGGTTTGCCTAAAAGAGAGCTCATTAAAAGGAAAGAAAAAAAATTAAAGCTGCTTGATATGAAATCACTATACATCGGGCAATCTGGCCCAGGCGATCGGCCACGAAATTTCTTAGAGCAGGCTCGATACGCTGCTCACCACACTCCACCTTTTCTAAGCAACCAGTGGGCACACACTCCAAGGTACGAACAGAGGAGCAACTTCCAAGTAAAGTAAAAACTTAAGTCATCAGACTACACCTTGGCAACGTGGACAGAACAGTTGTGATAAATCGTTGAAAGGTAATAAGGTGACTGGCCAAGACAATCCGCCCCACTTATGCCTGATTGTAAACAAGTTCAGTGGCCTACCGACATTCAGCTTCAGATCTTACCACGAAGCAGAAACGGTAAATACTGAACCGTCGGGTGACACGGAAAACATAGGTCGAAGGCAGATGCCAACAGTTGCCTGATGAACCTCACCTACGTTAAACAAAAGCTTGACTTGGAAGTATAACTCACCAAAATACGTGGAACAAGATTTACCGCCTTTAAGATGCACGAATGTGCGGGCTCCAAATAACTAAATGAAGTGACTTGGCGATTTAGTGCTCAACATAGCAGGCAAAAATATTTGAACGTCACGAATAATGACACATTGAACATAAAAAATTTACAAAACCCCAATAATTTAAAACACAGTCAAATCACCACTCTATTACAAATACCAAACTGAAGCTATTATGTTTTAAGATGAGACACGCTCCTCGTGTAGCCCGGTCAGCCATAGGAACAGGAAACAAGAACAACAGGAGGCTGAACCGAGTCCGATATAGGAGAAGCAAGACAAGAGCAGGAAACGAACCAGTCAAAGTTATCATGCTCATAACCAGCAGCAAGATCAGTCTTCGCTAATGCTGCGTGGTCTCGGCATCGAAGCAACGAACTAAAAGTAAGTAACCGAGAATCCAAAGCCGGCAGTTGTGGATGACAACGATTTACCGTTTGCCTCCAAAAATGGTCAGCCAAAGGAATAATGTGGCTGCTCTCGTTTCCGATGCATATCCGTTGTGTCCGGAAGATCCTCAGCCAAATTAGCCAGTCACACGGTTGGTAGAACAAACAGCCAGACAGCTGCCCCGCAGACCAGCGCTGTCCGTGCTGCTTTACTCCCTGCCTCTACCAGAAAACAGCCTCAGCGCCACTCATGGTAGACGTGCCTCGCCTCCTTCATGCCAAAGATCGTGCTCCAGAAGACGTGGTGCGAACTATCGACCGCACAGCAGTCCGTCTGCTTTCAGTATACGTACAGCGTATCCAGCAAAGGAGTCCCTGATTTTAAAATTAAATATCTCGAAAACTAAGATAGATAAATGAGAGAAACAAACGATATGTTTATTGTGAAAGCTGTAAGAATTTTATACAGAGCTTATACAGATGCCTCGAAATAGTTCGAAAATATGATAACCGATGGCGCTGTAATCGCTGTACACAATGCCTATAAATAGTGCACCGCAGCTCAGAGTGACGTTTCCATCGTTGAAAGGACAAAGGAGGCTAGCTATAGAAATCACATATTATATTTAACAAGGTGCTTTTCTCGTACTGGACTGGCAGAGGTTAAAGCATGGTCGCACAGCAACAAGGCTCAGTTTTCAAACACGATTTAATGTTCCAAAAGGACCCGATGAGAAAACAGTCCGCAGATTCCTCGCCAAATTCCAAAAGACAGGCAGTATGGCTTATCATGTAGTAGGGAAATTTGGCTGCAGGCAAACTGTACTACTCCTGAAAATGTAGCCAGTTTCTGGAATTATTCAGCAAAATCCAAGTAAATCCCCCCGAAGAAATGCAGCAGCGATGGGTACGAAGAGTTCCAGCACGCAGAATATACTGAGACAGAACCTACACTTGTTTCCATTCAAAATCCAACGCCACTAGGCCATACCAGTACGAGCTGTGTGGCAGAGGGCAGACTTTGGGAACCAGATCCTCACAATGATCGATAATCAAGGATTTGATGTTGGCTGCGTCCAGTTCACAGACGAAACACTCTTACAACTGAATGGAGTCGTGATACACAAAACTGGTGATTTTGGCGCTCCGAAAATCTCCATTTGTTTGAAGTGAAATCACTATTTTCTCCAAAAGTTACTATTTGAGCTACAATGTGGAGCAGAGGCTTTATTGACCATTTTTTCATGCCACAGACGATCCGATCAGTAGTGGATATTAATTACGGTTTTGGAACAATTTGTCGCCACACAGCTACCGTTGCAGGATCGACCAGACACCGACGGGTTTATACAAGAAGGGCTCAGACCACATCGTACCGAACAGGCGTTTCGCTTTCTCGATGAATGCTTTGGGAATAGAACCACTGCGTTGGATTATTGTAAGTTTACTGGGAGAGTGAAGGGTTGGACTACATAGTCGAACGATCTGACTCCTCGTAAGTACTTTTTGTGGGGCACATTGAAAGATGCTGTCCATCGGAACCATCCTACCACCCTGGACGACCTTAAATCGGCGATGTTATGGCATGTGACTACATTTCCGTAGAGATATGATGTGATGGCAAATTTCATTGTTTGCGTAATTTTAGTAGCTGACATTTCTAAAAAATCGTTATGTGATAACAAAGACTGCTTGCAAGGGACGAGTTAAATTTTGCTCGCTGATACTGTATGAAGTGTACAGCGTACTGCGCCGTCTATTAGCAGCTTTTCCAATTATTTCGAAACTTCTGTATACAATTCGTACAGCTTTCATAATAAACTTACATTTTGTTGCACTCGTCTATAAATCTTAATTTTCAAGATATTTAATCTTCAAATCAGGGACTTCTTCGCTGGACAGCTTCCATAAGTGGTGTAATGTGTAACGTCAGAAGCTCCACCGAGGCTGTTAGGAGATGATTCCATTGTTTATAGGAAAGTGGAAAGACCTACAGAGGAACAATGATTGGTGTAGAGACTGATGGCTGCCTCACAACGTGCGTAAACGTAACGTATTGCTCACATATAGATGACGATGAAGGTCCGATTACGGCGTTGGTGGAAACTCACTGTATGGTAACGAACGTAAAATATCCAGAGGTAACTGTATGGAATGACCTAAAGTGGAAATACCATATGAAAAGTAGGAATAGCAGATATTCATTGGCTGGCATTCATTGGAAGTATTTTACACAAACGTAATTCGCTCTCGAAAGAAATGACTTACAAAACACTTGTAAGACCAATGGTTGATTATTGCTCATCAGTATGAGATCTTTATCGAGTTGGATTAATAGAAAATGTAAAGGAAATCCAATGACAGCCGGCATGTTTCTGCACAGGATCATTTAGTAAACGCGATGGCGTACGGTGATCCTCAAGAATCTCCAGTAACAGACGGTGTAAGAGAGTCTTTGCCAATCACGGAGAAGTTCCAAAGAGCACGTTCAAAGAAGAATCAGGAGTCATATTACTTCATCTCACATATGTCTCATGAAACTACCAAGATGAGAAAATAAGAGCAATTTGGGTTAATGCGGAGCTTTATCGACCTTCGTTCTTTCCACCCTACACTTGCAAATGGAAAAGGGAAGGGGAAAATGGTAGTAGTACTAGAAGTATCCCCCACCACATACCATAAGGTAGCTTGCCTAGTGTGGGTTAGCTCAAAATACAGCCAGAACTTTAGTGAGGTTCAGCACACTTTATATGAGATACGTCAATGTTCTGGACACTTCAAGTAAATTGACAGAAGTTTTTATACGAAGAAAAAAACCGGAAGTAGGTATTGAGGTATGATAATCTGCGGTAAAGACATTAATTTAAAAACAAAATTTTCCTTTTCTCTGGAGAAAGTTGTAATGGCTAGAGTCGTTATGGAATGCGATGCAGATTTTATTTTTATTTATTTATTTATTGTTCCGTGGGACCAAATTAAGGAGAAGTCTCCATGGTCATGGAACAAGTCAATACATGAAATTATAACACGATATTAGAAACAGATAAAATGAAATATAAAAAACATATTCAGGTGACAAGTAAGTTTAAATAAAGAAAATCAACAATGTAACACTGGAATTTGCTTAATTTTTTAGATCTTCCAGGAGCTCCTTGACAGAATAGAAGGAGTGAGCCATGAGGAAACTCTTCAGTTTAGACTTAAAAGAGTTTGGGCTACTGCTAAGATTTTTGAGTTCTTATGGTAGCTTATTGAAAATGGATGCAGCAGAATATTGCACTCCTTTCTGCACAAGAGTCAAGGAAGTGCATTCCACATGCAGATTTGATTTCTGCCTAGTATTAACTGAGTGAAAGCTGCTAATTCTTGGGAATAGGCTAATATTGCAAACAACAAACGACATTAAAGAAAATATATACTGTGAGGGCAGTGTCAGAATTCCCAGACTATTGAATAGGGATCGACAAGACGTTCTCGAACTTACACCACATATAGCTCGAACAGCCCGTTTTTGAGCCAAAAATACCCTTTTTGAATCAGAAGAATTACCCCAAAAAATAATACCATACGACATAAGCGTATGAAAATATGCGAAGTAGACTACTTTTCGTGTTGAAGTGTCACTTATTTCAGATACTGTTCTAATGGTAAATAAAGCAGCATTTAGTTTCTGAACAAGATCCTGGACATGGGCTTTCCACAACAGCTTACTATCTATCCGTACGCCTAGGAACTTGAACTGTTCCGTCTCGCTTATAATATGCCCATTCTGTCTGATTAAAATGTCAGTTCTTGTTGAATTGTGAGTTAGAAACTGTAAACACTGAGTCTTACTGTGATTTAACATCAAATTATTTTCCACAAGCCACGAATTTATTTCATGAACTACATTATTTGATACTGTTTCAATATTACATACAAGATCCTTCACTACCAAGCTGGTGTCATCAGCAAACAGAAATATTTTTGAATCACCTGTAATACTAGAAGGCATATCATTTATATAAATAAGAAACAGCAGTGGCCCCAGCACCGACCCTTGGGGAACGCCCCACTTAACAGTGCCCCATTGGGACTGAACATCACTACCACTCTCAATATTGCGGAGAATTACCTTCTGCTTTCTGTTCTTAAAGTAAGAGGCGAACCAATTGTAAGCTACTCCCTTTACTCCATAATGGTCCAACTTCTGCAGTAATATTTTTTGGTCAACACAGTCAAAAGCCTTCGTTAAATCAAAGAAAACTCCTAGCGTTCGCAACCTTTCATTTAATCCGTCCAAAATCTCACAGAGAAAAGAGAATATAACATTTTCAGTTGTTAAACCATTTCTAAAACCAAACTGAACATTTGACAGCAAATTAAGTGAATTTAAATGCTCCAGTAACCTTGTATATACAACCTTCTCGATAACTTTAGCAAACACCGATGGCATAGAAATAGGTCTATAATTGTCAATATTATCCCTGTCTCCATTTTTATGAAGTGGTTTCACTACCGAGTACTTTAATCGGTCAGGAAACCGACCACTCCTAAAGGAAAAGTTACAGATATGGCTAAGTACTGGGCTAACATACATAGAACAATACTTCAGTATTCTGCTAGATACCCCGTCATATCCATAAGAGTTCTTGGTCTTTAGTGATTTAATTATTAACTCAATCTCCCTCTTGTTAGTATCATGGAGGAGCATTTCAGGTAACAGTCTCGGAACACTTTTTTCTAAGAACGCTATATGATTCCCTGTTGGGACTAGGTTTCTATTTAGTTCACCTGCTATATTCAGAAAGTGATTATTAAATACTGTACATATATGCAACTTATCAGTAATACGGACATTCTCACTACACAGTAATTCTATATCCTCGACCTGTCTCTGCAGACCAGCCACTTCCTTTACGACTGACCATATGGTTTTAATTTTATCCTGAGACTTAGCTATTCTATCTGCATACCACATACTTTTTGCCTTCCCAATAACATTTTTAAGCACCTTACAATACTAATTTAATGGGCTGCTGCATTAGGTTCTGACTGTTTCTAACGTATTGATATAATTGCCACATTGTTCTACAAGATATTCTTATCCCTCTAGTCAGCCACCCAGGCTGCCTGTTTGTGCTAGTACCCTGTTTTGAACGTTCTAACGGAAAGCAACTTTCAAAGAGCACGAGAAAAGTCTTGAGAAAAGCATTATATTTATCGTCTACTGTATCAGCGCTATAAACATCTTGCCACTCTTGTTCCTTGATAAGGTTTACAAAGGTCTCTACAGCAACTGGATCAGCTTTCCTAAACAGCTGATAACTATATTTAACAAGTGTTGCAGCACAAAAATCTTTTAGAGTTAAAATTTGTGCATCATGATCTGAAAGGCCATTCACCTTTTTGCTAGCAGAATGCCCTTCTAGTAATGAGGAATGAACAAAAATGTTGTCTATGGTTGTTCTACTGTTCCCTTGCACTCTCGTTGGAAAGAATACGGTTTGCATAAGATTATATGAATTAAGGAGGTCTACCAGCATCCTCTTCCTTGCACAATCACTTATACAATTAATATTGAAGTCACCACATATAACTAACTTTTTGTATTTCCTATAAAGTGAACCAAGAACCTCCTCTAGCTTTAGCAAAAATGTTGTGAAATCAGAGTCTGGGGATCTATAAATAACAACAGTTAGAAGTTTAGCTCCATTAAATTTAACCAGATTAACTCAGGGGTCTAATCAAAAGGATTATATGGCTTGATTTTCTGTATGATGCTGGAATTACACGTTCTTTGGTTTTCAACAATTATTAAATGCTACTTTCAGAATGGAACCCTGACCAGGCAGCTGGCGACTTGGGTGACAGAGCGTACTGGGGCTCGGTATCTAAAATCACATCGCTGTCGACTGAATTCAGCCCTGAGAAATAAGCCACCCTGCTGCCAGAGTAAATGGTGCGCGAGTGCGAGGGGGTGAAGTATTAAGTGGCACGATGCGGTAATTAAAACAAACAGCGGAGAAGGGGAAGGGGTTCATTAGAGCAAGCCCGGCGGGACAGGGCGCCTTAGCGGTAGGCCGCACCGCACGGCGCCGCATCGTCAATACTGCTTAGCGACGGGTCGGGCCGTGTCAAAGCGAGCGACGAATACCAGCACCATACAAAGGGGCGGGGCGAAGTAAACAACCGCCTAATATGGCGGAGGGATACCCGAACCCTAAACAGTCTGAAATCTACACAGGATAGAAGCACAATAATACGTAGTGGCAGTCATTCACTTTTATAAGTAAATCACATTCATAGAGGAACTATGTCAGTTCACTGAGAAATGCAGAAGCTTTCATCGATATTTGGCACCTTCATTACGATAGTTTGCCAGAAGCTTTAATTATCAACTCGAAAACTGAAGTTAATACAAATTTTTTGTGTATTTGACAGATACATGTCGTGACGCCTGAAATCCTCGCGCCACAGCAGCGGTAGCACATTGCTACAAAAGCCAAAACAAAGTGGCGCAACAAATTGATAAAGTGTAGATAGGCTATGTCATTTTGTTTTGGTATCTCTAGGGGCATGCTACGGTAATGTAGCTCATGGGTTTTAATGAGTAACACAACTACAGACATCTACCTGCAAACAAACAGAAACTGAATTAAGTTTTTGTATTTCCGTTCTTGTGACTGGAGGTTTGGGGGGACTATGGCCGTTCACTATTGTGATGTCGTTTATTGTGTAGCTACCACTTTCGGTGCTTCAATGCACCATCTTCAGGCATTAGTTGATGCTAAAGGGGCTATCACGATCCAGATATACGATGCATCAGTGCCAACATTACTGGTTTACGAAGCCTACCTGTAATTGTGATGTCGTCTCTCCAACCATCAACTGTCAGTTGTCAACTAAGTTCTGAAAACTGGTAGCTATACACCTACCTGTAATTGTGATGTCGTCTCTCCAACCATCAACTGTCAGTTGTCAACTAAGTTCTGAAAACTGGTAGCTATACAGTGAATGACATCTTAAGGACGTCTGTAGCTGTTTAATTTTCTTAAAGAACTAAATTATGTAAATTTATTTTTTCAGTGTAATGACTGAAAATTTCTGAATATCCCTCATATTTTTAGTACTACGTATTTTTATTGTCACATTAGCCTTTTCCCCTCAACTTCATTTGCTAATGCATTCGACACTTATACTGAGCACACCTCCACATCTGCCTATCTGTGTCAAACACTTCTTCCCTCAGTCCTTCTCATCCTTCCACTTCTGTCTGTCTCCTTCTACCCACTCTCTCTATCTCATCTTCTCTTTTGTCCATTTCCTCCATGCCTACTCTCTGACCGTATCTTCCTGCCCCCTTTTCCATCTCCACCTCCCCCTCTTCCTTTTCTGCCTGCCCACCACCTCTATATGTCTTCCAACTATGTCATCCATTTACCCCCTCTTCCCCTCTCTCTGTCCATTTTCCCCTTCCACTCACTGTGTCCATCCCTTCCTCTATTCACCACAACCTGTCCCCAGCCATGCTCATCATCAAATGTAGCCTCAACCATACAGTTCAGTAAAGGAGACCAATACTACTCTCACGACACACCTTTCATGTGGGACAGACTGCACATCAGGTCCATGAAAATCAATTATTTTGCCCCTGACGTACACAGCTCTCCTGCCATGGAGGGCAGCTTACATGTTGGGGCCTAGAAAATTGTTTCTTGCCCTTGACATGCGGGCTGCCCTGCAATGCAGGTTGATTTGGGAGCCCAATACTGTTCCTACACAACATGCCTGTCCTGCAGGATAGCCTATATGCCAGGGGCTGGAATAACACATTTTTGCCCATATCTCCCGTTAGAGCTAGGCTCTAATAAACCCCATAGTGCTAATACTTATGAGAGTGTTTGAAATCCTTTGGAGCTTTGAGTTTGGGAGGAGATCACACACACACACACACACACACACACACACACACACACACACACACACACACACACACACACACACACATATATATATATATATATATATATATATATATATATATATATATATATTGCACTGCAAATATTGTGGAAATGAGAAGTTCTGTTAATGTGCAGTTTTCACAGAATGGATTGGTAGTCAAGTTCTCGTATTTTTTGGTAGTAGATTGTAATAATGCTTAGAAAGTGCTTTTTGTGGAAACAAACTTTTTTAAGTGGAGCATTGCCTATCGACATTATCAGACTAAAAGTAGGATAAATAAAAATGTCAGTGGTGTTTGTTGCAGGATTTTAGTGCGAGTCGTTTATGTGGTACTGAAATTTGCAAAGCTCCCACATCTGCACTTGTAGAATACCTGTGATAGCGCACAGTAAAGAACGACGAAAGAGTATACATCAGTCAAGTGGATTCTGACCAGTAACGAGACTGTTGACCATCACAGGTTGTGTTGTAAATCACTGGCAGCGGCAGTCTGGTATGGAACGACGGCTGCACCCATGCTAGTATTTCAGCAGACACGTCCAAGCACGCGCCGTAATACGTCGTTGCATATCATCGGGTGTAGATAGTATGTCCTTTTAGACAGCGTCTTTCAGCTTTCCCCACAGAAAAAAGTCCATAGGCATCAAATCCAGGGAATGGACCAGCCAAGGTACAGGTCCTTTGTGTCCATCCCAACGATTCGGAAACAATTCGTGGAAATACTGTAGTACTTCGTGCACTATGGGCTGGACAGCTATTATGTTGCTACCACAGCTTCGTCCTAGTCTATAGAGGACGTCTTCTAGTATCTGTGCAAGATGGTCAGTCAGGAAGTTATGATATCTGGGAAGTTATGATATCTGCATTCTTTCAGTGTTCTGTCTATAAAAAGCGGGCTTGTGAGCTGACTCTTCAGTATCCCACACCACACCTTTACACTCCACTGACGCTGATGCTCCACCTGACGAAGCCAACAGGGATTTACACTGACCAATAGGGAACGTTTCTGTGGCTTACCTAGCGATGATTGGGAAGTGTGGCTTCATCACTAAACAAGATATATGAAACATCCTTTCTTAATGTCCACATACAGAAGTTAACACGATTCACAAAATCGTTTCCATGCAGCTCGATGGAGCAGATGTGACAGGGATGGAAGCTATGTTGATGGAGAATGCGTAGGACACTTGCCTTACTCAGGACACTTCACTCGAGTGACTGCGTGGGAGCTAACATGAGGACCAACCGAAACAGCAGCAAGGACATTAATTTGCCCTTCTCCCGTACTCACTAGTTTCCTTCCCTTACGTTGTCTGGGTGTTACACTACCACTTTAAGTTGGCCGGGATATTTGACGTCTGTTGGTATATTTTGCCGTACAACAACGAACTGCATTCTTCCTTCACTCTCCATACATAATGTGCAAAAAATGGCTCTGAGCACTGTGGGACTTAACATCTGTGGTCATCAGTCCCCTAGAACTTAGAACTACTTAAACCTAACTAACCTAAGGACATCACACACACCCATGCCCGAGGCAGGATTCGAACCTGCGACCGTAGCAGTTACGCGGTTCCGGACTGGGCGCCTAGAACCGTGAGACCACCACGGCCGGCCATAATGAGCATGTCGGCTTTTTCTGCATTAGTAGATCCCATCATCCACTCGCGACCTATTGCCTGGATTGTCACACACTAACTGTCTAGCAATTTGCAATGCACTCAAGGAACTCATAAGTACACTCTAAGCAAATATAACATCGTACCTAGCAACCACGCAAGTTTAATGGCGTAAACAAGTGTAGATGTGGAAACGTTTCTCAATACGGTGTATTGTAAACGACTCGCACTAGACTGCTGCAACAAACACCAAACCGCACATCGGTAACGCTAAGCTTTCCATTTCTGCAATATTTGTGGTGCGTGGTTTAGGTGAATCTTCAGACGTAATACGAACCTCGCGCGTACTCCAAAAGAGTGTTACAGGTCCATTGCTTTCTACACATATACAAATGGCCTAGCGGATAAAGTGGGAAGTTGCACTACAGTTTTTAGCGGTTGATGCTGTTGTATATAAAGAAATCGCAAAGCTGGGAAACTGTTGCGAAGCGCAGGAAAATTTACAGAGGATTGGTATTGGTGCAAGGATTAGCGATTGACCCTCAACGTAAACAAATGTAAAGTATTGTGCACAAATAGGCAAAAGGATCTAGTACTGCATGTTTACACGTCGGCAGAACGGTCACTGACAACAGTTAAATCCGTAAAACTTCAAAGAGTGTCCCGTCAGTCTAAAAGGTTTTTAGACTGGATTAATAAAAAATAGAGTAGAGTTAAAGTGGTGGTTTTAAGCTTCAGGTATTCTGTATAGTATCCCGTCCCCTACCCCCGCGTCAACTCCTCCCACCATTTGAGTACAACACACCGTACGTTCCTACAACCATGTGGAACTGGCAGAAAAGTCCTTCTTTGGGATGTTGTTCAACCCATGGATCACATTCGCACCTTTTTCGGTCTTGGTGAACCACGAGATACACATTCTGCACCTTCTCGTTTTTTGGTATGTTCTTATTGATAGTACCAAGTCTAGACACTTGTGGTGATGTTCTTCACAAAAGATTTATCCACCTTTGGCATTTAAGTCAAGTCACGGCAGGCGTCCACACATCGTTGTTTTTGTTCGGCACCGTCTGTGCAAATATTTATTTCTTCTTCAAAACACTCCGGAGAATGTCTTGGATACTTGATTTAGATATTTTCATTTCGTTGCCCCCACTGCTATTTGTGACAGAACTCGTTGACACACTATAGCGGCACGTCCACTGCTTAACACTGCCTGATAACAGCTGATTGGTGGAATGCACATCGGTTGTTTGCATTTCGTAGTTCAAGCCACCACAGTAGCTACTACGTGACGTCGTCGCTTGTACGACACGAATAAAATCAGTCTCGGAACTTTTTGGAAGGAAGGTGTAGTTCAACAGAGAAATTTACAGTTGAACGACCACGTACAACTAATCGCAATTAAGACAGATTCCAGACTGAGATTCACGGGAAAAATCCTCAGAACGTACAGTCCATCCTAACGGAGGTAGCTTACAAAAACCTCGTTCGACAAATATTTCAGTATCAGTCTGCTATACAACCAAATATGACTGATAGAGGAAACAGAGAAGAACCAAGGGATAGCAACACGTTTCATTACAGATTTATTTAGTAGGTGCGAAAGCCAACTCCAGTGGAAGACGCTGAAAGTGCTGTTCTGCATCAAGAAATGGTCTTCTGTTAAAGTTCCGAGAGCGTACGTTCCTAGAAGGGCCAACCAGTATAGTGCTTCCTTCCACGTGCATCTCGAGAAAAGGCCTGAAAGTTAAATTTGATGCTCAAACGGACGCTTAGCAAGAATCGTTCGTTCTGTGAAGCATTGGCGACTGGAAAAGAAAAGTAGGAAGCGACGCGAAGTACCTTCCACCTTAAATAGTAAGATGGGTTACGGAATGTAGATACATATATAAAATGAAAGTGCTGCTATGCAGTAAAGCAAATACACTCCTGGAAATGGAAAAAAGAACACATTGACACCGGTGTGTCAGACCCACCATACTTGCTCCGGACACTGCGAGAGGGCTGTACAAGCAATGATCACACGCACGGCACAGAGGACACACCAGGAACCGCGGTGTTGGCCGTCGAATGGCGCTAGCTGCGCAGCATTTGTGCACCGCCGCCGTCAGTGTCAGCCAGTTTGCCGTGGCATACGGAGCTCCATCGCAGTCTTTAACACTGGTAGCATGCCGCGACAGCGTGGACGTGAACCGTATGTGCAGTTGACGGACTTTGAGCGAGGGCGTATAGTGGGCATGCGGGAGGCCGGGTGGACGTACCGCCGAATTGCTCAACACGTGGGGCGTGAGGTCTCCACAGTACATCGATGTTGTCGCCAGTGGTCGGCGGAAGGTGCACGTGCCCGTCGACCTGGGACCGGACCGCAGCGACGCACGGATGCACGCCAAGACCGTAGGATCCTACGCAGTGCCGTAGGGGACCGCACCGCCACTTCCCAGCAAATTAGGGACACTGTTGCTCCTGGGGTATCGGCGAGGACCATTCGCAACCGTATCCATGAAGCTGGGCTACGGTCCCGCACACCGTTAGGCCGTCTTCCGCTCACGCCCCAACATCGTGCAGCCCGCCTCCAGTGGTGTCGCGACAGGCGTGAATGGAGGGACGAATGGAGACGTGTCGTCTTCAGCGGTGAGAGTCGCTTCTGCCTTGGTGCCAATGATGGTCGTATGCGTGTTTGGCGCCGTGCAGGTGAGCGCCACAATCAGGACTGCATACGACCGAGGCACACAGGGCCAACACCCGGCATCATGGTGTGGGGAGCGATCTCCTACACTGGCCGTACACCACTGGTGATCGTCGAGGGGACACTGAATAGTGCACGGTACATCCAAACCGTCATCGAACCCATCGTTCTACCATTCCTAGACCGGCAAGGGAACTTGCTGTTCCAACAGGACAATGCACGTCCGCATGTATCCCGTGCCACCCAACGTGCTCTAGAAGGTGTAAGTCAACTACCCTGGCCAGCAAGATCTCCGGATCTGTCCCCCATTGAGCATGTTTGGGACTGGATGAAGCGTCGTCTCACGCGGTCTGCACGTCCAGCACGAACGCTGGTCCAACTGAGGCGCCAGGTGGAAATGGCATGGCAAGCCGTTCCACAGGATTACATCCAGCATCTCTACGATCGTCTCCATGGGAGAATAGCAGCCTGCATTGCTGCGAAAGGTGGATATACACTGTACTAGTGCCGACATTGTGCATGCTCTGTTGCCTGTGTCTATGTGCCTGTGGTTCTGTCAGTGTGATCATGTGATGTATCTGACCCCAGGAATGTGTCAATAAAGTTTCCCCTTCCTGGGACAATGAATTCACGGTGTTCTTATTTCAATTTCCAGGAGTGTAAATATTTTCCGATTGTGCTGCTAGCGGAGAGAGACAGTTCTGGATCAGCTTGATAGGTTCCCGGGATTTACGCCGGATAATATTGTAAAAACCGCACAATATTTCCGCGAGACAACTGCCCGCCATCTTCAGGTGCTACTGTCGCGTCGCTGAGAAGCGCGCCAATTTATATGCTGGCTTTCTAGAACAGCGCAGGCGCCAGCGGGGCATAACGTCATCGAAGACCAATCGTAGACAGCGTCGAATACCAGAGCCCTCTGCTGGCGAAACGGGTCGCGGTCTGCGGAAGCGCGCCGCGGCGCGGGAAAATGCGGCCGGGAGCGACGGACCCCGTTCGCGCGCGCGAGGTGTTGGCGCGCGATTTAAGCATCTGCGCTGAGGCTTCCCATCTGCGTTGACTCGCTGCGGTTGCTAATCTGTGGCTGACGATTCCTTAGTGCCGCCAAGGCTGGCTCCCAGGCCTTACTCAGGTGAAACCCCGTGTCTCTGTTTATTAGGTCACTGCTTATACGTATTTCGAGCGCCTCTTTGATGATGGAGTCCCAGTATGTGGAAGCATGCGAGAGGATCTTGGTTTCTTCATAATTCATGCCGTGTCCCGTGTCAAGGCAATGTTCAGCAACCGCAGATTTCTCTGGCTGACCCAACCTCGTGTGACGTTTATGTTCGTCGCATCTGTCTTTGACCGTACGACACGTCTGGCCAATATAAGATTTCCCACATTGGCACGGGATTTTATATATTCCTGGTCTCCTCAGGCCGAGGTTGTCTTTAACAGAGCCCAGCATTGATTTCACTTTTGCTGGAGGCCGGAAAACACATTTGATCCGGTATTTCTTGAAAATTCTGCCCACCTTAAAAGACACGCCACCCACATACGGTAGAAAAACCAACCCCGTGGTGGTGTCTGCTTCTTCAGGTTGTTCTTGAGGTTTGGAGCGTGCTGGTCGAAACGCGTTGCGGATCTGCTTCTCGGAGTACCCGTTCTGGGCAAATACAGAGCGGAGATGGCTGAGCTCTGCCGATAAGCTGTCCTGATCTGAGATGGCTCTAGCCCTATGCACTAGCGTCCGTAATACACCGCTGCGCTGTGAGGGATGATGACAACTCGTAGCTTGTAAATACAAGTCTGTGTGCGTAGGCTTCCGGAACACACTGTGACCCAAGGAGCCGTCTCCTTTTCTACGCACCAAAACATCCAGAAACGGGAGCTCACCATCTTCTTCTACCTCCATGGTAAAACAGATACTTGGATGGAGGGAGTTCAGATGTTCCAGGAAAGAAGGAAGCGTTGCTGTCCCATGCGGCCATACCACAAACGTATCATCTACATATCTCCAAAAACATTTGGGTTTCAGAACCGCCGTCTGAAGTGCTTTGTCCTCGAAATCTTCCATAAAAAGATTTGCTACTATGGGAGACAAAGGGCTACCCATAGCAACACCGTCAGTCTGCTCGAAATACTGGTTGTTAAATAAAAAGTAAGTCGAGGTAAGCACATGTTTGAATAGGTGTAAGACGTCCTCTTCCAGCTTGGCTCCTATAAGTTGTAATGAGTCCATCAGAGGCACCCGTGTGAATGGAAGATTTCGAGGACAAAGCACTTCAGACGGCGGTTCTGAAACCCAAATGTTTTTGGAGATATGTAGATGATACGTTTGTGGTATGGCCGCATGGGACAGCAACGCTTCCTTCTTTCCTGGAACATCTGAACTCCCTCCATCCAAGTATCTGTTTTACCATTGAGGTAGAAAAAGATGGTGAGCTCCCGTTTCTGGATGTTTTGGTGCGTAGAAAAGGAGACGGCTCCTTGGGTCACAGTGTGTTCCGGAAGCCTACGCACACAGACTTGTATTTACAAGCTACGAGTTGTCATCATCCCTCACAGCGCAGCGGTGTATTACGGACGCTAGTGCATAGGGCTAGAGCCATCTCAGATCAGGACAGCTTATCGGCAGAGCTCAGCCATCTCCGCTCTGTATTTGCCCAGAACGGGTACTCCGAGAAGCAGATCCGCAACGCGTTTCGACCAGCACGCTCCAAACCTCAAGAACAACCTGAAGAAGCAGACACCACCACGGGGTTGGTTTTTCTACCGTATGTGGGTGGCGTGTCTTTTAAGGTGGGCAGAATTTTCAAGAAATACCGGATTAAATGTGTTTTCCGGCCTCCAGCAAAAGTGAAATCAATGCTGGGCTCTGTTAAAGACAACCTCGGCCTGAGGAGACCAGGAATATATAAAATCCCGTGCCAATGTGGGAAATCTTATATTGGCCAGACGTGTCGTACGGTCAAAGACAGATGCGACGAACATAAACGTCACACGAGGTTGGGTCAGCCAGAGAAATCTGCGGTTGCTGAACATTGCCTTGACGCGGGACACGGCATGAATTATGAAGAAACCAAGATCCTCTCGCATGCTTCCACATACTGGGACTCCATCATCAAAGAGGCGCTCGAAATACGTATAAGCAGTGACCTAATAAACAGAGACACGGGGTTTCACCTGAGTAAGGCCTGGGAGCCAGCCTTGGCGGCACTAAGGAATCGTCAGCCACAGATTAGCAACCGCAGCGAGTCAACGCAGATGGGAAGCCTCAGCGCAGATGCTTAAATCGCGCGCCAACACCTCGCGCGCGCGAACGGGGTCCGTCGCTCCCGGCCGCATTTTCCCGCGCCGCGGCGCGCTTCCGCAGACCGCGACCCGTTTCTCCAGCAGAGGGCTCTGGTATTCGACGCTGTCTACGATTGGTCTTCGATGACGTTATGCCCCGCTGGCGCCTGCGCTGTTCTAGAAAGCCAGCATATAAATTGGCGCGCTTCTCAGCGACGCGACAGTAGCACCTGAAGATGGCGGGCAGTTGTCTCGCGGAAATATTGTGCGGTTTTTACAATATTATCCGGCGTAAATCCCGGGAACCTATCAAGCAGATGCAGCGCCGGGAAAGCCTCAAACAGCACAGTTCTGGATCATTTTTTATCCTGAACAGGTCTTCAGTTCAATCTGTATGTTAATACAGGGTGGTTGAAATTAAAATTTCGTTACGTGAGAGGGGTCCCATGCGAAACGAATGATCGTAGAAAAATGAAACTTTGAGGAAACATTTGTGAGGACATGCGTAAGAGAAATGACGAATAAACTATTGAAAGAAACGTACGGTAATTTCTGTGTATGAAAATTTGTTAGCTGCGTAGAACACTTACGTCCCAGGTTACAAACGTTGCTCAATGTGAGGACCATCTGCATCCAGGACAGCCTGCCACCGCACTAGAGATATCATTTCAAAATTGTTTGCAGCACTTTTCGAACGGTGGACCATGGAATATTCACCTGTCATTGCCTGAAGATCGCAAATTGTGTCCAGCATTCTCTGCCACGGCAACAATTCTTCAACAATTTGTGCTTCAATTGGCCGTCGCCCTGTCTCAGAAGCAGTTCCCAAATCGCCAGCTAATTCGAATTTCCGAATCACGTTCTTCAACCCTGCTTATTATGCGGTTGGATAGAAAGTTTTCTAACAGACACAGAGCAATATGTCGTCCTGAATGGGGTGACTTCAACAGAAACAAGCGTAACTTCAGGTGTGCCCCAGGGCAGCGTAATAGATACGCTGCTTTTTGACCGATGACCACGCTGTCTGGTCTCCTTCCCCAAACCAACCAACCAACCAACCAACGCTGCTTTTTTCGATTTACATAAACGATCTGGACGATGGTAATGACAGCGGCATTAGACTGTTTGCCGATGATGCTGTAGTCTACAGGAAAGCAGTATAACACGAAAGTTGTGAACAAATCAATGAAGATTTGCAGAAAATAAATGCGTGGAGTAATGACAGGCAGTTATCTCTCAATATTAGTAAGTGTAACATACTGCGTATAACAAGGCGAAAATTCTCACTAATGTACGAGTACAAAATAAATGCCCAGTCTTTGGAAGCGGTAGCATCCGTCAAGTATCTGGATGTGACTATTCGAAATGATCTCAAATGGAATGATCAGATCAGATTAAACAAGTAAGTACAGTAAATACACTCATGCTCATAAATTAAGGATAATGCTGATAAATGGCGAATCAACGCCCTGGTGGCCGGTTTGCGCGTTTAAATCACCTCGGGGTATGACCATGCTGTGCATTTGACCTGCGGTCGTCGCACGGTGGCGCTGGCAGCAGTCTACATATGCAGAGGTATGTTGGTGCATGTCAGAGTACGGTGCAGCGACTAAGTATGTAGACATTTTCAGAAGTGCTAATGGTGACTGTATGTTGAAAATGGCTAAAAGACCACATATTGATGGCGTTATGTGGGGTAGAATACTAGGGCGACTGGAGGCTGGTCAAACACAGCAGGTCGTATGGTTCAAATAGCTCTGAGCACTATGGGACTTAACATCTATGGTCATCAGTCCCCTAGAACTTAGAACTACTTAAACGTAACTAACCTAAGGACATCACAAACACCTAGTCATCACGAGGCAGAGAAAATCCCTGACCCCGCCGGGAATCGAACCCGGGAACCCGGGCGAGCAGGTCGTAGCATGGACCCTCCGTGTACCACAAAGTGTGATCTCAAGATTATGGCAACAGTTCCAGCAGACAGGAAACGTGTCCAGGTGCTACACTATGCGACGTCCACAGAGTGCTACACCACAAGAAGACCGATATCTCACCATCAGTGGCCGCAGACGGCCACGAAGTACTGCAGGTAGCCTTGCTCGGGACCTTACCGCAGCCACTGGAACAGTTTCCTTCACACACATAGTCTACAGACGACTGAGCAGACACGGTTTATTCACCCGGAGACCTTCAAGGTGCATTCCACTGACCCCTGGTCACAGGAGATCCCGTAAAGCCTGGTGTCAACAACACAGTACATGGTCATTGTAACAGTGGTCGCAGCTCATGTTCACGGACGAGCCCAGGTATAGTCTGAACAATGATCCTCGCCGGGTTTTCATCTGGCGTGAACCTGGAACCAGATACCAAGCCCTTAATGTCCTTGAAAGGGACCTGTATGGGGGTCGTGGTTTGATGGTATGGGGTGGAATTATGATTGGTGCACGTACACCCCTGCATGTTTTTGACAGAGGAACTGTAACAGGTAAAGTGTATTGGGACGTCATTCTGCACCAGTAAGTCCGCCCTTTTCAGGGGTGCAGTGGGTCCCACCTTCTTCCTGATGGATTATAACGCACGGCCCCACCGAGCTGCCATCGTGGAGGAGTACCTTGAAACAGAATATATCTGGCGAATGGAGTGGCCTGCCTGTTCTCCAGACCTAAACCCCATCGAGCACGTTTGGGATGCTATCGGCCGACGTATCGCTGCACGTCTTCAAACCCCTAAGACACTTCAGGAGGTCCGAAAGGAGCTGTTCGACCACCTGATCCAGAGTATGCCAAACCATTGTGCGGCCTGTGTACGTGTGCATGGTGATCATATCCTATATTGATGTCGGGGTACATACGCAGGAAACACTGGCGTTTTGTAGCACGTGTGTTTCGAGACGGTTTTCTCAACTTATCACCAATATGGTGGATTTACAGATCTGTGTCGCGTGTGTTCCCTATGTGCCTATGGTATTAGCGCCAGTTTTGTGTAGTGCCACGTTGTGTGGCAACACATTCTGCAATTATCCTTAAGTTATGGGCATGAGTGTAGGAGCTTTACTCAACTTCTAGCTTTCTCCCAGCGTACAAGGACTCTTTTAAATGAAAATATATCAATAAAGTCTAGGTAATACAACAGCAACAAGAGCATTCATTCCAGGGCGAGGCTCTCTTAAATAGTTCTGGTGAGCCTGGAGCCTGCCACCCGTACGGCCTTTGCCCGCCGTCAGCACCTCTTCGCTGTCTTTTTTGACATGCGGAAGGCATACGATACGACATGGCGACATCACATCCTCTCTACGCTTCATGGTTGTGGTCTTCGGGGTCTGCTGCCGATTTTCGTACGTAATTTTCTGTCGCATCGTACCTTCCGCGTGCAAGTTGCGTCCTCCCATAGTTCCCCCCGAGTTCAGGAGAATGTGGTACCGCAGGGATCTGTCTTAAGTGTCTGCCTGTTTTTAATTGCAATTAATGGGCTCGCTGCGGCGGTGGGAACGTCAGTCTCAGCTTGCTTGTATGCTGACGACTTCTGCCTCTACTATAGCAGCCGCTGAACATCAGCTGCAGGGCGCTATCCGCAAGGCGCCGTCTTGGGCTGTAGCTCATGGCTTCCAGTTTTCGGCTGGCAAGACCTGCGTTGTGCATTTCTGCCGTCGACGCACCGTTCACCCTGAGCCATGGATTTATCTTGATGGCGAACCTCTTCTTGTGGTGGAGACACATCGGTTTTTGGGTGTGGTTTTTGATGCCCGGTTGACTTGGCTCCCTCATATTCGGCAGCTTAAACAGAGGTGTTGGCGGCATCTTAATGCTCTGCGTTGCTTGAGCCACACCAGCTGGGGAGCCTACCGGTCTACCCTCTTACGGCTCTACCAGACGTTAATTCGGTCCTGTCTGGCTTATGGCAGCCTGGCTTGTGGTTATGAGGGACAGTGACAGGGCCGCTATTGGGCTGCATCTCAGTGGCCACGCCTCGTGCGAACGAGCTGTCTGGCTAGTGCCTACCATGCTGTATCGTGGGGTCAGAGGGCGCACTTGGTATAGAGCCGCAGAAGTTATAGCTCAGTGAGCCGGCTATATTGGGTCCGCCGCAACCTTCTCGACGGCTATCAGAGTCGAACGGAAAGCTGGTTTGGTACAGATCTATATCTATAAAACCACGATACCTACAAAGATGTTTTCCCAGACTGTAGATAGTACGTACACTGGCTCAAGCGCGAAATCTTAATAATAACCGCCTAATACTTTGGCCAGCTGGTGTAAATAGAGAGAAAGCAGTTTGCGCTGGCTGTAGCCCGCTACACACGTGGTCGTCGGGCGTGCCCCCGGAGCGGCCGATGTCCGCGGGCCGCCTAATTACAGAGCGCCATTAAACACGCCGCGCGACTAATTATTCAGCGGCGTTGCAGCAGAGCAGCCCTATCGGCGCACACTTCCTGCCCCTCCCTTTCCCTTGTCGCCCGCCCGTGTCCGGACACAACGCGGCGCGCTGCATTATAAATGTCGCTGATAATGGTTTTAACCTTTCAGGCACGCTCGTCACCGGGGCTCTACAAACCGGAATTAACTGCCGCCATAAGGCCGACGCCCGGCGCGATCGCCGACAATGGACGGCGGACGTCCGCCGTCGGAACCCTGGCCCCGCCTCGCCGGCCACGGCGGAAGAACTGACAGCATTTGCAATTAATAAAAATTGGCCCGTTAGCGTTAGTAACAGGGTCGTGGTTTCTGTCGCGTATATTGCGGTGAAGTACAGTCGTTTTCGCCAATACGTTCACTGATGGAGAAGGTCCAGCTGTATCCCATCTGGTCCGCACTGCACAAACCGTTATACCGTGCGTATCGAAGAGTAGAAATGTTGGAACACGTGAGGCAGTTCTGACCCTACGACTTATCTTAGAAGAAATATTAAGGAAAGGCAAACCTACATTTCTAGCATTTGTAGACTTAGAGAAAGCTTTTGACAGTGTTGACTGGAATACTCTCTTTCAAATTATGAAGGTGGCGGGGGTAAAATACAGGGAGCGAAAGGCTATTTACAATTTATACAGAGAGCAGATGGCAATTATAAGTCGAGGGACATGAAAGGGAAGCAGTGGTTGGGAAGGGAGTGAGACAGGGTTGTAGCCTCTCCCCGTTGCTATTCAATCTGTATATTGAGCAAGCAGGAAACGAAACAAAAGTTCGTAGTAGTCATTAAAATCCATGGAGAAGAAATAAAAACTTTGAGGTTCGCCGATGACATTGTAATTCTGTCAGAGACAGCAAACGACTTGCAAGAGCAGTTGAACGGAATGGACAATGTCTTGAAAGGAGGGTATAAGATGAACATCAACAAAAGCAAAAAGAGGATAATGGAATGTAATCGAGTTAAGTCGGCTGATGCTGAGGGAATTGGATTAGAAAATGAGACACTTAAAGCAGTAAAGGAGTTTTGCTATTTGGGGAGCAAAATAACTGATAATGATCGAAGTAGAGAGGATATAAAATGTAGACTGGCAATGGGAAGGAAAGCGTTTCTGAAGAAATTTGTTAACATCGTGTGTAGATCTGTCAGGAAGTCGTTTCTGAAAGCATTTGTATGGAGTGTAGCCATGTATGGAAGTGAAACATGGACGATAAATAGTTTAGACAAAAAGAGAATAGAGGCTTTCGAAATGTGGTGCTACAGAAGAATGCTGAAGATTGGATGGGTAGATCACATAACTAATGAGGAGGTATTGAATAGAATTGGGGAGAAGAGGAGTTTGTGGCACAACTTGACTAGAAGAAGGGATCGGTTGGTAGGACATGTTCTGAGGCATCAAGGGATCAACAATGTAGTACTGGAGAGCAGCGTGGAGGGTAATTATCGTAGAGGGAGACCAAGAGATGAATACACTAAGCAGATTCAGAAGGATGTAGGCTGCAATAGGTACTGGGAGATGAAGAAACTTGCACAGGATAGAGTAGCATGGAGAGCTGCATCAAACCAGTCTCAGGACTGAAGACCACAACAACAACAATCGAAGAGTATGAAGAACAGTCAGAAAGTTATAATTATCACCCTGAAAAAATAATGACTAATTTTCATCTGGTTAATTCTGGGTATACTGTTGCGGCGTCTTATAAAATAATTTAAAATAATAAGATGTAGCAGCGTTAACGCCGATCGACAGCCGTCTTCCGCAGAGCTGACTGATTAGATGGAATGTGGGGTATGGGTGCCACTAGACCATTGAACTCACAGTTATAGATTTTATTGGCCCTGAAATAACACTTATAAATATAAGGGAAGAGGGAAGGATTATATGGCCAACTATTTATGGGCTCCATGTGGTATTGGCAACTGGAAGCCAGCTGGTTTTCTTGTTTATTTACTCATGCCTGCAGTCCAGCTAAATATCAAATCCTTGTGTTACAGTACCATAACACGCCCCTAGCTGAGGCAAAACAAAGTGAGGTGACTGAAGCGAGGTCGCTGCAATGTCAGGCAAATCCAGATTATTTCTTTAGCCAGCTAATCACTGTTGATGAGTGCTGGACGTATCACGGTGACTCTTAGGAAAAGAACCAAAGATATGAATGGAATGTGGATTCACTACTGCCAAAAAGACAAGATAAAACCACTAGGCAAGGTGATGCTCGAAGATTCTGGGATTGCCGTGGTGTAATACTGATTATACTTGTAAGGGGTGAAGCGCCATAGGAGCATACTACCTAAACGTCATGATAAGGTTGTGGGAGACTCTTAAAACAAAATGTTATGAGACGCTGTCCACGGTGGTGCCCAAGACAACGCCCCAGCTCATTTTGTCCAGGACACAAACACGTATGATGCTTCTTTGGGCTAAAATACTGAGCTTCTTTCCACCTACCCATATTATCCTTCAATGACACCCTGTGACTGTTTCCTCTTCCCTCAGTTGGAGAAAACACTGCATGTCAGGCATTTCCAGAAGGGATGGTATCATTTTCGAAGCGAACATTTTATGGAGCTATGTTGTATGTAGAGAAGGAATAACACAGTCATAAAGTTCCGGCTTTTTCGAGGTGGATAATTACACTTTTTGGCTGTACCTTCCGTGTGTTTGCTTCCCCCACATTACATTTGCCGTACACTAAGAGGAACCATTGATACCATTTGCATCTTCCTCAAGGAGTTTTCTCACCTGTGAGTGTCTTTCAAAAGACAGCAGAGGTCCTTCCATTTGAAGACATGCCATGCACGACGGGTGAATATGTCGCTAGATGCGTCCCTATGGCGTGAGTGTAGACACAATGTCTGAGAGGTTTGTTACAGAAATTTGAATGTGGGGCAATAACTGGCACAAGACGCATGGTCGAAGTTTATCGGAGTTTATAGAAGATTTCGAGTTTCCGAGGGAAGGAGTGTCTAGTGTGGATTATTAGCGCCGTAGACACAATGTTCCCACATGTGTACACGGGACAGGACAACGGCAAGTGTTTGATGAAAGAACGTCACGTCGACTCTGCAGAGCCATTTGGGGCAATCGACGCTCTACTGTGAGTCTGACTGCAACTGATTTGAATGACAGCAAGCCATGTCTACCCACAGTGTAGGCAGTCAAATACACGGCATAGGCTACACCAGCCAGCGACCGACTCGTTTCTCTTTGCTGACATCTAGACGCAGAGCTCAACGACAGGCAAGGGCCCTCGAATATCGCCATTGGACAATGGAACAGTGGTGGCGTGTAATGCGAATCCCGACTTCAGTTTTCTGGAGCTGATGGGAATGGCAGGTGGAATATGAAGCTATGGATCCTGGATATCAACAAGATTATGTGCGGGCAGGAGGTGCTTTCTCAAAGTCAGTATCAGGTAGCATTGTCCGACAGCAAGGATCAACCACAGGTGCCCGCTATGTGTTCACCATTAAGGACAAACTTAATCCCTTTCTGTCATCAGAGTTCCCTGACGTTTGAACAGCACAATGGAACATGTCACCGCTCCTTACTTGCATACTTGCACGCAGATGTCTTCAAGCACACTACAGCGAATTCTCGATCATGGCTTGGCTCATCAGATCACTTGATCTTGTCCCAGTCGACCACCTATGAGTTGCTGTCGATACCCATGAAAGGTCGACGAACCCAGCACCAAATACACAAAAACAGCTGTGTGCGGCACTGCGGGATGAGTGGAGCAAAATCTCTTGCGAATGATTCTAACATCTCCTAGAGTCCATGCCTCAATGTGTCAATGCAGTTTTGAGTTCTCGTGAAGGAACGACTTGCTTTGAATATTACATTCAGTGGCTTCCCATGACTAGTGGTCACTTGCTCTAATGTCATCCATATTATTCACCATAATAATACTCACCAGAGGTAGTTATTTTTAAGGTAATCGACATATTCATTCACTACACAACGAAGCAACGCTAACGCACCGTTTCGCATTTTGAGGGACGACGGCATCTGACTCCATGCTTAAATCATCAGTCATATGTAGCTGAAAATGAAAAGCTGCAACAATTAATTAAAGCCACTTGGAAGAAAACTTTCATTTTCATTTCAAATTATCAATAAGACGAGTATCCAAACGGTATCTTGAGACCCTACCATGGACGTTAAGGTACTTTCGACTGACACTTTAAACATGGACGTCAGATTATGAGAAATCACTCTCGAAACGCGCCGTTGTATGTTAACAGCACATTTTGTTTGTTCTGTAGCGATTTAAGGGGCAGATTTCCTGATTTTTGATTGCTCATACTTGAAAAGAGCAAGTAGCAAACTGAACCACTTTTTGGTATTGTTTTGTATTCCCCTATCTACGTACTGGGGACACCGATGGAAGCCTGAATGCATCTTTGGCCTAACTTTCAGGCAAGTACCTTTTCGCTCTTCACTTCAGAATAGCCTATTTCTGCATTAAAGGCGACGATTAGTACTTCTTTCGAAGGTCGCCATTTCTATTGCTCTTTGTGTAGTGCAGCTATTATGGTGTGTGAAGTTGCTTCAAGTCAATTGTTACGAAGTTATGAGCTGTTTTTTTTTTTATGCGAACTCCTTGTGATTCAGGAACGGTTGTAGTATCCAGAACGACACGTTATATGGTAACGTATGTGTGTTAATGTTCAGTGCTTAATAGCGAGTGATTTCCAGGCAAGCGTCTACTAACACATTTTCTACTGGGGCGATTACATCTGCAAAACTTGCTTTAGCCTCCATTTTCGAAGGTGTTTTCCTACTGAGAATTGCATATTCGATTAATTATAGATTGATAAAATACTTTGTTGTCTCTGTTTACGTTTCAGTTTGTCTTACCTGGAAGAGAGACTGATTCTATGCTCGCAGATTAGCTGCGAGTTCCATTCTGATATTAGGAAGCATTTGTATGAATCGTTAAGGCAATCTGTGAGATGTGTATCAGATTACAACCAGGCAGACCGTGAGAAGACGTCGTTTGGTCGTTCCTAATACCACTATCACGCTGTTTTGTAAGGTGATAATGGGATAATAGCCTGTCAGCTACCAAGCGAAGAACCTTAACTATGAAGCACAGGTGTAATACATGAATACGTCGTAAATCTGTAAAGGTGTAAAACTATCATGAAACGTGATAGTAATGGAGTCGAACTCTGGAAATCGTTCTGGACGCGGAAACTCTGGAGCCAGCATAGATACAGGTGGCATCTTCGTTGGCGATTAACGCGGATCCTCTACGACCTAATTCCTTTTCCCTATCTGCTCCTATTCCTCAAACATATCCGCATACTCTACACCTCCCGCCACCTTGATCCACCTAATCCCCTGGTTGCTCTTTTCCTCTCGAAGCTCCGCCCTCTGCTACGCCCTTACTCTACACCTCCTGCTGCCTTGATCCCCCTAATCCCCTGGTTGCTCTTTTCCTCTCGAAGCCCCGCCCTCTGCTACGTCCTTACTCTACACCTCCTGCTGCCTTGATCCTCCTAATCCCCTGGTTGCTCTTTTCCCCTCAAAGCCCCGCCCTCTGCTATGCCCTTACTCTACACCTCCTGCTGCCTTGATCCCCCTAATCCCCTGGTTGCTCTTTTCCTCTCGAACCCCCGCCCTCTGCTATGGCCTTACTCTACACCTCCTGCTGCCTTGATCCCCCTAATCCCCTGGTTGCTCTTTTCCTCTCGAACCCCCGCCCTCTGCTATGCCCTTACACTACACCTCCTGCTGCCTTGATCCCCCTAATCCCCTGGTTGCTCTTCCCCTCTCGAACCCCCGCCCTCTGCCACACCTTCATTGTTGTGTACCCTCCATCCCTACACGCTTCATCTCCTTTCCCAAGGTGGCTTCTGTCAACTCCCCCTTGCGGATGATGCCCTCACTCCCTCCATTTATTCCTCCTATCAACTCTGGTTCTCACCTCCTCCTCCTTTCCTCTGTCTTTTTCCCAGGCTCCCTCTTCCCCCCTTCCACCCTGTTTTTTCCCTGCCTACCCTCTCTCTGCCTCTCTTCTCTCCCCCGAGTCCCTTTGCGTTTCCTTCCTCCGTCTTTCCCCATTCCCTTTTGTGTCTGCCCTGGAACCCCCTTCTGAGTCCTCTCCCTCCGTCGGTCCCCCCCCCTTTCGTTTTTCCTCTCCTCCCCCCTTTCCCCCCCTCCATCTGCCCTTTCCTGTGGTGTGTCATCTTCGTGATGACTTCTTAGTGCAGTGTTTCCAGTGATTGCATGTTGTGCGTCTTTTCCAAAGTGTTTTGAACGGCCATCATACTGTCACTGGGTGTGATTTTTATATCTCTTGCGAACAGAAACCGGACTGCCGCCGTATTTTTTAATTGTCTGTCTACTATTTTCGCTGTCTGCTTCCTGTGTATTTTACTATCATCGCCGACCATTTGTTTTATGTTTTAACTTCCCACAATTTTCCGCCATTTTACAATTTACGTCACCGTTTTACCGTCTGCTTTTATTGTTTCTTATCTTCTGATGTTTTAAAAATTCTATAGGTTGAAGAGCAGCGTACTAAGCCGCTGCCAGCCCAATCGAAATCCAATAAAGGAAAAAAAAAGTTGGCGCTTAACTTCGGCTCGGGTGCCTGTGGCCGTCAGGCCTTAATAGGGACAGCACAGTGGGCACTCCAGGTTACTCACGCTATAGGTGCACTGCAGGATTGCGAGGCAAGTCATCAATCTTACTACAAAATACAAACACATACGCTTAACAAACAAGTCCTCCATGGTTTTGTTGAGAGTTATTCTTCTAGACTTAAAATAAAAACATTTTTCCCGTGACTCCTGCCTAGGTTTCCTCGAGATTTCTGCTGATTGTATGACAACTGCTGGAATTTGTACCTCTTCCCAGATATTTTAATTGAGAACCCTCTTGTTCCACATAAAGCTCGCTGCGATTTGCCTGAAAAAAGAAACTAGCTCTACAATCGGTCATATCTTAAATATTCCGGCCTTCTATTTAAGTTCAGCGAGAAAAAAAATGTACAGTTGGTGGTATACTGCCAGTGTCGCTGCTACTGCTCGGAGTGGTTATTGTAAGACGATATGCATTAATCAGCCAGAATATTATAGCCACCTTTGTCAGGGATAGCAGCGGCGACGCGTCGTGGCGTGGAAGTAATGAGGCCTTGGTAAGTCGCCGGAGGGAGTTGGCACCACATGTGCACCCACAAGTCACGTAATTCCTGTAAATTGTGGGGAGAAGCGCGCTGAGCTCTGATGAATTATGTGTTCGATCGGGTTGAGATCTGGCGAGTTGGTGGCCACCGCATCAACTGGAACTTTCCACTGTGTTCCCCGAACCACACCACCATACCCCTGGCCTTGTGACATGGCCCATTATCTTGTTGAAAAGCGCTACTCTTATCGGGTAACATGATCGTCGTGAAGGACGTGGTCTGCAACCAGTGTACGATACTCTCTGGCCGTCATGGTGTCTTGCGCAAGCTCCACTGGACCAATGGATGCCCACATGAATGTTCCCCAGAATATAATGGAGCCGCCGCCAGCTTGTCTCCAGCCCGCAATACAGGTGTCAAGGGGTGTTCCCCTGGAACATTTTTCGCGCCCTTCCCTCGGCATGGCGAAGGAGGTATCGGGAATCATCAGACCATGCAACACTTTGCCACTGCGCCACTGCCGATAGTCAAATGACAATTTCAGTCGTAGTTGCTCATGTCAAGGTGTTAACGTTGCCACATGATGGGCCGTCGACTGTGGAGGCCCTTCGTTTGGTGTGTGCACTTGTACTCTGCCTAGCATTAAAGTTTGCTAGTTCGCCTCTTGTCCTGTTTTACCAGTCCGCCCAGCCTACGACGTCCGACATATGTAATGATGGGTGGCCGTCCAACCCCACGACATCTGCACATGTTTTAACCTTGGTTTAAAAATGGTTCAAATGGCTCTAAGCACTGTGGGACTTAACATCTGAGGTCATCAGTCCCCTAGACTTAGAACTGCTTAAACCTAACTAACCTAAGGACATCACACACATCCATGTCCGAGGCAGGATTCTAAACTGCGACCGTAGCGGCAGCGCGGTTCCGGACTGAAGGGCCTAGAACCGCTCGGCCACAGCGGCCAGCACCTTGGTTTTGCCACCCATTGAAGACACTAACCACTCTCCTCGAACACCCGACTACTCATGCAGTTCCCATCATGCTCGTGCCGATCCTTCGGGCCATCACAATCTGTCCTCGGTCAGACTCAGACAGATCAGGCGCCTTCCCCATTCCACAAACGGGCAGCACGCTCGCTGAAGCTACAGCCACCGTGCGTGTGTCTGACTAGCAGTCATCCTCTCCAGGTGACGCTGCTATTTCCTGGTCGGGTTAGTATCGATCGTACGTCGGTGGTCACAATTTTGTGGCTGATAAGTGCAAGTGCGCTTCAAGACTCTGAACATTCTTACAAGTGATTGTCCTAGACAGACGACGGTCTGCTGTACCAACAGAGTGTATCACTGGACTTCATAGTTTCGTTGCAGTATCCAAAGAATTATGTATACGTGTTGTAACCAGTCGGTTACTTTCTTTCCGTACTTGAGAGTTTAAAAAAAAGCTGACTGTACCGGTTGAAACGATAAAAGTGGATGGTTCAAATGGCTCTGAGCACTATGGGACTTAACATCAGAGGTCATCAGTCCCCTAGAACTTCGAACAACTTAAACCTAACTGACCTAAGGACATCACACACATCCATGCCCGAGGCAGGATTCTAACCTGCGACCGTAGCGGTCACGCGGTTCCAGACTGCAGTGCCTAGAACCGCTCGGCCACTTAGGCCGGCATAAAAGTGGAATAATGGTGAGAATATAGGAACAAGAAGTGGTTGAGCACTATCAAAATTTTAAAACTTGAAGCATCACATATGTAGCAGTGATCTGCATTTAAACGTACTCAGTCAAGCCGTGAAATACTATATGATATCGGTACTACAGTTTGAGAACGATGTGTGAAAATTAAGGCTTTTATAAATAGACTAGTCCCTTTTACATGTCACTGGTCCGCTGAATCTTCAAAATCTCATTATTGGATCGGGTGAAGAATGCTTCGTCATGCCGGTAAAAACTTCACCTTCAACCAAACATAAAACAAAGCTTATTTAGCCAGAAACTTCCAAACGGAAAATTAATATTAATGTTTCATCGAAGCAAAGATAGATGGAAAACATGGACCAGAACAGAGAAGAGTTTCATGGTTACAGAATCCCAGACGGTAACTCGACAACAAAGACCTTAAAGCCGCCAAGTGTAAGGAAACAGCACTCAGACAGGAAGTTCATGAATAAAATAAAGTAATAATGACTTCGTCAACTCATCGAAATCTGATTAAACTAGTTAGTGCCGGTTTTTAATGAAATTTCCTTAAAACTGAGATACTTGATATTTTTCTAGCTGGCCTCGTAACAAGAGTTTCAACTACACCTACAACTTTCGGTGTCATAACCACCTTTGCGCTGTTCATCATCGCTTTTGTATGTCATTAACCAATCAGTCGATAGCATAATTGATAGTTTAAATGATTTAGTGTTTCCTACAGCTGTCATTTTGTTCTGTGTTAATTGTGCGATTCTTTCGCTCTTAGACCTTTATAATGAATGTTCACAAAAATTCATCGATTTCACATCGTGCAATACAAGTCTCTGCACTTGTGTATATTTAAATAGCAATCGCCGTTATTGAGCTTGTGAGAGCAAGTGTCGTAGTTATCCTAAAATTAAAACCACTTGCAGAGATTTGTGTGGCATAACGTGACATCAATGAATGTTATGTAAAAATACTGATAATGGTCTAAGACACAAATTACTATACAACAAATTAAGGAAAAAAATCAAGGAGATATTCGAAGCTGATAAACGGTCATGTTGTGCTGGTGGATGTAACGGCCACTTTACATTCCATTTTTAGAAAGAAAATATTGACGATCATCGATTACTGACAGTATTGTTACTTTACTGGTGTGGTTAAGATTTCTTTTCAGAAAATTTACTGCTACACACTTTATTCGTGACCAACCACTAAAGTGAAGTATTAAGGTCAAGTCAAAGAAAGAAGAAAGCGATAGGCACAGAAGTTTACTTCGGGAAATGATCTAGTTTTTCCAGAAATTGATGGTATTCCTTGCTTTTGCGTTATTTAAATCCATGAAACTGCGTGCAAAACCTAAGTTTCTTTTCCACTTAGCACCCTCGGTAGATATTACTATACTATCTGCCCAGATCGTCTTTATTAAGTAAACAAAGAGTCCAGAGACATTTCATTACACCAGTACAATCCGACGTATCACTGTGTCAGCCAGATTTAGTAGAATTAGTCCTACATGATCGTGTTTACTTGGTTAGTAACGACTATAAAAATATTAAGATACTGGTGACCCCAAGAAGCTGCAACTAAATTTTGGGGTAAACTTGTTTATAATTTATTTACAAGGGAAAGAAATTTCCGAACCAACAACGGTGGAAATTCGACCCATCGAGTTACTGATGAACCACTTAACTGAATTACTCACATCACTAGAACAAACGTAAACTTTGATTGTGATTTATTAAAGCAAGAACAGTAAGTCGTGTGAAACAATATCTCCGTGTTCTTTTTTCCGCGTTAGTTTTTCTCATACCACATTTTCAACAAATTTACTAACAAAATTGCATTGATTATTAAAAAGTCTGTGGTAGAACGAAAGATGGTGCCTCATAAATCATCCCAATGTTTCTGAACGCACTTGCCATACACATCCACTTTCCGTTTCATAGCAACAACGACTCCCACACGAATGGTGCAGTTTTCGAGCTGCCTGTAATTATTTCAGAAACCAATTACTCTGACGAGAATTGTGTTTTTCATTAATTAAGGGCCGGAGGGGAACATATTTGAATAACAGAGAGGTGAAATTGTTTCCTCGTAGTTTGTAGATTGATACATGTCCATGTCAACTGCGCATAATATTTTGGAATGATAATTGCATGTCTTCCTCTATATCTTTTTTCATATTATCCCTTTCGGCTTGATTAAATGTGACACGACTTTGTCTCTACGGAAGATGAAACAATAATTACTGTAGAAAATTAGTATTATAGAAAAACGGAACAAAACTCATACAAAGTTCGCAGTATTTTATGTAAATTCTCCGTCTCGTCCAATACCGTTTAGTTGAATCGTGTGGCTTTAAAAACGAAACATACGTGGTTTGAAAGGAACAAGGACAAAACTGAAGGTTATGGACGCCGTTATATGTCTGTCAAACTGTTATTGTCTACAAAATAATAACATTTAACAGAGGTAGAGGCGGAGTTAAGTAAGGATCATTATTTCTTTGAGACTACATGTCATAAAATGTACGACTAAAAATGAAAGGCACAATGAGGTGGATACACATGGTGATTTTGAAAATGCATACTATTCCTGGATGGACCATTTCTGTCTAGAATTGCAGTGTTTCTAGGCTAGAGGGAATTTTATTTTCACCATGCAGCAGGCAGTAAATTCCAGGCAACATTCACAACATCCACACCACTAATATGTGAGCTATGCACATAACAAGGCTTGGTGACCCCCAGCCGTTAGTACCGGTTCAGCCTCGATTTTGAACAATGGATTAATTTTAATAGTCTCATAGGATCAGTAGTTCTTCCACCTCAGTTCTTAACACAGACACTCAGATTCCGCTGCTGGATGCTTTTGCCACAACGACGTGTCATGTGACTGTTATTTGAAGATTTTTCCAGTCTACGTCCTTGATACAATGCTGACGCACTTCGACAACCTCTTCCTTGGTCGATGGATGGACCGAACCGGTTCAGTTACAAGATTCGCCCGATCACAAGATCTAAACACTTCACACTTACATCTGTAAGACCACGTGAATTATATTCGCGTTTGTGGACCCTGTCTGGCATATATATGAACAACATATAAAATCATCTGTAACGCCATAAGGAAGATTGCAGGTGAATTTGGCTTCGAAGCAGTCTATGTCGCGATGCGTGTTTGGATGTCTGCTGGTCTCACGTCGTCGATCACCTTTGATCTGCTGTAAGGAGTGATTCCGTGACTATTATACAAACTCCCAGGGACGATGGAGAAGAAAAAAATGTATCCGTTTGAGGTAAGAGACGCTGGTCCTGAGACGACCGAGTCGAAAGTTATAAGCAAAAATCGTCTTGAGATCTCTGACAGTGGAAGTCTTCTACTGAAAGGTCTTTACTTTCCATATTTTGGAAGTAGGTAGTCTGAAACAAAACAAGAAAAACGTGCATACCTTAAGAGCTATGAGTACTTGCTCATCTTTGCTACAGTGAAGCACACCTCTTCTACTGAACAAGTGCTCATAGCTCTTAAGGTATGCATTTTAGAGACCATCTTTCCGGGACATTATTTTCTTCTTTTGGCCCACAGTATCTCCTCCCAGAATATGGAATGGAAACCGCTTGCAGTATAACTCCACCGTCTTATGAATCAGAACGAATTTCGCTTATAACTTTCGGCTCGGTGGTTTCGGGACCAGGGTCCCCTTGACACGTTTATCCTTCAGCATCATCCTCGAATGTTTGCAACATCATCAAGAAGTCGCACTGTACTGTGTATAGTATAAATGAATAGAATGGTCTTTAACATGGAAACCATGCGTTTATAATATAGGCCTATGTTCACTAGACGATTTTTTACAGTTTTACTAATCGTCTCCTGCAATTTGTCCCCATTGTGATGAGCAATTGTTTGTAGCTTCGCCATCATCGTCACTGCAGCTTTTACCAGATCTGAAAACAACTCCAAATGATCTATTTAAGTTACCGTGGTATTCATTCAGTAACATTGCCAGTAAAAATATCCAACGTTAGAATAAGTATATATTTACTAAGATGGTATCTGTTCTTTCGGACATGTCCGAAAGAACAGATACCATTTTAGTGAATATATATAGTTAAGGCTCACCGGCCACTTGACCATCTTCTTCTTCTGTGCGAATGCACAAACAGTGCCCGAACTCTTACGGGAATCGGCAACGCGCCGTGAGTAATGAGTATAATGGGCGGGGGCACTACGAATGTCGTGCGGGACAATACTTTGAGAATGCGGGTTTCGCGGGAGGCGTGCCAGAGATAAATCCCTGCAGTCGCGCTATGCTACGTGTTCTCGGTGGCTCAGATGGATAGAGCATCTGCCATGTAATCAGGAGATTCCGGGTTCGAGTCTCGGTCGTGGCACACATTTTCATCTGTCACCGTTGACGCCTGTAAGCAGCTAAGGGTGTTCATTTCATTGTAATTTCGTTATAATAAGTTCCACAAACTCCAGCTAAATCTACATGTGTGACCGATCCCGATCTGAATTAATGTTTGTACTTGTATTTATTTTAAACCTAAAATTCTGCCACCAATGTTTGTCCTCTGTTACTTTTTTCATTTCCCAGTATTTCCTATCAACATAAAAATGAATTTGTTTCGAAAGAAAAATAGCCCACAGTTGCACTAATTATGTTTATACTAAATCTTGAGCATGGTTTCAACTATAATAATATAGCTTACTTCAGAAGTCATAAGCTTTTAAAAATGAAAAACGTCTTAGCCCAGCGGCTGCGTCACTATCAATAAAATAAAATAGCTTCAACAGACATGAGCCTGTTTCGATCATAAATAAAACTACTTATGGCACCGTATGTCCTCCGCCACTACATTTGTTATACTATCCGCAGTCTGAAAGGAGGCTGAGCTAAGTTGGAGGAAGAAGGCACACAGATTAATAAAACGGCTGCCGAACATTAAGTAAGCAACATTCATTGTATATAAAAGGAATGCTCGGGTGGCAACTTATTTAAGTTTTTGGTGCTTGAGGTGAAGTATAACAAACCACCACATAGCCCAAGCCAACCGCATACACTTCAGCTCTGAAGGGAAATTATGTTAGAATACAGGGTTTGTAGCCAAAAGAGTGGGGAATAATATCGTGTATTGGACTCCAGAAAATGAAATGTGTTGCATTACTTATTGAACACGCCTTGAACTGCTTTGCAGTTACATCTGTCAAGAGCTTTGAAATCGTATGTGTTGATTTTTTCCTATATAGCAGTTAGTCTGAAGCATTTTTGAGTGAGTTATTACATTTCAGGGGTGAGAGTTTTTTCTGTAAATTCTTGTGTTCAGGTAAGCATCTACCCAGTACTGGTACGAGGTAAGATGAATTTGTTGTACAGTTGATTGTTTGCGAGCCCGGGGCTCTGGAGGGGCTCAGCAGACTCGGCTTCTTGACTGGTTTGGGAGAGTCAAGATATAAAGATGATCAGCGTCGCCAGAGATGGGAAATCCCAAAGCTGGGAACCTGGGCAGCTGTTACACACGTGGTCTTTGTGTGGGAGGTGCATCAAAAGTGGCGGAGTGTCAGAAAAGCTGAAAGATGGCTTCTTACTGCTCTTTGAGAATCTACGATGATAATTTACAGTAGAGTATTATAAAAAATCTGAATGCATTTGCAGTCTCAGAAAAATGAGGCGCATCCAATGAAACAACAATATATTCAGTATCTCTGAAACTACTTAATACTGCATAGTGACGAGACATTTTCACCATGAACCCCTGAATTAACAACTTTTAAACGCTTTATGTGATTTCAACAAACAATGTCTCAGATGATAGCACTGCACGATATCAATCATGGTAGGAAGTTACTCTTATGTAACTATTTTTTATTGAGGTCTTTTATGTCTTTTTTGTTACACAAATATTTGGCAGAATATCGTATTCTTTGAAGTTAACCAGCATATGAATACGGCATACATTTTGTCATACTTGAGTAGTTGTTTAATAAACAGTTTATTATTTCTCCAGTAACTTTACTTAAATGTTGAGCGCAAGTGCTTTTAAAAGTGGTAAATTACATGTGTTAGCGAACATCACAATTGAAAAGGAAACAAAAAGACGTTTCTATCAAGAAGGCATAAATAATTGCCTAAACAATATTTAGCAACAATTCGTTGTCATTTATCATGAGGACACTTGCATATGAGTGCTGGCTTATTTATTTATGAATAAACCTTTATTTATCGTTATTGTAAATGATCTGTGTGTGACCAAATGTTATAACATTTCTTTATTTAAAGATTGTTGTAATATATTTGTTTGGTAAGGGAAGTGGTCAAGTTGAGCCAAATCATGTCTGTAGAGCTTAAGAATGATGAATGTTTGGTGAGGATTGTCTTCAGCCAATGGAAAAGCAGATAGTAGTAGGACACTGGGAGAGCAAAATGGAGACTGGGATTTTTCGAGTGAAGAGCTCAAGGGAGCGATTTTGGACACTTGCAGGTCCATTCTAGAAGAAAGTAGACCTGTCTGTTGTATTGTGTGGTTTTTAATGGGGTGGATGATAGATTCTGCCTGGTGAATGGCTACGATACTTTAATTTCTCAAGGACTTTGTATTTCGACGCGTCTGAATGTACTCGAGCGTAGGAATAAGTTTTTCCACTTGTGTTATGGAACTGGGGATAGACATATTGTGAGTTATTGTTCTTTGTATCAGGTACTTTTATTTGTGAATCTTATGTTGATCTCTGAACTGTTTTCAGCTGCTGACAATTTCGTATATTGTGATTACAAAATTGTCTTAGTTTTCACACATCTTTCATGATTATTTAGTGGGGGATTTTGCTACCATTTTCTTAGTGCTCTAAGACATGCTGAATGGAATAAAATGTAAATTCATTATCTGAGATGTTCTTTCTTGAATAAACATTATTCAACGTATTTCTCTGTCATCAACATCAATCACAAGAACCATTTTTATAAAATTATTCATTTAATTTTTATTTTATATTTGTGTATATTTTATTAACTTGCAGTTCTAGCCAATGCATAGACTATTTGACAGCACGAACACAGTTACGGGTTATTATTTGCAGCGAAATAGGTGCAGGGCACGAAAGCAACGTGCGCGGCTCGACCCTATGACTATATTGAGCTATTCTTTTTAAACAGGCCGTGCATAGCCCAAGTGCCCAAAGTACGAGTAACTGCAGGTAAAGACGCAACTGATTTGCTCATATGGGATGCTGTTTGGAAGAGCAACTACAATGGCGATACTCTTTAGGGGGTTACATAAAGTAGGATTTTGAACTGGTAGGGAGCTAAGGCCTGGGAGTACTAACATGCTGAATGGAATAAAGTGTAAATTCATTATTTGTTTACCACAAAGGCCTATTTTACAAGTACTCTCAAAACTGATTCGCCTCACAGGAAATCTTTTGATAATAAGGATTAAAAAACTAAAAAGAAATATAATTCTGTGCGATGTAAAAGAATTGAACAAAGATTTTCACAAAGTTCTAGTAAGAAACAGTAAAAACTAGCTGCCTCTTAAGGTGCTATACACGTCTGTGAAACAGACTGTGAAAACATAAATGATAATAACTTTTAAGGGCAACAAATAACAGCTGTCTGTAAAGCAGACACAACAGTACGTTCAGAACTTATCAGTGTATATGACTGACACCATTAATGCACAAAAGTTGAAAAGAATGAGAAATTCTACACATCTGTGAAACAGACTGTGAAGCCATTAATCCATGTTTTTTGAAACAGAACATTTCAAACACGTCTGTGAAGCAGACGAAGTAGAATTTTTTTGATCGCTATTAAAACAAACAGGGAAAACAATCAAATGTTTGAAAAAGAAATGAAGTATACATGTCTGTAAAGGAGACAAAGCAGGATGTTTATAATAAATATTTCAATGAAATATAAATTACGTATGTTCGTGTGGCAGACCGAGCAGAAAGCTGTAATAGAATTTAAACTTTTCAATTATTAAGAAGAGCTTTCATTTTAGGAGCCTAGGCGGTTTCTCGATTCAGAATAGACTCTAAAACATACAGCAACGAAAATCAGGCAACAAGTGAAAGACCACACAGACCTCTCCCCAACCACGGCGGAAACAGAGCACAAGTGTTAAACTTGAGTGGAAGTGTTTAACTTTAGGAACACAATATACCAAATTTACAAATGGACGCACCAACACTGGAAAGTGTGAATTACAATCAAATGACCTTCAGAATGCTGATCCACATTTGATGTATCGGCAACACTACGGCCAGTAAAATCATCGAGCGAGAACCACAAAGGATGCTTGATGGTGACAAAATAGGATTGTCTCACGAACCGCCCCTAACACATTAACGGCCGCCATATGTGGAGTTCACCAGCCAGAAGTCAATCATGAGCGATGTAGGCTACACGTCTACCAAACAAGGCAGCAAGGAAATCGCCAAAACGAACTACAGCGTTTAACCCTGAAACCATGCAGACAGAGTAAGGTCGCAACCTAAAAATCTTCAGGCTTTGTTCAAAGGGCAGGAATGGGCTGAAATTGTAATGCCTACTAAGGGTCAGCAAGAGATTGGAATGGTTCAAATGGCTCTAAGCACTATGGGACTTAACATCTGAGGTCATCAGTCCCCTAGATTTAGAACTACTTAAACCTAACTAACCTAAGGACATCACACACATCCATGCCCGAGGCAGGATTCGAACCTGCGACCCTAGCAGCAGCGCGATTCCGGACTGAAGCGTCTAGAACCGCTCTGCTAAAGCTGCCGGCAGCAAGAGATCACGCGGAATTTAACGCCTAGGAAAACGCCGTTCTACCGACTCGTTTCCGGCCAAATGGGTGGTGGAAAGATGGTAACTAATGCTAAACAATAAAATGTGTGGAGTCCTCGACATAAGTACTAAAAAACTTCCGTTGCGTTTCGGTTATACGATAAATCAATATTTGTTGTCGATCAAACAGTTCACGTAGGGATTACACTCATGAACCACTTATATTGAACCTATCACGTGGAAAATGTTTGGGAAGGAGAACCAAAGACTGCGTTTTAGTAGCAGAACAATAGGTGGAACAAATCTGCTAAAGACACTGTCTACACAACGGTTCACCGTCCTCTTTCGGAGTATTGATGTGCGGTGTGTGGTCCTTACGATACAGGATCGACGGAGGACATCGAAAAAGTTGAAAGAAGGGCAGCTCGTTTTGTGTTATCGAGAAATCCGGGAGAGATTGTCACGAATATGGTAGGGGAGTTGCGGTGGAAATAGTCAAAAGAAAGAGCACTGATGAAAACCCCGTTGAATTCTCATATACCAAAAACACACTCACAGACAAATAAAAACGGTTTTCGCTGTGGCGAGATATTTTCAAGAAATTTTAATCACCAATATTCTCCTCCGAATGAGAAAATAATTTTTGACTCCCACCTACAGAGGGAGAAGTTAACCAATCAGGCCGTTGTGCGCGCAAATTCAAGCGGCCCACCAGATATAAAGTCGGTGAATAAATTCGTAACGTTTGTGTTTTACATGTTGGTGTTCCAGTTGCTATGGGTCTGTCTGTCGCTTGAAGTTTTTAATTTGAGTCTACATATTGTCATTTTACCATTTGGAGGTAGTGAGTGGAGCTGTGGACACTAGAAAATGGAGTATCAAGTGGAAAAATCGGAACATTTTCGAGATATTCCTCTGAGTTCAACAGAGGGGCGACGGCAACGGAGACAGAAACATTTACACCGTTTATGCGGATAATGCCATTAGACAGAGCACGAAAAGAAAATAGTTTTCTGGATTTAAGGAGGCTCGTTTTGACATTTGTGACTCTCCACGTTTAGGAAGACCTTTGAGGTTGGATGAAGATAATTTAAACGGATTAATTCACAATGATCCACGCAAGTGTACTCGAGAGCTGGCAAATATGATGAACTGTGATTATTCCGCCGTCGTGTGACGCTTGCATCCAATGAGGAAGGCCCAAAAGTCTGGTGACCAGAAACCGCGTGCTGTGAGCTAAAATCACAAAAATCAACGGTTGGCCGTGCATCTCTGCTTGCTCGTCATCAATTGGCTCGTGAGCGAACATTACTATCCCGTATCATTCCAGTGACGAGAAATGGAGTCTTTATGCTAACAAAAGTGGAAAAATAGAATGGTTGTGTGCAAACAAAGCATCAACTCCCCATACAATGATCTGCACGCTTCCACAAAAGATGTTATGCATCTGGTGGAACAGCGGCGGTGTGATGTAGTTGTGGTGTCACCGCCAGACACCACACTTGCTAGGTGGTAGCCTTTAAATCGGCCGCGGTCCGGTAGTATACGTCGGACCCGCGTGTCGCCACTATCAGTGATTGCAGACCGAGCGCCGCCACACGGCAGGTCTAGAGAGACTTCCTAGCACTCGCCCAGTTGTACAGCCGACTTTGCTAGCGATGGTTCACTGACAAATTACGCTCTCATTTGCCGAGACGATAGTTAGCATAGCCTTCAGCTACGTCATTTGCTACGACCTAGCAAGGTGCCATTATCATTTGTTATTTATCTTGGGATGCATGTACAGTCAGACCGCTGTTCACCAATTATGGATTAAAGTTAAGTATTTCAGCAGCTACGTACTTTTCTTGATAGTATAATTACTTTACCTGTTCCAGACCTCACGCCAGACTGCGTGAGCTTAAACGCGTGCCTTTCGGCTTCCTCCAAACCCCGTGAATCGGCTCTTGCCAATTCACAACAGTAGTATGAATTGCTTCCCCAAGGTGGAACCTTCACTGCTGACTTTATTGCAACAACAGAGATGTCTAGCAGACGCAACCAAACACAGCGATCAGGAAGACTGCATGAAATTTCGCTACTCTATGATAACGTCCGCCCGTGTTCTGCAGTACTGACAAAAACACCATACATAGCGTAGATAAGAGTACACGAGACTACTAAGTCTTTGAAATTACAATTAAATCAATACAATAGCTGCTGACGGGCGTTGATATACATCAACTGGGACAGTTGAAAATGTGTGCCCCGACCGGGACTCGAACCTGGGATCTCTTGCTTACATGGCAGACGCTATATCCCTCTGAGCCACCGAGGGCACAGAGAATAGCCGCGGCTGCAGGGATTTATCGCCGGCACGCTCCCCGTGAGACCCACATTCTCAACTTACCGTCCTCACATTACGTTCATAGTGCCCCTACCATTATATCCATTACTCGCGGCAGACAATCGACCAAGTCCCGTAAGAGTTCAGGCAAATCGTGTGCATCCGCACTTCATACTAAGTCTTTGGCTCGTTTTCGATTCTTACTGCCGCCCATCGTAAAATTTTTTATTGCTTTCTTGTTCGGTTTTAGGAAATTGAATGAAGAGCACGTTTGGCAACACGTGGGCAGCATGACTTTGTGTGCACAGCGGCTCGATTGGCTAACTTCAATGCTAAAAGACTAGTAACAATGCAACGTATGGAATTTTCTTTTCAGATATTATTTCTCAGCACAACAGAGCCTGTAACAGCCTAAAAAACTTTTGATACTCTTTCCGACCACCATGCAGATTAACCCTCTAACGCTAAGGTGAAGTTTCCTGACATAAACGGTAAGGTGGGGTTGGATCAGACCCCACCCTCCAAATATCGATTTTTCGGGGTAAAATAAAAAGTGAATAATGGGAAAAAGTCTTATTATCAATACCGGAGGTCCATAGGTTGCTGAGAACATCTCATCTACACTGAACATAGAATTTTTTAGGACACCACTCATGAAGAGAAGGCCCATCAACCCTTTTATTTCAACGCTCTCTGTTGGTGAATGAAACCACTGGACCGTATTGTACTTTTGCCTAGATTTCTCGATTTCAAGATTTGTGTACAAAACAATTTTTTCTATAATTTTTGAATCTATAAATAATAAAAATATTTCCAATTCACTAGTGACCCCCCTTGCTTCCCCACGTGGACCAGGGAGATGAGTAATAATATTGACGCTAGTGTCCTAGTAAATTTTGAATGGATGGGTTTGTTGGTCCACATTGTCTCTATGTCTTTACCTAGCTCAAAATTTCTCTTATCATCTACATCTGACTGAGAATTATCAAACTCGACTGCTCCTGCCGCACAATGAAATACATCATCCTCGTCATCAGTATTAGGTAATACATCATCCTCGGTTTCTGAACAGTTTTCTGCATCGATATTGTCGCCATCCTCTGACTCAGCCTCCTGTCGGAGAAACTCGTTGTATATCGCCTCAGGAGTTCTAAGGAGTTGATGCGCCGTTTTAGTAAGATACTAGAAGAGAAAACAAAACTTGGTGTAATATAAACATCAATATGGGGTTGAATCCTCCCCACAAAAGAAACTAATAAGTGTGACGTAAACAGTAAGGTGGGGTCGGATCCAACCCCAGCGCGGGTAATGTAGGTTTCGGATAGAGAGGGTAGCTGCAGGTCACTCACCAGACTGACGTGGCCTCCTCGGCGTTCTCGGGACGACTGGCTGGTAGGGTAGCTGGAACCACAGCGCTCTCAGAAAATGGAGTGGGGAGTAATAAACAAAACAGACTCGCTGGGGTCGGATCCAACCCCAACCTTACCGTTAGAGGGTTAAAAGTACCCTGCAATGTTGCCGCTGGCGCGATACAGGAAGATGGCCGAGCAAAATTCGCGTGACGAAGGGAGAGGCAGAGAGGGTCCAGAGCGACGCTTCCGACCCCGCACCGGCGGACGGCGCGGCAGAAGCCTTCCAGAGCAGCGTTGTCGGAAGCGGCGGCCACACACGGTGGTTAATCAATACGCAGTACGGGGCAGTGCGGAGCGCGTAGGTAGCGGCGAGTAGGCAACCCGCCCACCGCCCACCGCCCACAGCGCGCCTCGTCAATAATAAAAGAGCCCCGCCCGCTGCAGAGCACACTGGCTGGCTAGCCGGCCTCGGCCGCTCTCCAGCCGCAGCCGCCTCCCTCCTGGAAACACCCACTGCAGCCGCTGCACAGGCCACCGCGGATACACATCTGCTACAGCCGCGGGTCACCATTGTTCCCTGAAACGAACCTAAACGTCTTTGGGATAAGTTGTGAGAGGTGCTTAATAGGAATTTTATAGCAATTTTCCGAAAAAGAAATTGGTCCGGTTCCTCAAGACAGCTTGCAGAAGATGGTGATAATAGGGTTGTTGGTCTGCGTGACATCGAGATGTTTCACATCAATACTAAAATATGATGAAACTAGAGTGATCAAAACCGCTTCAGATTAAAAAACTAAAACACACACACACACACACACACCAGCAGTAAAACCTCTTCCTCTTTAACTGAAAAGAGAGACTAATACAGGGTAGGCAAAATAAAACTGCCCCTGCAAATACATTTTTTATGCAGCTTAAGAAAGGCAACCTGAGACGCCCCCTAAACCCGCTGGGCAGAACAGGTAATAAGATTGTGGAAAGGGAAATGGCCCTGAGCACTATGGGACTTAACATCTGAGGTCATCAGTCCCCTAGAACTTACAACTACTTAAACCTAACTAACCTAAGGACATCACACACATCCACGCCCGAGGCAGGATTCGAACCTGCGACCGTAGCGGTCGTGCGTTTCCAGACTGAAGCGCCTAGAACCGCTCGGCCACACCGGCTGGCTGAGGGCCATAATCAAACTTCAAAACTTCAAAATATATTACCATAATCTTTAAAGGCAGAAGACCGTAGTGTCTAAGCTTCAAAGAAATTACAATGAAATGAACACCCTTAGCTGCTTACAGGCGTTGACATACGTCAACGGGGACAGATGAAAATGTGTGCCCCGACCGGGACTCGAACCCGGGATCACACATTTTCATCTGTCCCCGTTGACGTATGTCAACGCCTGTAAGCACCTAAGGGTGTTCATTTCATTGTAATTTCATTCTAACGAGCTGCATGGCCACCGATAGCTTCAAAGCCCGTTGACTTCGAGCATAGGCAGTGGTTACATTAATGTGACTAGGCTATGTATAACTCCAAAACTAGAATAGTTAACGTAAATATGCAAGTGTTGCAAACTTACCTACGTCATTAGGAAATTAATGACGGTATTCACTACACTCAATGCGGTAGGGAATGTATTATAAAAGTGAACCGAATGTTCTAAATGAATTGAATAATTAGGAATAATATACAGTTATATTAAGTTCGTGAGATAATAGATTTTCGATGGTAAATATTATTATAAATCACTTAGAAGTACGGTTTCAAAAATGGCTCTGAGCACTATGGGACTCAACTGCTGTGGTCATAAGTCCCCTAGAACTTAGAACTACTTAAACCTAACTAACCTAAGGACATCACACACATCCATGCCCGAGGCAGGATTCGAACCTGCGACCGTAGAAGTCGCACGGTTCCGGACTGCGCGCCTAGAACCGCGAGACCACCGCGGCCGGCGAAGTGCGGTTTCACAACAGGTTCTGCTAGGCGCTATATACAACACCGCCGCAGTTTCAAATACAGGTAAATTGCTTAATTTCGACAATGAGGCCTATAGAGATGGAACCCAGATAAATTTTACTGTGAAAACGGAAGCGACGATATCAGAGCAATCGTCTTCGTGATTCCCTAACACATAAAGCAAGACGGCTCAACAGAAATGTAACGGAACTAGTGAGTGGATAGGCTAGGAGGAAGTGGGTCTGAAATTCCTTTGAACAACTATTTATTACAATCTCAAAAACAACAAACATTTTAAAAGCCCAAGATCGCCAGCAAAAGAAATAGTTGGCATAATACTTGACACAATAAATGATACACAACTTAAAAAGTGTATTCCAATGAGGTATGTCAGTTGAACGTATAACTGAATGAGCTGAACGCCCGAACTAGTACACAGATAAATGATTTTGAGAATGCACCACCTTAAATCACGAAAAATTCAACACTCCATTCATGAACAAGACTGCCACAAAAGTTCTATATCCAAGGCAGCCCACACTACTTGTTTGTTTACCAAACGCATTAAATAGCACTGGTACGATAACCAGACCCAGCTCCCGCTAAAGTACATCGGCTAAGTGTTTCAGCAGCGCCCAACAAGTTCCACTACCAGCAGGAAGTCTTTCTCAATCACTTGTAAAAACAAAGTTCCATGGCAGCGGCACTGACACCAGTACCGATCAAACTTAATACGGCTGTGCGGTGAGCGGTTTCCCGCAGAGAGGCGAGCCGACTCATTGACCCTCGCATACGGACAGCTGGATCACAAGAAGACGGCGCCTCACTCCCACGGCTCCCGACGAGGCGACTCTTGATGACTTAATCTCGGCATAAGCAGGAAGTGAGTTTCATACGAGATGTTTGGTGTCGACCAAGAGGCCGAGTTGTGACTGGCATCTGTGTAAAGCTTTTCTTCCTGTTTCCTACTCTGGGTGCAGGAATTATCATGTGATAATTTTCTTCCAGTTGAAAGCTATTGTTAGTCGTTTTTCTTTTTGAATTAGCTTTCGATCCACACCAACTCAGCCATCTCAATAGGAAAGTCAATTATGCCGATACGATTGTAAGGACAACACAACACCCCTCCACCAGCCGAGAAAATCTGCGATCCGGCCGGGAATGTGACCTGATTTCTTTCGCTAAGCCATCAGCCGCGCTGACCGTTCAGCTACCGAGGCGGACGCCTGAGTTTTTTTGTCGTATATTGCAATAAATGTGTTTGCTAAGCAGGAGAGACAGAAAATAAATATCGTAGTAACTGAGTAGCCAAACACAAAAGTACAGCTCTAAGGACGAGAACGTGGAGCACAAATAGATAAAATCTAAAAGCGTTGAACAATAAGCCTTTGGCCAGTTGATGCGAAGCAAGGTTGTGAGAACTGGATCTACCGTGGCTCAGTATCCACGTTAGGAACTTATTATGAAACCAAAGAGCTCCTAATAAAAAACTGAAGCGAAATCATATTCAGTTAACGAAAGCAATGTGAGAAGCGTTCAGTGAAAGTGAAAGTAAAGTTTTACCAACTTGTAACGCGATCTGTCATCTGGAGAAAGTTTTGCACAGTATCATTCCACATTCAAATAGTGACAGAGGTTAACTACGCATCAAAAGTAGCAAATTGAATTCAATTACTGCAAATTTTGTTCACAAGAATCTTCATATGGGGACAAACTAAACGTAACGAACGTCTCTGTACAAAACTAACGTACACCTGTCTCAGTTCTAAAGAAGCTATAAGGTACGAGGGCATATGAAATAAAAGAGACGGCATCCCCTGAGACCGCGTCTGAATAAACTTTAAAAGTTTGCTTTACCAAAGGTACAAGTAGAGACGATACTCAGTCATGTGCAGGAAATAATGCGTACTCTTGACAAGGTAACGAGCAAGGCTTGGTAACACAAGACTGACTGTTATAAAAATCCACTCCCTACTTGCAAAAGAAACGAGAAACTAAAATAAGTTTCACTGTTAGAGCAATAAGCAATATCTAACATTATCGTTACGTTCCTAAAATTCACCCTACTCCAGTCTCATTTAATTTCGAACACTGAAGCGAGAACACTTATCAGTCACCACAGCACCAAAAACGGAACCTTATCTTCACTGCTAGAGCTCGGACCCCGAATGACGTACAACTTCTGCTTATCTCTAATTCTGGCGTCCCACCAAAAACCAACGTCAGCCAACCTCAGTTCGTGGCTATTTGTAGATCTATCAGAGGAAAGGAAATTTCCCACTTAAATCCGCTCCTGTTCTTTGATGTCCCAGAGAAAATCCACGTCATAATAATATTAGCGGCCATCAGAGACCCAGGCTTGTTGCTTGCCACTGAAGCAATGCCCCGTACCAACCCTTCCCCCCGCGGCCCGTCGCGCCCTTTCTTCACGCCGCGGTCAACCACCCCCAGCGCTCCTCTCTGGCAGATAACCAAGGTGAGACAAGAACATCACAGTGTGTTTTTTTTTTTGGTCATCAGTCTACTGACTACGAATTCCTTTCCTGTGCTAACCTCTTCATCTCAGAGTAGCACTTGCAACCTACGTCCTCAATTATTTGCTTGACGTATTCCAATCTCTGTCTTCCTCTACAGTTTTTGCCCTCTAAAGCTCCCTCTAGTACCATGGAAGTCATTCCCTCATGTCTTTGCAGTGTTTTCCACATATTCCTTTCCTCTCCGATTCTGCATAGAACCTCCTCACTCCTTACCTTATCAGTCCACCTAATTTTCAACATTCGTCTATAGCACCACATCTCAAATGCTTCGATTCTCTTCTGTTCCGGTTTTCCCACAGTCCATTTTTCACTACCATACAATGCTGTACTCCAGACGTACATCCTCAGAAATTTCTTCCTCAAATTAAGGCCGGTATTTGATATTAGTAGACTCCTCTTGGCCAGAAATGCCTTTTTTGCCATAGCGAGTCTGTTTTTGATGTCCTCCTTGCTCCGTCCGTCATTGGTTATTTTACTGCCTAGGTAGCAGAATTCTTTAACTTCATTGACTTCGTGACCATCAATCCTGATGTTAAGTTTCTCGCTGTTCTCATTTCTACTACTTCTCATTACCTTCGTCTTTCTCCGTTTTACTCTCAAACCATACTGTGTACTCATTAGACTGTTCATTCCGTTCAGCAGATCATTTAATTCTTCTTCACTTTCACTCAGGATAGCAATGTCATCAGCGAATCGTATCATTGATATCCTTTCACCTTGTATTTTAATTCCACTCCTGAACCTTTCTTTTATTTCCATCATTGCTTCCTCGATGTACAGATTGAAGAGTAGGGGCGAAAGGCTACAGACTTGTCTTACACCCTTCTTAATACGAGCACTTCCTTCTTGATCGTCCACTCTTATTATTCCCTATTGGTAGTTGTACATATTGTATATGACCCGTCTCTCCCTATAGCTTACTACTACTTTTTTCAGAATCTCGAACAGCTTGCACCATTTTATATTGTCGAACGCTTTTTCCAGGTCGACAAACCCTATGCAAGTGTCTTGATTTTTCTTTAGTCTTGCTTCCATTACTAGCCGTAACGTCAGAATTGCCTCTCTCGTCCCTTTACTTTTCCTAAAGCCAAACTGATCGTCACCTAGCTCATTCTCAATTTTCTTTTCCATTCTTCTGTATGTTATTCTTGTAAGCAGCTTCGATGCATGAGCTGCTAAGCTGATTGTGCGATAATTCTCGCACTTGTCAGCTCTTGCCGTCTTCGGAATTGTGTGGATGATGCTTTCCCGAAAGTCAGATGGTATATCGCCAGACTCATATATTCTACACACCAACGTGAATAGTCGTTTTGTTGTCACTTCCCCCAATGATTTTAGAAATTCTGATGGAATGTTATCTATCCCTTCTGCCTCATTTGACCGTAAGTCCTCCAAAGCTCTTTTAAATTCCGATTCTAATACTGGATCCCCTATCTCTTCTAAATCGACTCCTGTTTCTTCTTCTATCACATCAGACAAATCTTCACCCTCAGAGAGGCTTTCAATGTATTCTTTCCACCTATCTGCTCTCTCCTCTGCATTTAACAGTGGAATTCCCGTTGCACTCTTAATGTTACCACCGTTGCTTTTAATGTCACCAAAGGTTGTTTTGACTTTCCTGTATGCTGAGTCTGTCCTTCCGACAATCATATCTTTTTCGATGTCTTCACATTTTCCTGCAGCCATTTCGTCTTAGCTTCTCTGCACTTCCTATTTATTTCATTCTTCAGCGACTTGTATTTCTGTATTCCTGATTTTCCCGGAACATGTTTGTACTTCCTCCTTTCATCAATCAACTGAAGTATTTCTTCTGTTACCCATGGTTTCTTCGCAGCTACCTTCTTTGTACCTATGTTTTCCTTCCCAATTTCTGTGATGGCCCTTTTTAGAGATTTCCATTCCTCTTCAACTATACTGCCTACTGCGCTATTCCTTATTGCTGTATCTATAGCGTTAGAGAACTTCAAACGTATCTCGTCATTCCTTAGTACTTCCGTATCCCACTTCTTTGCGTATTGATTCTTCCTGACTAATGTCTTGAACTTCAGTCTACTCTTCATCACTACCATATTGTGATCTGAGTCTATATCTGCTCCTGGGGACGCCTTACAATCCAGTATCTGATTTCGGAATCTCTGTCAGACCATGATGTAATCTAATTGAAATCTTCTCGTATCTCCCGGCCTTTTCCAAGTATACGTCCTCCTCTTGTGATTCTTGAACAGGGTATTCGCTATTACTAGCTGAAACTTGTTACAGAACTCAATTAGTCTTTCTCCTCTTTCATTCCTTGTCCCAAGCCCATATTCTCCTGTAACCTTTTCTTCTACTCCTTCCCCTACAACTGCATTGCAGTCGCCCATAACTATTAGATTTTCGTCCCCCTTTACATACTGCATTACCCTTTCAATATCTTCATACACTTTCTCTATCTGTTCATCTTCAGCTTGCGACGTCGGCATGTATACCTGAACTATCGTTGTCGGTGTTGGTCTGCTGTCGATTCTGATTAGAACAACCCGGTCACTGAACTGTTCACAGTAACACACCCTCTGCCCTACCTTCCTATTCATAACGAATCCTACACCTGTTATACCATTTTCTGCTGCTGTTGATATTACCCGATACTCATCTGAGCAGAAATCCTTGTCTTCCTTCCACTTCACTTCACTGTCCCCTACTATATCTAGATTGAGCCTTTGCATTTCCCTTTTCAGATTTTCTAGTTTCCCTACCACGTTCAAGCTTCTGACATTCCACGCCCCGACTCGTAGAACGTTATCCTTTCGTTGATTATTCAATCTTTTTCTTATGGTAACCTCCCCCTTGGCAGTCCCCTCCCGGAGATCCGAATGGGGGACTGTTCCGGAATCTTTTGCCAATGGAGAGATCATCATGACACTTCTTCAAATACAGGCCTCATGTCCTGTGGATACACGTTACGTGTCTTTAATGCAGTGGTTTCCATTGCCTTCTGCATCCTCATGTCGTTGATCATTGCTGATTCTTCCGCCTTGAGGGACAATTTCCCACCCCTAGGACAAGAGAGTGCTCTGAACCCCTATCCGCTCCTCCCCCCTCTTTGACAAGGCCGTTGGCAGAATGAGGCTGACTTCTTATGCCGGAAGTCTTCGGCCGCCAATGCTGATTATTTATCAAAATTTAGGCAGTGGCGGGGATCGAACCCGGGACCGAAGACGTTTTCGATTATGAATCAAAGACGCTACCCCCTTTTTTAGTTTTTTTACCACTTTTTTCCCTTAAAAAGGCCCTTACGAAAATGGAACTAAAAAAGCCTAAGTGCCACCGCCACTTTTCATCCTATAGCAAAAAATCTGATCCACTTCAGGCGTTGACTCCTGAGTGAACCCACCCCAGAGAGCTGCCTATATACCAGGGGAAATATGGGAAATCAAGGGTAGGGCTATTCTTTGCCACTTTTTTTTTACATGAGTACATTTAGGGAACGTGTACAAATGAGAATTCTAGTAACTAAGTGTTACAAGTAAGTGTTACAACAACAAACGTGGCATAAAAGAGTAATCAAAAAATAAAAATTTAAATCACTGATGTAATTCCAACTAAAAGGTTCTTCAATAATGTAACTAGTTCCACTTGGAGCCTCACCATCGTTATCTGATATCTCCAATAGCGTCTTTGAAGGGCATCTGCAACGGAGGCATTCTGCTTCGCTAGTGCCTCAAGGAAAATAGCATCCTTGCAGCAGCTTGTCTCTTCCTTCGCTCATGGCTGACAAGGCAGAACGTTCAGCCGTTTGTGTGATGCGGCACAGAACATTAACCGCAGCTTGGCACTCCCCAGCTGAGTGGGGGGTTAACGAAAACGCTGCGTAAATAATTTGCGAAGAGCGTACGGTATTTCGGTGTGCGTTCGAGGGCATTGTGAGCATTTTGTAGGAACCACCAGTAATCAAGCTGCTCTTTCTCTCCATCGCTAAAGATGTAGGCGACGGTAAGTCCTTTGAACCATGTAAGCGCATGATATTTTGCAACCGGAAAGTAAGTTTCATCGGGACAGAGTAGGGTCTGAGGGTCAATCATATCAGGTGTGACCCGGAGGTAACAAGCCAATATCTTCTGTGTTAGTCGCCAAACTCCGGACGATGATGCGCAAGTAAAACGATGTTCATCGGTATCCAAAAGGTGACAATCTGGGAAATAAGGGGAGTCTGCCAGTCCAATAGTGTGAAGTCGCTGTCGTGTGGCATATTTTTTGTTGGCGATCTGATACCACTTCGAACGCACCGTGGATGACAGAAAGTTGTGGTGTATCGTTTTCCACACTCTTGGCCAGTGAACCTTAGGGTACTTGTTTTCCACCACGTTATGGGGAACAGCCCGCAGAAGGTTGGTATAAAAATCTTTCGCCTTTGGTGGACGTGTGGCGGAGAGGTTCGAGCTGACATAGCTGTAATCAAGAATGAAGGTCGACACATGGGAGAGCTGTGGTGTGACGTGCGCCACTGACACCGGCGGGACGCGAGGGGCTGGCATCAGAACCTGTGAGAGAGGCATATTGACTTTTCCATCGTTTCCTCATGTTGCTCATGTAAAGGGCAGCTGCTCTCGCCCTGACGTTGACCAATCCCAGCCCTCCTTTGTGCACTGGGAGGGTAAGAGTGTCGTATCGTACTTTAAAGATATGACCTGCGGAAACGTAGTAACTGAAGGCCGCCTGAAGCGGAGACCAATCTGCAGCGGTAGTGGGAGGACCTGTGCCACGTGGTTGAGTTTTGATGCTATGTAGAGGTTCAGGTATTCAACACGTTGTAGCTGATTCAAGTCCCAGAGCAGGTTCTGTCGCACCGTTGCGCGTATGATCTGTAATAACCGTCGGTAGGTTGCTGCAGCTGTTTTACGTACATCTTTCTTGAACGTGATTCCCAAATATCGCAGATCAGAAACTGGTGGGAGGGGAGCGAGGGCTTCCGATCCGAGACCACGCCCAATATCCAACGTCGCCGACTTGTTGATGTTCAGAAGACTGCCTGCGGCCTGTCCGTATCGCTCAATCCAGGTTAGTACGCTGTGAACTACGTCATTGGAACGAACCAGCAGTAGCAGGTCGTCAGCGTATGTCCTATAGCGAAAGGTGACGTCCCGCAGCGTGATGCCAGATAGGCGGTGTTTAAGGCCCCCTAAGAGTGGCTCGAGTGTTATTGCATAAAGGTAGGTAGAAAGGGGACAACCCTGTCGTAGAGACCTCTTAATGGGTACTGGTCCTACCGTCCTTCCATTGACCTGGATGTGTGAGCTGGCTGCGGTCCAAAGACGCCGTAGGGTGTCGATGAGGCCCGGGGAGAATCCCATACAGTCCATCACTCGTAGGAGGAAGTTGTGGTGCACTCTATCAAAGGCGCGGTTGAAATCGACGGAGACGATCGCCGCTCTCAGACGGCACGCAGAAGCGATCGCTATTAAGTCCCTGCAGTCACCGGTGGCCATGTGTATGTTGGCTTCTCCCCCCTGCGACGTCTGTTCTGGAGCGAGGATCATCGGCAAAGTCGTCTTAATACGGCTCGCCATTATCCTGGTGAAAATCTTGTAATCGGCGTTCAGCATTGTAAGCGGCCGATAGTCGTTAATCGATAGTCCTCCACCTGGCTTGTGTACCGGTATGAGAAGACATTCTACAAACGCTGGCGGCACAACACAGTCTGGAGACGTAAGTTCGCGGAACATTATAACCCAGCGAGGCATCATGATGTCACGGAAAGTCTGGTAGAATTCTATGGGCAATCAATCAGGCCCGGGAGACGTATTGGCCGCACCTTTGTCCACGGCGTCTTCGACTTCTTCGAGTGAGATTTCCTCTGTTGGTGCATTCACAGTAGCCTCGTCGATAGTACGTGTTACCTGCTGTAACACTTCAGTAGTGGCCTCGTCATCGACGGTTCTTTCCTTGTAAAGATGACGAAAATGATCCTCCACCGCCTTTACTATGGTTGCTTAGGTCGTACATAAGCGACCGTCGTATGTCCTGAGTTGTGTGATTAAATGTTGGCGTTGTCGGCGCTTATCCGCCACAACGTGGTGCGTAGTGGGTTCCTCTGCAACCGTTCGGTCGTGCCGTCGCGAGCGGACTACTGCACCTTCTAGTCGGCGCTTCTTCAATGATAGTATGTGAGCCTTGATTCTGCTTTGGTCATGTTGTCTCTCCGGGGAAGGGGGTAAGGCGTCGAGGTCCCTGAGTGCCGCGTAGTAAAAATCGCGGGTCTGTCGATGCCACGCAGTCACGTCCTTGCCATATTGCATAAGTGTCCTGCGGATTGCTGATTTGGCACAGAGGAGCCACTACTCCAGGGTCGAGGTGTATCGTGGGTGGCGGCGTTCACAGTCAGTCCACGTTGCTGCATTTGCCGACGGCAATCCAGGTCCTGGAGATGAGTTATGTTGAGCTTCCAAAAGCCATTGCTGCGCCAGACTTGTTGGGGGCGTAGGTGTATAGTGCAGATATAGGCACTGTGATCGGAATAGGCTTGAAGCCATAGTTCGGCGTCCACCACACCTTGTGTGAGATCTTGTGACACATATATGCGGTCAAGTCGGCTGGCCGAATGACTGGTAAGATGAGTGTGGTCAGAGCGGTTACCGTGGACTTTTTCCCACGTGTCGCACAAATGAAGTTCTTGGATCATCGCGCCCAGTTCCGGACAAGGCATGTAATGTGGGATTTGGTCCTTGTGGTGAAGTACGCAATTAAAATCGCCGGCGAAGACGCTGTGGTCGTATCGTCCAAGGAAAAGGGGAGCGACATCTGTGGAGTAGAATCTGGCGCGGTCGTGACGTCTTGTGGTACCCGACGGCGCGTAAACATTAATGAATCGGGTGTTGAGTGCCGTAAATGCTATTCCTCGCGCGGAGGGAAGAAACGTGACGTCGGTAACTTCAATACCTTCACGCACTAATATTGCCACTCCGGTGTCTGCAGGGCTACCGGGCGTCACATGTGTGGCGTAACCGTAAAAGTGCGGGAGTACAGTCGTTTACACTTCTTGTAGGAAGGCAAAGTCAACTCCCATGGCTCGTATGGTTTCTTTCAAAAGTTGGATCTTGACAGGAGAACTGATCATGTTGATATTCATTGTCGCCAGGCGGTAAGCCTGGTAACGCGTTGTTTGGGCGAGGTTATCCATGTTGATGTTGGAGAGAAGCGAACATCGGAAGTGATGTCACCCCCCGCCGAAGGCGGTCCTCCTTGTGCTGCTTATGCTGCATGATCCGGCGGCGCCTCAGCTGGCCGCGAATCGGGGTCTTGTGTCTCGACGTCCTCGGCCCACGAAGCGGGCGCGGGTGTCTGTTCATGATCCATAGTCTCGGAATGTTTGATAGTAAGGGACCGGGCGACTTCGCCGCCGGCACTGGTATCTTCTTGCTGCTCACTGTTTCTGTCAATGGGCTGGTGGTCGAAAGCTGCATGTTTTTCTGTCTGTTCTGCAAGGTTGGAGTCAGTGGAAACAGCCTCAGCTTCGCGGCTGGCTTCTTGAGTGGTCAGTTGTTCTTCCCCGGCCGAATGCGAACCGCTGTGTTCCGACACGGTCCGACGACGGCGCTTTCGGTGTTTCGGTGATCGCTGTTTCCGTACATGGCCTTCATTGTCAGAAGACGGCACTGACTCACGCTCCGCCGGAACAAACGCTTCGGTCGGTACAATAAGGGAATCAATTGCCACCTTGCTGGCGTCAATGTCTGTCGCGTTCGGTAGCTCCAGAGGCGTCGTACTATTTTCCACCACTGGCCAGGACGGCGGATCATCCAGGTTTTTGTCCGTGGAAAGTGATTCTTGTACCGCTGAAGCGGTCGGCCGAGTCTGTTGTGTGGAGAACGTCGTGAGCGCCGCCGCGTAAGTCACTGGTAGAATAGTCTTCGCCGCTGGTGGTGCAACGTCCTTCGGTGGGAGTTGTGTGATCCGACGCTGGAGGCACTCGGAACGTAGGTGACCTTCCTTGGCACGTCCGGAACACGTCTTAGGCTGGCCGTCATAAATAACTATGGCCCGGCATCCTCCTATCTGTAGGTAGGATGGCACGTGTCGTTGGACATCTATGCGCACTTGGCGTACTCCATTGAGTACTGGATACGTCTTAAACTGGGTCCATTTTTCAGCCCCGTGTTCGTGTACCGTGCCGTAGGGGCGGAGCGCCGCTACAACTTCTGCCGCCGGGAGTTCAAATGGAATTTCGAATATGCGTATAGTCCGCAGTCCCATTGCGGCATGGCCGACCTCGACGTTGCCAACATTGCCATCTGCGTGGCAGAAGCGGAGTTCTTGTTTCATCTCACGAAGCACCTTGTCGCATGTAGTTTCGTTTATGAGCTTTACATAGACCGTGCTACTGACGATCGAAAAGTGAATGCCGACAATGTCGGCAGCCGGGATCTTGGCTTCCTCTTTTAAAAAGCGTTCGACTTCGAGCGCCTTTGGTCGGGTAAAGTCGTTCCGAAATGTGAATTTCAAGGTTGATCTTCTGTATTGGTTTGCCATGGTCTTGTAGCGCTACGGCGTCACGTTAGTGTCGGCCGAAGAAAGTAAACAAGGCGCGCCGGCCCTCTCTGACACCGGAGAGCACACACCGCACGTCTGCTTCGCTCGGCTGCGAGAGCCGCACTGTCCTAGACCACAGTGTGTTACGGATCTATTACGAATATGTGTAGTTAGTACGAGTAGCGCAGTTCACAAGTCCTGTAAAGTCGTGTAATGAATGAGCCAATGTAGCGAGTTCGCCTCCTCAGTAATGTTTATTTTAGGTAATTACTTGTTATTGAAACAAGAATGGTCGCTACGAGTACATCCTCCAGGGGCATGACGGGATTAAAGGTTTCGTGATTGGAGAAGGCAAGGCCTAGCGAAAAATGTCCAAATTTAAAAATTATTAGGTTGGTGCGTAAGTTTGTCGCGTTTTTCCGTAAGTTTAATAAACAAAACAGATACAAATCATCGCCGGCCGGGATGGCCGAGTGGTTCTAGGCGCTACAGTCTGGAACCGCGCGACCGCTACGGTCGCAGGTTCGAATCCTGCCTCGGGCATGGATGTGTGTGATGTCCTTAGGTTAGTTAGGTTTAAGTAGTTCTAAGTTCTAGGGGACTGACGACCACAGTAGTTAAGTCCCATAGTGCTCAGAGCCATTTTTTGGGTGGCATTCCGGTCAACGGACAACCACGCCATTGATGACGTCAGGGTAGTTATAATACAGGGCAATGTTTGCCGAGTAGTCCCTCATCCACAATTGATGTGTAGACAGTCAAGACGGTGCAGTATGGCAGAGAGAAGACGCCTACCAGACTCTCTGCGGTAGAGATCCGTCGGAAGAATGAAAGCAGGATAGTCGCAAAATGATATGCCCCCATGAGTTAATGTCAATCGTTCTGTTGTTTCTCGGGTGTGCGACAGTTTATAGGGAACTAAACTGTATCCTGAAGACCAGGGCAGGGCCGACCATTTGTGACATCAGAAAGAGAGGACCGTTATCTGGCTGTAAGCGCATGACGGTACCACCTTAGTACTGCACGGTAACAGACATCTGACCCCGCAGCATCCACTGGACGTGTTTATCGAGGCAAACGGTGTTCAGATAGCTCTCGCAGAGTCACCTTTACTGACGGAGACCTGCTGTATGTGTTCCTCTGACGCGACTTCGCAGAAGGGAACGTCTAGAGTGGAGTCGTCAGCATGCCACCCGGTTCTGGACCCAAACACTGTGGAAAGAGACCGATTTCGAGAAGGATCCCTAATGGTGTGGGCATTGATTACGTTAACCGGACGAACACCACAAAATTGTACGGTGAATGGGCTGGGTTTAAATGGTGAGATATCGTGACGAATCATCGGACCTCATGTGCGGTTGTTGAGAGGTGGTGTGGATTCAGACTTATACTGATGAACGATTATGCTTGACCTTTTAAACATGAGTCGTTCATGTTCTGTTGGAGGCGAAAGATATAACACCCATGGCGCGGTCTGTTCGCTCTCTTGGTCTGAATCCAATAGCGCATATCTGTGATGCACGGGAAGGCGGGTTGCATCACTTCAGCCTCCATCAAACACTCTCCAAGACTGGAGAGCAACTCTGCAGGAGTTTGATGATATCATTCACAGCATGCCCTGTGGCTCTCATGCCTGCACTCTGCCAGAGGTGATAACACCCCGTAATGAGCACAGTAACCAGTTGTCAGGATGCTGGGGGGTTGTTTGGAGGAGGAGACCAAACAGCGAGGTCAGCGGTCTCATCGGATTAGGGAAGGATGGGGAAGGAAGTCGGCCGTGCCCTTTTAGAGGAACAGTCCCTGCATTTGATTGGAGTGGTTTAGGGAAATCACGGAAAACCTAAATCAGGATGGCCGGACGTGGGATTGAACCGTCGTCCTCCCGAGTGCGAGTCCAGTGTGGTAACCACTGCGCCACCTCGCTCGGTGGGTCAGGATGTGTGGTAAAATCTGCCAAGTTATTCTTTACATTATTTCTACTTTATTGTTTACACTGTTTTGCGACAAAATAAACACAACCTTGAAAATTTCCGATTGTTGCTTTAATTTTGGACACCAGTGTACATTCTCCTTCACTATTGACAACAGTCTGCCAGCGCCGGGGTAACTTTCGATTCCGCGACTGTATAATTCTGGTGGTCGCTGTTCCAACAGATGCGTAACATTATCTTCTGAGAATGCACTGCTTTGTTCGGGCTCAACCATTCCTTTCTTTTCCTTATGATAGCATAAAGACTAGTTCTCGTTACTAGTAACGATACAGGAGAGGAGTGGCCGGTGTTTTTCACGAGCCACTGACGAACAAGCAGAGATCCACAGCCACCCACAGATTTTCGTGATTTTGGCTTAGAGCATGCGGTACCCATACACCCCATTTCTGAACCTTCCCCAGTGGATGCAAATGTCACATAATGGTGGAATGATCACATCTGCCAGTTCTCGAATTCGTTACGTGGATCGTTGTGGATTAATGCGTTTAAACGATCTTCATTAAATACCGAATGTTTTCCTAAACGTCGAGAGTCATTAATGTCAAATCGTTATTTCTTAAAACATGAAAATTGTTTTATTGCCATGCTCTGTCTAATGGCATTAGCCCCATACATGGCGCAGATGTTTCTGGCTGCTTCGTCTGCTTTCATCCCCCTACTGAAATCAAACAGAAGAATATGTCGAAAATGTTCCGATTTCTCCACTTGGAAGTCCATTTTCTAGCGTCTTAAGCTCCACTCACAATCTCCAGATAACGAAATAACAATATGTAAGCTCATATAGAAACAGTGAACTACAAACAAAAAATGATAATTGATAAATAAACTCACAGCAACAGAAATACCAACACGCAAAACAAAACCTGATATAAAGAAAAGACGCAGGTGAAAAGAGAAAAGTCAACAACCACTTTAAATTATTGACAAGATTTACTTACTAATCGGAACTGTACTGCGGATATAGTAAAGTATTACTCCCTGATTCGTGTAGGTACGGTTTTCCAAAAGGGAAAAGCAGTGACTTTTCAAATTTTTGTTCCGTTGTAAAATTAGGTTTTGTCAAATTCATAATGCTGACAGTGATGACTGACAGTACCGATATTTATCTTTTTTAACAAATTTCTTTCCATCATGCCAGATTTTTCAATTTGAGAAACAGTAGGAAGGCACATGGAATGACACTTGGAGACTGAGACAGGTGTTGCACAAAATCTAAACCCATTTTTAAATGATAATTAATTGAAACCCTCAGCTGCCGACAGATGTTGTTGATATCTCTCGATAAGGATAGCTGAAAAAGTTTACCCCGACCAGGACTCGAACCCGGGATCTCCTGCTTACATGACAGACGCTTCTTTTTTTTTTTTGTGCACTTCATCTAATCGGGGCGGACGTCGTAAGACACCCTTTGAAGTTCGTTGTTGATCTATTTACTCAGGTTTTTTATTACAGAGGGCAGCTAACCCTCTGACCGAACACGCTGAGCTACCGTGCCGGCGGCCATCTGAGCCACCGAGGACACAGATGAATAACGCGCCTGCAGGGACTTATCCCTTGCACGCTTCCCGTGAGACACACATTCTCAACTGTCTACAATCTACATACGTAATGTACGTAATAGATATTTGCCCATCCACTCATTACTCGCGTACACTAAGGTGACGATTCCCGTAAGAGTTAGGGCAACCTGTGCACATTCGCACAGACGGAGGACAATGGCGGGTAGCCATTTAACTATATATGAAGACAGTAACTGTTCTCGAAAGAACAGATACCATTGATGACCGTGCAGCTTCTCTAAAATAAATGATAATTAATTGAAACCCTCAGCTCCGATAGGTGTTGCTGATATACCTCGATGGGACAGCTGAAAATGTGTGCCCCAACCGGGATTCGAACCCGGGTTCATTTCACTTTTTTATGGAACTCTGAAAACAGTCGGGTTTATCACATTTCACGCACTTGTATGCTGACAATCTGTTCAGTTTGTAGGAACAGTAACGACAGTTATTTCTCATTTTTAGTTTTTCACTGTTTTCCCTTTTTGTTGGATCACCATTCCGCTGCTCTTCACCCAAAATATCTGATATAATTTTCTTAATTTTATCCTGTAATTTTGTAATCTGGAGCCTTCTCTGTATGTGTCTTCTGATTAAGCTCATTCCTATGCTCTTCATGAACTCAAGTCTTGACATTGTACCCTTGTGTGCCGGCCGCTGTGGCCGTGTGGTTCTAGGCGTTTCAGTCAGGAACCGCGCTGCTGCTACGGTCGCAGGTTCGAATCCTGCCTCGGACATGGGTGTGTGTGATGTCCTTAGGTTAGTTAGGTTTACGTAGTTCTAAGTCTAGGGGACTGCTGACCTCAGATGCTAAGTCCCATAGTGCTCAGAGCCATTTGAACCATTTTTTTGTACCCTTGTGCAAATACATAACATAGGCATTTAAGCAGCTCACTATATTAGAAAGTAAAATATTGCGAGTGGCCACCTCCTCGTTCTGTACTTAGTTGAGTAGTTTCATGTCTAGAGCGTCTATGCAGATTTCGTGGGGTTACAGAAATTAATAATTTCTGGTGTTTTGCTTTTCTTCATCATGCAGCGGGTGCATTGAAGAAAGCATTATATGTGCCTTAGATTATTTTTGGAACAAAAGACAATACTGTAAGATCTTTACTAAAACCATAAATACTGGATACCACTCCACTCTTTAGGTCGGAAAGAAACTCTTTTGTAACTTGTCTTTTAATGGATTTTAGAGTTTCAACAGGTGTTAACTTGTTTTTCAGCGGCTCCTTACATAATTCGTGGAGGAAAACCAGCTGTCTGCTGTTATACTCCGTTTCTTTCCACATATACCTTTGGAAACATTGCATCGACTTTTGTCTTCTTCTGATATTGTTGCTCTGTCGCTCTTTCCCCGGGTAAATATAAGTACTATATAAATATGATGAGTATGCAGCTGTGAGATACATAACCTTTATGCCATATCTAGTAGGTTTTTGGGCATAAGTATTCTAAATCGGCATCTGCCTCTAAATAGTATTAGACTCTCTTCATCACAAGCATGAGTTCCAATGGAGTATGCCTGCTGACAGAAAAATAGGTACTAAAAATGTTGGACACAACTGTTGCAGGATCACCTTTTTTCCTTTTTTCTGAGGACCACACGTGAAACTTTACATCGTTTTGGAGTCATGGTTGGACGAAAAATGGTATGTCCAGTAGTCATTTGTAAAAAGTAATGCCAATTATTCACATCCAGACTTTAAAATGCAAAGTAGAAACATCACACTAATTAACGCCTCAATATCAATTTCATCCGTATCTTTATAACTGGAGAAGGAAGGATTCTTTCATTTATTCCTTATGACTCACAGTTTTGAGTTGGTAGGTACTACAGTTTCATCCAAAATCTCATGCTGAAAAACAAACACCATATTTATTCTGCGTGTGGATCGTTACCTAACTGATTGGCAGGGCATAACCATAACGACAATCTAATTTTTATTACACTTTTGTGTGGTGTCTTAAAGCAACAAATGGTTGTTGGGGAACTCCTAGTGAAACAGTTCATCTTGCCATGACAAGCTATCTCAGTTTTGGTATAATCATTTCCCCTTTCAGAAGGATGTAGGTTGCAGTAGGTACTGGATGATGAAAAAGCTTGCACAGGATAGAGTGGTATGGAGAGCTGCATCAAACCAGTCTCTGGACTGAAGACCACAACAACAACTAACATTTCCCCTATTCTGAAGTTATCTTGCTCATTCTCGGACGAGCTGAGATCATCATTCATATCTGTCTCAGAATGACTGTCATGGTCTGAATCTAATAGGTGACCTTCTTGAAGAACATAAGAATAATCTGAATGATAATAATCATCGCTCTAAAAACCATCTGCACTATCCTTTTGCTTCTTTGTGACACATGAAGTATCCCACCACTAGTAGCCATCTATAAATCGAAAGATATTTGGAACGTAAGAAGTGTAAAACAAGAAAAACGTCCTTGTTTCAAGTAATATCAGTTCATCAGTCGGAGGAAAATTCTTATTAAAGTATTATCTGCCTTTGAGACGACGTGGCTGACTTGTGTGCACAAGTAAAACAATACTATCGCGGGAACGAAACAATGACTTCCACACAATAGTACACTACTGGCCATTAAAATTGCTACACCAAGAAGAAATGCAGATGATAAATGGGTATTCATTGGACGAATATATTATAAAAGGACTGACATGTGATTACATTTTCACGCAATTTGGGTGCATAGATCCTGAGAAATCAGTACCCGGAACAACCACCTCTGGCCGTAATAACGGCCTTGATACGCCTGGGCATTGAGTCAAACAGAGCTTGGATGGCGTGTACAGGTACAGCTGCCCATATAGCTTCAACACGATACCACAGTTTATCAAGAATAGTGACTGGCGTCTTGTGACGAGCCAGTTGCTTGGCCACCATTGACCAGACTTTTTCAATTGGTGAGAAATTTGGAGAATGTGCAGGACAGGGCAGCAGTCGAACATTTTCTGCATCCAGAAAGGCCCGTACAGGACCTGCAACATGCGGTCGTGCATTATCCTGCTGAAATGTAGGGTTTCGCAGGGATCGAATGAAGGGTAGAGCCACGGGTCGTAACACATCCGAAATGTAACGTCCACTGTTCAAAGTGCCGTCAATGCGAACAAGAGGTGAACGAAACTTGTAACCAATGGCACCCCAAACCATCACGCCGAGTGATACGCCAGTACGGCGATGACGAATACACGCTTCCAATGTGCGTTCACCGCGATGTCGCCAAACACGGATGCGACCATCATGTTGCTGTAAACAGAACCTGGATTCATCCGAAGAAATGACGTTTTGCCATTCGTGCACCCAGGTTCGTAGTTGAGTACACCATCGCAGGCGCTCTGTCTGTGATGCAGGGTCAAGGGTAACCGCAGGCATGGTATCCGAGCTGATAGTCCATGCCGCTGCAAACATCATCGAACTGTTCGTGCAGGTGGGTGTTGTCTTGCAAATTTTATATCCGCTATGAGAAGGATATTATCAAGTATAGGTTAAAAGCGTAAGACTACACACTTTGCACGACGTGACTTGAGGTTTGTTGCTACAATACTCGTTGTAACCAGCATTAGAAATCACACGTGTAGAAAACACGATAGCAAGATTTCATGCAGCTTTGGAAAGGTTTACCTGAAGAAGTAGAGGAGGCTACCGACTGCGGGCGCTGCTCACCACCCGTCGGAGGCAGAGTGTGACAATTAGTATATAGATACGCTTGGATCTCAATTATGCAGGGCGTATTATTTCAATGTTTTTCCACATTGATACTTTCAGACAGTGTCAGAACATCTAGAACGTTTGAAAGGGTGCCACTTTCGACCGTTCTATGCTTCATCCATGACAGTCAGGTATTTCGCTATTGTTCAGGAGGTTGGGGGGAAGGGGGGAAGGGGGCAGTCTTTATGAGAAATGCGTTTAACGGCTTGCAGGGACTTTCCTGTTCTTGAGTCCGTTTGCCACTCTGTGACTTAGAACAGGCCTGGAAAGCGGATACCCTCACCTACTGCTGGAGGTGAAGGAGGGAGCATCGGAGGTAGGAGGGCAGGTAAGACTGGTTCTAAGCTGCTTAGTCTGTATCCACACGTCGAGGTCAACACATGTGCAGCTGTCTCCACTCTCTGCAGTTGTCTTCACTTCACCTACGGAAGATGTTTTGGGGGAAGTTTTTTACAGTAGTTGTATTATTAAAGTGGTTTATCTCAATTCCCAGTGCATTTGTTGCATTATGATCTGTCGTTTACAAGTGGTGGTTATTTCACGACAATTTCGACGTGTAATTAGAGCAGTGAAGCATTTTATATTAGTTGCGTGTACTGGTCTTCCTACATTTAGTTTGTTGCCCTATCTCTTCTTACCATGTATGTATGTGAAACATCCTGGCAGATTAAAACTGTGTGCCGGACCGAGACTCGAACTCGGGACCTTTGCCTTTTGCGGGCAAGTGCTCTACCACCACTGCCCGCGAAAGGCAAAGGTCCCGAGTTCGAGTCTCGGTCCGGCACACAGTTTTAATCTGCCAGGAAGTTTCATAACAGCGCACACTCCGCTGCAGAGTGAAAATCTCATTCTGGATGTATGTATGTGTTTGTACAAGTTCCTCAGCAGTTAAACACTTGTAGATTGGTAGGAGGCTACTCTTCTGGCAGAGACTGTAGGACAGTTCCTCAATGAACACGATTCCAGTTGAACCCCATAAACCAAGGCAAGCACTCTGGTGCATTCAGTCTGAGGTCATGGAATAGGACGAAGCTGTTTCCTGCAATGTGGACTGACAGGCCATTACAAGAAACACCAACAGCTTCAGCCTAGGCAGTAGTCTCTAAGAGTTGTGAAATGTATCCTTAATCCATCTTGCTGCATCACGACTATTTGCTGAAAAGTATACCCCTACACTCATCTGTTATCACCTTCTTCCATTCCTTGAGTAGGATACTATGGACACAGTCCTCAGTTGTATGCCTACACGTATTACACATATTAAACCACTCTCTCTGTTGAACACCAACATCTTGCCAACTGAACACATATCCCAACAAAAATAAATAAATATCTTATGTCCTTCCTCTCCAGCAGCTCAGCACAGGTTGAAGTCTTCCCCACTAACTTTAAGCAGGTGTGTCTATTTGAATTTTAGCCACAAGAAAATAGGGTAATTGTCAGTTTTGTTTCCATGCCAAAATTTAAGAAATTCTTCCAGCAGTATAACACCCTCAAAAATTAATAAAGCAAATAAATAAAGACAGCAGTTCACCCCTGATTGACAATTTCCAAGTGGGAGATTGGTGAGAAAGGGGGGGGGGGGGCAAGTGGGAGAGAGAAGAGGAAGTCGTGCAGGACTGAGGAGTGGGGGTGGTGACAACAATGCGACGTTTCCACATCTACCCTATGGAGAGGATGTGAGAGGAACACCCAGGGAGAGCTACCATCTTGAATAAATATCGGAAAAATGCATACTGGTTTCATTTCGGTTGTATTTCACTGCTTCAGAAGTTCATATAAAATACGTTATTGGCGACACGAAAAGGCCAGAGAGACTGGCATAAATGGTTTCAATCGGGCATTGATTCCCACACATTCAGTGATAGAAAACAAAAATGCCCATTGTGATGAGCAACAGTAAGACGCTCTTCATAACCTTTGATATTGCTGCCCCCCTCCCTCCCCCCACCTGGACGACTCAACCCTTCTCGAAGGACGTTGTGGGTCTGCAACCTGATTGAACTTGATCACACCTCCTTGGAATTTAGTGCGATCACAATGATTGCTCAGGTATACAGCATGGAACCAATAGGGACCATTGGACGAAATTTGGAAGTGGTTCGAAACAGCAAAGAGTAATTTTTCAGGACTCCTGTTTCGCACGCTCCTGTGGCGTGACAACAAGAACGGGGAGGGGGGAGGGGGGCGGTGCGACATTGAGACAGGCTTGGCTTGAATAAAGCGGCAAAGGATCTCTTAGTTCGGCAGGACCCTCGGTGCACCTGCACACCGTTGGTACCTCCCAAATGTATGTTTACTAATTACTAGGGGCTAGTGTGGTAGGCACCCCTTTCGACACCAATTAGATTTTGCATATGGTCAATGAAATAGAGCCGCTCAGCTCGGGGTGTCGCAATGGTTGCGATCATGATCAAGGAGGTTAGAGCCCCACTATGGCTTTAAAGTAAGGTTGAATCGTCTGGGGGGCTGTAGCCAGTGTCAAAGCTTGTCAAGAACGTCGTCCTGTTGCCCATCTCACTGCGAAACCACGTTTTCGATCACGTAATTGTGAATCAAGGGAAGGAGATTTTTTATTGACGCAATTTATGTCACACTCTGAGGCCTTTTCGTGTGGATACTGGGCGGAGGCATGTATGAAATGTTCGAAATGCTTTCCTCGGCCACCAATAAGAAATTCGCGTGACTTCAACGCTGGTCATTGCGGCTCTGGTCTCCATCGCAGAGGCGTCAAAGAAACAGGGTGAAATGTTAGAGCGGTTGTGACTATGTCCCAATTGTGTGCCACGTCCACGGTGGCGTAGACCAGAACAGTGGTAAAATTTGGTGCCAGTGTGAGATCAGTAACCAACTTCACGTGAAGTTCTACGGTCTGGCCTTTTTCCGCACTTGTCGACATCAGGTTGTTTGAAGCGTCGCCGAGCTCTATGGTGACGTTGCAGGACACTATGTTATTGCTCTCTTACAGAGGAAACTTGTAGGAGCCTTTGAGCCAGATTTCAGAATTCCGGTTCACAAAGAGAGACAATTATGGGGTTCCGAAAAAACGACCATTTGATTGTGCTGAGCAATGTAATTCGAATCAGTATTCTCTACCATGAATTATTAAACATCTGTCAGCACCTGAATCTTTTGGAATTAGAGTTGCAAAGAAGATTGAACACTAAAAACGTCAAAGTCGAAAACAAACGAGGGTAGGTGTTGACGAACAGTCTCTAACCTAGTGCGCCGTCTTCTGCAAATAAGCCCCTGATCGTGACTAACGCTGATGCGACATACTAGTTCAAGGCTTTGTCATGTCGAAATATCCGGAAATCCGACGAATATATGACAACGCGTAAAGTAATAGGCAATGAAGCACCCAAAGACAAAGCTGAAAATCAGGAATGAGCTACCACAATTTAACTTTTGTAGATATACTTCGTACTGGATATAAGCTAGAAGACGGTGGCTTGTTTTCATAAAAAGTGCCGCAATTCGTTGTGGGAGCGAAACCTTTTCCATTCAGTGCCGGCGCCAAAGACCTTTCGTTGCCAAATGTCGTTCTCTTGCCAAAGAGTTGTCGTTAGGCCTTTTGGCAATGTTACAGCTTTCAGGAGTGTTCCTGCCAAAAAATTATGCATATAACTTCACCCTCACGCAGTGATTCCGAAGAGAATTCTGTACTTTACCTCTTACCTTTTAATTACTGAAATTTGTCGTTTTTGGAGGAAATTTTTAAGAATAAAGTATCCCATATTCATTTGTATTTCTTATTGTGTCCCAGTGTGATGACGTAATCCAGAGGGAACTCGTATTACTAACCTAACAATTTTCCTAGATTCGTTTTAGTTTGATTCTGATGAAGTTAAAATAAAATCGAGGGAGACATTTCTTGTAGCTGCGTCGTATTTCGGCAAAAAGTGGCTGAGCGTGCGTTTTAATGTGGTACTCTTCCACGAAAAAGCTTTCTTAGGAAAGACGCGGGACTCATTGTGGAGAGGATGAAAGGGGCAAAATGAGCTGCGTGGATGTAGCGTTGGTTTTCTAAACGAAAATGAAGTTGCGAACATTTGAAATTCACGGTATCAATGCCAACATTTACAGACATTATACAAGTACACTTACTGTAGTGTTGGCAGAAGAGCCAACACCGTGTTGCTAGAGGAGGCCGAAATGCACGCGTTTAATTACACGCAGACTGGCGTGAGGTCTGGAACAATCAAAGGAGTTGAGTCTAATAAGAAAAGAACGTAGTTCTTGGAATACTTAACTTTAATCCATATTTGGAGTACATCGCTCTTGACTGTACATGCTTCAATATAAATATCAATTGAATACGGCGCCTTGCTAGGTCGTAGCAAATGACGTAGCTGAAGGCTATGCTAACTATCGTCTCGGCAAATGAGAGTGTAATTTGTCAGTGAACCACTGCTATGAACGTCGGCTGTACAACTGGGCCGAGTGTTAGTAAGTGTCTCTAGACCTGCCGTGTGGTGGCGCTCGGTCTGCAATCACTGACAGTGGCGACACGCGGGTCCGACGTATACTAACGGACCGCGGCCGATTTAAAGGCTACCACCTAGCAAGTGTGGTGTCTAGCGGTGACACCACACTTACTATCGAGGAAAGCACAGGGAATTTCATGTCTTTGAAATTTTTCGAACACGAGTTATTTTCTTAAAGAAACATTCGGATATTTGTTGTTGTAATTGTGTATTGGCTCACTTATATTTACGTAGCTCTAATACAAGGATAATGCCGTAATCAACTAGTTTTCTGAGAAGCCATTGAATTTTGTGCAGGTGTTTAACTAGCTGACGTCTGCAGTTGCTAACAGCGCGAAGGATGCAATTTTAGGTCCTGCAGACTCTGCAATTTGGTTTGGGATAATATCGCTATCCCAGATTATCACGATTTCCTGAAGGCTTTCACCTCAGCTGCCAGATTCTGGTGTTGCGCTATCTTCTCACTGCAAGTGATTTGCAAGTTGGGGCATTGGACACAACAATGTCATTACTGATACAAATTCTATTGGAATTTCTCTCTAAGTCGACTGAGTTAATTTTAACGTCAGCATTTCTGAATTAAAGAAAAATAAATTCTCCATTGCAAAGCATGGATAACACGTAGTGTTGATATTGCCCATAAGCTGGTATTACAATAACGTAAACCATTAAAATGCATTGGAAAATACGAGAGATGATTATCTGCAGAGAACACGTTGTCCTGAATACGAGCGGAGATATTGAATTTTTTTTTTCATTGTATGTACATGTGCGGAATTGGTATTTTTCATTTTCTGCAGTTGTGTACTTACACATTTACTAACGTGTTGTTAACATACTTTGTACGCGCATAAAACTGTATATAACTCTAAAATTATAATTAACTTGATATGTTACGAGACAGACGACCTCTGAAATGTGATGGTTATTGTCGCGCATGAAAGAGGGATTGACGTGTTTATGGCAGTCGCTTTAGACTGGTTTTCTGGGTGTGTAACGCTGAAGGTTTTGATGCAATGTCGCGGACTTTGAGGTACAAATGTGTTTCTTGACATGGACTAATATTTCACAAAGTAACTGGAAAGCTACGATGTTTGGCCAGTGGAGTAACGTGTTTATTAACAACGAGACTACGCGTCAATCGGAGTTACGTAAGTTTTTTAAAATTTGTGGTACTTATAGTTGAGTATTCAAATATAAGTGTTTCACAGCATTTGATGCAGCTCGAAAGATTTTCGAGAAAATATTCTTTATTTCGCTGAAGCTAGGTGAATTTTTCGATGGACAACGTGGGAATGGTAGAATGCTCGCTTGTCACGTGGGTGGACAGGTTCGATTGCCGGATATGTAAATTTTTTAGCAAAGGTGCATGTTTTATGAGGATTTCCATTAAGCGTAAAATTTACAGAGATTAAGAAAATTGATGTAGCTGGAGATTGCTAATCGATGGGTTGATGGTTCGAGTGTTCTTCTGGAAATTATTTTTTCTCTTTTTCCCGTTGTATTCGAGTACCTACGTCGATTGAATGAAAAATTGCTACGCTGTGCTAATCAACACATATCTAACTGTCATTTTACAAGAAAAATGCACATTTCCTCATTTCTAATTACATATCGCACACAAAATTCCAGTTTTCATTGAAATTTTAGACTTGGGATACTGATCTTTTATAAAAGAATGTTTTTTTTAAAATTAAAAAATCACTGCAGATCATTATTACTTTTGTTTTATGTGTTTTTGCTTCCGTTTCTATTTCTATCCGCGGCAGCGCTACGATCAAAGTTCCGAGCATGCGTGGCAGTTACTCTGCCTCACAGAGAAGACATGTACGCCATTTTCAGATCGCTGCTGCCGACGTGTGCTTTGTAGTGCTTCTTTATAATGTCAGTCGTAATTGAAAATGCCGCCTCTTGTGAAATCAGACCTGTGATTCGTTTTCTAAATGCAAAGAAAGTTAAACCAAAGGAAATTCATCATCAAATCTACGAGGTTTACGTACAAAATGCTATGAGTGATTCAATGGTTAGAAGATGGGTCAGACTATTCCATGATGGACTTGATCAAGTGCACGATGAAGAACGAAGTGGACGCCCGTCTGTGATTACTGATGAACTGGTTCACACAAGAGAGAAGATTAAGCACAACCGTAAGTTTACACTTACTGCCCTTGCTATGGAAGTTCGCTAATCTCACGATCACTAATTCATGAAAGTGTTACTAAAAAACTGAAATTTCGAAAACTTTGCTCACGTTCGGTACCCAAAATCCTTACTGAACAACACAAAAAACTACGCATGGGCAGTGCACTTCAGTTTTTGAGACGCTCCAATGAAGAAAGCGATGGTTTTCTTTCTCGGATAGTCACGGGGGACGAAACTTGGGTATCGTACGACACCCCTGACACAAAACGACAATCAATAGAATGGAGGCACACTTCATCCCCATCGAAGGTTAAGCCTAAGGAAATCTTGACACCTCGAAAAATCATGTGCACCGTTTTTTTTGGGACAGAACAGGCATTTTGCTGATTGATTTCTTACCACGAGGCCAAACAATCAATGCACATTGTTACTGCAAGACCATTAAGAAATGGCGACGCGCAATACAGAACAAGCGACGAGGATTACTGCCAAAAGGTGTTTTTTCCACAATAATGCCCGACCTCACATGGCGAATGTGACCAAACAACTCTTACGGTAATTTCACTGGGACGAGTTTAACCATCCTCCGTACAAAGGCATACAGAAACTTGTGCCACGCTATCACAAGTGCCTACAAAATTTCGGGAGATATGTAGAAAAGTAGTTTAACAGCTGTAGATTTCTGTACAATAAATACACTCCTGGAAATGGAAAAAAGAACACATTGACACCGGTGTGTCAGACCCACCGTACTTGCTCCGGACACTGCGAGAGGGCTGTACAAGCAATGATCACACGCACGGCACAGCGGACACACCAGGAACCGCGGTGTTGGCCGTCGAATGGCGCTAGCTGCGCAGCATTTGTGCACCGCCGCCGTCAGTGTCAGCCAGTTTGCCGTGGCATACGGAGCTCCATCGCAGTCTTTAACACTGGTAGCATGCCGCGACAGCGTGGACGTGAACCGTATGTGCAGTTGACGGACTTTGAGCGAGGGCGTATAGTGGGCATGCGGGAGGCCGGGTGGACGTACCGCCGAATTGCTCAACACGTGGGGCGTGAGGTCTCCACAGTACATCGATGTTGTCGCCAGTGGTCGGCGGAAGGTGCACGTGCCCGTCGACCTGGGACCGGACCGCAGCGACGCACGGATGCACGCCAAGACCGTAGGATCCTACGCAGTGCCGTAGGGGACCGCACCGCCACTTCCCAGCAAATTAGGGACACTGTTGCTCCTGGGGTATCGGCGAGGACCATTCGCAACCGTCTCCATGAAGCTGGGCTACGGTCCCGCACACCGTTAGGCCGTCTTCCGCTCACGCCCCAACATCGTGCAGCCCGCCTCCAGTGGTGTCGCGACAGGCGTGAATGGAGGGACGAATGGAGACGTGTCGTCTTCAGCGATGAGAGTCGCTTCTGCCTTGGTGCCAATGATGGTCGTATGCGTGTTTGGCGCCGTGCAGGTGAGCGCCACAATCAGGACTGCATACGACCGAGGCACACAGGGCCAACACCCGGCATCATGGTGTGGGGAGCGATCTCCTACACTGGCCGTACACCACTGGTGATCGTCGAGGGGACACTGAATAGTGCGCGGTACATCCAAACCGTCATCGAACCCATCGTTCTACCATTCCTAGACCGGCAAGGGAACTTGCTGTTCCAACAGGACAATGCACGTCCGCATGTATCCCGTACCACCCAACGTGCTCTAGAAGGTGTAAGTCAACTACCCTGGCCAGCAAGATCTCCGGATCTGTCCCCCATTGAGCATGTTTGGGACTGGATGAAGCGGCGTCTCACGCGGTCTGCACGTCCGGCACGAACGCTGGTCCAACTGAGGCGCCAGGTGGAAATGGCATGGCAAGCCGTTCCACAGGACTACATCCAGCATCTCTACGATCGTCTCCATGGGAGAATAGCAGCCTGCATTGCTGCGAAAGGTGGATATACACTGTACTAGTGCCGACATTGTGCATGCTCTGTTGCCTGTGTCTATGTGCCTGTGGTTCTGTCAGTGTGATCATGTGATGTATCTGACCCCAGGAATGTGTCAATAAAGTTTCCCCTTCCTGGGACAATGAATTCACGGTGTTCTTATTTCAATTTCCAGGAGTGTATTTTTTCTGTATGTGTACACGTTTGTTTTATATAACCAAACGGAACTTACTTTGTGGGCGACCCTCGTAGAATACTTTTTAGTATGTGAACACAACTTCTTCGTAAACATATGCTCTCTCGTCAGCGATAAGAGGGTGGAGCTCCAAAAATAAAGCAGATGGTGAATAGTTGTGAATAATTTACAAGACCTGTCTTTTTGTTCAACTCACCAGTTGTAATATTTTCCTTTTATGAACATTTCTTTATCATTATCGCTTGCAAAAGTGTATCATAATTACGAACATGTATACTACATCCAGCGACATAGGAATAAGAACTACTCCTCATATCTTTATTATTTGTTTTTCTAGAGACAGCCAGAGATAACGATATCTCCGGATAAAAATTACGCAGACGATGCACTGATTGAAACAATGTAACTACCAACGATATGAAAACGGTAAAATTAACAAAGAACAACAAATCGATTCCTGCTGCTGACACGGAAGGTGTGGGCTCTGAGCACTATGGGACTTAACATCTGTGGTCATCAGTCCCCTAGAACTTAGAACTACTTAAACCTAACTAACCTAAGGACATCACACACACCCATGCCCGCGGCAGGATTCGAACCTGCGACAGTAGCAGTCGCGCGGTTCCGGACTGAGCGCCTAGAACCAGCTAGACCACCGCGGCCGGCCACGGAAGGTGTCTGAGATATTACAACTAATATGGTTTACTGGCAACCAACGTGGGAACGACACGCCATCGCCCACAGCTAGTTGTTTCCTCATCGGACTTTATGACTGTTACGAACCGCTCCAGTAGTAAATCTGTTTCGAAAGATCTACGTAATAACCATTTAATTTTGAGGACGCAGGCTTTCTCGGTGAATCTCGATGATAAAATTTTCTCGCGTTGACAGCCGATCCAATGCGTCGTTCTCCAGCAACGTTTCTTACTCACTATCCTCAGGCTCTTCGTCATTTAATTTCTTTTTTTGTTGGAGATACATTTAAAACTTCTCATTGGTGTTATCTGTCACTCATCACCAGTGCAGTGCAGTGCGCGAGTGGTTCACACGTGTGTCCTACCGCGTGTTTTCGATTTCACGCTGTCAAAATAGTTGCGCGCCGGACGCTAGGAACGCTTTGTTTTATCTATTAACTCCTTACCGTTTACTCTTAGTTTATAGCAATTCATATCTTCATGTTTACTCTCTGTTGAGTTCTGCTTTGACTGTCGTTGTGCGTAGCCCTTATTCAGCAGTCACCATGACGTTTTCTCACAAGTATTATCTTGGGGTACATTGCGTCTAAAAGACGTTCTGTGTTACTTGACCTGACGTTGTCATCCCAGTAAAAGAGATATTATGCGTTATTATTTTGTCGTATACTAAACAAGCTAACCGGGCGGGCTGGCCAGTACTCAGTCCTACGGCCAAATTGGTAATCCCGACAGGATCTACGCCTACCTGACACACAAATTAGAGGAAGTTGTAGCAGGATGAAGGAAAATCGTGCAGCGATCAACTCTGCTGTGGATGTGTGTGATGTCCTTAGGTTAGTTAGGTTTAAGTAGTTCTAAGTTCTAGGGGACTGATATCCACAGCAGTTGAGTCCCATAGTGCTCAGAGCCATTTGAACCATTTTTGAACCAACTCTGCTGTTTTCAGGCTCGTTAGGAGTACTACTTTTCTGGCCACACAATCCGTCACTTAATTTATTCAAGTTGAAGCCAGTTTCTTTTATTCGGGAAAAACCACCGACGGTTGTGCGCCATCTTGACCATCAATACGCGGCTGAAGTGCAAGAAGTGAAAAACACAAGAGTGTTGCTCATGCATCTACATATTGGGACTCCGTTATAAAGGAAGCGGCCGGGATTCGTTTAAACAACAACAATTTCAACAGAGACCATGGGTACACACTCAGAAGAGCAAGAGAGCGGGCGTCGGACATCGAAAGAAAGCAGAGACAGATGCGCGACGCGGGAGCGGCAGTTCCAAACTAGGCGCCTGCCCCTGGTGCCACCTGACGTCATCAATGCTGCCACGGGCAACAGCTCCGCTAGCTGCCCGGGTCGACTTACGCGCGCGCCACATTGGGTCTATCTGATTGACTGCTGATGATGTCATCATACCTATATAAGCGAGAAACCGTAGTAGCCCCGGCAGTCAGTGAATTCCTGACGACGATGGCGGAGATGGTCATCGAAAGCTCGAGGATTTTATTCGACTTGACGCGGCTTGAAAACCGAGAACGTTTTATTCAAGATATGATAAATTCGCAACCAGACGATGGTTCGTTTGACCGTCTCAATGCAAAGCTAATACGTCGTGTATTCGTTTCGTAAGAAGAACCACTCTGCCAAGTCCTGACGCAGGAAGATATCGGGTTTCACATACTATCCTAGTACTTGCAGCACCTGTGAAGCAAGGTAGACGTTGGAATGGTACCAGACAGCCTGATGAGAACCATGTGGAGTAGTCGATTGCCGACAGCCATGAAATAAGTAATCGCGTAGCAAACTGACATACCTTTAGATGTAGTGTCAGAGCTGCCAGACAATGTGCAAGATGCTTTATCACCCGCACCTATGTAGCAACTGCACAGTGCACGAGCATGTCCGCCACGGTATCGCAGGCCGACTACGATACTCTGACACCTGAAGTGTACGTGCTGACACAGCAGATTGGGCAGTTGTTATCTCGCCGTGGCACCAGCAGCGATCCTGGCAGATCCAGATTCCACAAACTCTCAAAATTTAATTCCCAAGTACTTGAAATTCTACTGTCAGTAGTTTAAAAACTTTAAACTAATTACTTTCCTTTATTAAATTATTTTCCGTAGAAAAATATTATATATTTGAGTATACTATCTCTTTTGACATTTCTTGCATTCTATTAGGATTTATTTGTCCTGTAACTCATCTGCAGGCATGTAAAATTTTCCATTTTATGTTTTCTTAATTTTTAATGCATATAAAGGTGTATTAGCAGCATTTGTAAGTGTTACTCTTTTGTTTTGCATGTTTATCCAAACTGCATGACGAATAACGGATTATTTAATGCAGTGTGCTAGTAAAATTCGTGTGTCATTTCGTATTCATCAATAAGCCAGATGGCTCTGACCAATCGGGAAACGGTTGGTGGATTTTCTTTCGAAAAGCGTTTAGATCGCGGAAGAAATTTAAATCTGACAAATGAGTGTTTGCTGGCGTTGGTTTACATGTCAGAACTCGTCATGCTATAGTATTCCAGAGTCTTTCTGAGACCTCACTTACGTTCTTGGTGAATGTCAATAATTGTTTCAGTCTGAGTGAATGTAATATTCAGTGAATTCTAGGAGCAGCCAAAATTTAATGTTTTTAGTTATTCCAAGATTGAATGCTGTAGTGCTTATACTCTTTCCGACTACGAAAACACGTATCAGGTTTCAAATATTGTTAATGTTTTTCGGTCAAATTCTGTTTCAGTTTGAAAGATCAGCTACTACCATTATTGTATTTTCTTACGAACACATTCTCCATGAACATTCTCCATGATATCTGAGGCACTAGTTGGGAATCGTCAGCAGACACTCTTCAAATGTGGACACTCTGATTGGTACACTCATCAGCAGAGTATTGTGCTTAATAGTCCATACATAAAAAAGAATTACAAGTCATGTGTGAGCCGTGGCAACAAAATTAGTGTTTTGAAGAGCGCGCCACAGCGCGTTGTGTGAAGCAGTCGCCCTCCGTTTCTGGCGGTGGCACCGCTGTGGTAATCGCAGCTTTGGTGTCTCCTTCTTGTGGGAAAGCGGAAAGGTTGCCTGTACACGTGCATTTAAGGTGCGCTATGAGCTTGGTAGAGGTGCGTCGGTCAGTCGAGACGAGTCTAGTCAGTTGGTCAGCCGGCTCAGTGTGGGGCAGTCAGTGTCTGTCTGTCGTCGGAGTGCGAGTATGTCTGTCGTTTGGATCAACTTTTAGGCCAGAAAATGAGAGTCTTGCCACTGCGCCAGTAACAGAACTCAGCTAGTGGTCGCCCGGTTGGGGCTGAGTTTTTACATCTGAGTTTGCGCGTTAGGCCGCCAGTCTGCTCGAGTTGCTCGGGCAACGGTCATTGGCGGTTGGATTGGTCGGTTGGTTGGTCCCCAACTGAGACACGAGATAACTTGTCCGCCTTGAGCGTCGGCGCATGTGAGGTCCACACGTGAGTGGAGTGGGCAGCGCCGTATAGAAAGGGGTAGTGGCTTCGCGGTTCACAAGAGAGCAACAGGAGCAGAACCACGACATCGGGCTGGCCGGGGCGAGCTGCGACGCCGTGCGACCGGAGATCTGCGCGCCTTCCTGCGTCCGTTGAAGTGGCTGGCAGCGGACGGTCCGGGAGAGCGTTGGGGTTGCTGCGCCAGGTCTTCGCCAGAAATCGTAGTTTATTAGAAGTGATTGGAGATATGTTGTTTCGTTTACTTGTTAAATTCTACTTGTTTTCTTGGTGAGGTCACCAGCCGCTTTGTTTTGGGGTCGTCCCATCATTCATCTTCGTTTGCCCACCCGCGGGAAGGTGGTTATTGTGAGTTGAGTGGTCCGTTTTTCCCTTGTGGAATTGGGGAGGCTTAGAGCAATCTGCGGTTCGGGTTGTTTAGTAACCCGCCCCTGTCAATCTGCCATACGTTAATAGCTGCCTCCGTCATGTTTGTCGGATTCGGTGTTAACGAACTTATTGCTTAAAGGCCGAATTCTTGAAATATGTTTCTATCTTGCTTATCATCTTGCGAGGTGGTATGTGTGTAATGTAGAGCATGTTGTACATTTTATGTAAGTCTGATTTTATGGGTTTTATTTAAATAGTCATTTTAGGTTATAAGCTTGCCACCCTTTCACCGTAAGAGTCCTTAAAAAATCCACTTTCGGTGCCAAATAATTTGAGGGTTGTACCGTTTCAAATGGCTCTGAGCACTATGGGACTTAACATCTACGGTCATCAGTCCCCTAGAACTTAGAACTACTTAAACCTAACTAACCTAAGGACATCACACAACACCCAGTCATCACGAGGCAGAGAAAATCCCTGACCCCGCCGGGAATCGAACTCGGGAACGCGAGCGTGGGAAGCGAGAACGCTACCGCACGACCACGAGCTGCGGACTGTACCGTTTCCATTCCTCTTACGGGGTGCATAGTTTACATGTTTGTATGAGTTGTTAAAATTTTTTTGTTTAAAGTAATGTGGTGTGTTACAGATTTGCACCAGTGTACTCTTTCAGAGGTTGTTGTGAGCGGTCATGACTACGTCCATGTTGAAAGGGAGCAGGCAAGCTTCTCAGCCCGAAGGCTCCTACTGTTAATATTGTTCTTGCCTCTAAATAAAACTGTAACTTGATATTTCGAGGGCGCTTTTCTTCTTATAATTTTAAATCAGTTTTGAAAATGCTTTTAGGAATAAAATTCACATTTTCCAAATTGTGTCTCGATATTTAGAGTGTGCTTTTCTGCTTATAATTTTAAATCCGTTTTGAAAAAGCTTTAAGGAATAAATTCACATTTGTTAAATGTAATTTTCCATCAGTTACGTCCTGGCAACTACTTCCACGCTCACCTAGTGTGATTAAATGTGTCAATGTTCTTGACGAATCGCCAGTAAATAAAGTAAATTCTTTAAGAAAAGATTTTGAAAGTAAATTCACGGTTCAATGTGCATTGTTAGTGGGGTCTGTACGATCTACCCCCCACAGACTGGTTATCTACCTTGAGCCAAATTCGAACTACTGATATCAGACGGCAGAGCGCGCTACTCTACGATAACCACGACGTTCCAATATTGAACGATGTATTCCCTGTGGAGCGAAAAAGTTTAAGACTAAGACATTCCACTCTTCTCACAGCCAGGACTCTCACGGAAACTGAATTCAACAACATCGATGAATTGAAACGTCGCTGGCAACAAAACTGTCCTGCACAATGCCTGAATCGATCTTGCACCCAGAAGAAACCCCCCGGAGTTGAACAGTCTCGGGCAATTTGGACTGTCGTGAACTGCATCCAAACGGGCCAGGAAGATGTGCAGACACTCTACACAAGTGGGGCCAATCTTCATCATGTGACTGTTATGCGGATCGACAGGTAGTTGCTCATGTTGTATCAACATGCCGCACATGTGCTTACAAATATCCTTTCGAAGATTTTCTGACAGCGACGAGTGTTTTGATAAAATACATAAAAGACTTTTATATCCGTATATAGCTTTAGTCATTTGTGCTATTTTATGCTGGAGGCTGTGTTTAAATGGTGACATGTAGTAGTCTTGTGATTTTTGTCTGTGACAAATAAATACATAAATGTGAACACAAAGTCATTTCTGGTAAAAGTTATATTAGGGAGGCCACAATGTGTCTTGCAACTTGATGCTAATCATTCTCCTTCCAGCTATATTATTAATACTTGTAAAATGAAGTAAATACTTTCTGTCTTTGCTATTTTACCTTTATTCATCATCATGACCATCACCATTATTATTATCATCATTATCACCAACATCTGCCGTATGATATCCTCTAGCCTATTTGATAAATTCTGGTCTTCAGCTAAACGCGCCCTCAGTATGGCTTCAGCCTACTTTCTAGTACAATCTATTCGCTCCTACTGGGCCGTCTTCTTAATCTTTTATGATCTCATAGAATCCAGGAGAAAGTCCATTAGTTCCTGTATCATCTACCGAACTTCATTTCTCTTTCACAGAGGTAAAAATTATGACTTCTGCTCCAGCATGTTTTTTGATCGATTTTATACTTTTTCTCTCTCTCAACATGTACCACCCTACTTCTTGATGATCAATACCCATTGATTATATAATTTTGACTTTAAACGTTTCTGTATCAATGCCTTAAGTCAAAGCACTAATACATTCGAAATGCAAACTTCTCATTTCAGGCACATCGGAAGCTTTATTTTGAAAACTGTCTACTTTACTGAGATCATTCGAGGCCATATTTGCGCTTCAGTTTATTTATTTTCCTGTCATTAACTTCAACTGCCAATAACACAAAACTTACCAACTGCTGCTATTACGTCACTGTTAATTTTAATGTGTTCTCTTCGGTATGTGAATAGCAGATGATTTTAGTCTTAATATAATTTTTCCGCATGCTTACGTAATTAGCTAATTAAGATCTTCCATTTCCTGGTGAAGTTAATCTGCATGGGACGCAAGGAATACAGTGCCACCCGCAAACAGATAGATACAGATATGATGCATTAACTTTTATTTTTTACTTATTTTTCTTAGTTTTGTTTTACTTTTTTATTTGATCGTTGCTTCACTTCTTAGGATTTCTTTCTATCCGCCAGTGTTCCTTCATTCTGTGATACACTTTCGCTCGCTCTTATTCCGATAGTACTCTACCTGGTCTCGCTTTCTCGTCACACTGATCCACCAATTCTGCTAAACTTCTATCTGTATCCCATATCTTATTTACTGATCTTATACTTCCCTGGACCTTGACGTACCTAAGTCAGTGTCTTAACTGAAAACTTTTTTGTTTTATTCTTTTAATGTCTCTAGAGAGCTCTTTTCAAACTGTTCACGTTATTCGTTGTTTGAACTCAAGTGAAAAGTAAAATCTGCTATTACATTATTGAGACCGAGATTCTTCCTATAAATTTCCTTTGCTTTTCTCTCTCTCTTGAGAGACGATTACTGACAATTGCCCGCTGCATATAAATATGAAGGCTTATTTAATTATGGTACTGTTTTGTATGAACTTGGCATCTCAGAAGATGGTGACCACAACCAGAACGTGACATGTCATGTATAAAGGAAATAGCATTGAGTAAAAGTAAATTTGGGGAAACAGTTGAAGCCATATGAAGTCCTCATAGAGCTAGGAAGTGTTTGAGTAGGGTAGTATTATCCTTACTAAGGGACCTGATAGGACACGTCCGTAAGGAAGAGAGGATTTCAAATGAATGAAGAGAGAGTGCAATTACCCCCTCCACATGTATAAGGGGGAAGGTGATATACCAGACTACATTAACTATAAAGCAATAAAGCTAATGTAACGTACTATGAAAGCCTGGGGGAAGATAACATGAAAACCACTCATAGAGCAGAAGGTCGGATTATACCAGCGAAAGAAACGACAGCTGCGAATTCGCATTCCACCAGCTTACAGGAAAACACAAAGAAAAGAATCAAAATTTACTTGTGCTCTTTATAGATCTGGAGAAAAAATATGACAGTGTGCCACATGCCACAGCAAAGAATGCGGAGATGTATGAAAAAGAAACTAATAACAGTGAGTTATGTATGTCTTTTAGAAGATATGTATGAAAATCCAAGTACAAGGTTATGAAGCAGTGTAGGGATGACCAAATGGATGCCAGTTCGCATCGGCTTGTGTCAGGGACCTGTAGTCAGCTCCTACAGCTTTGATGTTGCGATAGGCGTCCTGCCTGAAGGAACTGGAAATCAGTACCCACAGCGCATGTTGTTTTGTGCAGCACCAACAAAGATAGTGGTAACTGGAAGTCTAGAGGCAGCACTGGAGGACGGAGGGTTTAAAAACAGCAGAAGTGGAATAGGGTATTTATGACTGATAGACGAGGAAGGTGACAGTTATAGTGAACGGGGGATGCAGAAATGCGATAGTTCGTTTCAAATGCCAGCTGTGGCAACTACTAGAAATCTGGATTATGAGTTACATTGTAGAGTGTATACTGGAGGAGGAACTGGAAAAGGATATCTGCAATCCTGTATAACAAAAATATAAATGTTAAAGTAAAGGGAAATGCATATAAGTCAGTCGTAAATGCAACATTTTTGTGTTGAGCGTATACGTGGGTAACAACTAAGATCCAGTCCAACAAGCCAGCTGGAGTTTAGGTTAACGTGTGGAAGTGGATATGTAGAGTCACCCAGAGTGGTGGCACTCCTAGTGAGAAAATCAGAGAAACCGTAAAAGTTGTTGAAATGTTCAAGAACGTGCAGGAGAGATGATTCCAGTGTTAGAGACATATGTTGAGAAGGGACCGAAGTCATGTTGCAAGAAGAGTAATAGATGTTGTAGCGAAAGGCTTCAGGAAAGAGGAATGCCTAAAAGGGGGTGGGCGAGACCATAGGGAAAAACAACTGACAGAGGACGACGCGAACGATCGAGAAAACTGAAAGGAACTTACCGAAAACTTTGACCGTGAATAAGACAGGAAAAGACGCAGAATAAGAGAGAAAAGAAGAACAAGATGAAGAAGGATATGGTCGAAATTTTGCGGATTTAAATTTCCAATTGATCTGGCATAATTAGTGCTCCCTCTACTTTTCTAGCTCTTAATCCTACGTAGCTTGAACTGAAATCATTGTGACAGCTCTGCTAGGAATTTAGCTTGTGATAGTGTACTCGTTTATGTTTGTTGTGTAAATGCTTATGTCTTGTCATCTATCTCAAGCTCGTTCAGCATATAATCACTTCACTTTGGTTTGTAATGTTTTATTAATTTTATGTTATTACCATTGTTGTTCTTTTCATTACAATTTTGGTTATAGTATTCCGTAGTTCACACTTGTATCACCGCACTGAGTTCTCTTAACATTTTTCGTGCACGTTCGAAGCATTCTGATGAGTCGAAATATTATGATCGCTACCCACCGTGAGAGTGAACACCTTCTGGTGGCATTACTGACACGCGACGCGGTATGGAAGGTATATATGCGGAGCAATGACCAATGGGGATCATCCTAGCTTCGATGTTGCTGTTATGGTTTTCAGTCCGAAGTGTGGGTTGATGAACTCTCCGCGCGACTCTATCCTATGCAAGTATCGTCATCTCCGAATAACTACTGCAACCTCCTTCCATTTTGATGCTGATTACTCTTACATCCCTTGGTCATTCTCTACAGCTTTTACCTCCCACACTTCCCTCCAAAACCAAATTAACGATTCCTTCGTACTTCATACTTCATAATTTTTACTATCAGCCGATCCCTTCTTTTAGTCGAGTTGTGCAAAAAAGGTCTTTTTTCCCGATTCGATTCATCATCTGATAATAGTTACTCGATCTGCCCATATGATCTTCAGCATTCATCTGTAGAACCAGATTTCAAAAGCTTGTATAGTTCTCGTCTGAACTGCCTGTCGCCACGTTTCACTTCCGTACAACTCTGCACTCTGCTGTCTCGTCCGAAGAAGACACAGCCAGAGCAAAAGTACCACAGACGCAAAGATGCGAGGTGGTGCCAGTGCCATAGAAACTCGTCACCTGCCCGAGTTCCACCAGCGCCACGAGCGGTGCTGTGGATGGAGATATCGACGTCGCCTCGGCTAATTGCCTGCCGAGTAAAATCCGCCAGTGACCTGACAACAACGGACAGAAGCCTAATCGGAAGGCGAAAGAGCAGCTCTCGCCCACTTGGTTATAGATCATTGTCTAGGGCTGACTTAAAAGTGAACGGACAGTTGTGAATTGCAATGTGCTGCGAAGTTTACCTACGATTATTTGCACTTAGCCACTGATTGCCTTTTTTGTGTTATATTGCACGCAGTGTTGCAGATTTCGTTATTTAGCAAGTCACAAAGATAAGTAAACATTTTAACTCATTTGTGGGGTTTTGTTACAAACTTGTTGAAGTGTTTTAGAACCTTCGTTGTCCTATCCTGTTACCTGACCCTGGGCATAGCCACGTAATAGTGGCAAGGAGAAATTGTCTTAGCGGTGTACTGCACCAGAAGCCGTGACACGAACTCACAGACTGGGCCTCCACAGCAGTAATGACGAAGCCTTTACAAAACAGGCGAAGAGGATATACAAAACACTCCATTCAAATACCCCCTGAAAAGACTTTTCAACACTTAAATTTATACTAGTTGTTAACAAATTCATCTTTTTCAGAAATGCTTGTTGTGCACATTGTACCCTGTATCCTTACACCATTATCATTTATTTTGCTGTTCTAATAGCAAAACTCATTTACTAATTTTAGTGTTTCATTTCTTAATCTAATTTCTTGAGCATCATCTGCCTTAATCTGACTGCATTCCACTACTTTTGTTTTATTTTATTGACGATCATCTTACAACCTCTTTTAAACTCTTTATCCATTCAGTTCCTCTTCCTGGCCTTTACCATCTCGGAGTGTATTACTATGTCATCGGCAAGCCTAAAACAGTTTATTTCTTCTCTCTGAATTTTAATTACCTACCCAAATGTATTCAAGGATTACTTTACTGTTTGCTCAGTGTTCAGAGTGAATAATGGGGATACGCTACAGCCATGTCCCACCCCTTACTTTCTCTACCACAGCTCGCTTTCGCGTTCTGTGACAGTTATAGCTGTAGTCCTGTTTCTCTACAAATAAATAACCTTTAGCTCCCTGTATTATGTCCCTAATACCTATATAGTTTCAAAGAGTGTGTCCAGTCAACATTTTCTACAGCTTTCTCTAAATCTACAAATTCTGTAAACGTAGGCTTTCCTTACTTCAATCTATCATCGAAAATTAGTCATTACGACAGTATTATCTACCTAGTTCCTTCATTTCATTGGGACCCAAGCTGATCTTCCCCAAGGTCGACTGATACCAGTTTATCATTCTTCTGTAAATAATTCGAGTTGGTATTTTGCAACCATGACTTATTAGACTGATAGTTCCATGCTATTCACACCTGTCATCACCTACCTATTTTGGAATCCGATTCATTACATTCTACTTGAAGTCTGAGGGTATTTAGGCTATTTCACAGATATTGTCAGGTGAAATAGTTCTGTCATGGCTGGCATTGCGTAGGATGTTTCACAGAGGAAGACCGCACTGCAGTTCCTTCTCTAAATTCTCGCACAAACGAAAAAATGGCTGACATCGAAATAAGTCTCCAAGGAATAGAAAAGCAACTGGAATCACTCAAGTCCACTGGACCTGACGGGATACCAATTCGTTTCTACACAGAGTACGCGAAAGAACTTTCCCCCCTTCTGACAGCCGTGTACCGCAAGTCTCTAGAGGAAGGGAAGGTTCCAAATGATTGGGAAAAGAGCACAGGTAGTCCCAGTCTTCAAGAAGGGTCGTCGAGCAGATGCGCAAAACTGTAGACCTATATCTCTGCCGTCGATCTGTTGTAGAATTTTAGAACATGTTTTTTGCTCGAGTATCATGTCGTTTTTGGAAACCCAGAATCTACTATGTAGGAATCAACATGGATTCCGGAAACAGCGATCGTGTGAGACCCAACTCGCTTTATTTGTTCATGAGACCCAGAAAATATTAGATACAGGCTCCCAGGTAGATGCTGTTTTCCTGGACTTCCGGTAGGCCTTCGATACAGTTCCGCACTGTCGCCTGATAAACAAAGTAAGAGCCTACGGAATATTAGACCAGCTGTGTGGCTGGATTGAAGAGTTTTTAGCAAACAGAACACAGCATGTTGTTATCAATGGAGAGACGTCTACAGACGTTAAAGTAACCTCTGGCATGCCACAGGGGAGTGTTATGGGACCATTGCTTTTCACAATATATATAAATGACCTAGTAGATAGTGTCGGAAGTTCCATGCGGCTTTTCGCGGATGATGCTGTAGTATACAGAGACGTTTCAGCATTAGAAAATTGCAGCAAAATGCAGGAAGATCTGCAGCGGATAGGCACTTGGTGCAGGGAGTGGCAGCTGACGCTTAACATAGACAAATGTATTGTATTACGAATACATAGAAAGAAGGATCCTTTATTGTATGATTATATGACAGCGGAACAAACACTGGTAGCAGTTACTTCTGTCAAATATCTGGGAGTATGCGTGCGGAACGATTTGAAGTGAAATGATAATATAAAATTAATTGTTGGTAAGGCGGGTACCAGGTTGAGATTCATTTGGGAGAGTCCTTAGAAAATGTAGTCCATCAACAAAGGAGGTGGCTTACAAAACACTCGTTCGACCTATACTTGAGTATTGCTCAACAGTGTGGGATCCGTACCAGATCGGGTTGACGGAGGAGATAGAGAAGATCCAAAGAAGAGCGGCGCGTTTGGTCACAGGGTTATTTGGTAACCGTGATAGCGTTACGGAGATGTTTAGCAAACTCAAGTGGCAGACTCTGCAAGAGAGGCGCTCTGCATCGCGGTGTAGCTTGCTCGCCAGGTTTCGAGAGAGTGCGTTTCTGGATGAGGTATCGAATATACTGCTTCCCCCTACTTATAACTCCGGAGGCGATCACGAATGTAAAATTAGAGAGATTCGAGCGCGCACGGAGGCTTTCAGACAGTCGTTCTTCCCGCGAACCATACGCGACTGGAACGGGAAAGGGAGGTAATGACTGTGGCACGTATGGTGCCCTCCGCCACACACCGTTGGGTGGCTTTGCGGAGTATAAATGTAGATGTAGATGTAGATAATTCTGCGTAAATTTTGTCTACTTCAGGAGCATTATTTCCACTTATGCATTTCAGCGCTCAGTCAAATTTTTCTCCCAGTAATTACAGTTCTCATTTCATCGACATCAACTTCTTATCTTTCTATAATATTTTCTTCGAGTTTTCTCCTCATGTGTAGCCCTTCCATATTTATTGACACATTTTGATATTCGACATGAGTTGCAAATAAGAATAATTAATTTCCTGGCCAGTATTCGAGCATATAGCGCAGTACTCGTGACGTATGTTGTGTTCGTCATTTGATATGGACACTGAGTGAGGTGGCGCAGTGGTTATCACACTGGACTCGTGTTCGGAAGGACGGCATTTAAAACCCACATCCAGCCATCTTGAGTTACGTTTCCCGTTATAGTTGCAGTATTGTCTAGCTACAGGAAATGCCGAGATGGCACCACTGGAAGGGCACAACCGATCCTTTCCGAACCTTGAAACAATTCGTGCTTGTGCCCCGTGTCTAATGTTTTCGATGTCGACGGGATGTTGAATCCTAGTCTACCGCTCTTAACTTAGACTTACACGTTATCTGCCATCACTACCACGGATCCGATTTGATTCCATGTGACTGATACGCTTGAGAGCGTGCCTCACCCGGTCGTCGTGAGGACAGATGAGGCGACGGTTTATCTCAACCACTAGACGCTGTGAACGGCAACTCTTCCGTAAACGACAGCTCCCAACTATCCGGCAAGCAAGCGGCTTCTCAATTGGCTAAGTCGCGACATTAAATCGACCTTAGATGAACATCTCAAGTGTGACTGGACTGCTCTGGTGGTCACATTCAGTCCAGAGAATGACAGTGCCTGGTGATTAGGCCTAATGGTTCCTGCGTCGCAAGTAATGGTTCAAATGGCTCTCAGCACTATGGGACTCAACATCTGTGGTCATAAGTCCCCTAGAACTTAGAACTACTTAAACCTAACTAACCTAAGGACATCACACACATCCATGCCCGAGGCAGGATTCGAACCTGCGACCGTAGCAGTCGCGCGGTTCCTGACTGAGCGCCTAGAACCGCTAGACCACCGCGGCCGGCCGCAAGTAATGGATGCCGCAGCAGCAGACTGGGCAAGATGGCACCTAAGAGCCGAATCCCAGACCAGTGCCTTGTCTGGCGCGTTTTCTCCCAGTTTTACACCTGTGGCCTATCCAGTCGAACACAAGCACATTCAGCTTTTGGAATATCGGCTATCTGTGTTCCCCGTGGCCACGGCTGAAGTGATGCGATCGAGGCAATCACGGAGGCTGCCCAACAGCTTCAGCGCCACGACTGGAAGAAGGCGGCGTAGGTAACGACGGGCTGGACAAAGTCCTACTGAAAAAACTGCATCCTGAGCTTCAACATACGCTGGCAGTCGGCTTCAATATTTTATTGTCCGCCAACTACCCTGGCAGTCGTCTTCAATATTTTATTGTCCGCCAACTACCCTTCCATGTGGAAAGAGTGGAAACCAACCTGAAGAGCGGACCAGGTTGGCCGCTCAGCCTCCTTACCTCCATCTCGAAAGCGTTTAAGAGTTTTTATGCCAACTCTAACACGTTGATACAGAATGCCTCATCCGGGACGTGCAGTTCAAGACGGGTCACTCTAAATCCCAGCTGCTTCTGCTGGTATTGGAGCAGGCGCTGTAAACCCTGGAGCGTCGCGAGCGCCTGTGGGCGTTGCTTTTAGACGTCTCCAGTGCGTTTGATTCCATTTGCCACGGCGGCCTCGTATACACACTTTTTGTATGTGGGGTGCCGACGTCTCTCAGTCATCTACTTCACTCTTTCCTGCACTGAAGAATTTGTCTCTTTTCTTTTTGTTTTCATGGTCGACCAACCACTGTCACACTCTGTGTGATTTTAATTCCTTTTGTCTGGTGTCTGTCTGTGTCTTTCTGGTTCTGTGTCGTCCCTGGTCATCCCCGTTGTTTATTTTTATTCTTTGCGAGTGTTTAAAGTACGTGGAAAAGGGACCGATGGCCCTTATAGTCTGCTCCCTTCAAGCCCACAAACCAACCAACCAATCATTGCACATCAGGCGCCTCTAACTGCTCGCCCACTATGCAGCGCACGTCCATAGCTTGCCTCAGCATCCGAATTATCGTCTTTTGTTCCCGAACACAGTGGTTCATCTCCCGGAACGGCGGCCTCAGTCAGGGATAACGATCGCTTACGTGTCCGTTCCCTGTTGTCTGAACTGGAGTCATTTCCTTTACAGAGTTTCGTGCGCTTCCATGTACATACGCCTCCGCGGTGTATGCCTCGGCCGAAACTACGGCTGGACCTTTCGCAATTCCTTGAGGAGAGGGCAGGGGTACGACGACAGGGGTCGGTGCTCACCCCCCCCCCCCCCTCTCTCCCATACTTTGAAAGACTGAGGGTATAACACGTCGCTTATGCGAAAGAGATGTGTCACACTCACACATCACCCTTAACTACCTGAATAATTTCTTTTATCTCATCATACATATCTTCAGTGCCCTTCATCTGCAGGGCTAGTTGGTAGATGAACTTTTACTAGTGTGATGGAAGTTGGCTTTGTGTCTATCTTGGATACGATAATGCGTTCACTGTTCTGTTCATAGTAGTTTACCCGCATTCCTGTTTTCTTATTCGTTATTAGAGCTACTCCTGGATTACCCCTATTTGAATTTGTACTTATAATCCCGTACTCACCTGACCAAGAACCTATTCCTCCTGCCACCGAACATCACTTATCCCATCTAACTTCATGATACCTATTTCCCGTTTTATATTTTCTAACATACATTCCAGATTAAGGATCTAACATTCCACGCTCCACCCGTAAAACGCTAGTGCCGTTTCTTCTGATGACGACATCCTGAGTAGTCGTCTCCCGGAGATCAGAATGAGGTACTATTTTATCTCCGGAACATTTTACCGAAGAAGACCCCATCGTCATGTAACCATATAGTAGAGCTGCACCGAATGAGGTGTGCAGTGGTTAGCACACTGGACTCGCATTCGGAAGGACGATGGTTCAAATCCGCGTCCGGCCATTCTGATTTAGGTTTTCCGTGATTGCCCTAAATCGCTTCATAAAAATGCTAGGATGACCCCTTTGAAAGGGCATGGCCGATTTCCTTCCCGATCCTTCGCTAATCTGAGCGAGTGCTCCGTCTCTAATGACCACGTTGTCGACGGGACGTTAAACAGTAATCTCCTCCTCCTCCACAGTAGAGCTGCGTGCTCGCGGGAAAAATTACAGCTGTAGTTTCCCCTTGCTTTCAGCCGTTCTCAGTATTAGCACAGCACGGACATGTTAGGTCAGATCAGTCAATCATCCAGACTGTTGCCCCTCCAACTACTGAAAAGGCTGGTGCCCTTCTTCAGGAATGACTCGTTTGTCTGGCCTCTCAACAAATACTCCTGTGTTGTGGTTACACCTACGATAGAGCAATCTGTATCGTTGCGGCACGCAAGCCACTAACCACGCAAGGTCTGTCGCTCGTGGCGCAGTCCAGTGTTTACAGTATTAATATTTTAAGACACTATCTTCAATTTCAATTGCTTCACATGATTCGATTTTTATTATTTCCGATTTTACACCTTTTACAGTTTAAAAATGGTTCAAATGGCTCTGAGCACTATGGGACTTAACTTCTAAAGTCATCAGTCCCCTAGAACTTCGAACTACTTAAACCTAACTAACCTACGGACATTATACACATCCATGCCCGAGGCAGGATTAGAACCTGCGACTAGAACCGCTTGTCCACCCCGGCCGTCTACAGTTTAAACAACCATTGTTCTACACTCTTACTATTTTAACAGTGGTTTTTGCATTCTACTATTTTTTATAATTTTAGTGTAAGACACTCTCTTGTCACACTAGGTATTGTAATACCTTAAAGATTGTAAATTCGTTGTTGAAAATTAGATAGAGCGGCATGATAAGGAAAGAGGAGTTTCTCCGGAGAATCAGATAGGAAAGGAACGTTTTGAAAACACTAAGCTGATGGTAAGAGAAAACACGGACATAAGGGAATAACTTCCGTGGTACTTGAGGCAGCTGAAGCGTAAAAACTGTAAAGGAAGACAGAGTTTGGAATACATCCAGCAAATAATTGAGGACGCAGCTTACACGTGCTGCTCTGAGATGAAGAGTTTGGCATAGGAGAAGAATTCGTGAGGGGTCGCATCGAACAGTCAGGACTGATGACGGAGATTGCCCAGCGTTCTACACTGTCATATACAGGGTGGTCCATTAATAAGCATCAAACGAAAAAAGTACAAAGAACGAAACTCATCTAGCTTGAAGGGGGAAACCAGATGGCGCTATGGTTGGCGCGCTGGGTCAAACGGATATCAACTGCTTTGTTTTAAATAGAAACCCCCATTTTTTGTTACATATTCGTGTAGTACGTAAAGAAATATGAATGTTTTAGTTGGACCACTTTTATCGCTTTGTGATAGATGGCACTATAATAGTCACAAACATATGGCTCACAATTTTAGACGAACAGTTGGTAACAGGTAGGTTTTTTAAATTAAAACACAGAACGTAGGTACGTTGGAACATTTTATTTCGGTTGTTCAAATGTGATACATGTACCTTTGTGAACTTATCATTTCTGAGAACGCATGCTGTTACAGCGTGGTTACCTGTAAATACCACATTAATGCAATAAATGCTCAAAATGATGTCCGTCAACCTCAATGCATTTGGCAATACATGTAACGACATTCCACTCAACAGCGAGTAGTTCGCCTTCCGTAATGTTCGCACATGCATTGACAATGCTCTGACGCATGTTGTCAGGCGTTGTCGGTGGATCACGTTAGCAAATATCCTCCAACTTTTCCCTCAGAAAGAAATCCGGGGGCGTCAGATCCGGTGAACCTGCGGGCCATGGTATGGTGCTTCGACGACCAATGCACGTGGCATGAAATATGCTATTCAATACCGTTTCAACCGCACTCGAGCTATGTGCCGGACATCCATCATGTTGGAAGTACATCGCCATTCTGTCATGCAGTGAAACATCTTGTAGTAACATCGGTACAACATTACGTAGGAACTCAGCATACATTGCACCATTTAGATTGCCATCGATAAAATGGGGGCAATTATCCTTCCTCCCATAATTCCGCATCATACATTAACCCGCCAAGGTCGCTGATGTTCCATTTGTAGCAGCCATCGTGGATTTTGCGTTGCCCAATTGTGCATATTATGCCGGTTTACGTTACCGCTGTTGGTGAATGACGCTTCGTCGCTAAATAGAACGCGTGCAAAAAATCTCATCGTCCCGTAATTTCTCTTGTGCCCAGTGGCAGAACTGTACACGACGATCAAAGTCACCGCCATGCAATTCCTGGTGCATAGAAATATGGTACGGGTGCAATGGATGTTGATGTAGCAGTCTCAACACCGACGTTTCTGAGATTCCCGATTCTCGCGCAATTTGTCTGCTACTGATGTGCGGATTAGCCGCGACAGCAGCTAAAACACCTACTTTGGCATCATCATTTGTTGCAGGTCGTGGTTGACGTTTCACATGTGGCTGAACACTTCGTGTTTCCTTAAATAATGTAACTACACGGCGAACGGCCCGGACACTTGGATGATGTCGTCCAGGATACCGAGCAGCATACATAGCACACGCCGTTTTGGCATTTTGATCGCAATAGCCATACATCAACACGATATCGACCTTTTCAGCAATTGGTAAACGGTCCATTGTAACACGGGTAATGTATCACGAAGCAAATACCGTCCACACAGGCGGAATGTTACGTGATACCAAGTACTTATGCGTTTGTGACTATTAAAGCGCCATCTATCACAAAGCAAAAAAAGTGGTCCAACTAAAACACTCATATTTCTTTACATACTACACGAATATGTAATAAAAATGGGGGTTCCTATTAAAAAAAACGCTGTTGATATCCGTTTGACCTACGGCAGCGCCATCTAGTGGGCCAACCAAAGATCCATCTGGTTCCCCCCTTCAGGCTAGACGAGTTTCGTTCTTTGTAGTTTTTTCGCTTGATGCTTATTTTGTGAGATATTTGGCCCGGTCACTATCAATGGACCACCCTGTATTTTGGATTCTTTACTCTCTTCTTAAACAAAGTATAATTTTGTTTTACGGATCCTTAATCCGGTGTGGTCATGATATTCGTCTCTCTATTGTTCTACATTGTTATTATTTTTGCGATGGGTCGGCACCTGCGAGTGCGAGTAGGGAAGGAAGAAGGAGGATGTGCTCGGCTGCGCTTCCTCGGTCTCCCGCCGCTCGCTCGTGCCAGCAGTGTCTGGCGTGCGGCATACCAGTGCCGAGGAGGGTGGAGGCTCGCCAGTAATCGCTGGTCGCACGACTCGGGCTTCAGGGGCACGCCCTGGTCCCGCCGTTGCCTCATTGGGCCGCTATCGATTCTGCCGAGGTACCCACCACTCGTACCTACCCGCCGCTGCTCCCCGGCTTAAGCTCATTTCTCCTTCCGCTGATAAAACGCGGCCTCCTAATCCGCTCCCTCATTCACTCTTCTATGTCTCTGTCTCTCGCTGTGTTTTTCTCGCTCTCTCTCTCCACTTTTTCTCCTCTTCCTTCCTGGCGAATCCTCTTCCTCCTCATCCGACGAGCAACCGCACGCGGGCGTCCTCCTGATACCGGGCTAATAATGTCATGATTAAATGAGGAAGTTACAAATAAAAAAAGGGGGAAGGAAAAAGGCAGAGGAACGGGGTAAGGAAGGCTGGCCCGGAGACGGCTTTGTACGAACAGATTCCGTTAACTAATTTACCGCGGGATGAACGTGGCCCGGCGACGCTGACAACCTCCACCCCTCTGCCCCCCTCCCCCCTGCGCCCTCAGCCCTTCATCCCTTTCCCTTTGCCGCCGCGGGATGGCGACGCCCACAGTGGACTCGCGGCCCTCAACCGAGCAGCCGCCGCCACCGCCGTCTGAAACACAAAGCCGTTCCAGACTTGCGGGAATACAGACAGTTTCCTCCGTACTCTCCTTCGCCGCGCCCTTTAGTGAGGCCACAGAGGCAGACCTTCTTGCCCAGCTGTGCATGCCAGCAAACTCTCCTCTGATCGGAGGCAACTCATTCTTTATGGTTGTCGCAGCCTTAAATAAGACTGCTGCTCTTCTGAAGTAGCGGCCTTAATGGCAGCTGATAACGTCTTGAGAACATTTTGATAAAACACAAGCGTTCCGTACTCCTCCTGAACCGGCCACGAAGGCCCAACGGTACTGACCGGCCGCCGTGTCGTCCTCAGTTCATAGCCGTCACTGGATGCGGATATGGATGGGCTATCGCACCGCTCTCCCGGCCGTATGTCAGTTTCCGAGACCGGAGCCGCTACTTTTCAATTAAGTAGCTCCTCAGTTTGCCTCGCAAGGGCTGAGTGCACCCCGCTTGCCAACAGCGCTCGGCAAGAGTTCCCTACACAATATCCAAAATCCTAGACCTATGAATAAATGTTAGCACGGAAGATACCTTAGCTACTCCAAAATCCGAACAAAATCGCTGAATATCCGCTACTTCGTGAAATACGCGTAGAGGCGTCGGAGATCGCTTCTGGCTTGCTACGAGATCGTGCTGGAGAGTAATGCCTCTGAATTTCATACCTGAAAACTCTTAATACCTTTTAAATGAAACAAACAGTATCAACATTCTACATCTTTATTCTTCATGCTTACATACTCATTTCTCAACGTAGTCACCAGGGTGACGAACAGTTCTCCCGACGAGAGACCAGTTTGTTGATACCGCCACTGTAGAACGTACGACTTAGTTGATGGTGCCACAACCGTATCTCTGCTTGCAGCACTTCATCACCATCAAATTGAAATCGTCGAGCCGGCCGGTGTGGCCGTGCGGTTCTAGGCGCTTCAGTTTGGAACTGCGTGACCGTTACGGTCGTAGGTTCGAATCCTGCCTCGGGCATGGCTGTGTGCGATGTCCATAGGTTAGTTGGGTTTTAGGGGACTGATGACCTCAGATGTTGAGCCCCATAGTGCTCAGAGCCATTTGAACCATTTTTTGTAAATCGTCGAAGGTATTCTTTAAATTCTGGAAACAGATGATAGTCGGATAGGGCCAAGTAGGGACAGTATGAGGGATGACTGATAGCAGTGAACCCAAGTCATCGGATTGTTGCAGACGTCACAGAGGTTGTGTATGGTCTAGCATTTTCATGCTGAAGGAGAATATGCTCCATGTGTGGACTCTAGTGCGTGCACAGTGCCATGGCCGCTAGGTGCACAGAGGGCAGGACACGCATGGGGAGAGCGGCAGTAGTGGGGGTTACGGGCAGGCACTGTCCGGGAAATGCCGAGCGCTGGAGCTATGCTCACATTTTATGTAAATATGAATTAAGGGCCCTCCAAGCCCACACTTGCATGGTAGCCAGTCAAAAAGATTTACTGTCACCTCTGCTTTTGTGTTAGTACCTAAAAAAAATTTTGCCAAAAATTAAGGGATTTATTTTCGCTAGACTTGTTAACCATTTGTAACCTTCAGAGAAGCATCATGATTGGCAAATTTAGAGCAAAATCTACACAATTCTCTCTTTGCCATGTTAAAATTTGCTTCTTTTGCCAAAACACAGCGAAGTTTACACCATCTCACATCACTAACTTGTTGGGCAGACGCAGTTACAAATGAATTCTTAAAAAGCAGTTTATTAAGTGAGGAACTGAGGACACATAAGGTCAGTAGCTTATGAAAAAGCACATTCTCGGTACAAAATAAGCGTATAATGTCTTCACTCAAGTTGTTCCAAAACCCATAGCATTTCTCCTTTCATCAGCTATCGATGGCCCTTAAAAACTGCATTCTTGCATTGAAAAAGTCTGCAGTTAATGGAATAACACGGCAGACAATGAAGTTTTGCACAACACCAACATCGCAAAATACTCTCTTCTTTGCATGCTATTATTTGCAAGAACCTCATTTCGATATCTGAAAACCTTTATGAAATATGAATAATGTTGTGGATAGTTCACGCTTACTTTATCGCTAGCGTTGCGGGATCGCAAATGAATGTGCCACGTCAGATCAGTTTTCTCGGGATTGGTGACAGTTAGAGACTCCCAGCCAAGTCTAAAGAAAAATTCAAAATGTTAGCCAAATTTCATACGCTGGAATATACTGTGTGATATGCACCAAAAGCAAAATCATGGCGACATCTATTTTTCATTACAAAATTTTTCGAATTTTTCATAGTCTTACTACATAAGGTGAAGATAATTTTTTTTACACAACAATTTCTGTAAAATCGTTTGAGAAAGATTGCAGTGTGTGTGTGTCGATTCTGTCATCGCCGACCGGCCGAAAGGCTTCACACACTGTCGGCCTCCCCTTCCAACCAAACGAATGAACTCGCCCAGCGAAAATTGGTAACCGCGCATCGGTCACCGTATCCTGCACGGGCTATACCTCTTCGAATTCGAAACTCGATTACAGCACGCTGTTTCTCACACACCTACATAGTTACAGTATGTTGTACACTGCAAGGTTACACGCCACATTTCGGAGCTTTCTAGCGGCAGAGGAGTGAAAAGTATGTAGACATGAAGGACAGAGATGTACACTGTTAATAACGTTTGTTTTATTTAAAGACGCTATAAAAGTTTAAGCATTAACAATCTGGAGGCATTACTTTCCTGCACACATTTGTACTCTTTATCAACGAAATCAGGCAACCCCTTAACACCCCTCCGATTCCGGTTGCCTACCTCCAGGAGCGTAGTACTACTTGACAGGTTGTCTCTGTACAGGTGCATTTATAAAAAGCTCAATAAATGTGGGTGGGTGAAACCGAGGGTGTTGTCGAATTGCGATGTCCTAGAGGGACCATTTCCCATTTTATTCACATATGTGCCAGTGTCGAAACTCTCATCGCCTCCCATGTTGACACCATAGGAGGGCGCAAAACAGGAGGGCTGGACAAAAGCACAGTTTGCTGCTTCGGATCACTTTCAAATTTCGTCGAACTGTTTTGAATAGTCCTAGTGATTCCAACCTGCGTATCAGAGAAAAAACCGCGTTCGTGCTACACTCGAAAGGGGCGAGATCACTGTCAGACGGGGTGCAGCTCTACAATGCCAGACAAGGTGTGAAACCTAAAGAGGCGTCGGCATTGTCAAAAGTCGTTACCATCGTCGCCCTGTTATTCATTGCACCGCGAAATATCGTTTTACACACTAAATAAATGGGAATCAGTGTCCCAAGAAGACCAGCCATCTCCTAAGTCCCAGTCGTGTCCATTTTGAGCGGCAGTGCGTCTTAAAATAGCACGTTTCAACGCTGGGGTCGCGGCTCTGACCTCCATCGCAGTGACGTCGGAAGCAGGGTTGACATGTAGGTATGAGGGATATGACGACACTCCCATCGTGGTACACGTTCATTGTGGTGCAGGGCAGAAGTGTGACGAAATCTGGTGCCAATGTGGATCATTAACGCACCTTACACGTCAAGTGAACTTCAGAGCTCAAATGGTTCAAATGGCTCTGAGCACTATGGGACTCAACTGCTGTGGTCATAAGTCCCCTAGAACTTAGAACTACTTAAACCTAACTAACCTAAGGACTGCACACAACACCCAGCCATCACGAGGCAGAGAAAATCCCTGACCCCGCCGGGAATCGAACCCGGGAACCCGGGCGTGGGAAGCGAGAACGCTACCGCACGACCACGAGATGCGGGCTGAACTTCAGAGCTCTGGCCTTTTCATCGCATATGTCGGCACCTCGCTGTTCGAAGCGTCTTCGAGCCCAAGGGTGAAGTCGAATGGCGACACAGGTTTTCGCTATAGCAGAACGAGGCTGTAGGCACCTTTCAGCCAAATTTTAAACTTCTACGCCGCAGTGGGTGAAAATTAGAGGGTTTAGAAAAAGTGATCCTTTAATTCTGTTGTGCACTGTACACGATTGATTTGTACCCAACAAATTAAGAAATTATTCTGATACCACAGAATTATGCTTCTTACAGCATCACTGCAAAAGCTGTACTAAGAAACTCACTGGTTCTAAGTACCAATAAGAAAGTTATTACAAATTTATTCTTGCAGAGAAGAAAACAGCGTCCAGCTACTGCTAATTGACACGAACAGCGCCGTCATCGGTTTCACATCGACAGGCTCATCTTCAGACGGCTTTTCACGTTAACATGACATTTGTTGTTTTTTAACATCAGTTGTTGGCTGTTTGTATTCCAACAACTATCGTAAAAAACAGCAAATGTAACACAAACGTGAACAGTCATCTTAAGATGAACCCCTCCATTCTAAGCCTGCAGCTGAAGTGTTTGTGCAAGTGAGCAGCATTATTAAGAGTAACAGTTTCCTTCCTTGCAAGGATAAACTTCTATTTTGTATAACCACTGTCTCAAAAATTTCAATTTTGAATGGAATAGGAGGAAGAAAGTTTTTGTCCCAAGTGCCATTAACACTGATGCACGCGTTTCATTTGTGGCAATACAAGTACAGAAACACAACATTTGGTTTTAAATTAGTAGAACTATAATCAACAAAATCCAGTTCTCACATATTTCTAATTTTAAAATTCTTGAGGGAAGCACGGCTTCGCACAAAGACCATGTGCCATTTAAGTTTGAAAAACTTTCTCTCTCTTCTGTCACGTGGATCAAGTCTAGAGTCATGAAACGGTGTATCCAGAACACAATACGCAGTGTGTCCCAGTTCAGTTAGCACTGCTTATGTGAAATTCCAAACTGCATTGATATCTCGTGGCCGGCCGATGTGGCCGAGCGGTTCTAGGCGCTACAGTCTGGAACCGTGCGACCGCTACGGTCGCAGGTTCGAATCCTGCCTCTGGAATGGATGTGTATGATGTCCTTAGGTTAGTTAGGTTTAAGTAGTTCTAAGTTCTAGGGGACTGATGACCTCAGAAGTTAAGTCCCATAGTGCTCAGAGCCATTTGAACCAATTTCGAAAATTTTTTTAAAGACATTTCAGCTGTGTATTGATTCAGAGACAGACAGTTTTGAATAAATAGTGTGATTTTGCTAACATAATCCATGTATTTTGGTATTCATAACCACAATCCTAACGCAACTGGGAAGCACTGTGAAGTAATGGAAACGCGTCTTGCGAAGAAATGGCACTTAGAACGTGTTTCTAGTCTTGCGGAAACGGATGAATCTCTTTCAGAGACCCAGTATTACGAGCAACTTATATGAGCTACGTGTGATATTTTGTGACGAATTGGTTACTTGTCAACGTTTCTGGAACTAATTTGGGCCTGAAAGGAGTGGTGCCCGTGCAGCTGGCGCTGTGAGGCCCAGAATAGCGCACCACGCCCTCAGAGTGGCCCGGCCTCATTCACACGGGACGGACCCACATAAAGCCTGCAGCGGCCGGCCGGCTGCCGTCTAGCGAAGGTGAAGGGCGGGGCAGGCAGGCCCTTACAGGGACGCCCTTCAAAGGCATAAGGAGAAAGTGGCAGGGGGGAAGGAAACGCACGACGCCCGTCCACCCAAGGCGCGTACGATACGGTGCCACGCCGTCGTGGCCGGTGTCGCTCCGCGAGGTTCTCTTGTAACAGCGAAAGAAGAAAATACAGGACGTGTAATATTTAAGACGAGTATAAAGATACACTACTGGCCATTAACATTGCTACACCACGAAGATGACGTGCTACGGATGCGAAATTTAACCGACAGGAAGAAGATGCTGTGATATGCAAATGATTAGCTTTTCAGAGCATTCGCACAAGGTTGGCGCCGGTGGCCACACCTACAACGTGCTGACATGAGGAAAGTTTCCAACCGATTTCTCATACACAAACAGAAGTTGACAGGCGTTGCCTAGTGAAACGTTGTTGTGATGCCTGGTGTAAGGAGGAGAAATGCGTACCATCATGTTTCTGACTTTGATAAAGGTCGGATTGAAGCCTATCGCGATTGCGGTTCTCGCGTTGGTCTAGATCCAATGACTGTTATCAGAATATGGAATCGGTGTGTTCAGGAGGGTAATACGGAACGCGGCCTCATATCACTAGCAGTCGAGATGACAAGCACCTTATCCGCATGGCTGTAACGGATCGCGCAGCCACGTCTCGATCCCTGAGTCAACAGATGGGGACGTTTGCAAGACAACAAACATGTGCACGAACAGTTCGGGACGTTTGTAGCAGCATGGACTATCAGCTCGGAGATCAAGGCTGCGGTTACCCTTGACGCTGCATCACAGACAGGAGCGCCTGCGATGGTGTACTCAACGACGAACCTGGGTGCACGAATGGCAAAACGTCATTTTTTCGGATGAATCCAGGTTCTGGTTACAGCATCATCATGGTCGCATTCGTGTTTGGCGACATCGCGGTGAACACACATTGGAAGCGTGTATTCGCCATCGCCATACTGGCGTATCACCTGGCGTGATGGTATGGGGTGCCATTGGTTACACGTCTCGGTCACCTCTTGTTCGCATTGACGGCACTTTGAACAGTGGACGTTACATTTCAGATGTGTTACGACCCGTGGCTCTAGCCTTCATTCGATCCCTGCGAAACCCTACATTTCAGCAGGATAATGCACGACCGCATGTTGCAGGTCCTATACGGGCCTTTCTGGATACAGAAAATGTTCGACTGCTGCCCTGACCAGCATATTGTCCAGACATCGCACCAATTGAAAACGTCTGGTCGATAGTGGCCGAGCAACTGGCTCTGAGCTCTATGGGACTTAACATCTGTGGTCATCAGTCCCCTAGAACTTAGAACTACTTAAACCTAACTAACCTAAGGACATCACACACATCCATGCCCGGGGCAGGATTCGAACTTGCGACCGTAGCAGTCGCGTGGTTCCGGACTGAGCGCCTAGAACCGCAAGACCACCGCGCCGGCGGCCGAGCAACTGTCTCGTCACAATACGCCAGTCACTGCTCTTGATGAACTGTGGTATCGTGTTGAAGCTGCATGGGCAGCTGTACCTGTACATGCCATCCAAGCTCTGTTTGATTCAATGTCCAGGTAAGGCGTATCAAGGCCGTTATTACGGTCAGAGGTGGTTGTTCTGCGTACTGATTTCTCTGGATCTATGCACCCAAATTGCGTGAAAATGTAATAACATGTCGGTTCTAGTATAATATATTTGTCCAATGAATACCCGTTTATCATCTGCATTTCTTCTTGGTGTAGCAATTTTAATGCCCAGTAGTGTAAATACTATTTTATGGTAGATTAATGATTGCCACATTCACGCAGTCTCAAAATCGAGACTCGCCTGTCGAACAGGGAAGTTGGACTTGGCGATAGATTTGTTAGGTTATGTATCGGCGCTGGATTCTAATCTCGCTGTTCCATGTAGCATATTTTGGTTTTTGATACATCAATCTTTCCAGTGTCTTAATTAACACTGAGCAACACAATTAAAATTCCACCCAGTATTTGTTACCCACTGCTACGCAAATGTTTGACATTCGCCTCAAAGGTGCCTACAGACATTCCTCTCTAATTGTGTAGCGCCCTCTGACCTCTGACGTCACCCTCGGGCTCGGTGACGCTTCAAGAGGCAAGGTTTCGACACAAGCGAAAGTAAGGCTAGAGCTCAGAGGTTATGTGAGGTGTCATGATGTCACATTGTTACCAAGGTTAGAGGAAACGTGTGTTTGTCACACGCCGGTGGTCGATGTCTTAATAGATTGGCTCTGACGGAAACGTTGCAACGGGAACGACATTAATTATGATTAGCTGATACCGGTGCACTGAAAGGGTACCTCTTTCCTGTTGTTGGGCCGTATTGTGCGATCTAGCTTGACGGCGTTAGAGGGGTTCTGTTGTTACCACCCTGCCATACGCGATTCTTCCCTGAGTCGTGAATTTGTGCTTTCTTGGAAGATTGCATCCGTCGTAGTGTGGTCTGTATCGCATATAGAACCCGTCTGCGTCTTCCACCCACTGCGTGCGTTGAGTGCCCTTGTTCTTTCCTGCAAAGTAAATGAGTTGTGATCGCAGGGTGTGACGATTATGGCGATAGTCTTTTAGTGTTTGGTTTTAATAGTGTTTCTCCTTGTCAAATGATGTCTTACGTTGTTAATGGCCCGCATCTCGTGGTCGTGCGGTAACGTTCTCGCTTCCCACGCCCGGGTTCCCGGGTTCGATTCCCGGCAGGGTCAGGGATTTTCTCTGCCTCGTGATGGCTGGGTGTTGTGTGCTGTCCTTAGGTTAGTTAGGTTTAAGTAGTTCTAGGGGACTGATGACCATAGCTGTTAAGTCCCATAGTGCTCAGAGCCATTTTTTGAACGTTATTAATGCAAGCTGTAGGAATGTGACGGCGGTCGTAAGTGCTACTAGTGTTGCCAGGAACATTTGTGATTAATGTGCTCTTTTAATTGTGTTTTAGATTCTGATCTGGCCTGATCTATCAGGGTGCACTGCTGGAGAGCTGTGTAATTTTCTTTTGGGTGTTGTAAGGTGAGATTATTTACCTGATTTTTGTAGCCTGATTGGCACTGCGGGCCGTCTTGTACTGGTTCAAAATGGCTCTGATCACTATTGGACTTAACTTCTGAGGTCATCAGTCCCCTAGACTTAGAACTACTTAAACCTAACTTACCTAAGGACCTCACTCACATCCATACCCGAGGCAGGATTTGAAACTGCGACCGTAGCAGTCGCGCGGTTCCGGACTGGAGCGCCCAGAACCGCTCGACCACAGCGGCCGGCAAGGATAATTCAAAACTGTTTTTTAAAATATACTTAAACTATGTTTGTAACTTGGTTGTGTTATCATACTTACTCTTGGTTCTCGACAGTGTCTAAATTGCACACACCGAGCGAGGTGGCGCAGTGGTTAGACACTGGACTCGCATTCGTGAGGACGACGGTTCAATCCCGCGTCCAGCCATCCTGATTTAGGTTTTCCGTGATTTCCCTAAATCGCTCCAGGCAAATGACGGGATGGTTCCTTTCAAAGGGCACGGCCGACTTCCTTCCCCGTCCTTCCCTAATCCGATGAGGCCGATGACCTCGCTGTCTGGTCTCCTTCCCCAAACCAACCAACCAACCAACCAACCATCTAAATTGTACTATTCTTGAAATTTTTAGTTTAATCTGTTAATCGACGTTTTCAGGGTGGGGTTGCACCTTATTGTGGATTGTTGGTTCAGACAGCTATTTGATGAAAGTGTGTTATGATAGTAATTGACCTGTTTGTGTTTCTAGGCATCTTCTTGTCGCATGACGCTTATTTTACGAGCACCCTGCTGTTACCTAATAGATGAGCTACTGTTTCTGCAGTCTATGCCTGCACTTCATCCGCCATGACAAGAGTGAGCGCACCGGCTGCACGACATTCCCGGGATTAACCGCTGCCATTGTCTTTTGTGAAGCAACTTTGTGGCACGGTGATTGCTGCTTAAGTTTTTTCTTACCCGGTTCACGTGTGGCTAAATCTTCCCAGGGTTCGCTTACTTTTGTCTTGAATCCCTTTTGGTGACGTGTCCTTTCTGTATCAAGCTTTCCCTAGTCCGCCGTGCCATTCCTGGTCCTTGTATCGCTCAAATTCGTCACCTTTCTCAGAAGAATGTATTTTGATTCGTAATTGAAAACAATTCTGTTAGCCTGGCGGCCGGCCATTGTGGCCGAACTGTTCTAGGCGCTTCAGTCCAGCCGGCCGCTGGTGGCCGAGCGGTTCTGGCGCTACAGTCTGGAACCGCGCGACCGCTACGGTCGCAGGTTCGAATCCTGCCCCGGGCATGGATGTGTGTGATGTCCTTAGGTTAGTTAGGTTTAAGTAGTTCTAAGTTCTATGGGACTTATGACCTCAGCAGTTGAGTCCCATAGTGCTCAGAGCCATTTGAACCATTTTGTTTCAGTCCGGAACCGCGTTGCTGCTACGGTCGCAGGTTCGAATCCTGCCTCGGGCATGGGTGTGTGTCATGTCCTTAGGTTAGTTACGTTTAAGTAGTTCTAAGTCTAGGGGACTGATGACCTCAGATGTTAAGTCCCATAGTGCTTAGAGCCATATATATATATATATATATATGTTAGCCTGGGCATTTAAATTTGTTTAAACATTTTACCTGTTACAAAATTTGTGCTGGTTATTGCTACATTTGGCTTTCAAAACTTTTCCTTTAAATTTGTCAGGTTTCTTAAAGGAGAGTGTTAAACCCACGATCTGTATTTGAAAACCAGTCTCTTAGCCTCTTGTCATTTTGCTATAGATGTAAATTAGCTAAGCTAAGGTGCTCTTTGCAGTTCAAAGAAATCCACTCATGGTTCTAAGAACTTCTGATTTCTAAAACATTATTTCATTGTATTTTATTATTGTTGTTTTGTAAATTGTTTAATAAATGTGATTCACTAGAGAAGTAATGAATGATGTCATAACCTGGGGCCCAGGATTTTCATGAATTTCTATTAATCTGGCTTGCTGGAACTCAAATAGGGATCCTCTTATAATCTTCTGCTGCACTGGAAACCGCCAGAGTACAGTGCCGCCTATGAGAAATACATCTCAACAGCTTGTCGTTACGTTAGGCAAGAACTACTTCTGCAGGCCTGTGATCCGTGTTTCCGGAAGACGCGATGCCATTTTTGGCAGCCACAGCCAAAATGTTTCATTTGCTACTTGCTCACCTGGTTTGGCCCGCTCTGGACGTACTGAGGCGCATAAGAAAGAAGGTTCAGGGCACACTGTACACGCGCTAGGCGGTAGATTGGTTGACTTAGTTATTACAAACTTGATTGCGAGCAGAAGTTATTACTAGAATTCTGTCATGGCAGGGACGTTAGAACCTTTGTTGTAAGATTGGCCTACTGACAGGGACAGAGCGCCTCAACAAAGTTTAGGAGGTACAGAAATGGGGATTAGCGATCATAATGTCATTATAGAAAGTATGATTAGAACATTCATGCATCAGTCAAGAAGTCCAGGAGAGTGTTTCTGACATATAAGCAGTATTAGTATCCCAGTTAGACAGTGAATTGGCTCCAGTAAGATGGATGTAGATGAATTATAGGCAAAATTTAAGCAGATCGTAAATCGTGGTCTGTAGACTTATGTGCCTAATAAGTGGATAAACGGTGGAAAAGATCCACCATGGTTTAATAACGAAATTCGGGGGATGCTGAGGAAGCAGAGGCTATTGCACTCTCGGTTGAAAACGGAACGCACAAATGATGACAAACTAAGGTTAGTAGTGATTCAGGTGTCTGTGGAAAGATTTATGAGCGAAGCATACAACAACTACCACCGTCACACCTTAGCAAAAGATGTGGCAGAGAATCCCAGGAAATTCTGGTCTTATGTAAAATCGCTAAACGGGTCTAAGGCTTCCATTCAATCTCTTGTCGACCAGTCAGGTATGGCAGTTAAATATCGCAAAACGAATGCCAAAGTTTCAAATTTTACGTGCAAGAAATCGTTCACACAGGAGAATCGTGCAAACGTACGTCATTTGACCATCGGACAGACTGCCGTATGGACGACATAGTAATAAGCGTCCATGGTGTAGAGAAACAACTCAAAGATTTTAAAGTAAATAAATGAACAGGTCCGGATGGAATCCCAGTTCGATTATACATATTCTCAGTTCGACTATAATAAATTTCCTTGGGACTAAGAAGCTTACGTCTATGAATCAGCATGGTTCTAGAAAGCAGCGCTCGTGCGTAACTCAGCTTACCTTTTTCTCACATGATATACTGCGAACTATGGATGAAGGAAAACAAGCAAATTCCATATTTCTAGATTTCCGAAAAGCATTTGACTCGATGTCCCATTTCTGGCCCCTTAACGAAGGTACGAGCATACGGAATAAGTTCTCAGATATGTAGTGCCTCGAAAAATTCTTAAGTAATAGACCCAAGTATGTTGTCCTCAACGGCGAGTGTTCATCAGCGACCGGGATATCGTCACTTCAGGGAAATGCGATAGGACCGCTGTTGTTCTCTACATACACATATGATTTGGCGGACACCTTGGGCACCAATCTGCTGTTGTTTTCTAATGACGCCGTGGAGTACGGTAAGGTGTCGATGTTGAGTAACTGTAGGAAGATACAAAACGACTTATACAAAATTTCCAGTTGGTGTGATGAATGACAGGTAGCTCTAAATGTGGAAAAATGTAAGTTACTGCTGATGAATAGGAATATCAAACCTGTAATCTTCGGATACAGCGTTACAAGTTTCCGGACTGACACAGTCAAGTCGTTTAAATATATGGGCGTAACGTTGCAAAGCGGCGTGAGATGGAACGAGCATGTGACAACTGCGGTGGGGATGGCATATGACCGACTTCCGTTATTGGGCGAATTTTGTGGCAGTGTGATTCACCTGTAAAGGAGATAGCGTATAGGGTGCTGCTGCGACCTGATCTTGAGTACTGCTCAAATGTTTGGAATCCGTACCAGGTCGGATTGAAGGAAGACACCGAAGAAATTCAGAGGTGGACTTCCAGATTCGTTACCGCTATGCTCGAACAACACTTAAGTGTTACGGAGATGCTTCAGTAAGTCAAATGGAAGTCCCTGGAGAGAAGGCGACGTTCTTTTCGAGAAACACTATTGAGACAACTTAGAGAACCGACATCTGAAGCTGACTGGCGAACAGTTCCACTGTCGCCAACATACATTGCGCGTACGGAACTCGAAGATAAGTTACGAGAAATTATGGCTCGTACGTAGGCACATAGACAGTCATCTTTCCCTTGCTCTCTTTGCGAGTGAAACAGTAAATGACTAGTCGTGGTACAGGATACATTCCGCCCGCCCCGTACGGTAGCTTGCGGAGAATCTATGTAGACGTAGATGTAGAAAGGAGCTGAGGGAGATTCGAAAGGGATCTGTTGGTTCAGACTTCGATCTGTCAACATACCTTCTGCATCACTGATAAGTAGTTTTGGAATTCAGCTTGCTCTGCATTTCCCTGCTTATGGATCTCCCTTCATGTTGTTTTGATACTGAGAGACTTCGCGAATGCGTCATAAATTTCGCAGTGACTTTTGCAACTGTCGTCCCCTTATTTTTCGTCACAGTCCTCTTCAATGACCCTCTATCACTATCACTCAACACCGTTGTGGCCTAGTAGTGACCTAGTAGTTGCTGTTTTTTTGCTGTATAAATATTCGACACGGTGTCCCTCAAAACACGAAACACTTCGGCTTCTTTGATTACTAGCAGCAAAAATTCGCCCACATTCAAATTGACTTAGCTCCGACATAATAGACCGACAACTACACAGAACACTGTTCAACAGCCACTGACTCTTAAAACGTACTGAAGACATTGCACAAGTGCCATTCGCGGTCAAATGCAACGGCACAACCTGAAGGCTCGGCTAGCATTTGCTTATAGTCACTCCAGCATTTCTCGCCGTTTTTCCATATTTTTGTCCAATGTCTGTGTTAACAAATGCTGTGAACGCCTACATGGTATTTGTGTATGGGTTTTGGAATGGAAATAATGACGATGATGTTCCTTGGAAAGAATACGGTAATCCGGCCGGGGTGGCCGAGCGGTTCTAGGCGCTTCAGTCCGGAACCGCGCGACCGCTACGGTCGCAGGTTCGAATCCTGCCTCGGGCATGGATGTGTCTGATGTCCTTAGGTTAGTTAGGTTTAAGTAGTTCTAAGTTCTAGGGGACTGATGACCTCGGAAGTTAAGTCCCATAGTACTCAGAGCCATTTGAACCATTTTGAAAGAATACGGTAAACAATTTTCCAACTGCAAAGTACCAGATCCACTTGGGTGTTTTAACTAAATTGCATGAAATTGGTGCATTTCTCAGCAGTGCTATTTCATCTGAACGTGCAAATGAACAGACTGTAAACATTATTCAGTTGGTAGAACGTAGTCCTTCAACAAGCAAACTCAGAATTTCTACAATTATGGGTGTTGTACATACCAGAAAACAGCAGACATTATCAGCGCACGACCCGTCCGTATGGTTTACAGCGGACTGAACACCTTCGAAAAGGAGATGAAGGCAGACGACTGGAAGTTTGTCGTTGACTACTTGCGAACTGCCGAGTAAATCAATTAACACTGTTTGCTGATGAAGCCATTTTCACTCGTGATGATATTAGTAACGTACGTAACTCACATTTTTTGTCCGACTAAATCTCAAATCCCACTGTAAAGACATTTTCCAGAAGGCTTCTCGGTAAATATATGGAGTGGTATGACGGACTGTCAGTTGACTTTGTCTTTTGTTTTACCGCACCGTCTGCCGTAGCCTCTTTACATAAACTTTCCTGCAAACGAGCTTCCAATGCTGTTGGAAGAGGTCCTTTGACTGCAAGGACGAGTATGTTCTTCCACCATGACGGAGCCCCTGCACACTGTAGTCGTCAGGTGATACATCATCTAGACGTAACATTCTCTGGAAGATGGATCGGCATAAATGGTCACGTTCCTTGGCCACCAAGAACCCCACGCCTTACCCCAATAGATTTTTGCCTTTGGGAATGGTCGATAGCCGGTCTACGAAGCTGGTCGTTTTGATTATAAGTGTTGTAACTGCGACCGGGACGGTGGCGGGGTTGAAATGACGGGAAGTGCTGCGGGACCCGCGGAGAGGTCCGCGAACAACAACACAGCCGGAGAGGACGAACACGACCAATGAAGGACAGAACGAACAACAACAAGTCGAACAACAGAGTCACAAGGAAACCTAGCAAACACGTCCACTCGTACACAGAACAAGAAAGTAAGTAAGTTGTCTAACGCGAGGCTATGGGTCCACAGACATACGCGAGATTAGACTGGCTGGGTGAGTTTTTTTTTCTCTCTTTATTGTGATTTCATTCAGCGGCACAATCCGCCGCTCTTCAGCCGAGTTACACGACAACTAAAACAAGAATAATATGATACATACATAAGGAGATAAAAAAGGGGAACATAAAACAGAGTAAGGGGAGAAAATGGAGGTAAAAACACACTGACATGTAGACGTTCATAGGGGACAGTTAAAAGAGTCACCAGAAAGTTAAAAAACGCAGTTGGCGATTCTTAAAACACAGAGAAGACACTGAATGCGCATGCACAGGTTAAAAGTTGGCCACAGTATTAAAAACACTCCGAAACAACACACTTAAAACCCACTTGGAGCACACACAACGAAGAAAGAAACTACCAGGTGGGACCTGCCAAGGGAAAGGTCAGAGAGGATGGAAAAGGAGGGGAGAGCATGGGGCAGCTGGGGAAGCGGCGGGATGAAGAGAGGAGGGGCAACCATGGGTTCACGAAGAGGCAGGAGACATGAGGGGTGGGAGAGGAAAAGGGAAGACAGGGCAGGAGGGAGTGCAGAGACACTGAAAGGAGGCACAAGAGATGGAGGGGGAGTAGGAGGGGAAGCCGCTCAGAAGGAGGGAGGGGGAGGAGAGAGAGCCCTGAGGAGGAGGCAGGAGGAGGGGGTTAGAGTTGGTAGGAAGGGTAGATGTCAGGGCGAAGCTCATCATCCGGGAGGGGTAGATGGTGGAAGTTGTGTTGGGAAAGGAGATGGAGGGTGTGGAGATGGAGAGAGGGAGGGACACAACAGTAAAAGCGCGGCAACGGGTTGGGGGTGGAGTGGAAGGGAGACACCAGGGGGTGAGGGGGATCAAGGCAGCGGACAATATATAGTGTGCGGATGTGTTCAAGGAAAAGGAGAAGGTGGGGATGAGGTCGTAGAGAGGATGCGCGTGGGGGACGGAAGGCAGATGCGGAAGGCGAGGCGGAGTGCATGGCGTTCGAGGATTTGGAGGGTTTTATAGAACCGGGGAGGGGCGGAAATCCAAGCGACACTGGCATAACAAAGGATAGGGCAGATCATGGATTTGTAGGTGTGAAGGATGGTGGAAGGATGCAGACCCCACGTCCGGCCGGACAGGAGTTTCAGGAGGCGGAGGCGGTTGTGAGCTTTGTTTTGGATGGTAAGGAGATGGGGAGTCCAGGTGAGGTGGCGGTCGAGTGTGAGGCCAAGGTATTTGAGGGTAGGAGTGAGGTGGATAGGACGGCCATAAATGTTGAGGTAGAAATCATGGAGGCGGAAGGAGCGGGTGGTGCGGCCTATGATGATCACCTGGGTCTTGGAGGGATTAACACAGAGGAACCACTGGTTGCACCAAGCGGTGAATTGGTCAAGGTGGGTTTGGAGGGTACGTTGGGAACGTTGAAGGGTAGGATAAAAGGGCTAGGAAGGTGGTGTCATCAGCGAATTGGAGAAGATGAACAGGAGGGGGAGGTTTGGGCGTATCAGCAGTATACAGGAGATAGAGGAGAGGGGAAAGGACAGAACCTTGGGGCACGCCGGCAGAGGGGTAGAAAGTACGGGAGTTGGAATTGTGGATAGTCACATAGGAGATGGGAGAGGAAGGAAGCAACGAGATGGACGAAGTTGATGGGGAGAGCATAGGTCTGGAGTTTAAAGAGGAGCCCGGGATGCCAGACACGGTCATAGGCGTTCTGGAGATCAAGGGAAACAAAGATAGCAGAGCGACGGGAGTTAAGTTGGAGGGAAAGAAGATTGGTAAGGTTAAGGAGCTGGTCGTCGGCAGAGAAGGAAGGCCGGAAGCCACATTGGGTAAGAGGAAGGAAGCGGTGCTGGTTAAGGTGGCGGTGAATACGGCGAGAGAGGATGGCCTCAAAGACCTTACTGAACACGGAGGTGAGGCAGATTGGATGATAGAAAGAGGTAGCAGAGGGGGGTTTGTTAGGTTTAGGGAACAGCAGGACACGGGAAGTCTTCCACAGGTCAGGGTAAAATCCAGTGGAGAGGAGGACATTGTACAGGGTAGCAAGGACAGACAGGAAGGATGGAGGGGATTCCTTGAGGTGACGGTAGGTGATGCCATCATGACCAGGGGCGGTGTTGCGTTTGGAGCGGAGGACGAGTGTGATGTCTTGTGTGGTGATGGGAGTGTTGATGTCTGAGGGGGGTAACCGATCCAAGTACTGGAAGCTAGGGGCGAGGGGGGGCAGAGGTGTCATTGCGGTGAAGGACGGTGGGGAAGAGGGAGTAATCAAAATGGGGATCGTCAGGAATGGAGAAGACCTCGGATAGGTGGGAACCAAAATGGTTAGCCTTACTGAGGTTGTCAGGAAAGGGTCGATCATCATGGAGGATGGGGTAATGCGGGGTGGGACGGCTACCAGTAAGGCGGTGGAAGGCTGACCAGTACGTGTAGGAGTTGACAGGGAGGGTGGAGTTGAGGCGTGTGCATGTCTGGCGCCAGTCCCGGCGTTTCTTTGGTGTAAGGAGGTTCCGGATATGTCGCTGTAATTGCCGGTGGCGGGTGAGAGTATCCCGGTCACGAGTGTGGAGTAAGGAGTGGTAGAGCCTGCGGGATTCACGCAGAAGAAGGACAGCCTGTGGAGGAAGCATAGGGCGATGAGGGTGGATGAGTTTGGTAGGGACATGAGCCTCCACAGCGTCAGTGATGGTCTTCTGAAGGAAGGAAGAGGCATGGGTGATGTCATCAGGGTGGTGAAAGGTGAGGGGGTGACTTTCCACCTGTAAGGCAATGGATTCCCTGTAGGCATACCAATTGGCATGGTGGTAGTCATGGACAGACTTTTGAGGGGCAGCTGGGCAGGTGGCTGCAGCGGCCGGACGGGTAGAGGAGATGGTGAGAAGGACAGGGAGATGGTCACTACCAACGGGATCGAGGACATCAATGGCAATGCGACCAAGGAGGTTGGGGGAAGCGAGGATAACATCGGGGCTGGAGTTACTTTCAGGATGGGTGTGCTGTGGGACAGGAACAAGGTCACCATGGAGGGTGGCAAAGAACTGATGCCACCGCCGAAGGGTGGCAGGGTCACGGCTGTGGACGTTGAGGTCAGCGGCGATCACATAGGTGGAGCAGGTACAGTCAACATGGGAAATGAAGTCGAAGGGGAGAGGAGCTGTGGGGTGGATATAGATAGTGGCACAGGTGACGGTGAGGAAGGGAAATAAAATAGGCTGAGGAGAAGGTGTTCGGTCGGGTCATTGAGGAGGGGTTGTGGCCGGACAGGGAGATGCCTGAGGTGGCCTATAGCGACCCTGCCTCAGGCTAGGGGAAGGGGATTGTCAGTGCGGTGAAGGAGATAAGGGGAGATGCGGACAACATGGTGGGGTTGGAGGAAGGTTTCAGTAGGGATGAAGGAGTCAACCTGGTGCTGGGAGAGGGTATGCATGAAGAGGTATTTGTTTGCAGGGAGGGAGTGAATGTTGAGGTAGAGGAGACGATACTGTTGACGTGCCATGAGGTTGGGGGTGGGAAGGGTGTGGGAAAGGGAGAGAGGGGCTTAAACGAGGGTGTCTAGGCAGGTGAAGGTAAAGTGGGCCTGGTTGTGGGAATATGTGGCTTAAGTGTTTAAGTGGAAAACTGAGTGGGCGGCAAGGGAAATCTGCTGGAGTGTGTGGGGGCGCTGGAAGGGGTGGATGTTCTGCAGGATGATGGTGAGGAACCGGATGATGTCTTCTGCTGTAGGGGGAGGGTGGAGGGAATTGTTAGGGTGGATGGGTGGGTCAATGGGCGAACAGGGACAGTGAGTTCAGGGTTGGTGGGAGGGGGCTTGGCTTTGCATTTAGTGGAATAGGTGGGGTGAGGTTCATTACAGGTGTTGCAGGACTGGGGGGGGGGGGCAGCGGTAGGATTGAGGAGGGGAATGGGACGGGTCAACAGGGTGGCGGCGGTTGAAAATCAGGGCTCCCTGCGTGAGGAGGTGGTCGATGGAGGAGGCGGACTCTGTAAATATATGCATGAGGAAAGTAGGGCCAGAGGAGTTGTAAATATGGCAAGCAGAGCGGACTTCCAGGGTGGGGTGGGCATTCAGTTCCGCCATCACCTCAGCCTCCGTGACCACAGGGCTGAGTTTTGTGATGACGGCAGTGAGGGTTGGCGGGCGACGAGGCTATTGGGGCTGACGAGGAGAGGAGGATGTAAGGAATGGGGTGAGGGATGCATTGGGGCCCAAAGGTGATTCGGGGAAGGCGCCGGAGGAGATCAGCATGGAAGGATGGAGAGGGAGACTTGATGAGAACAGAGTGCGAGGGATAAGTTGGGTGATGGGTGCACTGGGGATGTACTTCCGGATTTCAAGGGTGAGGGTGCGGGCATCCAGGAATTTCGGATCAGGGTTGGCTAGGACAAAGGTATACAGGGAGGGGGCTGGAGAGGACGGAGGTGGAGTGGTATCCATAGTGGGGTCAGCGGGAGGTGGGGTGGGCAGTATCTTTTTGGATGAGGGAGTAGAGGAGAGGTCACCACTGGGCCGGTTGGAAGATTTATTGGCGGGAGTTGCATGGAAGGAGGGATGAGGGACTGGATGGATGCGGAAGTGGTGGGATGCAGGGCCCTCCTGTGAGGCAGTAGCACCGGATGAGAGGGTAGGGGCACCGTGGCGGCGACTGTGGCGCGGTGGGCGGAGACGCTGGCAGGGGAAGCAGTGGTAGTCATAGGGAGGGAGAGGGGGATAGTCGTCTCGGCAGGCGACAGGAGCGGGAGAGGGGTTGGGAACAGGGACAGAGGCAGGAGCAGGAGCAGGAGCAGGAGCAGCAGCAGGTGCAGTAGCAGGGGTAGGAGCAGGAGTGACATACAGGTGGGGATATAGCGACAGAGAGGAGATAGATGGAGAGGAGACTGGGAGTAAGGGAGGTGATGAGATGGGTTAATACCAGAGAAGGCACTCCATGACGTTATAGTGGGGGCAGGTGAAGGGGAGGAGCAGATGATGGTGGTAGTTAGGGTATCCATGATTGCAGGCGGCAGCGAACACCGAGAGACGGCGGCAGCGGCGGCGGCAGAAGCGGCGAGCACCGAGAGACGGCGGTAGAAGAAGCGGCGAGCACCGAGAGACGGCGATCAGGCGGTGGCGGCGGCGGCAAGCACCGGGCGACGGCGACCAGACAACGGCGTCGGCGGCAAGCACCGGGCGACGGCGACCAGACGATGGCGTCGGCGGCGGCGGCAAGCACCGAGTGACGGCGACCAGACGACGACGGCGGCGGCGGCGGCGACCAGACGATGGCGGCGGCAAGCACCAGGCGACGTCGACCAGACGGCGGCGGCGGCGGCAGCAAGCACCGGGTGACGGTGGCCAGACGGCGGCGGCGGCGGCGGCAAGCACCGGGCGACGGCGGGCAGACGGCGGCGGCGGCGGCGGCAAGCACCAGGCGACGGCTACCAGACGGCGGCGGCGGCGGCGACCAGACGACAATGGCGGCGGCGGCGGCGGCAAGCACCGGGCGACGGCGGCCAGACGGCGGCGGCGGCGGCGGCGGCGGCGGCGGCGGCGGCGGCGACCAGACGACAACGGCGGCGGCGGCGGAGGAGGCAAGCACCGGGCGGCGGCGACCAGACGACGACGGTGGCGGCGGCAAGCACTGGGCGACGGCGACCAGACGACGGCGTCGGCGGCGGCGGCAAGCACCGGGCGACGGCGACCAGACGACGATGGCGGCGGCGAGTACCGGGCGACGGCGACCAGACGACGACGGCGACCAGACGACGACGGCGGCGGCGGCGGCAAGCACCGGGCGACGGCGACCAGATGACGGCGGCGGCTGCGGCGGCAAGCACCGGGCGACCGCGACCAGATGACGTCGGCGGCTGCGGCGGCAAGCACTGGGCGACGGCGACCAGACGACGGCGGCGGCGGCGGCGGCGGCGGCGGCAGCGGCGGCAAGCACTGGACGACGGCGACCAGACGACGACGGCAGCGGCGGTGGCGGCGGCGGCGGCGGCGGGCAGCAGTGGCTGCGTGCAGTCAGGCAACAACGCGACTGGCACGGTTGGGGCTCTTCCACGTCGAAGATACACCCTGAGAGTAGCCCAGGTAGTGCGAGTCCTCGATGAGGAAGTGAGGGAATCCATCCCTCGAATGTCCTGGGTGAGCTTTTTTTTTTTTCTTTATTGATTTTCTACGCTGCTCTACAGCCTACAGACTTTTTTTAAATAAAGGAAGAAGAAAGAAAGAAGGAAAAACAGGCGATAAAATGGCGACTTAAAGTGTAAAATGGCGTAAAATTTGCGAAAGTTAAAACAGGAAACAAAAGGGGTTGGCAATGTAGATAAAATACACAGGAATCAGACAAGTAACATAGTAGACACACAATTAAAAAACATGGCGACAGGATGGTTTCTGTTCGCAAGTGATAAAAAGCACACCCAGCGACAGTATGATGGCTGTTCATTACACTTCCCAAAAGGCACAACACAGAGCATGCACTGGAAAAACACACTGTAAAACACTGCACGAAAAAGGCGGCACAGAAATGGCACTCCCGATCCAAGGCAGATAGGGGGGGGGGACCTGGAGTAGGGGGAAAAACAAGGAGGGAGGAGAGGAAAAAACGAAAAGGGGGGGGACCAAGGAGGGAGAGGACTAATAAAGGGGGAGAAGGGCAGATGCGAGAGGGAATGAGAGGAGGCAGAGGAGGGAAATGTAAAAGGACACGGGGGAGAGAAGGGGGCAAAGAGAGGGGAGGTGGGGAAGAAAGATGATGGAAGGGGGGGGGAGAGGGAGCCCGGGAAAAGGACAGAGGAAAGGAGGGGGAGTGAGGATCAGAGTTGATAGGAGGGATAAATGGAGGGAGAGAGGGCATCATCCGTGAGGGGGAGTTGATGGAAGCCACCTTGGGAAAGGAGATGTAGGGTGTAGAGATAGAGGGTAGGGGGGACTGGGTGAGCGAGAGGCAGGCGCTTAAGTACTCTTATCGGGGGCGCCACTATTGGCCGCTGGAACCATGTGTTCCACTGTGGCACCCTCACACTAAAAGTGGGCCAGGGGGCGCGCGCCGCCACAGCTTACAGCGCGATAGTTTCAGATACCTCTAGGGATGTTCGACGTCCATGACGTCTGGCGCGGATTTTAATTTCGTGGCGCGCGGTTCTAGAATAAGTAGTTCCGCGCTCACTGAAGAACCCAAGACGACCTCGGCAGAACTGCACGTGGTGTTGTCAACAAAATATGTAAGTAAGTTAAGGTCTGACGGGGAACTTATGCAAGTCAGAATTTAACTTCAAACCTACTCTTTCGTGAAGGGATAAGCATTATCTTAAAATTGTGCAGTGAACTTCAGTGGTGAACTTAAGAATTTTTAATGTATTTCTCTTTTAATGGAAGAAAGTATTCTCAACCATCTGGTCTAGCAATGGGTAGCCCTCTGGCAGGTATTTTATTTGAAATCTTTGTAAATTCTATGGAAGGCCTTTTCTTTCAAAATAATGCAGATTTAGTGATCAAAATTATCTTTTATGTGAGATATGTAGATGACTTACTCTTCATAATTGATGGCTCTCAAGATGATATACATAAAATTTTCATAACTTTTAATAAACTCCACGAGAAAATAAGCTTTATGCTGGAAAATGAATCTCCCAATAGATCGTTAAATTATTTAGTTCTAAATCTGGCAATAGTGGACAACCGTATTAGGTTTAACATTTTTTGGAAAAATACCTTTTCCGATAATATCATTCCTACCGACTCTGCACATCCCCAAGCCCACAAAATGGCCTTCTTCCATTCTTGCATACACCGAGCGCTCGCCATTCCTCTTTCAGCAGACGCAATGGAGGACTAGTTACAAACCCTAGAAGTTATCGCCTATAATAATAGATATAAACCAGAAATTGTAAGACAGCTCTTTAACAAGGATGGGCGATTAGGTATCATTGTCGCTTGGTGCTGTGTTTTTCTAAAACTTTACAGTCCAGCACACACCTCTTGAACCATACAAACCCTCCAGCCCAGTTTAGATTTAAAAGAAATCGTAATAAAAGTCACAATGAGAAATCAGTTTTTGGAGAATACTGTTCTGAAATTCAAGTTTTTAAAACATACTTTTTCATAATCGTAACAAAAAAACCACAAGATTTACACAAGGAACAAGTGCTACCATTTGTCCCCGTAGCAATGTCACTTTGATCCCTAGTTCGGTTCAATACACGTCGACACAAGGCGGTAGCCTTCGTGACCATACGACGTCATGTTTACAAACGCTGTCAGCTGCAACATTCGATGAGTTTGCTGTACGTCCCTTCCCTTCATAACATGTTGGTCACCAATTGTCATATTTACAGGTGAGAGCGCAACGACAAAAAATGATTCAAATGGCTCTGAGCACTATGGGACTTAACAGCTGAGGTCATCAGTCCCCTAGAACTTAGAACTACTTAAACCTAACTAACCTAAGGACATCACACACATCTATGCCCGAGGCAGGATTCGAACCTGCGACCGTAGCGGGCGCGCAGCTCCAGACTGTAGCGCCTAGAACCGCTAGACCACTTCGGCCGGCAGCGCAACGACAAATTGTACTAATCTTACTACTGAATACCTGTGTACTATTTATGATTTCGGGTGCCTTCTTGTTCCAATGAGTTAAAAAAATTTATTTTGAGGTGACGGAATGCCATTTCGGCCGAAATTAATCCGTGGCGGGGTGTCTTCCTCTAATTAAAACATTTTTATGTGTAATTTATAATTTTGGTAGTTTACTTTATAAATGTTACAAGTGATCATGGAAATTTATAGCAATAATAATAATAACAGTAATGGGTTGGTGCCTAAGTTCGTAGGTCTTTTCCATAAGTTTAATAAATACAACACTTCTTCAGTAACAGTCTGCTAATGTTTGGGGTAACTTTTCGATTCCGCGAGTGTAGAAATCACTTGTTTTTGAGGGAAAGAGCTCGTCGAGCCATGTTCGGATCGTATTTTCATGCAGAAAGAAAGTACCTTGAAGGTTGTTCGATGGAAAGCGAAGAAGGTGAAAATCTGAGGGCACAAGATCAGGTGAACAAGGAGGGTGCGGAATGTCATCCCAAACCAACTCCTGTAGAGCGTTTTTTGCCAGTGTAGCAGAATGCTGCCTGGCATTACCGTGGAATAGCATTACTACATGGAGTAATCCTTGTTTTTGCTCTGGGAATGAGTCAGCAAGACGTCTCAGTTGTTGACAATAAATATCGGCAGTGATTGTTATAGCTCGGGGAAGGAATTCATAGTACACCGTACCGCGGCTGTTTCACAAGACGCATGACATTATCTTTAGTGGATGCATACAGATCTATGTACAGGGTGTTGCTGTTTTGATGGTCTCAAACTTTGTATTCTTTTCCAACCTTTCTAATCTTTTCCTTATGTTAGCATAACACACCATTCTTCATCACCAGTAACGATACAGGATGGGAATGCTCAGTGTTGTTCACGAGCCAATTTATGACGAGCAAGGAGAGGTGCACATACACTGTATGACGACCTGCTGATTTTGGGTTGGAGCGTAGGGGACCCATACCTGATTTCGAACCTTCTCTCTTGCATGAAAATGTCACACGACAGTGGAATGATAACAGTTTATCACATGTGATAGTTCTCGAATACACTAACATGAATCATTGTGGATTAATGCATTGAACGCCAAACACCTTCCTGGATTTGGATACTCATTAATGTCAAAACGGTCCTTTTTAAAACGAGTAAACTATGTATTTTCTTGTCGAGGCCTGTCCAATGGCATTATCCCCACAGACGGCGCAAATGTTTCCTCTATTGAACTCAGACAGAAGAAGATACGGAAATGTTCCGATTTCTCCACTTGGCATTCCGTTTTATAGCATCTATAGCTCCAGTCACTCTCATCAAAGGATAAAATGACAATATGTAAAATCAAAAAGCAACTGAGAACTACAGATAAAAAATGGCAATTGATGAATAAACCGGAATACCAACATGCAAAACAAAAACGCTACGAACTTACGCGCCAACCTAATAATAATAGCAATAATAATAATAATTCTTTTCTAATTGATAAAATGTTTGACAACTTTTTTAGTATTACAGTCTCGTATCTGAAACAACTTTTCATTACATAGTTTTAAATTTAAATACAAACAAATTACGCATTCGCATCTGTTAGAATGCAAATGAAAACTAAAAAAGTAGAGTTGTTTAAAAATGTTATTGGATAGAGTGATGACTTTATTGTATTTATCGTGTTGTATACTAAAAATAAAATTGTTTCGCTGGCCATTCTGTTACATCTCTGTAACAAATATAAACTGGACACTTGTAATAGTGAATGATTTATTAGAGTCTTTATCATTTCCTTCTAAAATAATTTATCATTGCTCCTGACACAGCCTGTATTCCTTTCATAATCTGCTACAAGGTAGTGTCACAGTCACTACGTCGTCTCTACTGCAGTCGGGAGCAGAGAGGTATGTACAACGTTATCAGCATGCCGACACGACTGCAGCCGCTGTCGACGCTCGTCAGCTGCAAAGCGACGCGCGGAGTTACGATCGGCAGGGCCCCTCGCGGTAGAACACGTAGGCTACCCGCGTGGCGTGTTTGAAAGCTGCGCTGCGCGTTGCGGGCCCTAAGCCGACAGGGGCTGTGCGCGGGGAACTAATTACCCCGCTCGTCGCAGTCCCGGCCGGTCCCAGCGGGACGCGCCGGCCTAATACCACCTGCCCGGCGCATTGTTAGGCCGGCGCCGCGCCGCCTACCTGACATTTCTGGCCGTCCTGTCGCTTTCAATTACTGACACTGATACAAAAGCTACTCCCCCACCCACCAGCAGCACTCCGTTATACAACGTGAGCGTGCTGCCGATAGCGGGCAAAAAACGTCGCGCCGTCACTTGCGCGAACCAAGCGCCGCCCTGTACCCTCGGGATCTAGTTTGGTATTCGTAATTTTTTTACTCGACCATTGTAATGGCTCCACCAGCCGTTTCGGGCTACCCTTTGCACATCACTACGACTTCCTCAGGCTGTCCTGCGCCTATAGGGTTAAAATTACGCCTACTGTATAGTGCCTTAAACTGTGCATTTTGAGAAGAGGAAACAATGGCTGGAATCGAATACTCGATCAACTTTAGGGTCTTCGAAGGGTCTTCTCAACGACGTAAAAACGTACATGTTTCTATACATAAAGGTATTCGCAGTTTGCGAATACGATTTCACATTGCTTCGTTCACTATATTCGACGTTTTGGAAAAGCACAACAGGTCGTATCACCAGAATGACGTCCAGCCATTCATAATTTAAATAATGAAAACAGCAAGAATTACTTATTTTTCATGCTTAGCACAAAGCGTTTCGAGAATTTATTCTCAGTTTCAAATGCATTTGCTTACGTGCGTATTTTGATTATATATTCGCATACATTATTTTCTATATCTCTTGAATTGTAGATATATTTTTGATGTTAGATTGCAATCGGAAAATTGGTCAAAATGGATCTTTGAGTGTTTATAAATGCTAATACGGGAAATGGTAGTTTGGTTTGTCTACATAGGGTATTCTGCCTCCTCCATTAGATAGAAAGTCATAGTCATGCAAATCATCACTTACAATTTTTGTGTTAGTAATGAAACCATGCTACAAAGATATTACGACACTACACTTTCAGTCCGGAACCGCGCGTCTGCTACGGTCGCAGGTTCGAACCCTGCCTCGGGCATGGGTGTGTGTGTGATGTCCTTAGGTTAGTTAGGTTTAAGTAGTTCTAAGTTATAGGGGACTGATGACCACATATGTTAAGTCCCATAGTGCTCAGGGCCATTTTGAACTACACTTTCACAAAGAGTTTGTAGATATTCCGAGGTGTTACAATGTTTTCGGATTACAGTCGAGGTTCCGTTGGCAACCACAAACATATTTCCACGAAGGCACTGACCGTCTTGTCTCACAGTGGAATAAATGTATTAACCGTTACAGCTACTACCCTTCATGTAATAAACAGATTACTTTCGCTTCTCCATATGTCTTTTTTCATTTGACTGTCCCTTATAATTTAGAGAACCCATGGTACGATCAAGGCCCAGATGCTGTTTACCTGTTTTGAGTTAGATTCCACCTCCCGATATCAGACGGAGGAGTACGCTACTGCGTGAATGTGTGAAAGTTGTTGGTAACCATTATCTTCGAACACTTAATGACATATTTTCTGTGAAACGAGAAAGACCGAGATCAAGACAGCTAGGATGCTTGCTGTACACGAATTCAATGCTATTGGTGAATGGAAATGCTGTTGGCAACGAAACTATCCTCCAGAAGACCTGAAACAGCGCTGCGACTAAGAGAAACCCCTTTCATCTAACCAGCCTCCGTCAATTTGGTTTCCCTAAATCATATCCGAGAGGGTCACGGAAGATGTGCACACATTCTCCAAAAGCGTGTGGAGGTGAGGGAGGAGGGGAGATCTTTACCATCTTGCGACTGGCGTTGTATCAACATATTCTGCGCTTGACAACCAGGATCATTTTGAATATTTCCTGTCAGGAACGAGTGGAGTTTCAAACCATATGAAAGAAACTTATATTCATCTATAACTATTGTGATTAGGACGTTGACGGAAAATAACGCATCGCCAAGAAATACTCAATGTAGAGTAATGAAATTTCGGGAGTACGCTTGTCTAGGTAACGTAAGTTAATGTAAGCGCGAGAGGTCATTGCAGATGTATAATGCTCGTACAATAATAACCGGCATAAACGCCAGAATGTTGAATGCTAACATGCAAACGGATATGCATTCTGTCGTACAGGTATTGGATGTCACTTTCTGGGATGGGGTTGCACACCTGTTGCACTTAGTAGGTCCAGACATGCACAGTTAATTCTGGTCGTGCGTAACACTGGAGTTATCGTCCGATGATATCCCATACATGCTCGACTTGAGAAAGATCTGTGATTGTGCAGGGCTAGGCAACATGTTGACACTCTGTAGGGGATGACGCATTACAAGAGCGGTATGTGGGAAAACGTTACCCTGTGGGGAAACGGCATCTAGAACGTTATTCATGAATGTCAGCACAACAGGTCGTATCACCAGAATGACGTCCAGATTCGTAGTCAGGGTGCGTAGGAAAACCACGAGAGTGCTCCTGCTGTCATAGAAAATTGCACACTACACCGTAACTCCAGGTGTAGTCTAATGTGTCTAGGCTGCAGGCAGTTTGGTTGCAGGAACTCACCTGGGTGCCTATTCTGTATCTTCCGCCATTGTGCTGGTCGTTTCGGTACTCAAGAGCACCGAACGGTCTAGTACTCGAATTAGAGTCCCTGCATTATTCAGTATGCATTTCGGTAGCGATACCGTTCGGGTCTAGAGAACCGAAGCGCTGTTGTCGGTTCGTGTCGCGCAAGCCAATCAAAAGCGAGCGGCCGCAGATCCGCGCATGTGCACTGCAGCGCGCACAGGGCAACGAACACAAAGCGGCTAGCAGACGACACAGGCACACTGTTATTCCAAGTAGAGAAAATTGCGTTTACGTTGCCATAAAACATGACGCCGCATTCCATCGAGTTGACGTGCCTGCCTTCATCGCCCTTGCCTCTCCTTAACGGTATCGGCTCAGTATATATTCTCAGCTGAAATGCATAAAAATTTTTAGTTTCTCTGACCGCATGTCTCCATGCATCCATAATAAAGATAGCGTATTTGACTGTATTCTGCAGATTGTCGTAAATGCCGAATTATGTCATCTTATTCTGATTCACTCTGACATAGTGTTTTGGATTTTACGTTTCGGAAAATGAGTTAGGAGTAGTGTGTAGTACCACATTGTACTAATACATCTATAAAAACACCCGAAAAATTGATTATGAGAGTTTCAAATAATAAGAAGATAAACAGAATGTGGTTATAACTCGCTCCTGTAGATCCAGATGATTGAGTAGCCCACTTTCCTATATGATACGTCAACGATTTCGGTCTTAAAAACAAAATTGAAAAAAAAAACGCATTTTAGAGAGCTCCTGCAGTTCGTCGAAGTTTATAACACGCATCTCATGAATGAAAATGTTTCGTATATGGTGCTACAGTCTAAAAACATTACGTCAGAGATCTTTCATCTCTGTCTACTGTGGCTGAGGATTCGATCGCAGATAAATACTTGTAACAAGCAAGATTATGAAGATGACTGCTGCTAGTTACATTCCCAGAAATTTAAGTTGTGCTCTTAGATTCCTGTCTAACCGCATATTCAGAAACCGCTACATATTCGGAAAAAATGGTGTATTATTTCTGACAAGAAAAAATATAAGGTCGCTGTCAGTTGCTTCACTCACAGCAATTTCATCTCCAACAGTTTCATATTTCGTATTTTAAACATACACAAATCACGAAAGAATTACTGAGGAAGTGCGCTCTTACATGTAAGTAATAACGAATATTGCAGAAAAATCTTAAGTTACATGGAGAGGAAAAAAAAATTTGCATCTACCCGTGCGCGAACCGCTGTCCTTTCGTCTCGCTCGTTGACTTTGTTCGTGGCGGGTGTCGGATGACAATCGTTCAGGTTGTTCGTTGATCCGTTCACTCAGTGTTTTTATTACAGAGGGTAGTTAAACCCTCTGACCGAACACGCTGAGCTGCCGTGCCTGCGACCACTTGGCCACGCCAATCGACAGACACACATGGCTCAATTCTTGTAGTATTCTGTAGAGGAAATTAGGCATACTTCGTTGCCAAACTGTGCTGCGTAAGTCATAAATGCATGATAATTTGGAAGGTTTCCAAAATCAGGCTTCTCATAATTGCTTTCCATTGTTGCTTGAAAGTTGTAAACACGTTTCGACCATTACTAACTAACCCATTTGTGAGAAAAAGTACACAAAGGCACTAGTAACGTCAGTTCACACTCATGTAATATACATAAGCAGAGCCGATGTCTTGATATTTAATGATCTTTAAACTCTTATTTGCGTAAAAATAACACGTATTTTGAGAGAATATTGACCGAAAACGTTTTTTTTTTTTTTGGATGTAATCATTCACAGTAACAACCAAACCTAACCATATTTCTAACAAACGAAAATAGTCTATTACGAACTCACTTTCCGACCAGATGCGTCCTCTGGTGATTCTTTAGTAACATAATCACTAAACCCAAAGCTAAAACCGCTAAATATGTTTAAAATAACGAATTATAGGTGTACATAAACCACAGCTCGCCGATCGACAGGGCCTGACCGAAATCCAAAACCTCTCGGTACAATTGTCGTAAAATCGGTAACAAGTCTCAGAAGCTTACTGAATAGGATATTTCGATAAAGAACCGAAGGTGACGTCACTACCGAGACTAACCTACTAGACCGATCGGTATGAACGATACAGAATAGGGCTCCTGGCCTCATTTTAATCAACACGAGGCCTTTACTGGCACCAAGGGAGACCCAGATTTCATCAGAAAACACAACAGACCTCCAATCTGTCCTCCAATGAGCTGTAACTCGACATCAGTGAAGTCGCAAACGGCGGTGGTTTGGAGTCAGTGAAATGCAATCTACACGGCTTCTGGCTCGAAGCTGTCCTCGAAGTAATAGATTTGTAACAGTTCGTTGCGTCAATGTGGAGCCAACTTCTTCACGAACAGTTACTGCAGATGCAATACAATGCACCACAGCCATACTCCGAAAACGACAGTCTTCTGAGTGCCACATGTCCGTAGCCCTGTCTTCTTGCGACAATACTTTCCCGCGGCCACAGAAGTTGGCAATTACGTACAGTGGCTACATTTCTGCCATGTATTTCTGTAATATCCGTGATATTGCATCCAGCATCAAGTAGCCTCTTTACCTGACGTCGTGCTAACTCAGTGAGCTGTTGATAATGACGTCTTTGTCGCACTAAAGGTGTTTTGACTAACATGGACCCACTAGGCCCTATCTCGAAGGTAACTAACGCTCGTGACCGTTACAGAGCGTATCTAAAGCAACCCTAATTGGCAACCCCATAGAGGCTGGGGATAATTTTGTACAGAAGTCTTCTGTTAGACATAGAAACACGCCTACAAAATTTTGTTTACGTCGCACGACTCATTCTTGGTGTTGCTATTTTTTCCGTCAGTATATTACGTAATGCTGGATAGCAGTAGAAGTATCGATGAGTAATAGTATACTAAATTTTCAGAATGAGATTTTCACTCTGCAGCGGAGTGTGCGCTGATATGAAACTTCCTGGCAGATTAAAACTGTGTGTCGGACCGAGACTGGAACTCGGGGCCTTTGCCTTTTGCGGGCAAGTGCTCTACCATCTGAGCTACCCAAGCACGACTCACATCCCGTCCTCACAGCTTTACTTCCGCCTCCGCAGTATGCTTTCTTAGAGGAGTGATAGTTCTGCATGGTTCGCAGGAGAGATTCTGTGAAGTTTGGAAGGTAGGAGACGAGGTACTGGCGAAAGTAAAGCTGCGAGGACGGGACGTGAGTTCTTTGGTAGCTCAGATGGTAGAGCACTTGCCCGCGAAAGGCAAAGATCGCGAGTTCGAGTCTCGGTCCGGCACACAGTTTTAATCTGCCAGGAAATTTCATACTAAATTTTGTTTGCGTGCAATTATTCTTGTGATTCAAATTTTTTAAATGTATTCCATATGATACATAAATAACAGTGCCCCCTTTTTCGCCGGCCGCGGTGGTCTCGCGGTTCTAGGCGCGCAGGCCGGAACCGTGCGACTGCTACGGTCGCAGGTTCGAATCCTGCCTCGGGCATGGATGTGTGTGATGTCCTTAGGTTAGTTAGGTTTAAGTAGTTCTAAGTTCTAGTGGACTTACGACCACAGCAGTTGAGTCCCATAGTGCTCAGAGCCATTTGAACCATTTTGAACCCCCCTTTTCCTTTCTGGTGCACCTGATCTGGTCGACATCGGTGTGTCAATTAGTGTGGCCTCAGCTTCTTCGGCGAAAAGATCAAAGATTACGGATATGGTTGATCAAATAACATTCAGATGATTGACAAAGTAGAGAATGATTCTTCCTCTTATGGGAGGAGGAATAAATATTGCCAGTTCAAACAAAATGAAATCAACATATTTAGAATTGTAGCTCTAATGAATCATGACTTATGTTGTTTGATGGAAGGAGAGGAAGATGTGTATCTTGCACGAATTCTTGAATCCGACATAAAAAATACTAGGAAATCGTAGCCAGTATATGGCATCCCAAGGGAGTACACGTGACAGAAAGCCTTTTCAGACACGACAGTTTATCTCTTACGTATGACGAAGGACGCGCCGTCTCCAGCGACGAGTAGGCGCCTATCAGCGAAATGGAAAAGCGCCAGCAGGCATCCGTCTCTGCTGGCGCACTCGCGTTTATCTGGCGAAAACACTGCGGCGACAGCCCGTGGCTTACACCCTGAGGTATAAGACCAAGCGTTGCGCTCGTTCTTCAAATAAACTAAGTGGTAAAGCAGGTAGAGCCTCATGGCGACACAGTCCATGTTCACTGTGCAAACACTGTGCGCTGCCGGCGTCAGCCGTGAGCTATCCCAGGCAGCAGTGGTACAGCATTACACGTAGCTCGTACATGTTCCTTGCGTTAACCATCCTGAGTGGAGTTACTGGTCCACTTCTGAGTCACATTATCACAACCTCCTGACAGCAACACGCGAAACCAGCGCATTCAACATTCACAACAGTTTGATAAGCTGATTGCAGATTAGCTATCACTCCTATCCTAAATTACATGCCTCCTGAGATACACTCTCCGACACTACTCATCCCCAAGTAACACCATACCCACTACTATCTAGCTTCCGACAGCACTGCTTAACAATCTTAATACTAGTTTATCATCAGCAGGTCATACCTCATCATGCAGTGAAGTTTTACTATTATTAATCGTGTCAGAAGCATCACATACATTTCAGTATTTATTTCCATGTAGGAAGGGTCTTATCGATCATACGATTGCGCTACTAATCTCTTCAATTTCTTCCTGTCCAGTGCACCGTTCGTCCTTTCTGTCAGAAGAACTGAACTAGAGAAGGCTGGCTCTGAGCACTATGGGACTTAACATCTGAGGTCATCAGTCCCCTAGAACTTAGAACTACTTAAACCTAACTAACCTAAGGACATCACACATATCCATGCCCGAGGCAGGATTCGAACCTGCGACCATAGCAATCGCAGGGTTCCGGACTGAAGCGCCTAGAACCGCACGGCTACCGCGGCCGGCGAACTAGAGAAGGGTTGCGCCTAATTTATGCCACACCTGTTTTAAGGTAGAAGTCTGCAGAAAACTCAGACACGTTAAAGGCATTCCAAATTTTCATTAAAAGTTTTTAACTAGTGACGCTAGGCGTATATATACCATAAACCTAAAACTAAGCAGAAATCACCCCACGGGAAAAATCTTTCATCTTTTTGATTTGCAACTCCTTGTATTGGCCGTGTTTGCAGTTAACATTTTTGGGAACTGAGGTCCGCCAGTTACGCAAAACACCGTTTTTTTCAGTACCCAAACATGTTTCGGCACCACTGTGCCATCAATGGGTTTTAGTTTTTATTTATTCTTTACATTTCATGAGCATGAATTTTCTGCATCACTTTTGTGTTAATTATTACAGATAGCTTGTCATGTTTTCGTGTGGCAAGCACTTCCAATCTCCGCATCATGCTGGGATATTGTGACGCATACGTAGCTATAACAAGTATTTTCCACAAATAACGTAGTAAAACGCTTTTCACTACACCAGAACACAGTGTGACTGTCCCCAAAGGACACATAACAAACCACAACATCCCAGCATGATGCAGAGAATGGAAGTGTTTTCCACACGAAAACATGACAAGCTACCTGTAATAATTAACACAAACATGATGCAGAAAATTCATGCTCACCAAATTAAAGAATAAATAAAAATGAAAACCCACTGAAGATGGAACAGTGGTGCCGAAACATGTTTGGCTACTGAGAAAAACGGTGTTTTGCGTAACTGGCGGACCTCAAATCCCAAAAAGGAAAAATCTTTATTCATCCCGGAAAAAAGAACTTGATAATTCAAATGGAACATTAATTTATTGTTGACTATGTATAAAAGTTAACAGACTGTTCATTAAGAGTAAGCCCCTATGTTCTGACGGTCGATCTTTTAGGACGCTGAAGGAAGTGCGTGTGTTGAAAAAGTCCACAGAAGCTGCATATGAACGACGGGGTATGGCAATTCTTGACCGCATTCGGCCTAAATATCTACAAATTTTTAGCTAAATAGAAGATGAAAGAGGTCCCCCACCCGCTGTATCCATAATAAATAGTTTTGTGCGATTTCTTTCTCTTCTACAAGCTAAAAATCAGATGTAAGGATTGAAGATTTAAAATAGTAGAACTGCACATGATACTAAATGCCCTAACAAAAGAAGAGAGTCGGGATCCATTTCAAAAGGGATGTGCAGAAGGTCTGATTCAGCATCGAGAAAAATCAAGGCAACTGCCGATGAAATGAAAAGCAAAGCCGTCAACATTTAGAGTGCACGTGGAATTCCACTCTTAAAGGTAAAGGAGTAGAGGAGAAAGCAGAGTGCTGGCAGGGCTGCACTGATGGCATCTACGAGGGTAAGAACATGTGAGATTATGACGAAGTAATAGGAGTTGATATAGAAGACGTAGGAAATCCGGTATTAGGCCTTATCAGTGCTTTGGAAAAAATCAGAAGGTATAGATGACATTCCTTTGGAATGTCTAAACTCATTGAGGGAATAGCAACCAAACAATTATTGAAATTGGTATGTAGAATCTACGAGACTGGCGACGTCATTGGCCTTATTGGCAATATATAGAAGAACGCAAATGGAAACTGATGATCTGGTAGATGACCATTGGTTTGGCTTTAGGAAAGGTAAAGGCACCAGTCAGGTATTTCCGACAAATGATTAATAATAAAGATGAGACTTAAAAAAAATCAAGGTTATTTCACAGAAGTTGTTGACCTACAAACTGTTCAACACGTAAAATGCTACAAGATGTTAGAATTTCTAAGAAAAATCAATATCTACGATAGAGACAGGTCCGCAGTATACAGTGTTCTGAATAAACAATAGGGAATAATAAGAATGGAGGAGAGGAGGGCTCGGATTCAAAAGGACTTAGGGCAAGTATACAGTTTTTCGCCCTTACTGCTCAATCCGTACATCTGAAAAGCAATGCGAAAAATAAATGAACATAAGTGAAATTACACATCAGAGGGAAATGATATGAATGTTACGTACCGCTGAATACATTTATGTCTTCAGCAGGAGAAAAATTATGAGTCCATTTAAACGGGATAAAGAGCCTAATGAGCACAGAATGTGGATTTATAGTGAATAAAGGAAAAAGGAAAGTGATGAGTAGCAGCAGAAACGATATTAGTAATAAATAAACTTGCCATAGACATGGTGGATCACGTAGTAGACAAAGTGATGGTGTTCTGCTATCTTGGAAGCAAAATTAGGCGTGATGGACGAAATAAGGACATAAGAAGGGTACTAGCACAGACAAGACGGGCATTCCTCGCGAAAAGATGCGTCAGAAGTACTCCTTAATTTAGTGAAGTATCTGAGAATGTACACACAAAGATATTCCTGACACAATTAGTGAGAAAAGGTACATGATGGAGACACTAAATGGATGAAGGAATAGGATGATATGACATGTGTTGAAATATCGGTGCATTTACTTCCAGAGTTCTAGAGGTGGCCGTAAAGTTCAAAAACTGCAGAAGAAGTCAGGGAATGTATTCAAAAAATAATCGATGGTTTCTAATGCAAAAGCTACTCTAAGATGAAGAGGTTGGCACAGGAGTCTCTGGACTACTGCAGCAGACCAATGAGGAAACTGAACGAAAAATAGGTGTCCTGTGTACATGAAAAGTATAACATTAATAGTGAAGAGAATTATAATACACTGTCCAGTCACATTAATGTGACTACCCCCTACGTTCGATGTCAACTTGCAATAAACACTCACAGATGGCAGGTGGCAGCGATAGCTGTGGGGAGTATATAAAGCGTGCAGGAGCGACGGAGAAAAGAGTACAGTCATTGTTGTGATGCGGGAAAGGATATATTTATCTGACGTCGAAAAAGGCGCGTTCACTGCCAAGGGTGGGAGAATTTCCAAAACGGCTAGGTTTGTAAACTGTTTGAGTGCTGCCGTGATTAAAGTATACTGTGAATGGCAACATGGCGCTATCCAAAACTGTTAACGACGGGCAGTAGATGAATGGAGTAAATGACAACTGCGGAAATGTGCCCAAACGATTCATGGGGCTATTAGCAATGTCTTCTCAACAATAGTTTAACGAGCGTTGCTCTCTATTGGCCTCTGCCTCAGGAACCTGGTTCATGCACCTATAATGACCGCCGCTCATCAGCGACGAAATCTGGAATTTCCACGCCATTACTGCAACTAGCCTTCCCGTAAGTAGCGATGGGTAATCTTTACGGATGAATCACGTTTTATGCTCCACGGGACAGATGGCCTTTGGCGGGTACGACCCTGCAACAATCACCGGAAGGGTCCAGGTCGAAAGACGGAGCGTTGTGGTCTGGGGAATGTTTTCGTGGCATTCCACGGTCATCTCGTCAATCTGGAAAGCATAGCGGATCAACACAAACATTCATCTACCCTTGGGGACCATGTCCACCAATATACGCATTTGCTTTCCTCCGTACAATGGCATCTATCAGAAGGACAATGCAACAAGGTGTTACATAGCTCGCAGTGTACGTGCGTAGTTCGGAGAGCAACAGGATGAGTTTACAGTACGCCCCTGGCCAACAAACCCGCCACGATTTATGCCCAATCAAGAATCTGTGGGACCACCTCGGTCGGGATGTTCGCGCCATGGATCCTGAACCGTGAAACTTACTTTAGCTGGCGCGGGCTGGAGTCACTTTGGCTCCACATCCCTCTCGGTAGCTTCCAGAACATCAGTGACTCCCTTCCTAGTTGTCCACGAGGCGCAAGATGGACATATTTTAGTCTTTCGATAGGTGGCAACATTAGTATGACTGGACTGTGTATATGGGCGAATGAGGATTCCGAAAATTGTTTCTCAAGCAGAGTAGTTACGAGTAACTTCCATTTTAATTATTAGTTCTAGAGAATTACATTTCACACTCCGTAATATAGCTCCCATCGCCTTTTAGGAATGACTTCACTGTACTTGTTTGAATAAATTTGTTTACATTTAGTTTCTTTACTGTAAACAAACGCAGATGAGTGTATGTGTGGTAGATGCGACTTAAGTTATCTGTCACGTTATTAGTATCGACACTGAACTGCTCCAATGTGGTACATAAATTTGTTGCGTTTCTTGGCTGCAATGTGAGGTTTTCCCGAATTACGCACTACAGAACACGCAGCGCGCACAATGATTCTTTTCCTAGACGGGCACAGATAAAAGGGAGGGCTGATCCGGAGGGAAGTAGAATACGCACGCACCATGGCGCACGCCTCTGACGGAAACACCCCCCCCCCCCCCCCCCTCCTTCGTCACCAGGCTTCATTTGCCGGGTCTAGGAGCTCGTGCTCCAGAACACTCGCGCACCAAGTGATAGGGGACGCCGCACCGAAAACAACCTCTCCCAGAAAATTGGATGCTTGAGGAGCCCTATTAATTCTCGAGGTGGGCGGAGGAGTTCCAAGTGCTCGTCACGGCGTCACTCCTCATCGGCAAATGACAAGGATTCAGTGGAATCAACCAATGTTTGCAATTCCAAAAGCTAATGGAGCGCGAAGAAAGCCCAAGCGTCACTATCCTCGGGACGCATGCACTCCAAAATATTTGACACCGTATTGAGTTCCGAAACCGACATACCAGGAGCCAAGGTGCCCATGGTCACTCGCTCGACATACTGGCTCAGCGGTTCAAATGATGCCCGCACCCCGCCAGTACTATTTGTGTTCAAGCTCGTTCCGCATCCGCTGCGAGAGCTTCCTATCAGCAATAAGTCCCCTTAGTTGTCCTATTGAGCTCTCCCCCTTCAGGACTTCAGATATAAAATCACTCAGAGCGACTTTCAGCTATGGGTAAAGTAATGCCAATATTACATAGTGACACGTCCCCAAAGCGTCCGCATACAAGTTCGCATCGCACCAACAGCCACAAAAACTGCTGTACACCAAGGTAACGAGTGAAAACTCTGAAATAACGTTGTGTAGGGACGTAATTGGATTGGGTAGCATGGGCGTACCCAGCGAGGGGCAGGGGGGGAGGGGGGCAGCTGCCCCCCCTCCCCAGAAGATATTTGAACTCGTTCGCACAGATCCGGGAGTAATTTTTTCGTCTTCGGCACGTTACTGTCGGCAAATCCTAGAAGATTATTACTGAATTAAAAACTTGTATTTTTAAACAAGTGCATTCTTATATCTAAAATGTTTATTGAAAGCAGTTTTTCACTAGTTTATTGTTTTATTTAATAAGAAGTGCTGTATGTTGTCTCGAGTCCTTGTTTCCTGAGACCTGCCCCCCCCCCCCCCCTAGTTCAGATCCTGGGTACGCCCTTGTTGGGTAGGCTATCGAAATAGTTAGCCGGAGGGCTGTCTAGACTTTGGGGCTCAGACCCCTGATCAAAGAACTGATTCCTAATTTTCCAAGCTTAAGGACACTGGCTGGACCTGGAAATCCTTTGCTCGATCACTCAACTGCCCCACGTTGGTAACTTCATGCTGGCTAAGTTGCGAGGAGGTAACGTCCCTCAAACGATTAACCAAATGTGCTAGGTGGGCCTGAATTCTACCAGTTTGCATCCAACTCCACGGAAATATCATCGAGAGAAACACCTACCTCCCCACCGGTGCTTGACAACATGCAAAGCGCAACCTGACCGCTAGCGCTGGAACACTAGCCTCCGTCATAAGCTTCCGAATTCTATGTTCATACTGCAAGTGCTCCTTGTTTATGTGCCAAATTCGGGGGCAGCCCTTTGAATCTAAAGCAAGCTAGCTTCCTGCGAACAAGGGAATAAATTAATATAATGCTCGACAGACAGTAAGGAATCCTTACGCACTAAGGAAATGATCACAGAAAATGACAAAAGACCAGAGAAAGGGTAGACTATTCTAGAACCTCCCCCTACCAGCAGAACGCAACCACGCTCTGTGAATACCACTTGAAAGCTACAATTATAAATAACGAGATGTAGTAAGGTTAGGGGCCATGTACCACCATGTGTCATTTGCTGTTACTACCTTATTGACATCTATACCTCTGAAATATGTGTGGCCTTTGGAAATAATAATAATAATAATAGGCCCATAAAAACAAGTAGGCCTTGATTAATGAGTTTCGGCTAACACAAATTAGGAATTAGCTCTTAATTTAATTAAAAAGGAATGATAACAGCTTCAGTTAAGCAAAATTACCAAATAGAAAACCAATAATAACAGGTTCAATTAAGTAAAATTACCAAATAACAAACAGGCAGGCCTTCAATGAGAAAACAACAATTGCGACTTCAAAATCCAAAACTCAACTGAAGTTCACGAATAGAAGTTGAAGCTTGCCGATTGTAAAGTGGGCACAGAATTCAGGTCAGCAAACCGGCTTCAACTCTCTCACCGGTGTGCCACATCCCAGTGCTGTCTGGCCAGACTACGCTCGATGACGGCACTCGAAGTCAGCCACTGTTTCAAATCGGCCCAGAATATGCCCAGCAACCACTCGCCAGACTCCGTGCCAAAGACGCTTGCGCAAGTGCTCGCTTTGCTCTCCAAACTCGCCACGCTGCAGCACTCCCCGTCCCCATCAACAACCTCACCAAACATCTTAGTGGCCTCCAGATGGACATCACACGACCGATCGATCTAGTGGTGCCAGGAAATCGAAAGGCGGCGCCAGCAACCCCGCCAAGGCTCAGACAATATTTTTTAAAATAATTAACTGGAATTTATCCATATGCAGATTCTTAGTTCTTAAGTACAATAAAAATTTAACTGTGAATAATACGTAGAAGTTTTCAGATCTGATCTATGATAAAAATGTCGTGTATGTTAAAGTGATACACCCCACGCAAAACTGTCTGAAATTTTAGTCTCAGAAATGGTCAAAGCAAATGCTGCATTGTAGCTACGAATATTATTAAAATAATTCCTTGATTTCTCTTTCATTGTTCGACTGCTTGAACTGTGTCCTTTGTACAATGTATTGAAAAATAACTTTTGTGCTAACCGTCACGAGTTAGCTCTCCCTTGCGACAACACAGTGAGAATGCGGTTGTATCATATGAAGTAACCTCGAATGCGAAATGCTACGCATTACAAAAATGTAATGCAAATTCATCAAACTGTAATTACACCTCTCAGAGTTATTTGGTATCACGTTCAGTTCACATCTAAATAAACCTTTCAGAATTCCAAGCATGTACCACAGTGGTTAGCACTCTGAACATTGGGAGGACGACAGGTGAAATCCGCATGTGCCTCTTTAGATTTTGGTTTTCCGTGATTTCCCCAAATCGCTCCACACCCAGTTTCCTTCCCACATCCTTGAAATAATCGGTGCTTGTGCTCCATCTCTAATGATCTCGACATAGTTGCGACGTTAGATCATAATTTTTCTTCTCTCTTTCAAAATAGCAGTGGAACGATCATTATCAAAGTCCCTATTTTTCCTATTACGTTGTCTACGTAACATTACTCACCTAGCAGTTGCCGCATTGCAGCTGCCCGGTGAACATGAACATCCCTAGAATCCGATTTCAGGGAGCATTGTGGCTACTACAGAACTACTACAGAACCTGACCAGTACACACTGCAGAAGTTCCTAGCACTTATATTTTCGATTTTCACGTGTTGGAGATTGTAATGCATGGCCGGCTGCGATGGCCGAGCGGTTCTAGGCTCGTTAGTCTGGAACAGCGCGACCACTACGGTCGCAGGTTCGAATCCTGCCTCAGGCATGGATGTGTGTGCTGTCTTCAGGTTAGTTAGGTTCAAGGAATTCTAAGTTCCAGGAGACTGATGACCTCAGATGTTAAGTCCCATAGTGCTCAGAGCCATTTGAACCTTCTTTTTTTTTTTTCAATGCATGATAGGGAAGGTATCACCAAAGTTATGAATACGAAGACTTCTACTTTCTTTTACCACTCCCAGCGGCTATGTACACATATGATTTCTCTTTTTGTTCGTATGTGTAGCAAAGTACCTTTCGAATTATGTTTGTTTCATTTGCCTTCTTGTATAATTAATATTAAAAATCGGTAGTTCAGTTTTAGTGTTCACGTACGAGCGTTGCCCAGAAAGTGACGTACTGCATTTTTTTCTTCAACAATTATTCACTGAACATAACGAGAATTATACACACGATAGAATGGTGTTTTATCGACACACCCAATTTTTTCACGTAATCTCCATCGCGTTCTGAGGCCTTTCTCCAGCGCGAAACGAGGGCGTATATGATCCGCCGATACCAATCTTTGCCCTGGTGGAGGAGCCAGTGCTCTCAACATGTCTTCCACGAATGGCATCTTTTAACGGCCCAAACAAGTGGAAGCTCGCTGTAACATGTCAGGTGTAACAGCCGTGGACGGTTTTCCCGACCGCTGCAAATCGTGGAGCTGCGTCGAACTGCCTTCTGATGACTTCACCCTCCGTTGCCAGTGACTAACTGTACTTCTGTCGACAAAAGATGCTCCATAGACTTTGAACAAGCTTTTGTGAATAATCCCCACAGTTTCTTTCCCTGCACTGAGAAATTCAATGGCGGCATGTTGCTTGAAAAGTACACGACCTACAGACGCCATATTGAAACTGTCCTGCAGCTACGCTATCTGTCGGAAGTGACGGAAACTTGGTGCACTCACTCAGGTTACTTCAAATAATATATACACATCTTCCAATCCATATGTGGCATACAGCAAACCAGTGCTTAACAGTATTGGTTAAAAACAGTCTTGGTTTTATTTTTTTATTTTTCAAATACGCGTTTCACCTTATTTAGGCATATTCAGGTTACCTTAATTTGGTATTTCTTAGAAGGATCCTTTAGTCAGTGTAGCCAAAGGGCATTGTCGAATATATCAGGCCGACATCGCCTTCCTTAAACTCAGTAAAAACTCGCGTCCATCTAGAAAAGTTTTTACTGAGTTTAGCGAAGGTGATGTTGGCCTGATATATTCGACGATGCCCTTTGGCTACACTGACTAAAGGATCCTTCTAAGAAATACCAAATTAAGATAACCTGAGGATGCCTAAATAAGGCGAAACGCGTAGTTAAAAAATAAAAACTAAAATTGCAACCAAGACTGTTTTTAACCAATAATATATACACATCGTTTCGCATTCGTAGCATTGTTTTCGGCTGAGAAAAAAAAAATTCGGTGCGTTACTTTCTGGGCAGCCCTCGTGTTAGTAACATAGTGTTCATAATGTTTTGGCTCATTAATGTGTTAAAGCGAAAAAGAAACTGATCGTCGCTAGACAGGGCACAGTAACGCAACGATGTCATTCAGACTGCAGTTGCGGGTGATGTAAACGAAGTAACAAAATTAGAGGGTCACTTCTTTGAAAACCCGTTATTTTCTATCACTGCTACGCATAAGTTCGAAATTTGACTCGCAGCCTGTGGCGTCACCCTTGGGATCGACGATGCTCCAAACAGAAGTTGTCAACACAAAAAACAAATGAGTAGTACGTTGGTTAATGATGTCACTTGGCAGCACATTTCACAGTAGTGCTGCTCAGCACCACAGTGGACGTGTCATACTGTGAGATCGTCGTCACATCTCACCCATTCTCTTGATGCCGCTGTAAAAGAGGTCATAAATTACTATGAAAAGTCCCCATTGAAAAATTATGAGTGACAGTGCTGGTAAAACTCTTACGTTACTTGATACAGAAACAGCTGAGTTAAACTCAACGTACTCAAACAGTTTTCTCTTTACTTATTCTGATCATCACTAAACAGGCACAGAGTATTTTTAGCGCAATGCAATCTGACTTTCAAAAATCCCTAAAAAGGAATGGGCCTGACTAAAATAGCCTATACCTTTCATGAATCACTTACCTCACAGAAATCTTCGTTACTCGAACTACTGCAATACAGCGAGCGCCAATACTGCCAGCTATATCTAACTACTGAAGGTGCTAACTACTGATAGGCACAGTTATCAAATTAAAGATTTTGATAGAGAACAAACAATGTATGTACCTTAATAGTGTTCAAAAGTCATAATACATATATCGATCAATTCGTGACATCCATCTTTACAAATTTCCTTTTTCTGGCGGACACACGTCCAGATCGTTCGCTTTAGTAACTTCTCAAAACTCTGGCATCTCTCTCTCTCCACATCCACCACTGCTGGCAGTTCACCTCCAACTGCCGAACGATACACGCTGTTCGCATCCAACTCCCCAGCACTACACAAGCGAATATTCCAACAATGAGTCCAACCAGCCACAGACTGCACACAGCGCAGTCATCGATTTTCATACAGAGCACTACATAGCATTACCAACATAAAATCATCCTGGCGCTTTTTTCGAATTCCTACCCACATATGGCGTTGAATTTGTAGGTAGCACTCCTCATTGATCGTTTGACTTTTTGGCAAGAACTAATGATGCATATCCCGTCAAAGTCGGAGAGAACAATTAGCAGAACCTTTATATTCGACCGCGATTGTCGAGCGTTTTCGATGTTGGGGATGCAGAAAGCCTCCACTGGGAGACCGAGCCTTAGTTTTGACGTCAGACATAGAGATCAACGTTTAATCTCCTGGTGTGGCACGTTTCAGTGGTGTTGTATCGCTGTTGACTTCATTTAGCGACTCCTGAGCAACTTGCACTCGCCGGTGTTTTTGCTGGAAATTGGCTGTTGGCACAAATTTTGTCGCCACGTGTATCATATCCAGAATATCCGAAAATATTTCATGGTATGAGGCAGCTGATATACCAACATGATCAGCAACTTATCAGGTTGTGATTCGGAGATCGTTTATAATTATTTATTCCACTTTCTCCACGTTTTAGTCTGTCGTAGATGTGCTGCGGCGTCCAGAACGTTCATCAAATGGTTCAAATGGCTCTGATCACTATGGGACTCAACTGCTGTGGTCATCAGTCCCCTAGAACTTAGAACTACTTAAACCTAACTAACCTAAGGACATCACACACATCCATGCCCGAGGCAGGATTCGAACCTGCGACCGTAGCAGTCGCACGGTTCCGGACTGCGCGCCTAGAACCGCGAGACCACCGCGGCCGGCGAACGTTCATCTTCCGCTTCTTCAGGACCATCTCGGAAACGATCGTACCACTCGTCACAGACACGGTAAAAGCAAAATTCAACATTTCTAAAAATTTGCCACTTTTTATTCCGTTTTGTAGCAAGATTTAATACAAATTCTCTGATTCATTTGTGAAGCAAATCAGTAATCGCCATTCGCAGGCAAACATGTGTAACCTTGACATGTGGAATAATCCGGTCTACTGCCGGATGTTTGTGTCGCTCAGTCACAATATTTCGGCCACGTAACTCGCTGCCTTCTTCAGGTGCTACCTGAGACTGCTGTATTGGAGGATCTTGTACAGTATTTATGCCCAGAGGGCGCTGGGTGCTCTATTTGCCGTCCGCGCCCGCCTGGCAATGCTTGTAATGTGTTGTCTCTTCCCCGGTGCTCCCTCGGACGTCCATGCCCGACTTGGTCTCCATCTGTGGCAGCTCTCTGAGGCCCGTCCTGTGTCGGGCGTTCCGTTCGTGGTCCGCGCCCGCCTGGTGATGCTCCTGAGGTTTTAACCCTTTCCTGGTGCTCCGACGGACGTTCGCGCCCGGCTCGTCCACCATCTGTGGTCCTGGCAGCTGTCTGGGGCCGGACCCGCGTTTGGCGTTCCGTTCGTGGTCCGCGCCCGCTTGGCGCTGCCCCTGAGGTGTTGGCACTTCCCTGGCGCTCCGACGGACGTCCGCGCCCGCCTCGTCCACCACCTGCAGTTGTGGCAGCTGTCTGAGGCCCATCTTGCGTCGGGCGCTCCGTTCGCGGTCCGCGCCCGCCTGGTGCTGCTTTTAATGTGTTGTCTCTTTCCCGGTGTTCCCTCGGACGTCTGCGCCCGGCTTGGTCTCCATCTGTGGCAGCTCTCTGAGGCCCGTCCTGTGTCGGACGTTCCGTTCGTGGTCCGCGCCCGTCTGGTGCTCCTCCTGAGGTTTTAACCCTTCCCTGGTGCTCCGACGGACGTTCGCGCCCGGCTCGTCCACCATGTGTGGTCCTGGCAGCTGTCTGGGGCCGGACCCGCGTTTGGCGTTCCGTTCGTGGTCCGCGTCCGCTTGGCGCTGCCCCTGAGGTGTTGGCACTTCCCTGGCGCTCCGACGGACGTCCGCGCCCGCCTCGTCCACCACCTGCAGTTGTGGCAGCTGTCTGAGGTCCGTCTCGCGTCGGGCGCTCCGTTCACGGTCCGCGCCCGCCTGTAGTTGCTTGTAATGTGTTGTCTCTTCCCTGGTGTTCCCTCGGACGTCCGCGCACGACTTGGTCTCCATCTGTGGCAGCTCTCTGAGGCCCGTCCTGTGTCGGACGTTCCGTTCGTGGTCCGCGCCCGTCTGGTGCTCCTCCTGAGGTTTTAACCCTTCCCTGGTGCTCCGACGGACGTTCGCGCCCGGCTCGTCCACCATGTGTGGTCCTGGCAGCTGTCTGGGGCCGGACCCGCGTTTGGCGTTCCGTTCGTGGTCCGCGTCCGCTTGGCGCTGCCCCTGAGGTGTTGGCACTTCCCTGGCGCTCCGACGGACGTTCGCGCCCGCCTCGTCCACCACCTGCAGTTGTGGCAGCTGTCTGAGGCCCATCTCGCGTCGGGCGCTCCGTTCACGGTCCGCGCCCGCCTGTAGTTGCTTGTAATGTGTTGTCTCTTCCCCGGTGTTCCCTCGGACGTCCGCGCCCGACTTGGTCTCCATCTGTGGCAGCTCTCTGAGGCCCGTCCTTTCTCAGGCGCTCAGTTCGCGGTCCGCGCCCGACTGGCGCTGCTCCTGCGGTGTTAGTGCTTCTTGAGGAGTTTCTTGGTTCCTTTCATTGGGCCCTGATAAGTTCCAGAGCTGGACTCTGAGCTGAGCTGGTAACCACTATCTCGGTTTATTAGGTTATTCTGTGACCTTGATCTCGATGGCCTTATTTATGACACTGTCCCAGAATCTTGGCGTCTGTGTCACAATTTTGGTGTTGTTGTAGTCCATTGTGAGATCAAGCTCCAGACAGTCTTCCGCTATGGCAGATTTGGTTGCCTGTCTGAGTCTCGTGTGCCTCTGGAGTTCTTTGCACCTGACGTCCACCGTCCTGGTTGTCTGGCCAATGTATGACTTTCCACACTGGCACGGTATGTTGTAAATATCTGGTTTACCTAGCCCCAGGTCGTCCTTCACGCTCCATAGCATTGTACCAATTTTGGAGGGTTGACAGAAGATACTCTATGTATCATATATTGAAAGAATTCTGCTGATCTTTGCAGAAATAGGTCCAGCACATGGCAGGTATGCCACCTTCTTCGTCTCCTCTGGATCCTCTTCTGTACCCTGTGGTTGGCTGGTAGCATGAAGTGCTCTTTGGATGTCTGTGGAGGAGTACCCAGTTCTGCTGAACACCAGCTGTAGATGTTCTATCTCTGTGGCTAGACTTTCCATATCTGACAGAGCCTGAGCCCTGTGAACTAATGTTTTCAAGACTCCATTCTTCTGTGCTGGGTGGTGGCAGCTACTGGACTGAAGGTATAAGTCAGTGTGGGTAGGCTTACGATACACACTGTGCCCCAGATTGCCATCTGACTTCCTCTTGACTAGGACATCCAAGAACGGAGCTGTCCTCTAGCTCCATAGTAAATTTTATACTTGGGTGGCGTGAATTTAGATGTTCCAAAAAGTCATCTAGCTTCTCCCGGCCATGGGGCCAAATGACAAAAGTGTCATCGACATACCTAAGAAAGCACTTGGGTTGGTAAGTGGCTGATGCAAGTGCCTCCTCTTCGTACCTTTCCATGAAAAGGTTGGCTACCACTGGTGATAAAGGGCTGTCCATTGCCACTCCTTCCGTTTGCTCATAAAATTGACCCCTGTAAAGAAAATATGTTGAGGTCAGTACATTCTTGAACAGGTCGAGAAGGGCACCATCGAACTTCTCTCCAATGATATTGAGTGAATCGGTGAGTGGCACTCGTGTGAAGATGACACCACGTCGAAACTGACCGTGATGTCAGAGTCCACGGTGTGTAGCTGCCTTAGCCGTTGTAGGAAGTCCTCCCTGTTCCGAATGTGGTGAGCACATTTGCCCACATATGGTGCCAATATCTTCTTCAGGTATTGTGCAGTGAGATATGTCGCTGTGCCGATGTTACTGACAATAGGTCGAAGAGGGACCCCCTCCTTGGGGAGTCGATACAGTCTGGGTGGTACAGGTGCTTTGGGATGAAGCTTCTTGATGACCTGTTCCAAGAATGATAGCTTGCCGTGCTTCTCCATCTCGACAGTAAATTTAATGTTGGGATGGACACCATTCATACGATCGACGAACTGCTGTAGTGTATCTTCACCATGAGGCCATATCAGGAAGGTGTCATCAACGTGTCGTATAAAGCAAGATGGCCGTAATGTCGCAGTTTGCAGAGCCTGCTCCCCAAAGTGCTGGTTGAGCGGAAGGCAGGAGGCCAGCTTGGTCATTCAGTGCACCGGAAACCAACTCACACTGATCGGTACTTGAACGCCAATAGTTTCCACCACCCTGTACACAAGGAAGCTGTCCTGAACACGTTGGTTCATACAGCCAAGATTGTCTCTGACGACGACCACCTACAGTCTGAACTGCAGAACTTAAAACGTGTTTTCGGGGAAAATGGATACAGCAAAAGAGACATCGAAAACGCTTTCAAGGGTTGCCGACGAAGGACACCTGGTGAATCAGAAGAAGAGGCCAAACGGACTGTATTCCTGCCATACTGTGGAGCAACTAGTAGTAAGTTAGGACGTCTGCTGCGAAAACATGGGCTAAGACCAGTGTTCCGGCCCGCCCCCAAGATAGAGATAGGTTGCGCCCTGTTAAGGACGACATTGCTCTTCGAGTGTGCGGTGTGTATGGTGTACCCTGTGAATGTGGCAGTGGTGATTAGGGTTTAACGTCCCGTCGACAACGACGTCATTAGAGACGGAGCGCAAGCTCGGGTTACGGAAGGATGTGGAAGGAAATCGGCCGTGCCCTTTCAAAGGAACCATCCCGGCATTTGCCTGAAACGATTTAGGGAAATCACGGAAAACCTAAATCAGGATGGCCGGAGACGGGATTGTACCGTCGTCCTCCCGAATGCGAGTCCAGTGTGCTAACCACTGCGCCACCTCGCTCGCTGAATGAATGTGGCAGTGTGTACATTGGACAGACAATTCGCACGGTTGCGGAGCGTTGTACTGAGTACAAGCGCCATATATAACAAAGGGAGCTTGACAAGTCGGCCATAGCGGAGCATTGCCTAGAAAACGGACATAAAATACAGTTCGAAAATACAAAAGTGTTGGCTCATGCGACTACATATTGGGACTCCGTTATAAAGGAAGCAGCCGAGATTCGTTTAAACAACAACAACTTTTTTGAGACCAGGGATACACACTCAGCAGGGCAATGTGACGAGTGGCGCGTGCCCCTGGCGCCACCTGACGTCACTGGTGCTGTCACGGGCATTAGCTCCGCTAGCTGCTCGGGTCGACTTACGCGCGCGCGCCACATTGGATCGATCTGATTGGCTGCTGATGATGTCATCATGTCTATATAAGCGGGAGACCGTAGCAGTTCCGGCAGTCAGTGAACTCCTGACGACGATGGCGGAGATGGCCATCGAAAGCTCGAGCATTTTATTCGAACTGACGCTGCTGGTAAACCGAGAACGTTTTGTTCATGTATGCCGTCGCGAAAGACTCCGAGGACGCATGTATCACATAGAATTAAACCATTGCCCATTAAGGAAATTACTCCTTTAAGTACAGTTAATGTACGATGTGTACGGAAGAGGAAACTAGAAATGGAGGACATCGAAGTAAAGAAACGAAAACTGGAGTTTATGGAGAAGATAGCTCCCATGAAGAATATAAGCTGAAAATGGTAATACAGAGGCTATTGCGGATGTGCAGGCCAGGTTTACATATGGCTTAAACACAGTGTATGAAGAAATCTGGGACTAGGGAATACAATGTAATAGCTTTTGCTTAAAAAAGCAGTGGTGAGTGGCCATATGTTGGAGTCATGGCCGAAGCCTGCCGTTGTGACCGAGCAGTTCTAGGCGCTCCAGTCTGGAACCATGCTACCGCTACGGTCGCAGGTTCGAATCCTGCATCGGACATGCATATGTGTGCTGTCCTGAGGTTAGTTATGTTTAAATAGTTCTAAGTTCTAGGGGACTGATGATCTCAGATCTTAAGTCCCATAGTTCTCAGAGCCATTTGAACCATTTGAAGTCCTGGCGGAAAGCGGCGAACTGGAACATGTTTACTATGTTAAAGGACACACTAGAAATCTGTTTATCGAACTCCATTCCTCCTTGGATGTGGTTAAAAAGGATGGATACATTATATCGATATGTGGTGGGCTTGACGGTATACACTTAGCAACAGGACATCCGTTGTCAGAACTTAGAACGAACAGAATAACGGAAATTCGTTTGAAAACGGTGTTAACTTGAAGTTGTATACCGAAATTTCACATGAATGTGCAGCAGAAGAACTGGCCGCCTACACCCACGCAGATGTGGAGTGTTATAGCTACAGTAACACACAGGAAATAAGAAGAAAAATTAAAATTCCCGAATGCTGTCGTCTAGAAGAATTTCCGAAAGGAAGAAAATTGATTGCTTAAGTCATAAAAGAAGTAATTGACAGGAAAAAAATAGATATATACTGGAATCTGAGAACATAACTTCTCTGTATTCGTCAAATTACTGGCTGGAGAAAGAAACAGATGATTCAAATGTGGATTTAAGTTATAAGTTAAAATTAAATTAGACATTATTAAAACTACACCTAACAAAAATAAGGTAAGAGCTGTTTTCTGCATTTAAATGTAAAGGCAAAAGTTAATAAAGATTTGGTACTAGAATATTTGCTTGTCTTATTCGCTAAACTACCAAAAATCCTAGTACATTTCCTATATACAATGACTCATGTACATGTATTTTGGATGGGGAAAGTGGGTAATCGGATGACTTTGAAAAGTAGTTGAAACTTGGTAGTTGAAAGTTTAGAAACCTCCTTTTCGTACCTATCTGAAGAAGGATCATTGTAACGTGGATGTGAGTGTTTTAAGCGATCTATTTGATTTCTGTAAATTGTTAAACAATTAATTTTGACAGTGAAGAGCAAATGAATTATTTCACACCATTCTTGACATCAAAATTGTGTCAGATTTCCCTTTGTCTTCGGCATTAGCCTGTGGGAATAAGTATTCTGAGAAGAGATGAAAATCTTCTTCGTCGTGTTTGCAGACGTTGGCTCACACAGACAAGCAGGTAGTGGCCTCTTGACAGAGACAGAGACAGGAAGTGACTGGAATTTGCCGATCAACTGAATGCCGTGATTCTTTATTTGGGGGCCGCGAGATCAAAGGAGGCCGATATCCGGTCCGCATAATATTTAGTGCTCTGTAATTAGGACACTGGGCGCTTTTTACCTTCGTTGCGGTGCCCAGACGATAGACACTCACTCAGAAAACCCCGAACAGTGGCTACTATACCATACTTCGTTCCATTCCTTAGTGATGACAGTCATGAGGAGCAACGGTGGGGGGTGGAGTCATGATGTCTACCCAAGCAGGGGATCCTTGTATCCCGAAAACTGATTAAATAAAGAAAATGAATCAACAAATTATTGACTTTGATTTGAGTTTCGTGTCGTGTGATCCTTCCTCCCCAGTAAAGAGTGAGTCGTTTTCATACCAATTTTTTCTCGGATAGGTGGGGAGGGAGGGGGTGAGGGGCAGCGGGGGTGGGAAATTCTGTAGTGGTGGCACTGTGAACTAGCTCAGTTCGTCCCTGCATGTCCAGGTGAAAACACACATGAGAATTTTCCAGTGAGACTACACCCCCAATCTGCAGCAGTGTAATTACGTAATTCGGACACGTAGTTGCTGGACGTGAGCTTTTCCCAGTAAATAAAAGTGAGATCCAACCTCTGCGAATTGAATTTTATAAATAAACAGTATATCCTATCTATATAATTGAATTTCCTTTCGTGAGATCCTTCCTCTCCAGCTCAAGCGGCAGCTTAGAGACCATGGGGGAATACATTCTCAGTCAGGCATTTTCCCTGGAAGGATATCTCGTGTGCGTCGGTAATCCACAGGAGTTTAGCGGGTAACCGCTGCTGTGTCTGCAGTCTAGTCCGACCACGACTGACGGCTCGTGGAGGCCTGGCAGTGGACGCTACTGGAAGAGAAAGAGTGTGTGTGTGTGTGTGTGTGTGTGAGAGAGAGAGAGAGAGAGAGCCAGCACGTGTTTCAATAGGAATTTCTCGGGTATCAAAGATATAGTAGCAACAGCAATTGAGAGATTCACACCTTATAAATTGCTAAGAGATGGAACTGATCCCCCATTGTACACATAACAGGTCCGAACGCTGTTGCAGAGGCAACGGAAAAAGCATGCGAAGTTCAGAAGGACGCGAAATCCCGAAGATTGGATAAAATTTATAGACGCGCGAAATTTAGCACGGACTTCAATGCGAGATGCCTTTAATAGGTTCCACAACGAAACATTGTCTCGAAATTTGGTAGAAAACCCGAAAAAATTCTGGTCGTATGTAAAGTACACAAGCGGCAAGACGCAGTCAATACCTTCGCTGCGCAGTGCCGATGGTACTGTTACCGACGACTGTGCCGCTAAAGCGGAGTTATTGAACGCAGTTTTCCAAAATTCCTTCACCAGGGAAGACGAATGGAATATTCCAGAAATTGAAACACGAACAGCTGCTAGTATGTTTTTCTTAGAAGTAGATACCTTAGGGGTTGCGAAGCAACTCAAATCGCTTGATACGGGCAAGTCTTCACGTCCAGATTGTATACCGATTAGGTTCCTTTCAGATTACGCTGATACAATAGCACCCTACTTAGCAATCATATACAACCGCTCGCTCACTGATAGATCTGTACCTACAGATTGGAAAATTGCGCAGGTCGCACCAGTGTTTAAGAAGGGTAGTAGGAGTAATTCATCGAACTACAGACCATTGACGTCGGTTTGCAGTAGGGTTTTGGAGCATATAGTGTATTCAAACATTATGAATCACCTCGAATGGAACGATCTATTGATACGGAATCAGCATGGTTTCAGAAAACATCGTTCTTGCGCAACGCAGCTAGCTCTTTATTCGCACGAAGTAATGGCCGCTATCGACAGGGGATCTCAAGTTGATTCCGTATTTCTGGATTTCCGGAAAGCTTTTGACACCGTTCCTCACAAGCGACTTCTAATCAAGCTGCGGGCCTATGGGGTATCGTCTCAGTTGTGCGACTGGATTCGTGATTTCCTGTCAGGAAGGTCGCAGTTCGTAGTAGTAGACGGCAAATCATCGAGTAAAACTGAAGTGATATCAGGTGTTCCCCAGGGAAACGTCCTGTGACCTCTGCTGTTCCTGATCTATATAAATGACCTGGGTGACAATCTGAGCAGTTCTCTTATGTTTTTCGCAGATGATGCTGTAATTTACCGTCTAGTAAGGTCATCCGAAGACCAGTATCAGTTGCAAAGCGATTTAGAAAAGATTTGCTGTATGGTGTGGCAGGTGGCAGTTCACGCTAAATAACGAAAACTGTGAGATGATCCACATGAGTTCCAAAAGAAATCCGTTGGAATTCGATTACTCGATAAATAGTACAGTTCTCAAGGCTGTCAATTCAACTAAGTACCTGGGTGTTAAAATTACGAACAACTTCAGTTGGAAAGACCACACAGATAATATTGTGGGGAAGGCGAGCCAAAGGTTGCGTTTCTTTGGCAGGACACTTAGAAGATGCAACAAGTCCACTAAAGAGACAGCTTACACTACACTCGTTCGTCCTCTGTTAGAATATTGCTGCGCGGTGTGGGATCCTTACCAGGTGGGATTGACGGAGCACATCGAAAGGGTGCATAAAGGGGGAGCTCGTTTTGTATTATCACATAATGGGGGAGAGAATGTGGCAGATATGATACGCGAGTTGGGATGGAAGTCATTAAAGCAAAGACGTTTCTCGTCTTTTGTAGAGCCCAACCTACATAGGTAGGAATGATCATCAAAATAAAGTAAGAGAAATCAGAGCTCGATCAGAAAGGTTTAGGTGCTCGTTTTTCCCGCGCGCTGTTCGGGAGTGGAATGGTAGAAAGATTGTATGATTGTGGTTCGATGAACCCTCTGCCAAGCACTTAAATGTGAATTGCAGAGTAATCATGTAGATGTAGATGTAGATGAAGCATCAAAGGATTGCTGCCATCTGATGCTTTTGTTCGGCATTATCATGACATCTGGACTGCCAGCCGTGGGGTCCGAGCGGACGTCTCTTGGACACCAGAGCGTGGGCCTGCCGCCGACAGGCACGTCGCTTCACGAGGCCCCCTGTGCACCCCGACTCCAGGCAGCCTGTGCAGGTGGCGCGAGCCGGCACTGGGTGTGGGATGGTGGGCGATGCGTGCTTCGCTGCCGTAAGATTTTTAACTGTGTAATTATGTGTGATGAATGTTTCCTTGCCCAATTGGGATAAAGAAACATCGCAGTTTTTTAATATTCCATATATATATCACATTTTATCCTGCAAATTGTTTAAATAACAGTATTCCACACATTGTCTACATTGTTTAAACAATATTTCATACACTGCAATCGATTTCCCGCCACCCGACAAATTCTTTACGTAAATAATTAAATTGTATTCCATACACGGTCTTGTATCCATAATTGTTTAAATAAACAATATTCATCACATTGGCTAAATTGTGTAAGCAATATGCCATACACCACAATCGATTTCGTGCCAGGTGCCACATTCGTTACACAAATAAATAAACTACTTTCCATCACGGTCTCGTATCCCAAAAATTGTTTAAATAAACAATCTTCCACACATTGACTAAGTAGTTTAAACAATATTCCATACACTGCAATCGATTTTCCTCCAAATGGCCGATCAACTGTATCTTTTCCCCGCCAATTTCCGGGAGGGGGACCGGAGGGGGAAGGTTGGCGGATTTCTCAGAGGGTGTGTTTAATTAATTGATTAATTAGACAATCAAATTGATGTCAAACGTGTGCTTGTATTGGCGTGTGTAGTTCCCAGAAGGATGGGGGAGGAGGAGATGGAGGGGGAGGAGGAGGAGCGGGAGGGGTGGGGAACAATAGGTTAAGGATCTATCAATCAAAAGGAAGAACTATCCCCAGAGATCCGTCAGTCAAAAGAATGGATTATTCCTAGGAGGTCTTTATGCTCTTCCCAAAACAGTAGGTTAGGGACCGGTCAATCAGAAAAGACAACAGATTTGCCCCTGAATGTATGCTTGCTCCTGATGTAGGCAACCCTTAATGAGAGGTGACTTTGCCCTACTACTTATGCCATCCAACATCGTGTACTCTGATGGTATATTGCTGTTTTACACTTCTACTTACTCAACACGAAATTTTGCAGTGTTGTTTCTCTCCAGGTGCTGAAAATGAGTTACCGTAACAGTTCACATTTTCAATGGGCTGTTCTTTTCATTTTGGCCCCTATTACTGTGTTCTACTGCACTGTGGTGTTGGGAGTGCAGAGGGGACAATTAAAAGTTTATGAATCGCTCATACAGTTCAGGTAGACCCAGAAGTAAAGAAATAACTTGTTAATGTTCAGGTGGATACTAATGAAAGATACAGATTGAGTCACATATCGTTACCGCTATCGACAAGTTTTAAACGTGCTCTGAATCTATGAAATGACGAATGATATGTGCGCATCCAGTACCAGCACACTTCAGCTGCACAGAAAAGTTGTACATCAATGAAAACTACTCTAGCAAATAGACTGATAAAGGCCTGCTGATTAGTGACACACTTCAACAGAATACCAGAATTATACCCATTTTAATTATACTTCTTGATCACAAGTAAGCACATGTGTATAAAGGTGAAGTCTACAATGAAAATGTGGAGTCACTAGAAACATATTGATGATATTTGCTATAGAATTGGAGTTAATTCCCCTAGCTTCAATGTGTTTATCGTTTCCGTGCGAGATGTCGGAACAAAACATCAATCAATTTGCCCTTTGATTACTCATGCCTCTGCAGCACAATGAGTAGTACAGACTGCCAAGAATTAGTTCACATGTCAGACACGTAAGGGTGAGGTTTGCCTGCACCTCAGGCAACTTCTTAATCATATCCTGAACACCTAACGTGTTTTCTGTGTCAACGCGGGGATCAGCGCATAGTCTGAAGGTGACCATTGCAATTACTATTTGCTCACTTGTTTCTAGTATCTCGTGTAAATATTTGTTTGTGCTGGCGGTGTTCCACATAACGCGTTGAGCTCCTATAGACAAATGTTTATTTGGTACATTATTGTCGTGAGTCAACATAAAAATTGCTATTACAGTCTAAATACTAACGCCACTGCTGTGGCGTCAATAATTAACATGAAATATACAGAGGCATAATCGTTAAAGAAACTGTGTTCATAGATTCTGTGAACGTGAAACGACTATCAGTTTTGAAGGTCACCATGGAACATTAATGAAAGTGAGACGAGCATTGCGTTATTTCAAGTGAGATGTTTGTGTCAATCACCTCCTCTCCAAATGATAGCCACCTCTTATACCTTGAAAAGTGACATCACTCTCAGTGCTTTAATCTCCATAGAAAACTGCAACACACTGTCATAGGGTGGTTGCGATCTCAGGCATTACAATTTTATCCAGAAGGGATATATGACAAGTGCCTATATTTGACTATCGACTGCTTTTTTGTAAATAGTAGCTTCGTAGCTACAATTTAATGTTTTTATTTTTTTATTTATACTATCTGAGTACCCAGTGTTGCCCAGGTATGTATTTATTAAAATCCTCTATTACTCCTCCGTCCCTCCATCTCCTCCTGTCTCTCTCTCTGGCCAACTCCTCCTCCCCCTTCAGTTTGTCCATCTGCTTCTCCTCCCTCTGTCCATCTGCACCTTCCGCCGTGTCCGTCTGGTTCTTTCCAATCTGTTCAACTCCTCCTCCCCCCTCTAATTCAGTTTCCTCCTGCCTCTCTAATTCTATATCCTTCTCCCCACCACCCCATTTCTTCCTCCCTCTCTCCCTTTCATCTCCTCCTTTTCTTTTCTTTTCTCTGTCTTTCTCCTTTTCTGCCCTTTCTTAGACCATTTCTCCCTGTCCCTCTTCTCTGTCAATCTTTTTCTCCCCCTTCTCTCTCCAAGTTGTCACGCTGACGCTAATAGGAGGCTGGTAGTTCTCACCCCAGAGTACTGCCATTTCATAACTAGTATGTATGTATGAGAATCGAAGAATTTGAGATGTGGTGCTACAGACGAATGTTGAAAATTAAGTGGACTGATAAGGTAAGGAATGAGGAGGTTCAGCGCAAAATAGGATAGGAAAGGATTATGTGATATGTGGAAAACACTGATAAGGAGAAGGGACAGGGTGATTGGACATCTGTTAAAACATCAGGGAATTACTTCCATGGTACTAGAGGGAGCTGTAGAGGACAAAAACTGTAGAGGAAGACGGAGATGGGAATACATCCAGTAAATAATTGAGGACGAAGGTTGCAAGTGCTACTCTGAGATGAAGAGGTTAGCACAGGAGAGGAATTCGTTGTGGCCGCATCAAACCAGACTGATGAAAAAATAAAGAAGCATATCAAATTTGGTTGAAATCGTTCCAGTGGATGAGGATGATCTTTTCATCCATGGTTGTACCCGTGTACCCAAATGTCAATTATATTTCACACGTATTTGTACACACATTTCAACCGTATTTCTAGCTCATTTCCCCTACAGTTTTACTTTCAAGCAGGTCAGTGGTCATGGCGTCGTATCTCCCGAACTATACGTTGTAAATGATATAAAGTTTCCAGGTACATCCATTTTGGTATATGTGACTTCAGTTGCGAAAGTTTTTGTGAATAGAGTTAGTAGCAAAGAAGTAGTGAATTAAAACGTGATACATGATGAAGCAGTTTTTCATGCATGTCAGAATTGGAAGAATGTGTCGTAAAATGATACAATTCTGTAGGTATATTCAGCGACTACTGCGAAATGTGTTGGGAATGTAGTTAGTAGCAAAACAGTAATAAATTAGGTCGTGCAATGTGCCACAGTTTTTCACTCATCACCTCAGTATTTGACGTCATATCTCCTGAATTATATGTCGTACAATGATATATTTTCGTAAGTACGTTCAGTGGCAGATGTGGATACTATCTGAGAAATATGTTGTGACTGGAGTTAGTAGCAACAAAGTAATAAAATTGTACTTACTATAGGATGCGGCTGTTTTTCACCCACCGAAGTGTTTATGACGTCGTATCTTCTGCACTGTGTCGTAAGATAATATAATTTTGCTGGTACATTCAGTGGTGAAAGTGAATACCGAATACAGTTAGTAGTAAAGAAGTAATAAATTAAAACGTCATTTTTTATGCCTCAGTTTTACTGCATGAACATCGAAAATATAGTAAGCGATAAACTTTTTTTCTTTCGTCATTTTGTGGGGTCGTCAGAGAGAAGAAGTTTCTTAGACGTTCGTAATTATATGTAAGGTATGTTGCAAGTGTCGAAATGCTCTCACTTTCAAATACTGGATGGCTAAAGTATGGGTATTTTCGCTTAGTGAGGTATTCTGTTTTTGTACCCCCACCTGCACCCCTTTGATAGGCCTGTGGTTCTTACCCCCCCGCGATGATTTATAGATAGTAAGCGATATGTATGCCAAGGTTGGTTAAAGTCAGTCCAGTGGTTTAGGAGGAGAAGTCGAACATACATATATACAGACATCCATACACACAAACGTATATCCATTGTTAAAATACGTATGTACACTCCTGGAAATTGAAATAAGAACACCGTGAATTCATTGTCCCAGGAAGGGGAAACTTTATTGACACATTCCTGGGGTCAGATACATCACATGATCACACTGACAGAACCACAGGCACATAGACACAGGCACTAGTACAGTGTATATCCACCTTTCGCAGCAATGCAGGCTGCTATTCTCCCATGGAGACGATCGTAGAGATGCTGGATGTAGTCCTGTGGAACGGCTTGGCATGCCATTTCCACCTGGCGCCTCAGTTGGACCAGCGTTCGTGCTGGACGTGCAGACCGCGTGAGACGACGCTTCATCCAGTCCCAAACATGCTCAATGGGGGACAGATCCGGAGATCTTGCTGACCAGGGTAGTTGACTTACACCTTCTAGAGCGCGTTGGGTGGCACGGGATACATGCGGACGTGCATTGTCCTGTTGGAAAAGCAAGTTCCCTTGCCGGTCTAGGAATGGTAGAACGATGGGTTCGATGACGGTTTGGATGTACCGTGCACTATTCAGTGTCCCCTCGACGATCACCAGTGGTGTACGGCCAGTGTAGGAGATCGCTCCCCACACCATGATGCCGGGTGTTGGCCCTGTGTGCCTCGGTCGTATGCAGTCCTGATTGTGGCGCTCACCTGCACGGCGCCAAACACGCATACGACCATCATTGGCACCAAGGCAGAAGCGACTCTCATCGCTGAAGACGACACGTCTCCATTCGTCCCTCCATTCACGCCTGTCGCGACAGCACTGGAGGCGGGCTGCACGATGTTGGGGCGTGAGCGGAAGACGGCCTAACGGTGTGCGGGACCGTAGCCCAGCTTGATGGAGACGGTTGCGAATGGTCCTCGCCGATACCCCAGGAGCAACAGTGTCCCTAATTTGCTGGGAAGTGGCGGTGCGGTCCCCTACGGCACTGCGTAGGATCCTACGGTCTTGGCGTGCATCCGTGCGTCGCTGCGGTCCGGTCCCAGGTCGACGGGCACGTGCACCTTCCGCCGACCACTGGCGACAACATCGATGTACTGTGGAGACCTCACGCCCCACGTGTTGAGCAATTCGGCGGTACGTCCACCCGGCCTCCCGCATGCCCACTATACGCCCTCGCTCAAAGTCCGTCAACTGCACATACGGTTCACATCCACGCTGTCGCGGCATGCTACCAGTGTTAAAGACTGCGATGGAGCTCCGTATGCCACGGCAAACTGGCTGACACTGACGGCGGCGGTGCACAAATGCTGCGCAGCTAGCGCCATTCGACGGCCAACACCGCGGTTCCTGGTGTGTCCGCTGTGCCGTGCGTGTGATCATTGCTTGTACAGCCCTCTCGCAGTGTCCGGAGCAAGTATGGTGGGTCTGACACACCGGTGTCAATGTGTTCTTTTTTCCATTTCCAGGAGTGTATATATGGATTCCATTTCCTTAACTCGAAATCATGACTGATCACATTAGTTACTCAGCGACCAGTGATGATGCCAGTTTATAGCTTGATATTACGATAATGTACAGAAGAGAACGGGTATCCGATACTGAAATTAGTGGCAAGGAAATGGAATATAAATAAATAAAACAAAAACGTTGAAGTGTAGGTCTGGAACTACTATTTCCAAAACAAATAGCTTGTTAGCTACATACCCGCAAATAGTTTTCTTCTTCGAAAGAAATGGAAAAGATAATGAACAAATTTTCTGTGAATGTCGCAGCGTTTTATTTAGTATTCTGCAAAGGTTACATTCCATGAAGTCTTCACACATGCAAGCGTTTTATGGAGTCCCCTGCCGAATTTTTTTGTCCCTATGTGAAAGTTAATCTCAGGAAGTACTGTGGGGGTTTTGGTACGGATTTCAGTAATATTTGTACACATAATTTACAATTTTTGTAATGATGATAGTATAAGTATTGTTATCTCTTATATATAGACGCTTGTATCGACATATCGTAGCAATGACTACGAGCTGCTCACCCACAGTGCTGGCGGTATCTGCTGGGAAAAGCAGTAAACAGCCGCCTAACTCCAGAGAGCATCAATGCTTGATCATAATCTATATATCTATACATGTCTTCTGTACGTTGTATAAATTGAAATTTCCCGCAACGTTTCCCGTCTGGACGTGATGGCTTATCTCGGCAACTACAGTAGTTATTTTGACACGATTTTCACTAATAGATTCATGAGAAGGTTTATGTATAAAATTCAACACTGCTACGACATACAAGTCGTCCGGCCGTAGACCTGCGCTAAGGTGGGGGGGCTCGCTAGCTCAGATTAACAGAAAACGATTATTTTGTTTCATCGAGAAATAATATGGTTATAAACTGTCAGAATTGTTGCATGATTTCACAAAGCTAAGAGTGTAATATTTCTGTTCAGGACTTGGAGGAAACAGGTACGGAAGGGTATTGTTATCACCTGATAGTTGGAAACCACAGAAGTGCCACAATGGCTTTACAATGAGTACCATCAACTGAAATTATTTAATCTCGCTGCTAGCGTTAGTTCATCTTTAAACCGGTTCGCCATTCAAATACCAGCAACGTAACTCATCAAAACACTGCGTCGCTTCGCTGATGGCCGTTTGAAGCCTTCGTGAAAATGTTCCTGTGAGGCAGAAAGAAAGACGAGCGGCCAATGAATACCAGTAATTACATCCCTGAATCTGCCTTTCTCCCGCTCCTAACAGGACTCTTTGTGTCCTTTCGGCCGACAAATCGTCGTTGTTGGCTTTGAAATACTACGACAAAAGCCTTCGTGATCGCTTTGTTCGCTGATTACAATCGCAAAGTTGTCTCCGAAAAGGAATGCGTTACTGTATTGGTTGTTTTCGTTCGGTTTTCAAAATCCAGAATGTAATTTGTGTACCTCTGTCTCTTATAATAGGTCGAACTCGCTTCGGTGATGATGTCCTGTTGTAACAGAGAATTTGGGTGAAGGCACCGACTGATTGCAGTTCCTACGTAAATACAATCATTCGTGTAAACCTGCTGTCATCTTCGTAGCTGGATAGTCGACAAGGCAGAGAGACCTGGCACAGTTTCTCACGAAGATTACACAAAATGTTTGAGTATTTCATTCGTGTCACATAACAATTATCTCTGTTATCTGTCCTCCAAATCGCTTGGTGTCGAGTGTGTATGCCCATCGGTTATTAGTTTAGGTAAGTTGCAGCTTAACATGATCCAAAATGTCGGTCAGTTTTCTTAAATGTTCGCAACCATTTCTTAGTGACAGTCCTTTATTGAATAATTACAGCCTCGCATGGACGTCTAATTAATCAGGACATAAATATATCCATTTACAAGACTTTTATAGTTTCGCATTATTTTGTATAACAATATCATTCAAATTCTGTAATGGAGTAGGATGTGAAACTAGTATAATGACTTATGAGGCAACTGAATGCGTCTAAAATAATAAGTAATGCATAATAAACTACAATCCCATAACTTATGGTTACAAAACATGTGTATTCTTTGAAGGATTTCACCCACTCAGTGTAATGTACCGATCTGTGATGTAACGTGAGAAGATAATAACTGATCCACGCTGCACTTCGCAAAGAAAGTATTACTTTTTCGAATTCTCGTGACTGTCTTCCGTTGCGACGTGCAAGTTTAAAACTTAGCTCAATGGTACCTACAACCTTCTCCTCTGATGGTGCAAAAGCATGGCACCGTGTAACGTCAACCTCGGGCTCGACGTCGCTTCAAATATCTATTTGTCGACACATGCAAAAAGGCCGAAGCTCAGAAGTTCACGTGAGGTGTAAGTTGGGTTAATTTTGTCTCACTGGCATCAAATTCCATCACAGTTCTGCACAACTCCATTGTGGACGTCTCACACGATGTGAAGGTCGTCACATCTCATCTTACCTATTTTTCACCCCGTCTTTTGACCTCTCTGATACGGAGGTGAGAACCGCAACACCCAGTGTTTAAAAAGGTCGTCAATGAAACCAACCCCCTTCCCTCGGGGCGTTGATTTCCACACCTCTCACTGTCAAAAACGACAGTTCGCTTCGCGATGATCAACAACTCTGTACAACTTTCGACGCTGTAGTCACCCCCTGGATGATTCAACCATACTCTAAGGAGGCGGAGGTGCAACCTCACTGAAGGTGATCTGACCCCTTTGCATCTAGGATGACCACAGGTTTTATTCTGATATAAAGGGTGGAACGACTAGGGACCGTTCGGAACCTTTCCACGAAATTTGACCGTGATCCGAAGTAGCAGACGGTATTTACGTTTTTTCAGCCCTCCTGTTTCGTATCATCATGGAGGGTGCAACACTGACATGTACGTGAATAAAACGACAATAGATCCCTCTAAGCCCCCCTCCCCTCTTCGGCGACACGTGAAAAAGATGTTAAAAATGTCCTTGTAAGCGACTTCGACACTCATTCATCCGATCGGTGCTCCGCGGCTGCTCTAGCTCCTGATGGTGGGCAACCTATTCGACATGGTAATACGCTAATAGTAAGCATAAAATATACAACAGTCAAAATAATATATGTTTGTCAGTATGTATAATATGAACTGAGCTAGTTTTCGACACCAAGAATAAATGACAGCGTATATTACAGGAAAACGTGTAATATATAAAAACAATAATTAGTTTATTCTCATTATCATGGTCTGGGAACGTCTTATGAACAGCGCTACTGACGGCTAGAAAAGGGGAAGGGGGAGGGGGGGTTATACGTCAATTAAAGAGTCTAAGCTGTCTTCAGTCATGAAGTGTCGCTTTCAAGCTGTTGCAGACCTTGTTTGTCACGTATACGTAGTTTTTCAGAGGTCCATGCTAGTGTTTTTTAACTCTGTACATTATATAAATCGTCCGATGTCAGTACGCTAAAAAACACACTGTGAGACTTTTTACCTTTATTTTTAAACGAAACAAATTCACTAGTATGTTAGCTTTTGTCCTGCCACTAAGATGACTAAGTACCCTCTCCTCTTTTTGGTTTGCGCTAGTAGAGTACTTCATGTTAGGCTTCCTCTAACGATGGTTCGAGATTAACTATCCACGTCCGAAAGAACATATCCATATATATATATATATATAACTAGGTCCAAAACTTCTACAAGAATCAGCGATCGCTGTGAGTAATGAGGGTATTGCTCAGGTGCACTACATCAGCACGAATAAGTTCGAAAGTTTGAAATTTGGGTCAGTCACGGAAGGCCGAGGCGGACAAGGCGACCGTTCACGAGAAACATAAAAATCAGGGTTGAGTCCTAGTCCACCATAAATCTTCAACACTCCCTATTGATTTATTTCAGTACGCACTGGAAGCCAATGTCGTTATTTCTTTGATTAATTGTCATATAATACTGCAGGATCAACGATGGAGTCTGTCCTTTCGTACATGTGCGAAAGAACAGACACCACAAAGTACATAGAAGTAAAAATTGTTTTCCATGTTCGTGTAGTTATATTTCTCATAACGCACAGTTTGGCAGACTGTATTGCTAATTATTTTATGTTGAAGTCCGATAAAGAGTTGCTTGTCCCCTTTTTCTGGATTGCACCGCACCCGCTGCCTTCGCACGCTGTCCATTCTAGATTTGGTTTGCTACAATTTCGACCTTTCAGTCTGTGTTTATAATAAATAATACAGTAAGTTACGTCTATGACTCATTATTAATCTATAGACACAGTTACGCAAATTACTGTATGTCTGCTGTAACTGATTCCCACATGGAGGGAAGTGATAGATGGGTTGAACACGAAAGTGATCACAAATAGTGTATTATAACTTTCGTTATTAAGGATTTAAAACTGCATGCAGTAAACATTCTGGTTTTAATTCTAATACTTGCACTTCGTGTGCTCGCTTTCAGATCGTCTACATCCGACGTTTAATAAGACGATAACTGTAAGAAACGTAGACAGCTGTAAGTACAATTATAGGGCTGTCCGTTTTAAAATGTTATTTTTATGGCAGTTATCGAAACTTATACTTGTTGTATCTTTGATCTGTTTCTTTGAAGATTGTACCTGAAAACTGGCCAATCGTGCAAGATATAATAAACTGAATACCAGTGGAAAACTTCAAGATGCCACTTAACAACTATACGGCTGCAGTACTGCACATTAAGAACGCGATCGAGATACTTTCTCACGAGACGAAGGGTAAAGTACTGCAGTAATAATATATGAAGAGTAAACAGTTAGAAATAATTAAATCCACTAGATTCTGTTAACAGTTTCTTACACTATATGTGATCCCACCTTGTCAGGGCTAATATTATGCCTAAAACAAAGGTATCTCAGCAAGTAAAAGGATCTCGTGGAGTGTTGCAGTTAAAAGTCAAATTATATTCAAGCTTTAAGTTCACTAACATAGGAATGCATCCCTTAAGTAAACTTTAAAATTTAATATTCCATCAGAATTAGAGAGTAGTGAGCTTAAGAATATTATAGTGAACGCCAAAGTAGCCACTGCATGGTGCAACTCGCAATATTGAAGCGAAAGAAACTCACATGTTGCAATCTTACCCTCCCTCAAATCGTTTGTTGCCGGTCACTCTTCAAAATAACTCTTTTAATAAGCTTAGAAACTAGAAAGATTTACAAATAATTATTTCACTTATCTTCTTTTCTCTTAGTTGCCTCCAGTTTGTCATGTCTATTCGTTGATCCTTGAGGCTCAAGATTTTTTGACTTTGTAGTTTCAAAATGACGTGATAACTATTAAGGTTTTGCCTGTTTTTCTCTTGAATTTTATTGTTTACTACATTTTCTTAGTGTCTCACCATCTTCACAATTTCCACTTCATTGTCAAAAATTACATTGTTTGTGCCAAACAACAAAATATTTTCTATCACATCAGAGGTATGTTCGCTACTACTTCATTCTGCAGTACTAACAATAGTCCAAAGAGTTTACAAAACAAAAGAGTTTACAAACTTTCTTGACAAAGGAAGAATCTTCACCAAGTTATATAATTATGTTATAAATGAGTCCAGAAATACATTTAATAATTAGCATTAGACTGTACAGTTAATAATAGAAATTTTAACCCTTTGTTGCCTGACGGTACTTAAAAGTACCAGTAAGTTTTGACTCTCATTATTTTCTCGTGGTGCAGTTTCGTGATCTGAGAGTCTGTCGGTACGTAACAGTAACTCTGCTCTACTGTTTCATAGATGTTATTGTGCAATACATAGAACTCTCTGGCGGTCAGAGCTTGAAATTGTTTTTCGTGCGCTGCTGTGAAAACAGAAGATTGTATGTGCTTGTTTCCATGGTGTTGCCTGAATTTGTGCGCAGTTTATTGAAACTTCCGTTGAGTTTTCCATTGTACGTACTTACCTTCTTTGTTTTTTTATAATAGTTTGAAGCATTACGTTACAAGTTAATGAGATAAAGTGGAAAATATAAGGCGGACTTATTAGTACCGTCAGGTTGTGCCAACACTTTACTGTAGCAACAATGCGTTACCTCTCACTAGTTGTTCTGTCCACTTTTTCTCACACAGAAATCCGTAAATACATTTGCCTGTGGAACAATTAGAACAAACAGGAAAGGTTTGTCAGGGAATTTACATAAAGAAAAATGTCTAAAGCGTGGGGAATCAAATCACAGAGAGTCATCTTTAGACCTAACAGTATTTCACTGGAGGGAAAATAAAGTAGTGTATTTTGCGTCAAACTTCCATGGCACTGAACAGAGCGTAGTGACAAAAAAACAGAAAGATGGAACTAGTATGACTATACCATGTCCAGTTATTGTATGTGATTACAATAAAAACTTGGGTGGTGTGGATCATGCAGACAGATTATGTTCAACTTATGGTCTTGACAAGCGATCAAAGAAATGGTGGCACCGTCTCTTCTGGGGAGCAACAGAAATTGCTTTTGTCATTGCTTACGTCATTTTCAGTTATCTACATGGGGCACTGCCACTGCTGGAATTGGGGCGTGCTGTGGCACTAGGGCTAATGAATGAACAGCAAGTGCCAAATCTCAAAAAGAGAAACTCTGGTAAAGATGAAATAACTCCCCCAAAGAGAAGGAAGGATAACTTTTCTGTTCCGAAGGATGTACGTCTTGGCAACCGAGGAAACCATTTTGTAGTGTTCAGTTGTAGAAGAGGACGATTCGAAATGTGTGCGAAAAATAAAATTCAGTCGAGACCACATTCACAATGTAGTACATGTAAAGTGTATTTGTGCTGCAATGAGAAAAAGAACTATTTCCTACAATTTCGTGAGGTATCACTAAATATGTGATATATATATACTGTCAAAAATGTATAGCTAAGTTACTATGTATTGTGAAGTTGCTCTAGAATAAATTCATGCGAAATTTTTTTAAAAAATCAGAAATATCATATTTCTGTTAATTAATTTTCTAATGTAAAAATATCTAATATTTATGTGGAATAAAGTACAAGTTATAAAAATTGGAGCATTTTTCTGCACATGTTGTGATTCTGTCCATGGAGTCTGACGGTACTTCTGAGTACCAGGAGAGAAAAAAGTTGTGAAAAATGTAATAAAATTTTACAAAAAATCCTACCGTCATTTGAGGCCACAATAGCATAAATTCTGCAAAGAAAATGTTGAAAAGTAAATTTTTTCTTATGTCAGGAAACAAAGGGTTAAGTATGTCATGCATCTCGTAATTTCAGATATTTCTGCAAGAAAATTAATTTTAACTGTACCTGCAGAGTTAATACATATCAACTGTAATAAAATAATAAAATAATTTCTTTTTATGGATTTTAGCCTGAAATATAAGACATCGTATAAAAATCATATGACATTTGCTAGGAAAACAGCTGAGATAATATTAATCTATACAAGTTTCGAAACTATTTTTGGTATCGATCACTTCTGTTGAAAAAAGTTAATGTTAGAGGAGGGTGTCCCTTTACAATATCCCACTCACAACATTTGGAAACAATGTGTTTACAATATTTTGTGGCAGACTATAAGGTTTACCAAATGCTGTACAAAATGATGCCAAAACATAGAATACAAATGTATAGAAGTATCTGATACATGTCATATTACAGAAAACATAAGAAAATATCTGCCATAAAAGTTATTATCTATACATATTTCAGGACATGGCATTCAGATTTTCAGATCTGTTGAACATTTTGTCACAAAACAACTGATACAAAGTCAAACCAACAACACTGCAACACTAAACTATAGAAATAAATAGAGAGGCAAGGTAAATTACTAGAATTACAAATTGTAAGTTTATATCCACAAAATCACATCTTCAAAACAGAAGAAAAGAATTCAGAGCCTAAGTGTGCAATGAGTGAGCCAACTCGAAAAATGACAGGTACAGACCAAAAGAATATATTCAACCAAGAGTAAGAATATAGTACAAAATCAATCAGCCGTATAAACCAGAGTATTTAAGGATATGTTGGCTCATGAAAGGACAAAACAATGAAAAAATATTAGGGCCTGAGTTTACCATGTGGGGACCGACCCATGAATCCAAACCACACCAGGTACAAACCAACAAAAAATGTTTTGACACCACAAAATGAATAAAGCTCATAATCATATCAATAAGTTCAATCATATGCAAAGAGTAATTGTAAGAAGCATCTAGTGTCAATCAATGGTTGTATGCTCTCCTTGAGTCCACACCCAACCACCCACCCACCCACACACACACACGACACACACACACACACACACACACACACACACACACACACACACACACACACACACACACACACACACACACAAACCGAACACAGAGTCACTACGACCAGGGGTACCCAAAACAGAGTTAAGCATGAGTATGCCCACAACTGAGATTCCAGTCAGATACAATATTACAACATTCAGGATAAATACAGGTAAACAGAGTCATAAATGGCATTGAATGATGACATAAACGAGTAACTTGAGGACCAAACTCAGTGTATGAAAGCAGACATTTGTACATCTTGTTATATTATCTATACTGGTAAATGTCTCCGAAACTATTTGCTTACTGTCCATACAAAATAACCTACATACATAAAGACCTAGAAGATTCATTACAATTAATGAAAAATACTGATTTAAAGTTACATAATGCACTGGGAAGTCAATCCCCCTCCTTGAGAAAACATGCATTTATGTGAAATAACACTGTCTTTGACAGCCTTGACTAACAATTTACACATCTCAGTCACAACACTGGTGCAGTAGACAGATGCTTGAGTACATTACCCAGCACCTATGATCTCTTGTAAGTCAACTGGTCCAGCTGGGTACAGCCATACAACAGTGTGGGAGTGTATCCACTCGTATCTCTTAGTTTCTTTGCTAGAGTTCTCATCACACTCCAACGGATAGATAACTTCCTGTCTACCATTCACATAAAATTCTGAAACATTGATTTGTGAACTAAATATGCTGTTCAATACCTTCTTCACATCGAATGGCATATGCACTCTCTATTCATATTCCAAAAGCAATTATGTAGATGAGATTAAAAAAAGTTCACATTTGAAACTTTAATAAACAGAGTTACATGCAATGAAAAAAATGAACTAACACAGATATACTAATACATTATGTCTAATTTGCATAGTACAAATTATGAACATTGTCCCATTTCAAAATTGTAAAAGGATCTACTCATTTAGTCTCATGGCATATATATATATATATATATATATATATCAGATTCTAAAGCACAAATCCATTCCAGAACATTATTATATAGTGTATCATAGATTTTAACTCAAGTCAATTGATAAGACAAAACCTTAGACAGCACATCATCTTACTTACTAAATTCATGACAAACAAAATACAATTATGTACTATTATGAATCTGCAAATACATTTAAACTCAGTCAATGGATAAGATAGAACTTTAGAAATTATATGATCTTACATACAACATTCATGACAAACAAAACAGTTATATAGTCTTATAAATCTACGAATGTAGTGTACATTGTCTTCTGGACTATGGGTCATTGTGCATCCATGTTCAAAGGTCTTGTCCTCTATACTAAACGTTAACAGTGCTTGACATTTTACATACTTGCTTTGCTTACCAATAGCTCCTTTTATCTTTTACATGTGCAATGGATATTTCCACAAAGTTCTTACTGTACTTAATCTCATCTCTAAATCGTTCAGATATACAACAAACTGGGCTTCCAGTGTCAATCAAACAGTTCCCTTTGCACTGATCAATCTTAATCTTAGTGTAAGGATAACCAAAATCTGAATCATCATCTCTGTTATTAGAAACTTCATTTAAAAGATCACTTTCTATTTGATCAAATGCTTCATCCACATTGTTTTCGCAGGGTTTTATCAACGTTACTGGTATCATAGCATTACTTCGGTTACTTAAGTTACTAGGTAGAGATCGAACACAGTGAATGGATTCCATAGCAAAACTAACATCACTTATCGCAGAAGGAACACAAAATACATTACTATCAAAATTACACTTCCTGCTTAGATCTTCTTTCACTTCATTACCCCCATTTGGATACAAATTTTCACTAACCACAGCTAACTTATTTCAGAACGCACATTTATCGATGTTATCGTCAATCTGTTCCCAAAAAAACTTGAAAAAGTTTGCACCTTTATACTCTAGGCTTACAGATAACTCACCTTTCCTGTTTGGATCATTACTCTGCATGACATTAATAAAAAACTGCTTTGACTGGACTGGTATTCCATGACTCTCACTTACATCATCAAATACATCACTTACCTTACCTGTATTCACAAACAACTCCGAAACTTCACTTTTCTTAAACTCAGCAAATACCTGACACTCATTGTCATCATCATTATCATCATCATCATCATCATCATATTCTTCCAAATTTCTTCATCAACAACATCATTACCAAAACTTGCCTCATCACCATCATAGTCACTTACCTCACCTACATTCATTTGTGATAAGCTACCAGTCTCAGACTTAACAGCCCCAGTTATTTCACAGCTCTCATTCATATCTACATCAAAAATACAATTTAATTCAGATCCAATACAGTCATCACCTGAATTACATACATCAATAACATTCTCATTACTCTCACATTATGGTTTGCGATTAACACCTACATCACTATAATAAACAAGTGTCCCAAAATTTTAGATCAAAAAATAAATGAGAAATCTGATATTCCTTCTGTTCAGCTTCAGAGACCTGTGCCACATTATCAACACAGTTATTATTGTCACTTTTAATTGTCCCCTGTTCAGCTTCCGATCAAAATTTTTTCAAAAAGCTTTTTTCGAAACTTTGATATATTTCTCACTGACTTAAATTTAGATTTACCGAAGACAGAGATTCGCCTTTAAGATATCTTTTAACAAATTTAATTTTTGGATTGTCAGTCATTCCTGACGCAAACTTGTCTCTAGAATGGTGCAGAAAATCCTCTGGATGTAAATAGTCTGATGGAAAGCTTTTGATTGGAATGTTGGACCATGCTACACCATTGTTTGGATACAGATTGTTTTGAATACAATTTTCCTGAGCTACTGAATTTTTGGATATAAAACATTTACATTAGTTTGCATATTGTATTCAAAATTAATTTTTTTGTCTGAAATACTAAAGCTCTGCTTCACTTTCTTTTGCTACAGCCTTCTGTTCAACTCTGATGTCACTAACATTCTTCATCTGTCTTGCAGATTTGACATTTTCCAAAATAAATTTACTTTCTAAGATAACAACTTTTTCTTTCATACTTTTTTACCCATCTGTCATTCCATTATTTAGCTCTCAAACGTGGTTACTAAGTTGGTCTATTTGGTAATGTACCCTATCCATTTTACTATTATTTATAGTTTTCAGATCATTAATTGTCCCTGTAATGATGTAAATTTTTCGTTTAACTGATCAATAACTGCAGTAAATTTGCTTTTGTTATCTGTCTTCATTTCCTCTAGTTTTGAGAAAATTAACTGGATAATATGAGTTTTTACTGTTTCTTTGCTGACTATGCTTTCACTTGGCTCAAACACGTTCTGACTGAATCCCACAGCTTTCAATTCTACATCTCTGCTACACTTCACTCTATTCATTTTGTTAACAATCACATGAGTCCCCAAACAAATTAAGTTCACAAATAGTATTTATCCTTATCTTTCCTTTTTAACATCCCTCATTGTAGTTGGAAAGTTCTCTTTCAGTTAATCTGGTCCATCAATGCTGGCAGTATCCAATCACTGTTGATACGACTTTATTGGGCAGCTCTTGGTCTTCTTTCCCTGCATGATCTGAAATCCAAGACCAAGAGCTGCCCAATAAAGTCGTATATATATATATATATATATATATATATATATATATATATATATATATATATATATATATATATATATATATATATATATATATATATATTACAAATGACACAGATCACTGTAACTTCTCCTTCTGTAACAGACAAAAATTCATTTTCAGTCAACTAATGCCATATGACGCTACCAGTTGTAATCTTAGCCTCCCACACAATAATTAACATCTTTTAATAAGCTTCGAGAGGAGTAAGATTTACAAATAACTTTTTTACTTACTTTCCTTTCTCGTAGTTGGCTCCAGTTCACCATGTCTAGGGATTGATTCTTAAGGCTCAAGTCTTTTTGACTTTGTAGGTTCCAAATGACATGATAACTATAAAAGATTTGCCTGTTTTTCTCTTGAATTTTATTTTTTGTCACATTTTTTCAATATCACGCCGTCTTTATAATTTCCATTTGATTATTAAAAATTACATTGTGTTCACAAAACATAAAAACATGTACAGTCACAGCAGAGTCATGCCCACTACCACTTCATTCTGCAGTACTAACAATATTCCAAAGAGTTTACAAAACAAAACGATTTTACAAAATTTCTTGGCAAAAGAAGAATCTTCATCAAATTATATTACTTTATTAATGAGTTTAGAAATAAATTTGATAATTATCATTAGGTTGTGCAATTAATAATAGAAATTATAAGCATGTCAAAAATTTGTAATTCAAAATATTTGTAAAAGGAAAGTAATTTTAACTGTACCTACAGAGTTAATACATTTCGATTGTAATGAAATAATAAAATAATTTCTCTTCATATATTATGGCCTAAAGTATAATATATCACATACAAAATCATATGAAATTCGTTTAGGAAAGCAGCTGAGATAATATTAACCTATACAAGATTCGAAAATAATTCTGGTATTGATTACTTCTGTTGAATAAAGGTAATGTTAGAGGAGGGTGTGTCTTTACAATATCCCCACACAAAATTTGAAAACAATATGTTTACAATATGAAGTCACCAGAATCATTTCAGAGCAGATGAGGTATGATAGCAGTTAGAAACAATGTTAATGACATTTGAACTGTATGTGACGCTACTAATAAAAAGAGGTGCATGATTTCCTAAGGGACCAAACTGCTGAGGTCATCAGTCCCTAGACTTACACTCTATTTAAACTACTTATGCTAAGAATAACACACACACCGATGCACGAGGGAGGACTCGAACCTCCGACAGGAGGGGCCACGCAATCCGTGACATGGCATTTCAAAACGTGTGGTCACCCTGTGTGGTGCACCAATAAAGTGAAAATCAACAAAGGCAGTGGAAATAAAGTGCACAAGTGCAACACCCTAGTTATCATACCTATTATGGACTATGAAATGAAAATTCATGAGCTCTTTAACAATTACAACATAACTAAATTACATCACAATCCAACCAACAAATTTAATCCTCAAATCAAGGAATTATTCATAAAGTGTACTTTTATTTTTATTGAGCAAGAACATAGAGAGTGTATGGTAAGAATCCTACACTACAGACACTACCAGTGCAACCACAAATTCACAAGTAATATGTTCTGTTCATCCGACATTTAACAGAACACATAGTCTGGCATGTGTATTAAATAAATAGTTGAATCGTTTAATAAATGAACTATATAATTATGAGGAATAATTCACAGTTCATAACTCACAAGAACTAATTGATGAAATCAAAAACGTTCACATCCCAGAGGAAGATAAATTCGCCTTTGATATTACCAAGCTGTATACTAATATACCAGTAAGTGAAACAACTGAAATTATTGAAGACATTTTAGCATTAAAAGTTTAGCTTCGACAAATAAGGGAGCCTGTTGAACCTCTGCAGCTAATTTTGTCATTCAACTATTTCAGATTTCAAGGCAAGATGTACAAACAGCATGAGAGGTCAGCAATGGGTAAGAATACTGTACAGGCACAACTTTGGCATTTATCAGGAGCCATCTAATGCAGACTCATTAATACACAATAAATGCTGCCAATCTAATCCAAATGTGAAATCATATTTTCACTCAACAATCAATCATATGCAGTTACAGTTTAATTCTCTGCTTCCAAAATTATATTGGATATTAAAAATAGTATTAATTTTTTAGACACAAAAATAATTAACAAGAATTACAAATACAAATTTGGAATTTACTGGAAGTGTGCTAGTACAGTCTCATTAATACATAATAAATCTTGCCACCTTAATACAAATAAGAAATAATACTTTCACTCAATGACTGAATAAAATCTTCTTGGTTTTCAGGCCATGTCAAACCAAATAAAAATATCGAGCTTTCGACGGCTATCTCCGCCATTGTCGTCACAAGTGAAACCCCTGACTGCTGGGCTGGCACAGTTTCCCACTTATGTAGGCATGACTCCAGCCTCTGGCCACTCATGCCTATATATGCAGAAAACCATGCCAAATCCAGCAGCCAGTGGTTTTACTCCTGATGACAATGATGGAGATAGCCATAGAAAGCTCGAGATTTTTACTAGAACTGGCACAATTTGAAAACCGAGAAGATTTTATTCAGTCATGCCATCACGAAAGTTTCAGAGGACTCACTCAATGATTTCCAGGTTTATTGATCTTCTGCTCTACAAAGATGAAATTGGTGAAGAGCTCGCAAGTTTACATCTTTGAGCCACAGGAAATGGTTACAAGTCTGACATTGAAAGCCAAATATACAATCAGAAACTGAAAGACCAACGAGAAACTACCAAATATGAAATTAGGTTAGAAAAAGAAACATTAGTCTAGATACTCCATACTTCCACACATCGAGAATATGTCTAACAAAACAGGGAACCCCTTCAAAAATGTCGAAGTCAGGATAGGATTTCAGACAGGTAACATTAGAATACAACCAACGAAACAGACTACTTAATGGATCAGGGATATGTAATATAAATTTTGACAAATGTGGAAAAGTGTATACAGCAGAAAAGTGTATAAAGCACAGGCAAGGTAGAATTTTTGTATGTAGATCAAACAACACAAAAAATATAATGAAAATAATCGATCTAATTTAGCATCTCGTATCAGGAATAATAGAGTTCCAGATATTCATAAATCTTTAAAAATTCAGCACCATGAAAAGAAAGCGAAGAAAATGTATATACTGTATCAGAAGAAACTGAAATATATAATCATTTCAAAAAATAACTAGATCACTTAATTAATGAAGAGTCTGATAAAATAACAGAAAAGAATTGGAACACTTCAGTCATATCCTACAAATTAAATTGAAACTGAAACATAAGTTAACAATGACATTCTGGTAAGGTTAAGCAAACACATATGTATGACTGCACCACTCATTACTCTCTAGCTATCCATCGAGTTTCCTTCCACACAAAGGCTTGTTTCCTAGTCTGGTCCCTGTCCCCCTTGATGTCGCCTTCAGCCGTTTGATTCACTTAAATCTTATGTTCAACATAAGGAATGCCTATGATGGTCTTACTATCTCGAACTTCCCCCTTTTTAGGGATGTTGAAATTTAGCCAAAATATCAGAAGTCCATTATGTTAATTGTGCTGTTTAGTGTTCGTAACTTTGTACAGTGACATTACTTGCCTTTTCCAACTGCTTTAACCTGGATAAACAGACTAAATAGAATAGACCAGTAACTGGGCTATGCAAAGCTCTATTGACAAAGAATGGCTCTATGAAGTAGTATGGCCCAGCTGTATGTGTCAGCTTTCATGCCCAGGAACTAGTCTCGCTGCAAATAAAAACATGCACCTGTGATCCTGCAGTCAAATAGGCTACGCACTGGCTAGAACTGTGAATGAAATAATCAGATTGAAATATCAAAAGTAAGTAAGTAATCAATAAAAGGGTTTTATTTTAATGTCTAAAATCGATGTAGTCTACATCAAAGCATTATGTCGAATAATTTTTGGTTTATTCAGTCAGATAATCAGAAATGTATTGATACTTATAATATAGACAGAAATAAAGTGTTATTCTAAAGCAGTAAATTTGCGCCACAAGGATGGCAGCAGTAGGTCCGAAAACTAATTAGTCGTCAAAGATGCATGAAGACTAAGTCCTATTCCGTGATCACAAAACAAGAAATATCCGTCAGTTGAAAATAGTTTTAGAGTTCAGTATGGCGATCTACACATCTCATTAGCGAGTTAAAGAGTTGAAGCTGATGTTCTGGCCAGTAATAACTCCGTAACGCAAGTGGAAAAAACCAAGTTCAGAACTAGTTCACATATAGAATTTGTGAAAGATAAGTCTGCTCGAAAGTTCAAGTACTCGAGTGAGCGTTTACAAACCTCATGATTAAATTCCAGAAGTTAGCTCAGGCAGATCTGCCTTCTTACAACGTTCAGAATTCCACCAGTGCCCAATTCTCATTGGCTGAAGGCATCCAACAAAAACAAAGACTTACTTTTACTTAACTTGACCACCTTCCATGTTAAACTAACATATTATTACAATATTTAATAAATGGAATGTTATTAACATTCGTCCTAATTAAACAGTTTACAATAGAGAAAAGTAGTGATGTGATCATGAATAAATAAGATAGAATTCTCATACATTTGTGCTTTGTTAAATGATAGTGATACATAGTTAAATATTTATTAAACAATAACTTTGGCTTACTTGACAGAAGTGTCCTTTGGCGCTCTGTTGATTGATGATGTCAGCTTTTACATGTGATTGATCGCTTTTAAAACACAATTTTTTAATATCGACCATAATCAATAATTAAATGAAGTTACTGGCAAAAAACAATAAAATATTCATTAGATAACTACGCGAGTTGGATAAGACATAACACAAGCTATGCTGCATTAGCCATTTCATTGTGGAGAACATGATGCTCTGCCAAGTGTTTGTATGATGACATGTGACAAGTCAGTAAATAAATATGTACAGATATGAAGATTTAATGGATTGTATCTATAGTGCAATCTATCCCTGGAGACATTGTTTACTGAAACCAAGTGAAGTGACTAGTAGTTATTAATTTTTGGGTTCACTGTGGCAGTATTTAGACACTATAATATTGACTTTTGTAGTTTTTATAGTACTGAAAATATTATTGTTCCATAGGATGTGCCTCACGTTTCCTGAGACCGCAGATGTGTACAGAATTGCTCTAATATGGAACTGTGATTTATTATTCAGTTTCTAAGTGGTGTACATAGTCATATTTTAGACTGTCTTAAACGCCGCCATTACTGGTGCACCTTTGGTATTCAAGACAAGAGAGCATCCGCCGTGCAAGTTCCCCTGCTCAGGGATTACCCATATCCAGCCACGCACAGACTGCCTTGGTTGGTCCCTGATCCCTCCTGGAGCTATTAAGGCAATTTTGAAACAAGAACTACGAAAATTCTTATTTATATTCTCGATAAGAAACAAAAAATGCATGTAATTTTTTTCACAATAAGTTATTACTGAAGAATTACTGAAGCATTTTATAGCTACGTCTATAAAAATTGGTATTCGGATTCTCTATTATAAATAACAAAATACGTGTTTCAGTGTTTCTGGAAATTCAAATCATTTGGGGAAGGGAAGGAGAAAAGGGGTAATTGAAGGTTTTATGTAAATATTTCGTCGTATTAAAACATTTTTAAACCTCTTCTATAACAACACAGCATGTTCTCCATGCCAACACGCCCCCCCCCCCAGCAAAATTCACCTCTCATAGTACTAAAACTAGATGGCCTAACAGTTCGCATAAACACGTGTAACATTGTGGTACGTTGTAAATAGCCATACATCAATACGCTAAGTAACGTAGCTTTATAATTTTAAAATTTAATACGTCTTGCACGGTACCCTTGGACTTGTCAGTGTAAGATACCTGAATTCCTCCTCCTCTTTTTTGTTTGTCACTGGCTTACATTTTATGTTAGACTACCTCAACCCATGATTCGAGATTAACTGTGCGTCGCTTTATCGTATATTCTATCGTTATTTGAGAATCACACTTGGTCACTTATGTGTGCTGCAGCAACCAATTTTTGTTTGTTTTTTAAAATGCTGTAAATGTTTTTATTTGTTTATAGTACTATGTTTTAGCCTGCTATGTATTTAATCGATGTGCCAATGCCTCATTTTTAGAGGCTAGTAGCACTTTATGTAACACTTTTTCAGACCATAATACGAAAATAAATTGACATTTTATTATGCTGTATATTACATATTTTATCGTTGTGTGGATTTTACACCTGGCTGTACCAAATTACCTCCTCTCACATTTTAACTGCTGAAAGCCTTATATTTATGGCTGTTATATATATTTTACTTGATGTATGATTTGCCATGTTTTAGCTGCTAGTGGCGGATTTTGCGTAAGGTGACCTTATGTCGATGGAACTAAATCATAAATTGACTGGAATAGCGCCCAGTGCTTCACTCTCGTTTACATAGTAATTACAACCAAAATAATTTTGTAAACATCCTGAACAATTGCTGTATTGAAGTTCCATTTCTTTTTCTGTGCAATACTGATAAAGCTGATGTGCCATGTTGACTGTTAAATAGCTTTATTTAATATAATTCACAAATTGCAACACATCTGAACTTTTCATGCTAATTAAGGCCACAGACCATGACCTTTTTTGAATGTACTCCTGAATAGAAAACAGTTCTGGTAGCTGGGCCAGAAGTTTGTTAATTTTAACTTTGAGTTCTTGGGGCGACATTTCCATAGGAAAATTCGTATCCTAAAATATATTTCTTCATTCCTAAACAAGAAGTCAAAGATGAATTTCAAAAATATTTTAATGTAACGAAATATTTTCATAAAAATTTTAATCCCCATTTCCTCCTCCCACTCCTCCATAAGACTTGAATTTCCAGAATCACTGAAACACGTAGTTTTCTTTAATTTCTAACTGAAAAGCCGAACATAAATTTACATAGACGGGCTTTAAAATGCTTCAGTAGTTCTTTAATAAAGATTTATCGTGGAAAAGAATTAAATTTACTTTTTTGTTTCTGACCGAGAAACCAAATAATAATTTTCATGGTTCTAGATTCAAAATTGCTTTAATATTGATATATTTTCAAAAAGCCTTTCATTCTCCATTTCACGCCATAGGGGTGGAACATCGAAAAATCCATTCTTAATCAATACATACAGTATGAGATCAACGCGATCTCCAGATTTCTAGTTTCTATCTCATTTATTAAACGCTGCCTACATTATACAGATAAAGACCCTCTCCAAATTTCAAGTTTCTGTCCTTAAATATATTCTAAAACGAAGCACAGGACATAGGTGTCACGTGGTAGCTGATCTTAGTAAACAGAAAACATGGCGAAGAGTGTAATTCGTGTGGTGATGAGGAGGGTTTGCAGGAAGTTGTTGACAATGTTTTGAGCAGTGGTAATGAGGTAAGTGATTCGTCTTGCAGTGATTCAGTTTCTGGAGAGCCGCAAGCAGTAGTCCAAAGTGAACCTAGTTCTGAAAGTAGTGATTAAAGTGAGCAGAAAAAAAATCTCAAGAAAATTTGTTGTGGTTTGCTACTCAAGAGGAAAATTAAGTGAAAGTGCAGGGCAGTGTAAAAAGAGCGAACACAGTTTATAGGGCTACCATATCCTACAATCGTATTAGCTGATATGAAAACAGTCATACTAGGTGATGTATGTTAAATCTGATTTCACAGGAACCATAGGGTATGTAAATACAGGGTGATCAAAAAGTCAGTATAAATTTGAAAACTGAATAAATCACGGAATAATGTAGATAGAGAGGTGCAAATTGACACACATGCTTGGAATGACATGGGGTTTTATTAGAACAAAAAAAATACAAAAGTTCAAAAAATGTCCGACAGATGGCTCTTCTTCTGATCAGAATAGCAATAAATAGCATAACAAAGTAAGACAAAGCAAAGATGATTTTCTTTACAGGAAATGCTCAATATGTCCACCATCATTCCTCAACAATAGCTGTAGTCGAGGAATAATGCTGTGAACAGCACTGTAAAGCATGTCTGGAGTTATGGTGAGGCACTGGCGTCGGATGTTGTCTTTCAGCATCCCCAGAGATGTCGGTCGATCACGATACACTTGCGGCTTCAGGCAACCCCAAAGCCAATAATCGCACGGACTGAGGTCTGGGGACCTGGGAGGCCAAGCATGACGAAAGTGGCGGCTGAGCACACGATCATCACCAAACTATGCGCGCAAGAGATCTTTCACGCGTCTAGCAATATGGGGTGGAGCGCCATCGTGCGTAAACATCGTACGTTCCAGCAGGTGTTTATCAGCCAGGCTGGGGGTGATACGATTCTGTAACATATCGGCGTACCTCTCACCCGTCACGGTAGCAGTTTGAAAACCAGAATCACGCATTTCCTCGTAGAAAAAAGGCCCGATTACGGTAGATGTGGTAAATCCACCCCATACCGTGACTTTCTCGTCGTGCAGTGGAGTTTCCACGACAGTTCTAGGATTTTCGGTAGCCCAAATTCTGCAGTTGTGGCGTTGACAGACCCTCGGAGCGTGAAATGAGCTTCGTCGGTCCACATCACGTCACTCAACCAATCGTTATCTTCCGCCATCTTTTGAAACGCCCACACCGCAAATGCCCTCCGCTTCACTAAATCGCCAGGTAACAGTTCATGATGCCGATGGATTTTGTACGGATAGCATCGGAGGGTACGCCTAAGTGACAACCAAACAGTAGTGTATGGAATGCCGGTGCGACGTGCGACTGCACGAGCGCTGACTTCCCCTTGCATACACGAACCCGCTACAGTCTCCATTTCTTCCTGAACTGTCTCTGCAGCATTACGCGTTGTGCTCGGTCTGCCACTACGCGGTCTATCGTCTAAACAACCCGTGGCTGCGAACTTCGAAATCATTCTCGCCTCAGTTGCATTTGCCAACGGACCTTTACCCGTTCGAATCCCTTCCTATGGCGATAGAATCGTAACGCTGAACTAGAACATTCCCCATTCTGATAATACAGCTTCACTAAAAGCACCTTTTCAGGTAACGTCAACATGCTGCGACTGCTGGCGCATCTGATTCTCTCTCTCATTACAGCTCCTTTTATACACGGTTGTCATGCGCAATCACTGACGTTTTGCTGTCCAGCGCCATCCGTCGGGCATTTTGTGAACTTTTTTTGTGGTTCTAATGAAACCCCATCTAATTCCAAGCATGTGTGTCAATTTTTACCCATCTACATTATTCCGTGGTTTATTTAGTTTTCACTTGTATACTGAATTTTTGATCACACGCTACAATCTTAACAGGTTAAAACATTTTGTACATTTTAATATTATTTATATTAAAATCGTTCCCAGTCATGGTCTATTGAAAGTGGAGATGACATCAAGTTATATTTCGGAGGAAGGGGAGGGGAGAGAGAGGAGACAGAGATCCCTGCAGAACTGTACCTTGGATCCGCATGTGAGCCACATCATGTGATATGGTGATGACCTGCAGGACCAAAAACGTCAAACACCCAGAAGGGCAGGAAGAATGAAACTTCATTGGTTGAGAAAATACCTGATGCCACAACAGCGGTTACAAAACTGAGTAGGGTGTACTAGAAACTTTGCAGTATTAGCCCACTTACGAGTACGATCTTGCAACCCCACTGGCCAAGAAGCGTGCACTCATTCTGCTGGATAGGTGTCATACAGCCACTGTATGCTCTTCTGACACAAGGTGTCGCCCAATTTCTGTCAATCGTTCGTGATTCGTGGATACTGGCACCGGCACAGAGACTGAGTCCGAGCTGTTTCCACACGTGGTCTATTGGAGACAGATCTTGGTGGCTACGGTAGTAGCGCAACGTCACGCAGACAGTTGAAAGAAACAACTGTTGTGTGTGGAAGAGCGTAGCCCTGTCGAAAAATGGCATCGCGATACTATCGTGTGAGGGGTAACAATTGAGTACGCAAGAGGTCCATGACGTATCATTGTGTCATAACAGTTTCCTTCACCACTTCCAGCTCTCACCTGAAGTGATACCCGATGGCTCCCCACATCATAACTCTGAGTTACACTGCGGCAACTCTCCAAAACACTCTCAGATCGCAGCCATTCTCGCCGACGTGGTCATCCAGGTTGGCTCAGAACCGCTATTCATCGCTGAAAATAATACTACGCCATTCACAAGCACTCCATGCTTCCCGATTGGGGTGCAATTTTATACGCAGGTGTTTGTGTTGTGAGGCTAATGGATTCCACCTCCGCTCACTTCAGCATTTCAAAAAAACTTACCAGAATGAAGTCTCTAACTGTCCCAGTATGGTTTCGGGCGGGCGCATGAGATAATGGAAACAGCATATCGCGATCTGATAACCGCTCTATGCCGTATGTTTGATTAAAAGATTTCAGACCTTGTCTACGAATGACTGCAGGCTCTCGTGGTGCAACAAACAAAAATGAACATTGTAAATTAGTAATAGCATTACGCCAATAGCTGAGCGGTGCCGCACTGGAGTGTGATCCTGCGGAAGAACAAAGTTACAACACTTTGTTAACTCAAAATCTGTTCTTTATAGGGTAAATAATTATTAAATAGAACCCACGAAGCTTACATTTTGACGGCTGCAACAAGAGACTATTGCTAACCCCCAGGCTTCTCTTAGCTGCCCTCTAAAGAATCTGAAGGCTGCGCCTTGTTTTATTACACAAGCATTCACACATGGAATCTCCGAATTTTAATCGACACATCAGATTTTTACACAAATACACAAAGTAATTCATAGGAAGGAGGCCTTATACAGCTAATACATGGGACGGCAATTCCGTAGTCTGGTTGGTTTAGTCGCGGCACGTTGTAGGAAGTACATAATTTGTTCTTGGATGGCAAGGAGTTACGATATGCTTGGTACACTGTACGGCAGTCCTATCTTATGGTGGTCTATCTTCCCCATGAACCATGGACCTTGCCGTTGGTGAGGAGGCTTGCGTGCCGCAGCGATACAGATGGCCGCACCGTAGGTGCAATCACAACGGAGGGGTATCTGTTGAGAGGCCAGACAAACGTGTGGTTCCTGAAGAGGGCAGCAGCCTTTTCAGTAGTTGCAGGGGCAACAGTCTGGATGACTGACTGACCTGGCCTTGCAACATTAACCAAAACGGCCTTGCTGTGCTGGTACTGCGAACGGCTGAAAGCAAGGGGAAACTACGGCCGTAATTTTTCCCGAGGGCATGCAGCTTTACTGTATGGATAAATGATGATGGCGTCCTCTTGGGTAAAATATTCCGGAGGTAACATAGTCCCCCATTCGGATCTCCGGGCGGGGACTACTCAAGAGGACGTCGTTATCAGGAGAAAGAAAACTGGCGTTCTACGGATCGGAGCGTGGAATGTCAGATCCCTCAACCGGGCAGGTAGATTAGAAAATTTAAAAAGGGAAATGGATACATTAAAGTTAGATATAGTTGGAATTAGTGAAGTTCGGTGGCAGCAGGAACAAGACTTTTGGTCAGGTGAATACAGGGTTATAAACACAAAATCAAATAGGGGTAATGCAGGTTTAATAATGAATAAAAAAAGGGGTGCAGGTAAGCTACTACAAACAGCATAGTGAACGCATTATTGCAGCCAAGATAGACACGAAGCCAACGCCTACTACAGTAGTACAAATTTATATGCCAACTAGCTCTGCAGATGATGAAGAAATTGAAGAAATGTATGATGAGATAAAAGAAATTATTCAGGTAGTGAAGGGAGACGAAAATTTAATAGTGATGGGTGACTGGAATTCGAGAGTAGGAAAAGGGAGAGAAGGAAACATAGTAGGTGAATATGGATTGGGGCTAAGAAATGAAAGAGGAAGCCGCCTGCTAGAAGTTTGCTCAGAGCATAACTTAATAATAGCTAACACTTGGTTCAAGAATCATAAAAGAAGGTTGTATACATGGAAGAATCCTGGAGATACTAGAAGGTATCAGATAGATTATATAATAGTAAGACAGAGATTTAGGAACCAGGTTTTAAATTGTAATACATTTCCAGGGGCAGATGCGGACTCTCACCACAATCGATTGGTTATGAACTGTAGATTAAAGCTGAAGAAACTGCAAAAAGGTGAGAATTTAAGGAGATGGGACCTGGATAAACTGAAAGAACCAGAAGGTGTACAGAGTTTCAGGGAGAGCATAAGGGAACAATTGACAGGAATGGGGGAAAGAAATACAGTAGAAGAAGAATGGGTAGCTTTGAGGGATGAAGTAGTGAAGGCAGCAGAGGATCAAGTAGGTAAAAAGACGAGGGATAGTAGAAATCCTTGGGTAACAGAAGAGATATTGAATTTAATTGATGAAAGGAGAAAATATAAAAATGCAGTAAATGAAGCAGGCAAAAAGGAATACAAACGTCTAAAAAATGAGATCGACAGGAAGTGCAAAATGACTAAGCAGGGATGACTAGAGGACAACTGTAAGGATGTAGAGGCTTATCTCACTAGGGGTAAGATAGATACTGCCTGCAGGAAAATTAAATAGACCTTTAAAGATAAGAGAACCACTTGCATGAACATCAAGAGCTCAGATGGAGACCCAGTTCTAAGCAAAGAAGGGAAAGCAGAAAGGTGGAAGGAGTATATAGAAGGTCTATACGAGGGCGATGTACTTGAGGGCAATATTATGGAAATGGAAGAGGATGTAGATGAAGATGAAATGGGAGATACGATACTGCGTGAAGAGTTTGACAGAGCACTGAAAGACCTGAGTCGAAACAAGGCCCCGGGAGTAGACAACGTTCCATTAGAACTACTGATGGCCTTGGGAGAGCCAGTTCTGACAAAACTCTACCATGTGGTGAGCAAGATGTATGAGACAGGCGAAATACCCTCAGACTTCAAGAAGAATATAATAATTCCAATCCCAAAGAAAGCGGGTGTTGACAGATGTGAAAATTACCGAACTATCAGTTTAATAAGTCACAACTGTAAAATACTAACGCGAATTCTTTACAGACGTATGGAAAAGCTATTAGAAGCTGACCTCGTCGAAGATCAGTTTGGATACTGACCTTACGACTTATCTTAGAAGAAAGATTAAGGAAAGGAAAACCTACGTTTTTAGCATTTGTAGACTTAGAGAAAGCTTTTGACAATGTTGACTGGAATACTCTCTTTCAAATTCTAAAGGTGGCAGGGGTAAAATACAGGGAGCGAAAGGCTATTTACAATTTGTACAGAAACCAGATGGCAGTTATAAGAGTCGAGGGACATGAAAGGGAAGCAGTGGTTGGGAAGGAAGTGAGACAGGGTTGTAGCCTATCCCCGATGTTATTCAATCTGTATACTGAGCAAGCAGTAAAGGAAACAAAAGAAAATTTCGGAGTAGGTATTAAAATCCATGGAGAAGAAATAAAAACTTTGAGGTTCGCCGATGACATTGTAATTCTATCAGAGATAGCAAAGGACTTGGAAGAGCAGTTGAACGGAATGGACAGTGTCTTGAAAGGAGGATATAAGATGGACAGCAACAAAAGCAAAACGAGGATAATGGAATGTAGTCGAATTAAGTCGGATGATGCTGAGGGATTTAGATTAGGAAATGAGGCACTTAAGGTAGTAAAAGAGTTTTGCTATTTGGGGAGCTAAATAACTGATGACGGTCGAAGTAGAGAAGATATAAAATGTAGACTGGCAATGGCTAGGAAACCGTTTCTGAAGAAGAGAAATTTGTTAACTTCGAGTATAGATTTAAGTGTCAGGTAGTCGTTTCTGAAAGTATTTGTATGAAGTGTAGCCATGTATGGAAGTGAAACATGGACGATAAATAGTTTAGACAAGAAGAGAATAGAAGCTTTCGAAATGTGGAGCTACAGAAGAATGCTGACGAATAGATGGGTAGATCACATAACTAATGATGAAGTATTGAATAGATTAGGGGAGAAGAGGAGTTTGTGGCACTTGACTAGAAGAAGGGACCGGTTGGTAGGACATTTTCTGAGGCATCAAGGGATCACAAATTTAGCATTGGAGGGCAACGTGGAGGGTAAAAATCGTAGAGGGAGACCAAGAGATGAATACACTAAGCAGATTCAGAAGGATGTGGGTTTCAGTAAGTACTGGGAGATGAAGAAGCTTGCACAGGATAGGGTAGCATGGAGAGCTGCATGAAACCAGTCTCAGGACTGAAGACCACAACAACAACATCGGAACTTTGAACGACTGGTATGCTTGCCCCCACGTTCCCATCCAGTATCGGGCCGTTATCACATCCGAATACAGCATAAATCTTGATATTCCACGACTCGACCTGCCGGTCAAGTGGAAACCCGCATTGAGCCCTGAATCGTGAATTTTAGACTTTCAAAATCTTGTCTTAAAGAATTTACTTTACTTACTAACGATTCACCAAGAACATTAGCACATTTAATCACACTAGGTGAGCGTGGAAGTAGTTGCCAGGAAGTAACTGATGGAAAATTAGTTTTAACAAATGTGAATTTATTCGTAAAAGCATTTTCAAAACAGATTTAAAATTATAAACAGAAAAGCACACTCGAAATATCAAGTCACAATTTAACAAATGTGAATTTAATGCCAAAAAGCCTTTTCAAAACTGATTTAAAATTATAAGCAGGAAAGCACCCTCGAAATATCAAGTTACAGTTTTATTTATTGGCAAATAACAATGCTAACAGTAGGAGCCTTCGGGCTGAGTTACTTGCCTGCTCCCATTCAATACAGCCGTAGCCATGACCGCTCACAACAGTCTCTGAAAGAGAACTATGTTGCAAATCCGCAACACACCAGATTTCTTTAAACAACAAAATTTTTAACAACTCACACAAACATGTAAACTATGCACCCCGAAGAGGAATGGAAATGGTACAACCCCCAAATTATTTGCCACCGAAGGTGCATGTTTTTTAAGGACTCTTACGGAGGAAGGGTGGCAAGCTTATAACCTAAAATGTGTATTTAAATAAAACCCATAAAATGCAGACTTACCTAAAATGTACAACATGCGGTACATTACAGCCGGCCGGAGTGGTCGTGCGGTTCTAGGCGCTACAGTCTGGAGCCGAGCGACCTCTACGGTCGCAGGTTCGAATCCTGCCTCGGGCATGGATGTGTGTGATGTTCTTAGGTTAGTTAGGTTTAATTAGTTCTAAGTTCTAGGCGACTGATGACCTCAGAAGTTAAGTCGCATAGTGCTCAGAGCCATTTGAACCATTTGGTACATTACACATATACCACCTCACGAGATGATAAGCAAGATAAAAACATATTTCAGGAATTCGGCCTTGAAGCAGTCAATTCATTAAACCGCCGTGACTGACCAACTGCCTCCGACTGACTGACTGACCAGAACTCCTGAGACTGCCAGACTCCTCTTCGCCGAATTTCTTTTCTTTATTGTTATTTTAAACACCATGTGCAAAGGTGGGCTGTCAGCAGCATAGTACGCTGCTCTTCAGCCTCGAGTGGCACAATACAAGACATAAGGGAGGTACAGATGGTACAATACAAATGGCGGGCAAAAACCTGTAGACACAGAAAACAATACACACGAAGCCGTTCACACTGGACAAGAAAAAAACACTAAAACCTGTTGACACGGCGCACAAACACTGACGACTGCGACGGCACAGGTGAACGGTGGGGCGTGACGGCGAAAGAAAACTAAACACAAACACGAAGGCACACACACGAGACACTGACGGCGATGATCTCCGGCGCGCGAATGTCCAGTGAGCGTGTACGAGTCCGGGGACCTGCCGAGAGATGAGGAGGGGTTGGGAGAGGGAGAGGAGAGAGCTGAGATGCCAAGGGCAGGGGAGATAGTGGGGAGGAAGGAAGGGTGGAGGGGGGTAGGGGAAGCCCAGGGGAAGAAGGGTGGAGGAAGGGGGGATGGAGGGTAAAGGAGAGAGGGGAGGGAGGGTGCCCAAAGGAAAAAAACACAGGAAGTGGGAGGGGAGGATCAAAATTGGTAGGAGGGGTAGATGGAGGGGCGGAAGGCATCATCAGGGAGGGAGAGCTGGCAGAAGCCACCTTGGGAGAGGTTAAGGAGCGTGGAGAGGTGGAGACCGGGTGGGATGTGGGAATACAAGCGACGCAGCGGGCGGTGGTGGTAGAGGATGGGCGAGACAAGAGGGTGAGGAGGATCGCGTTTACGGGAGGTGTAGAGAATCCGTATCCGTTAGAGGAAAAGGAGGACGTGGGGGAACGGAATTAGGTCGTACAGGATCTGCGTGGGGGAGGGGAGATGGATGCGATAGGCAAGGCGGAGAGCATGGCATTCAAGGATCTGAAGGGATTTGTAAAAGGTAGGGGGGGGGGGGGCGGAGATCCAGGCAGGATGGGCGTAACAGAGGATAGGGCGGATGAGGGATTTATAGGTGTGGAGTATGGTGGAGGGGTCCAGACCCCACATACGGCCGGAAAGGAGCTTGAGGAGACTGAGTCGGGAGCGTGTCTTGGCTTGGATTGTCTGGAGATGGGGAGTCCAGGAGAGGCGATGGTCGAGGGTGACGCCAAGGTACTTAAGGGTGGGGGTGAGGGCGATAGAACGGCCATAGATGGTTCTATAGAAACCGAGGATCTTTGCCGAACTCATAGCGCCCCTTAAATGCACGTGAACAGGCTGCCTTTCCCACCAGAGGGAGACACCGAAGCTGCGATTGCCACAGCGGCCCCACCGCCAGCAACGGAGGGCGACTGCTCTACACTACTCGCAGCGGCGCGCTTTTCAAAACAGCGGTTTTTACTACGGTTCAAGACCCCTTCAGACTCTGTCAGGTGCTGATAACGCTGTCTCACACTAGTGCATTGCAGGGAGTACATTACTTGTTCTCGGATGGTAGGCGCAGATTTGAAGGTGTTACAAACATCGTGTCTGATGCTGTTCACGTACCAAGCTCGATAACAGCATAAAACACGAATAACGCTCCTGCAATAAGCTACCTCTTTACCCACCACAGAGAAGTCCAACTGTAGTGATTTACGTAGCCGCGACGGTGTGTAGATGTACGAAATTAAATTGGCATCGGTCCATCTATTTTGAGTGCTTCAACTTTTTTTGTCAGACAGTGTGTGTGTGACCATCTCTTCACCATCAGAGGGACAAATGCTGCTGCGGGACATTTTATCTAGCACCAACATTCGACCCGACCTCATACGGACGGCGCGCCACAGCGGAACCGTCGCGGCTAGAGTGGCAGAGTTAAGGCGCTGCAGCTACGGTAACGAGGGACCGTCCCTGCGAAGCTGTGCCCGCCCCCTGCGCCGTAATGTGCGGTCCGGCCAAGTTATAACCTGGGCGGCCCCGCAGACGTAAGCCGGCTTAGGCCCCGGCAGCGACAGCGGACATAAAGAGCGCGTTGCGGTGGGCGGCGGTGCGCGCCTGCGGCCAGCCCGCGTCTGTGATCTGTCTGCCCGGAGCCCCACCTGGTCCGGCTTCACCGCGCAAACTTCCTCCTCCGGCGGTCGCCGCGGTTTCTGGGCTCCTCGTCACACGGCCAGCAACTTGGCCGCCGTAGGAGGACCCGCTGTCCCGACTACAGAGCCTGGCCTCTACGCTTGACTGCAGCGGATTCTGCTGTCCATTGGCGGAGACCTACTTCTCTTCAGACGTTAATTTTTAATTACATTTTTAGGGTTCCGTACCTCAACCGGAGAAGAACGGAACCCTTGTAGGATTACTTTGTTGGCTGTCTATCGTCCGACAGTTAAGACCCCTTTTTCTGAGGAACGGGTAGAAGTATCAAGCTGAAATTTGTTTTACGCACTAAGATCCACTTTATCTTGGCGGTGTGAAAACTTCAAGGTTCTATGTCAACGCAGTCAAAAGCTACGCACATGTACATGAGTTCGATATTCGCAAACTCACTAATCAAAATCTTTAGACGAACTATCTAAAGGTTTGGATCTTACTGGCAGATTAAAACTGTGTGCCGGAACGAGACTCGAACTCAGGACCTTTGCCTTTCGCGGGCAAGTGCTCTACCAACTGAGCTACCCAAGCACGACCCACGCCCCGTCCTCACAGCTTTACTTCTGCCAGTAGCCAAAGGTTCCGAGTTAGAGTCTCGGTCCGGCACACAGTTTTAATCTGCCAGGAAGTTTCATACCAGCGCACACTCCGCTGCAGAGTGAAAATCTCATTCTGTTATCTAAAGGTTTGTTGTGAAGCCACAATCTACACTCCTGGAAATTGAAATAAGAACACCGTGAATTCATTGTCCCAGGAAGGGGAAACTTTATTGACACATTCCTGGGGTCAGATACATCACATGATCACACTGACAGAACCACAGGCACATAGACACAGGCAACAGAGCATGCACAATGTCGGCACTAGTACAGTGTATATCCACCTTTCGCAGCAATGCAGGCTGCTATTCTCCCATGGAGACGATCGTAGAGATGCTGGATGTAGTCCTGTGGAACGGCTTGCCATGCCATTTCCACCTGGCGCCTCAGTTGGACCAGTGTTCGTGCTGGACGTGCAGACCGCGTGAGACGACGCTTCATCCAGTCCCAAACATGCTCAATGGGGGACAGATCCGGAGATCTTGCTGGCCAGGGTAGTTGACTTACACCTTCTAGAGCACGTTGGGTGGCACGGGATACATGCGGACGTGCATTGTCCTGTTGGAACAGCAAGTTCCCTTGCCGGTCTAGGAATGGTAGAACGATGGGTTCGATGACGGTTTGGATGTACCGTGCACTATTCAGTGTCCCCTCGACGATCACCAGTGGTGTACGGCCAGTGTAGGAGATCGCTCCCCACACCATGATGCCGGGTGTTGGCCCTGTGTGCCTCGGTCGTATGCAGTCCTGATTGTGGCGCTCACCTGCACGGCGCCAAACACGCATACGACCATCATTGGCACCAAGGCAGAAGCGACTCTCATCGCTGAAGACGACACGTCTCCATTCGTCCCTCCATTCACGCCTGTCGCGACACCACTGGAGGCGGGCTGCACGATGTTGGGGCGTGAGCGGAAGACGGCCTAACGGTGTGCGGAACCGTAGCCCAGCTTCATGGAGACGGTTGCGAATGGTCCTCGCCGATACCCCAGGAGCAACAGTGTCCCTAATTTGCTGGGAAGTGGCGGTGCGGTCCCCTACGGCACTGCGTAGGATCCTACGGTCTTGGGCGTGCATCCGTGCGTCGCTGCGGTCCGGTCCCAGGTCGACGGGCACGTGCACCTTCCGCCGACCACTGGCGACAACATCGATGTACTGTGGAGACCTCACGCCCCACGTGTTGAGCAATTCGGCGGTACGTCCACCCGGCCTCCCGCATGCCCACTATACGCCCTCGCTCAAAGTCCGTCAACTGCACATACGGTTCACGTCCACGCTGTCGCGGCATGCTACCAGTGTTAAAGACTGCGATGGAGCTCCGTATGCCACGGCAAACTGGCTGACACTGACGGCGGCGGTGCACAAATGCTGCGCAGCTAGCGCCATTCGACGGCCAACACCGCGGTTCCTGGTGTGTCCGCTGTGCCGTGCGTGTGATCATTGCTTGTACAGCCCTCTCGCAGTGTCCGGAGCAAGTATGGTGGGTCTGACACACCGGTGTCAATGTGTTCTTTTTTCCATTTCCAGGAGTGTATTTTAGATTTTGATTCTCCTATAAAGTAGCAGCTCTTGCTCGCCAGTAATAACGTTGAATAATATGAAGTTATGATTTCGATAGTTGATTGAGTGAAAATAAAAAAAGGCCTGGTGCACTCATAGTAGAAGACAGAGTTAGGTTTGCCGCTGGGTGTGAAGTTTCGCTGTCCGTTGTAAAGCGCTAAAATTTGTGTTGCGTTAAGTCGGCATTACTAGCAGGTGTCGCCTTATCTTATTATCTGAAGGTGCTGTTATGGAAGGAAAGGAGGGTTTAATTAGTTTTTTGGAAAGTGTTCTGAATGTATTTTTGTAAAATGTTGGAGAGAGTGTCACGTGAAAGTATCTAGACAGCAGAATCCGGTCAAAACAGCGAGTTTACTACTCACGGACGACTGCAGAGGTGCGGCTTGCTGGAAAAATAACAGTCACAAGGAAAAATCGATTATTTTTAAAAGGAAGAATTAATGTGGTAGGCTTGTCACTAGTAAATGGTTTTTGATTTGTCTCATGAGAAATTCTTAAGTCGTTCCTCGATGGTTGCTGGACTAAGTTCAGTCCGAATAGGGGTTAGACTCCGGAGCGTTTGAGTCAAACACTACTGTCGTTTATGAGAATTTTGTGAGATTGTTATCGGGTTGTTTGAAAGATATTTACGCCAATATGTGATAATTTTGAATCCACTTTGTGGGACGAAAAGCGCCAACTGAATGATTTGTGTGGGAACTTAAAATTTTGTGTAATGTAGCAGTAGTGTCTGTGGTGTATTTGTAGTTTAAGGCTGGTTTCTGGTGGTTGGTGATTTTAGGTCAAAACAGTTGCTGAACGAACTGTAGCTTGAAAGCCTCTCGTTTGTTGGCGATCCGTATCTCGGTTAGATCGGAGAGTTTCCATTTTTTTCTGGTAGATGAGCGACGTTTTCACTTGAAGTCTTTAACTGAATTTGAAAGCGAAGAAAGCACGCACTAAGGAAATAGCGCCTCTGCGTTGTTTTGTAAGTGTATTTGAAGGTTAAAGCAAGCACTTAGGAAACAGTGACTTTGAGATATTGTGTTAGGGCTTATTTTGCGACTTCAGCGTGAGCGTCAATGTATTTTAATTATGTTTGGAAATTTATATATGGATACACGGACTGTGTTCGCTTTGTAATTAGGAGAGCAGCCATCCTACACTTGTATGTGATAAAGTGAGAACCATTCTAAGTTAGCAGGAGATTTGCACGGTCGATCTCGAATTTAGTAGCTTTTCGTATAAAACCCTAGACGACAAAGCAAGAATCACTGTCACGGTGGACACGCTAAATGTCTCTCCTATCGTGCGAGTGCTGCGTTTTTCAATATTTTCAATAGTAGTAGGTACGCGGAAAGTCAACGCCTGAAGTAGGTTTAATTTTATTTATATCTTAATATCAAAGCAGTTAAAAGTGGCGGTGACACGCAGGTTCTTTGCTTAAATGTTTTTCTTTTCTTTTAGACTTAGTGGGTTTTGTTTGATAGGCCACCACTCGTAAAATGAGAGCTGACTTTTATCTGTATGTAAAAGATTGCAAGTAATAAAAAGAGAATAGTTTATGTTTTAAAAACGAAAATAGTGTCCTAAGCCTCATTTTCCCCACATTTAATATTCAACGATATTTTAAAAGCAAACGAATAAATTGAAAATCCCGTAAAGTGGTAAAAGTAGTTCAAAGATTAGATAAAGAAAAGTCTGAAACTTTATAAAAAACAAAGATATTGATTCCCAAAGTCTTAGGAATATTACTTTGCTAATTTTCAAGGAGAGAAATTATTTCATGTTTCTCAAGATAAAAAGGAGAGTAGTTATCTCCAGGATTTTATTTAAAGGGAAAGATGAAGCTAATTTAATTATTTCTGACTGAGAATTTTATAACGTATTAATACCTTGGTATTTGACGATATTGTTGTAGAGTGGTTGCTACGCACAGGAGTTCTCCCTTATGAATAATGTGAAGGGTAAATTATATAAGTGCGACGTAAAAGAAATATTATTTAAAAATGCAGACAAGCACACTGCAATTACCTGGTTGTACGTAATTTGGTTATGGTTTTGAATTGGAAAGATATTTATAAGGTATTATCGAGCACGACAGCCCGTTTTCTAATTATTTATTTTATTTTATTTTTTATTTTATTTATTTTCTTAAAACAGTTGCATAGCATTTTCCTTGTAGATCTTTAGATAGTCAGATGCGTTTCTAATATCATCAATATCATATTGCGGTAGCTACACTAGCCGGTCAAACTGTAAATAGTATTTGTGACAGTTCTGTAGTGCACAATTTCTTCGTAGTTGTATGTAGTGTGGGCTGTATCGAGAGAATTTCAATGTCCAGGCACAAGTGTCTGCGTTGTGATCTGGACAGACGATATTTCCAATACAGAAGTTTACGTCCGCTGGTTATCTTAGGCGTCAGTTCACCTGTGAAGACGAGTGACGTAAAAAAAAATCTGAGGTCATCAGTCCCCTAGACGTAGAACTACTTAAACCTAACTAACCTAAGGACATCACACACATCCATGCACGAGGGAGGATTCGAACCTGCGACCGTAGCAACAGTGCGTTTCCGGACTGAAGCACCTAGAACCACTCGGCCACTGCGGCTGGCGACAGAGCTAACGTAGTAGATTCTTGTGATGAGCTTCTTTAGTACAGCTGAGCGAAACTAAAGTGTTGATTTCTGCTGTGTGAAGTTTCTTTCCCCTTACGTTTCTCTGTGTCTGCGTAGTGTCTAATCGTTCTGTTATTTCCACGAGGGTGGTCGTGTCGGTAGGGTGGCACAGCACTCGGTGGTGCAAGTCCTCAGACGGTGGGGACAAGGGCGAGGTAGGAATGTAACGCTTAACACTGAGACAATAAAACACTGTCATAAGAAACTGGTGGCGCGAAAGATTCAGGTCGATCTGGAAGACCCTCAACATCCAGATCGGAAACAGTGTCAATGCTATTCAGCACACCTTTGAACTGCGCCCTACAAAGCCAACAAGTCAGGCTGCTAGGGAAACGGGACTGTCACGTCACACTGTAGTGACCGATTTAAAAGGTTAGCTATTTTTTCGACTATGGAAGCGACATTACTTACAACAAATGTTCGATGAGAACTGCGGCAGGAGAATGGAATTTTGCGGGATTATGCTTGGTCGCGGAGATGATTTTCCCTATCTGTACGACATTATCCTGTGATCTGATGAAGTGTTCTTTTGCGCTGGAGGGTTTGTGAAGCTTCACAATTCTCTATAATGGTTGAATTTGGATCCAAATGTAACGGCTGAAAAAAATGCAATCAAGACCAAAGATAACCGTCTGATGTGGGATGACATCAAGCCCAATCGTTGGCCCATATGTGCTACGTGACACCATGAATGATGGACGATACTTGGATATGCTTCGAATGTACGTATGGCCTCTGATTATAGAACTGGAAAATAGAAGGGAAGTGCTGTTCAGACAAGATAGAGCTCCTCCCCACTACACAGTTCCAGTGACAGAATGACTTGACGACATTTACTCTCGCAGATGGATTGGCCCACAGGGGCAGACAGAAAGGCCTGAACACAGCCTCGCTCTAACCCCATGCGATTTCTTCCTTTGGAGTTGGGCTGACGAACAAGTGTACAAGTTAAAACCAAAGGACATTAACAGCCCGGAACAAAATATCCGTGATATGTTTGCAAATGTCGCACTTGAAATGCTAAGAAAATGCGTGGACTCGGTTCCTAAAAGGTTAAATGTTTGTTTGGAAAATGCGGCTTCATGCGTTGAAATGTAATTTAATAACGAAATGGTACCCCCCTAGTAAGGTATCGGATGGAAATAATTCTACGATAAGTTGTATGTTTTTTGAAATAGTTACTTTACAATGATTCTGTACGTAGATCTAGGGACTGGTGCTTTAGCGGTAAAGTGCGTGCCTAGAAACGGTTGGCCCTCGGATCTTTTAGTCCTAGTTTTAACGTAGCCTTCACCTCTCAATAATGTGAGGAGCCGTCGGAAACAACACGTAGTTCGGCTGCTGTTGCCGGCTTGCTAGCTGGGGTAGGTTAGGGACACGCAAGTCGACGAAGTGTCGTCCAGTAGTAAGAATTGCACCGGGACCTGGAGCCACACACTAATTATGTTTGTATGCAACCCTCCGAGCGGGAGTCCCACTCGCACTTGTCCGGTTTTATTTACACGCGTAGCTCCGCAGGATCAAATTCGGCAGTCAGTAAAATAAAATATACACGAATTCTAGGCAGATGAGGGCAACGGCCTTGCCACAGTGGATACACCGATTCCCTTGAGGCCACCGAAGTTAAGCGCTGTTGGGCGTCGCCGGCATTTGGGTGACTATCCAGCCGCCATGCGAAGTTGCCATTTTTCGGGGTTTACTCAGCCTCGTGAAGCCAATTGAGGAGCTACTCGACCGAATAGTAACGGCTTCGGTCAAGAATACCAACATAACGACTGGGAGAGCGGTGTGCTGAGCCCACGCCCCTCCTATCTGCATCCTCCTCTGAGGATGACACGGCGGTCGGATGGTCCCGGTAGGCCACTCGTGGCCTGACGATGGAGTGCTAGGCAGATGACTAACTGCTGAATATACAAGAAATTATGAAATATATTTTTCGCCGCGCAGCTACTGTTGGCAGCGCGCTCGGGCCATTAGGGTTAGGTGGGTGAGGCGGGGAGGGGGAGACCCTCCCCTCCCCCCCCCCACCCCACAAAGCTCAGTCTTTTCCGAGAACTTATAGCATTAGAATCTTTGAATAAGTGCACCTCTGTTTTGCAGCCTTATCACGAGACACGATGATCGATTCCGTCAAACACCGTTAGGTGCTCAAGTTTTGCACAGAGCTCTACAAAAAGCCTTCTGGGACTCACGCAATGTTAAAGCAAGCCTAGAACCGAAGACAATGTGAAAAATGTTCGTGAATTGTTGAATTCTGACCACCAACAGAGTGTTCGGGTTTCAGCTGACAGTCTGAACATTCCAAAAAGTTACGTGTTCACCACTGTTACGGAGGAGTTGCACATGAGGAAGGTGTGCGCCAAGTTGGTGCCGAAAATTCAGTCGCTCGATCAAAAGACCAGTCGAGTGCTGATCGCGAGTGAATTGTTGAACTGTGCTGACATTGAATCGGATTACTTGAACAATGATATTACTGGTGACGGGACATGGACTTTCTCGTACGAACCAGGAACGAAGCGCCAAAGTTCGGAATGGGGCACCTCAACGTCCCCAAAACCCAAGGAGGCAAGGACGAGCAAATCAAAGGTGAAAACGATGCTGATTGACAATAAGGGTGCGAAGCATAAGGACCTCAAAGACAGAACGTTAATGCTCTTCACTACGTTGACGTCCTGGAAAGATTAAGGAAAAGGGTCCTCCGAGGGCGAAAAGACGACGCTGCAAACTGTGTAAGTAGGCTGTTTAGGTTTTTTTATTGGTAACGCCACCTCTGTACGAAAATCACTGGCTGTGCTGTGTGCAGCCTGTGGCTGCTTTGCATTGTTGTAATACTCGCCATTGTAGTGTTAGGCAGCTGGCTGTGAACAGCGCGTAGCGTTGTGCAGTTGGAGGTGAGCCGCCAGCAGTGGTGGATGTGGGGAGAGAGATGGCGGAGTTTTGTAATTTGCCATTAACTGCTATATATATGATGATATCAAGGTAAATACAATGTTTGTTTTCTATTAATATCTTTCATTTGCTAACTACCTCTATCAGTAGTTAGTGCCTTCCATAGTTTGAATCTTTTATTTAGCTGGCAGTAGTGGCGCTCGCTGTATTGCAGTAGCTTGAGCAGCGAAGATTTTTGTGAGGTAAGTGATTTGTGAAAAGTACAGGTTAATGTTAGTCAGGGCCATTCTCTTGTAGAGATTATTGAAAGTCAGATTGCTTTGCGCTAAAAATATTGTGCGTCAGTTTAAGCACAGTCGTGTAAAATTTTTCCAAGGGGACGTTTCATATGGCGACCCTGCCAGGATACCTCACTGGAATCTTCTGATTTTTTCTTGTAGTTTGTGTAATTAGTGTAGATTTTGTTTATTGCTAGTGCGTAATTGTAGAGAGAATCTCCTTTGTAGTTGCAGTCTTTCATTGTTGTACAGTAAAACAGTTGTGGCATGCATGTAGATTTGCACCAAGTATTTCGCAGCTGCAATTAACTAGATATTATTTTCAGTGTTATGTTAATGTGTTCTCTTATTTTTGCTCTTCAAATTGTGCTTTTCTGTGTTATCGTGTGAAATATTGTGACAATAATGGCGTGTGAAAAACGTAACACTAGGCTCCAAAGCAAACTGAGAAATAATAGTGACGACGAGCGTAGCTTGCCAGCACCACTGTGTAATGAATTAACAGACGTTCAAAGTAGTAATTTGGTAACTGTGCATAGGGAAATGGAGCGGGCTGCAAACAATGGCGTAGGCAGTGAAACAATTAGTGAGCAGGGAAGCATTATCGATCGATCGGTCGGCAATAGCTCGGCTCAGGAATCCGAAATGACACGACACGATCTCGCAAATACTGTAGATTCAGGTTTTGGATCCTCACTGTTTTCTCAAATAAGTCAAGACACATTTTCTGCTTGTCAAAATGTGAATGTTTCCGGTGCAAATTCACTGCCGAAAAGCACTGAGGAACATGTTCCAGACACCAGTGCATTGTTATTACAATTAATACAACAAATGGGACAAACACAACAAAAGCTTCAAAAGTTAGACACAATGGAACAATACCAGAGACGAACACAGCAAAAGCTTGAAAAATTAGACACAATGGAACAATACCAGAGACAAACACAGCAACAGTTAGACACAATGGAACAAAATCTTCAAAAGTTAGACACAGTGGAACAAAATCTTAAAAAGTTAGACACCACACTTGAACAAACACGTGAAGATTTAACTACTGAGTTACATAACATTGAATCGAAATGTCAAAAAGTCTGTAATGACGTAAAAACTCAAATTTGTGAGCATTTTCAACCTATTTTTTCGCGTCATGAAAATGCATTACAGAATCACGATGCAGCCATAAAAGAACTGCAAACCATTGTTCATGAAAATCATGAGACCTTGTGGGCTAAAATTGACTCAGTTGCATCTACCGATTCGGTTACGCAACTTGCAAAAACTCAGGAAAACTTGAAGGACATAGTAGATTCGATTTCAACACAAATGGACACTCTGAAACTTGGTTCAGAAAAACACACTGAGGAAATGTGTTCACTATCGGAGAAAGTAGCCGAACTTTCGGATCAGGTCACTAACTTATCTACAAAGGTAGATGATGATCTGAATGACACAAGACCTGTAGCCTTCACTGACACAGAAGAGTATGAACAAATAAGAAAATTCAAACAAAATCAAAATCAAATCAATACACAGTACAAAAGAGAAATCCTGGAAGTACAAGATCATTTGGCACAAGTAATACAAGAATTACATATTTCAGAGGACACTCGCGCTCCAGTACGGGAAGAGGGACATAGAAATATGGAACAGACACAAAATAACAACACAGGACACTTCGGAAATTATGAAAGAAATTGGCAAGGTACACCGAATTTTGAGATGGAACGGCCGACACGACCTAACAATGACCGATATGCGACTCGCCGACATGATGATTTTGACTATAAGCTGTTCATTACTACACGTAAATTCAAAACATTTAAGAATTCTGGCAACGACATTCATCCACAAGCATGGCTCCATCAATTCTCTCATTGTTTTCCTCCCAACTGGTCGTTAGAACACAGATTAGAATTTATGTGTGGCTACTTAGAGAATGAACCAGCTGTAAGAATGCGATCGGTCATTCACGATTGCCACAGTGAAGGAGAATTTTACCATGCCTTCCTCTCAGCATATTGGTCTCAAGCCACACAAGACCGAGTAAAACATGGCATCATAATGATGAAACATTTCGAACAATCTGAATTCTCCAGTCTTGTGAAATATTTTGAAGACATGTTGCACAAGAATCAGTACCTGTCAAACCCATACAGCCCCTCAGAACTCATCCGCATTTGCTTAATCAAATTACCTGAACATTTACGACATATTATTTTTGCAGGACGTTGCAAAGACGACATTGAAGCTTTTCAGGGACTCTTACAAGAACTGGAAATTGACACTGACATTCGCGTGACGTGAAAACAGGAACACAACAATTACAGGTCACATCCGTCACAATTCCACGATGAAAGAAATAATAACCAGACACTACAAGGCTATTCTTAGAACACATATCGTGACCAAAACAGACACCACCCTTACGACAACCGCTGGCAGAATAATAGATACAGAGGAAGATCGCATTTCCGTAGTAATGAATATGACAGAGATAACCATAGAAACAGACAATATGGTAACCAGAACTATTATTATCAAGGGAGACAGAATAATTTCAGACGCGACAGTTCAGCGCGCAGTTACGATTCAGGGAGAAATTCTCCACCACGTGACGGAAAAGGAAGAAACTACGGAACCTACCGACATGACGACAGACGATATATTCGTAACGACAGACCTGAATTGCATCAGAACTGGCGGGATTTAAACAGGGCAGGGCCCTCTCGGCAAGGCGAATTTGTAGAAGCTAGGTCTCCTAATCCCAATAACGGCGCGCGCCAACAAAGAGACAGACAATGACTCGCGCCGCAGGCACCCACGTGCGCCGGCTGGCTCAGAAAAAAATAACATAGAAGCTAACCTTGAGAAAAATTCCAGTATCCTTTACCGACGTATACTGCATGATAATTGCGTTCAAGCTGAAACTCTGAGTACTTTGAAGAGTAAAAGATTGTACCACATTTCAAATGTAAAACCGTTTATTGAAAGATAATCTGATTTTTAACTTTGTCTTTGCCATAAAACTTTTCAATTGACGCTACTAGTAAGCTTTGTCAGACTTAGAATCTGTTAACATACAACAATGTTTGAAGTTAAGTATCCAATCAAGAGCCAAGAGAACTTATTTAAACAGAAATTACGAATGCATTGTTATTGTGAACAGACGACACAGTGTTATTGTGTGTGTGCTTCTTGCTTGTTTGTTGCACGATTACGACTATAAGGCTCACATACTTAGAACATTTACCAGTACTGTTAATGAGATTTTAATACAGTATTTTGGTTCACTTGAAAATACATTCTGGATTTAAAGTACTTTCTGTGAGATACCAGATGACACAGTGGTTAGTTTATGTGACAGCTACACGATTTTTATCACGGCGCTACTAATGAGTGACAGTTTACAACGTTGCTGTTGCAGTGTTTCTGTTTTATATCTGCACAGTTTTTCTGTATTGTTCTGGAAAGTAAAACATGTTTTAGTAGTAACTTTTGTGGTATAGCAACAATGAGACAGCCTTTTTCGTGGCACAACAATACGTTACTGTACAGTACTTTCTTCATCACGCCAATAAGCGTAATAACTACGATATCTATACACAAAGCATTTCACTTTTGTTTATCAGGAGGTAAGTACATTGACTTCTGCAGAACTTAGCTTTCGGAGGACGATAACTACGACACTTCCACAGAATTATCTTACAGCAAGACGCACATTTAGCGCTACAGGACACGCATTTGAGAGATTAATTTTGTACTTATGCCATTTATTCTTCAAGATTTTTGAATTACAAAGAAAGTTTTCCATGATACATTTCATTCCATTGCTGTAATCTGTAACACCTGAGGGTATAATTACTTTAATCCTCAGGGGGGTACACGCTTACTTTGTGTACCATGTGTGTGGCAACCACAAGGAACCCTAGCTAATATGGTATTTGCTTATACAACTTTACACATCGGTACCATATTTCTCTAACACAAAATTACATAGCTATCTGATCATTTAACTGAGAGATAAACTTTTTTACTACATCAGTGACAGATGTTTACGTAATTACACAGTTGGATAACTTCACACTTAGCCGGCCGAAGTGGTCGTGCGGTTAAAGGCGCTGCAGTCTGGAACCGCGAGACCGCTACGGTCGCAGGTTCGAATCCTGCCTCAGGCATGGATGTTTGTGATGTCCTTAGGTTAGTTAGGTTTAACTAGTTCTAAGTTCTAGGGGACTAATGACCTCAGCAGTTGAGTCCCATAGTGCTCAGAGCCATTTGAACCATTTTGAAGTTCACACTTATGAAATTGTATTTTGTCTGTACTTTGTGAACTGTTCATATTTTTTCGGAACCATTGTGATACTATGAGAGCTTTGAACGATGTATTTGATATGAGATCATGATTTTTAAAGTACGTTTGAGGTAGATGACACTATTGAAATGAGCAGAGAATTTTTTTTAGGTTTTAAAATATTCAGGAAGCTACGACGATTTTGAGATTTGGCTGAGGTTTTATGATGTTATGATGATGATGTGTATTACGCTGTTGCGGTATGTTTATGATAAAGAAGCTGATGCTATATGAGGAATTTGATTATGCTATGTATCTTATGATGAAGTATTGAAGAAGCGTCGACGAATTTGTATATGTATAATAAGGTAAGGAGTAATGAATAGTGGTTAGGGACCCTTGACTTGTGAAGAAGTATGTTGGAAACCAAGAATCATACTTTAAGAGTTATGAAATGTGTGTAAATGCGTGACTGTATCACAATGCTGACGAATATTTTTTTTGGACACTTATTTATAGGATTTTGTTTCTACAGATTTGCAACGCTAATTCTTGACCTGTGAAATATTTTTATATGAGACTGCCACTGTAGCGGAAACTGCTGTCGTAAATATTTCCGTACGAAAGTTAAGTGACCACCTGCACGTAATGCATCGCGGCCACCTGTGACAGCCACCTGGAGAAACAGCCATTAGGTGGAAAAAAAAAGAGGCCATTAACCTCGCTATTGACGTTGCTTTGTAGAAAGCATCGCAAATACGACACGCTAATTACTTGGAAACATATTCTACTTTCTGATATTTACTGAAATGCCTAATGAAATGACAAGAAATAGTTTGTCTACACACCTGATTATGACTACTGTCTTTCTAGATGAGAGATTTTTTTACTAACTTATGAAATGTCACATGACTATTGAATGATATTTTTATGCTTTGCCTTTCATAGTTGCTTCTTTCATTTGATATCTAGTTTCTAGCTGTGTTGCAGCATGGGTTATATATATATATATATATATATATATATATATATATATATATATATATATATATATATATATTTCATTTGCTAATGTGAACACTTTCTGTCAACAGATCTATTAAATAATTATTTTATGACCCACATTCTTCGAAAAAGGAGCTCTTGGAATGGAAAGAACAATAAGAAGGGACTAATAACAGGAACTGCATACATAATTTTCTTTTCAACTACTTGGTAATTTTTTTTCCGTAGAGTAAGTTTTTGTGATGCATCACTCTAGTGTTAAGATGTGACGTAAGTTTTAAACATGGCCATTTTTACTGTAATATTTTTTCTGCTTGAGCTATGTCATGTTTAGGTATAAGTTGCTGCTGTTTGCCAGGCATAGTGTTATTGAATTTGACTTCGTATTATTCTGTTAAGCCAGTTTTAATAATGATTTATTTTTATTGTTTGCTGCACATTGCCTTAGATTAGTTGTAATATTACAATTGCTTTGCTAATTTCTTAATGCTGCTTGCTTCGCAAATCTGCGTTTTTTTTCATTGCTGTTTATATTAATTGTTTTATGTGATGCTGCATTGCCTCGTCCCTTGGTATATATATCTGAGCTCAGTAGATTTAAGTTAGCTTAAGAGGGGGTAGACTATATAAGAAACTAGCTATGATGGATTTGAAGAAATGCTTTAAGAAGCTATAAGAAAATGGTTTGGCCAAAATAGTGTTTTGAAAGAGGATATGAACCAAAAAAGTAGGGTTTAGGGACAAAAGGTTTACGTAGGATTTTCTTGGCAATAAATGATGAGGTAAGATAATGGAAAATAAATAATGAGGTAAGAAATATGTGAACACATAAATACAGAAAGCATGCTTGGGTAGGATTTTTTTGGTGGAAACAAATGTTGAAATAAGACGAAAGATCTATGGAATGAAGTTTTAGGTTGGACTGCAGTACCAAATGTTACACTGAAAACAAACCCTGCCCTTTCCTCTTGTGTTATTCTGCTATGTGTTTGTGTACTCTTGTATATTTGTGTTTTTCTTGTCTTTATGTGTTTCGCTGATATGAGTTACGTTCTAGAATTTTTCTAATACTATGTTATTTACTTTGTAAAGATGTTTAGACATTATTTATCTGTTCTGTTTTGTTGCTCATATGTGAAGTTGATGTTTCAAAAATTATTCTGATCTTTTATGTATGTACTCATGTCATAATTCCTGTAACACTCATGTATATATTTTTATTCTTTTGTAAAGCCTGTATTACTACAAATGTTATCTGTATTGTTATGTTCTTTAATGATGTATTTTGTACCTTTGTAATTGTATTCTTATGTTATAAAACTGTAATTGACAGCAGTTCATCCAACTAAGTAACTTGTAAGTTCCATTTCACTGCACACGTTTCTGTTGGTCATACTATATGGACAATATGTGACACGTAGGGACTGTTAGTGTTTGCACGTGTGTTAATAATTCAGCAAGGGACTGGATAACAGCATTGCTGGTTCTAAGGACAATTCCAAAAACTTTGTGTGTGCACAAGTGGTGGTTATGCACTTGCTATATTCTCCGCAAGACTCTTCGATGGTGATTGTGCACCTGCACAGTCGCAACAGATGGCTGCTGGCCGTCTCTACAAGGACTACAGTGGGTCTGCACCTCTGGTGGCCCACCAATACCATTATTTCTACAAGGACTGCATTGGGTCTGCACCTCTGGTGGCCCACCAATACCGTAATCTCTACCAGGACTACAGTGGGTCTGCTCTGTGATGACCTACGTACCAATATTCTTCAAAACTTCGACTGACTCTGTGGTGGGTTTGCTCTGTTGTGGCCCATTACCTGTCAGCATGTCAAGAGTCAGCACTGTCTTTCCATTGGAAGGACAACACTACTTCTTCAAGACTGCATGGAAATCCACTACGTCTGTGTGCATTGTCTTTTACTGCTCAGACTTTGAGAAAAGAAACGACAGTTTTACGATGAACGATTAGGACTGTCTTTATGGACTGTGAGAAAATTTTAGCTTTTGACCAACATTGTATCAATAAGTGTGTGCATTTGATTTCTTTGTTATTGTAATTATGAAAATTTTTTTCAAATCTGTATTGGCCACTGCCCAAACCAATTTGTAAAAATTTTTGTGGGGAGCATGGGGGCTATGTAAGTAGGCTGTTTAGGTTTTTTTATTGGTAACGCCACCTCTGTACGAAAATCACTGGCTGTGCTGTGTGCAGCCTGTGGCTGCTTTGCATTGTTGTAATACTCGCCATTGTAGTGTTAGGCAGCTGGCTGTGAACAGCGCGTAGCGTTGCGCAGTTGGAGGTGAGCCGCCAGCAGTGGTGGATGTGGGGAGAGAGATGGCGGAGTTTTGTAATTTGTCATGAACTGCTATATATATGATGATATCAAGGTAAATACAATGTTTGTTCTCTATTAATATCTTTCATTTGCTAACTAACTCTATCAGTAGTTAGTGCCTTCCATAGTTTGAATCTTTTATTTAGCTGGCAGTAGTGGCGCTCGCTGTATTGCAGTAGCTTGAGCAGCGAAGATTTTTGTGAGGTAAGTGATTTGTGAAAAGTACAGGTTAATGTTAGTCAGGGCCATTCTCTTGTAGAGATTATTGAAAGTCAGATTGCGTTGCGCTAAAAATATTGTGCGTCAGTTTAAGCACAGTCGTGTAAAATTTTTCTAAAGGGACGTTTCAACTGGCGGCTGCATCTCGACAACGCGCCCAGCCACATGTCTGCGCATTTGCGAGAACCTGGCCAAACACCACGTGGAAACGCTGCCGCAACCGGCCTACAGGTCCTACCTCTCTCTGCCGGACTTCTTCCTGTTCGCCAGGATTAAAACCGTGCTCAAAGGACTCCGTTTCGAGATCACTGACGACATACAAAAGGCTGTGACAACGCTTTTATACAAGGTTCCCAACGAGGCCTTCTAGCTTGCTTACCAATCATGAGCGAAACGCTGGAAAAAAATGTGTAGTTGCTAACGGTAACTACTTAAGAATTTCAAAAGTTTGTACATAAATCGCAAATAAATATTAAGAAACATATATTTCATGAATTTTTGGACACACTTTGTGTATTAGCATAATGAACGATATAACACAAGAATTTGTTCAAATTTTGTCCAGTAATTCGAGCGATAAGGAGATTCTACAGATTACACTTTAGAAGCGCTTGAATTACTGCTGAGATTTTTAAATTCTTGTGGTAACTTACCGAAAGTGGATGCAACAGAATTTTTTGCGCCATTCTGCGCTAGAGTCAAGGAGGTGCGATCCTAATGCAGACTGGATTTCTGCTTAGTGATAACTGAGTGACAGCGGCTGATACTTGGGAATAAGATCGTACTGTTAACAACAAACAGCAGAATCTACATGACCACTCTGCAATTCAGACCTAAGTGGCTTGCATAGCGTTCAACGAACCACCTTCAGTCTCCAGAATGAGATTTTCACTCTGCAGCGGAGTGTGCGCTGATATGAAACTTCCTGGCAGATTAAAACTGTGTGCCCGACCGAGACTCGAACTCGGGACCTTTGCCTTTCACGGGCAAGTGCTCTACCAACTGAGCCACCGAACCACGACTCACGCCCGGTACTCACAGCTTTACTTCTGCCAGTACCTCGTCTCCTACCTTCCAAACTTTACAGAAGCTCTCCTGCGAACCTTGCAGAACTAGCACTCCTGAAAGAAAGGATATTGCGGAGACATGGCTTAGCCACAGCCTGGGGGAAGTAAAGCTGTGAGTACCGGGCGTGAGTCGTGCTTCGGTAGCTCAGTTGGTAGAGCACTTGCCCGCGAAAGGCAAAGGTCCCGAGTTCGAGTCTCGGTCGGGCACACAGTTTTAATCTGCCAGGAAGTTTCATATCAGCGCACACTCCGCTGCAGAGTGAAAATCTCATTCTGGAAACATCCCCCAGGCTGTGGCTAAGCCATGTCTCCGCAATATCCTTTCTTTCAGGAGTGCTAGTTCTGCAAGGTTCGCAGGAGAGCTTCTGTAAAGTTTGGAAGGTAGGAGACGAGGTACTGGCAGAAGTAAAGCTGTGAGTACCGGGCGTGAGTCGTGCTTCGGTAGCTCAGTTGGTAGAGCACTTGCCCGCGAAAGGCAAAGGTCCCGAGTTCGAGTCTCGGTCGGGCACACAGTTTTAATCTGCCAGGAAGTTTCATATCAGCGCACACTCCGCTGCAGAGTGAAAATCTCATTCTGGAAACATTCCCCAGGCTGTGGCTAAGCCATGTCTCCGCAATATCCTTTCTTTCAGGAGTGCTAGTTCTGCAAGGTTCGCAGGAGAGCTTCTGTAAAGTTTGGAAGGTAGGAGACGAGGTACTGGCAGAAGTAAAGCTGTGAGTACCGGGCGTGAGTCGTGCTTCGGTAGCTCAGTTGGTAGAGCACTTGCCCGCGAAAGGCAAAGGTCCCGAGTTCGAGTCTCGGTCGGGCACACAGTTTTAATCTGCCAGGAAGTTTCACCTTCAGTCTGTTTCTCTACCGTTGCACTACCGAACAGCGTGAGGGTAAACCGAACTCTTAAATCTTTGTGTGCGCGCTCTGATTTCTCTTATTTTATTACGATGATCACATTTCCCTGTGAAGGTGGGTGTCAACAAAATAATTTCGCATTCTGAGGAGCTAGAATGTATTTGAAATTTCGTGAAAAGATCTCGCCGTCATGAAAAAATCTTTGTTTTAATGATTGCCACGCCAACTCGCTTATCATATCCCTGAATCTCTCTCCCCTATTCGCTATAATATGAAACGAGATGCCTTTCTTCGAACTTCTTCGATTTACTCTGTCAAATACCATCTGGTAAGAGTCCCATACCGCACAGCAATACTCCGTTAGGGGACGGACAAGCGTAGTTAAGGTAGTCGCTTTAATGGATCTATGAATCTTCAGAGTGTCTTGCCACTGAAACACGGTCTTTGGTTCCCGAAATTTAACTCATTTCTTTTAGTACTCTTGTGGATGTCGTCACATGTTTCATTATTGAGAGATGATTGCCACTTTTCGCAGAAAATAGATATCTAGCCAAAATCATTTTCCAATTAGTTTTGTTGTGCTGATGACTTACCTAGATGGTAAATAACAGCAACATCTGCAAACAACATTAAGATGGCTGCTCAGATTGTCTCCTAAATCGTTTATATAGATCAGGAACAGCAGAGGGCCTATAAAACTTCCTTGGGGAACGCTAGCTATTACTTCCGTTTCACTCGATGGCTTCCCATCTATCATTACGAAGTGTGACCTTTCTGATAGGATATCACGATTCCAGTCGCAAAGATGAGACCGTACTCCATAGGCACGCACTTTGATTCTGAGGAGCGATGTCAAAAATTTTCCGGAAATCTAGAAATGTGGAATCAATCTCACATCTCCTGCCGGCAGCACTGATCACTCAATGTGAATAAGGAGCGAGTTGTGTTTCACAAGAACGATATTTTTAAATCGAGTTAGACTATGTATCATAAGAACGTGTTTTTCAAGGTAATTCATAATACCAGGACTTGGTATATGTTCCAAAACCTCACATTAAAGAAATACACTCCTGGAAATGGAAAAAAGAACACATTGACACCGGTGTGTCAGACCCACCATACTTGCTCCGGACACTGCGAGAGGGCTGTACAAGCAATGATCATACGCACGGCACAGCGGACACACCAGGAACCGCGGTGTTGGCCGTCGAATGGCGCTAGCTGCGCAGCATTTGTGCACCGCCGCCGTCAGTGTCAGCCAGTTTGCCGTGGCATACGGAGCTCCATCGCAGTCTTTAACACTGGTAGCATGCCGCGACAGCGTGGGCGTGAACCGTATGTGCAGTTGACGGACTTTGAGCGAGGGCGTATAGTAGGCATGCGGGAGGCCGGGTGGACGTACCGCCGAATTGCTCAACACGTGGGGCGTGAGTTCTCCACAGTACATCGATGTTGTCGCCAGTGGTCGGCGGAAGGTGCACGTGCCCGTCGACCTGGGACCGGACCGCAGCGACGCACGGATGCACGCCAAGACCGTAGGATCCTACGCCGTGCCGTAGGGGACCGCACCACCACTTCCCAGCAAATTAGGGACACTGTTGCTCCTGGGGTATCGGCGAGGACCATTCGCAACCGTCTCCATGAAGCTGGGCTACGGTCCCGCACACCGTTAGGCCGTCTTCCGCTCACGCCCCAACATCGTGCAGCCCGCCTCCAGTGGTGTCGCGACAGGCGTGAATGGAGGGACGAATGGAGACGTGTCGTCTTCAGCGATGAGAGTCGCTTCTGCCTTGGTGCCAATGATGGTCGTATGCGTGTTTGGCGCCGTGCAGGTGAGCGCCACAATCAGGACTGCATACGACCGAGGCATACAGGGCCAACACCCGGCATCATGGTGTGGGGAGCGATCTCCTACACTGGCCGTACACCACTGGTGATCGTCGAGGGGACACTGAATAGTGCACGGTACATCCAAACCGTCATCGAACCCATCGTTCTACCATTCCTAGACCGGCAAGGGAACTTGCTGTTCCAACAGGACAATGCACGTCCGCATGTATCCCGTGCCACCCAACGTGCTCTAGAAGGTGTAAGTCAACTACCCTGGCCAGCAAGATCTCCGGATCTGTCCCCCATTGAGCATGTTTGGGACTGGATGAAGCGTCGTCTCACGCGGTCTGCACGTCCAGCACGAACGCTGGTCCAACTGAGTTGCCAGGTGGAAATGGCATGGCAAGCCGTTCCACAGGACTACATCCAGCATCTCTACGATCGTCTCCATGGGAGAATAGCAGCCTGCATTGCTGCGAAAGGTGGATATACACTGTACTAGTGCCGACATTGTGCATGCTCTGTTGTCTGTGTCTATGTGCCTGTGGTTCTGTCAGTGTGATCATGTGATGTATCTGACCCCAGGAATGTGTCAATAAAGTTTCCCCTTCCTGGGACAATGAATTCACGGTGTTCTTATTTCAATTTCCAGGAGTGTATATACCGAAAATTCAGTCTCAGAATTCCCTGTCTCCTGAACATTTGTCGTCAGGATTTTCGTAAACATACGCCGCACATTGGTCGAGCTCTCCATTTCTGAGCCAAAAATACCCTTTTTGAATGAAATGAGGTACTCTAGAATATAAAACCGTTGTCATAATCGAATGAATATGTTGGAATAACTAAGGTATCACTTATTGCATATTTTGTTGTGATGGTAAATATAGCAGCATTCATTTTAGGACGAAGATCCTGAACACGATCTTTTCACGACAGCGTATCATCTGTCTGAACACCTGGGAATTTGGGTTGCTTACTTACTAATGATGTGTCCCTTTTGTGTAACAAAAATGTCAGTTTTTTCTGCATTGTGTTAAGAACTGTAAAAACTGTTGATTTAGCATCAGTTTATATTCTACACGCTATGAACATACGTCTTGAACTGCACTATTTGATACACTGCCTACGTTGCAGCCAGCATCCATCAGGAGTGTCATCAGCAAACAGAAATATTTTAGAATCACGTGTCATATTAGAAGACGCACCATGTATACACTGGTGTGCAAAACGTAAGCACGAAAGTAGCTTTCGCATGATGTTTGACTGCCAAAGAACATAGCTCGATGAAAATTTTACCATACATACACTACTGGCCATTAAAATTGCAACACCAAGAAGAAATGCAGATGATAAACGGGTATTCCTTGGACAAATATATTATACTAGAACTGACATGTGATTAAATTGCCGGCCAGAGTGGGCGAGCGGTTCTAGGCGCTACAGTCTGGAACCGTGCGACCGCTACGGTCGCAGGTTCATTACCAGCAGACGGTGGTAGCTATCCAAGGCCTCTGATGGTATTACCTTAATGTCAATGACGTTCCTATCCATCTCACTATCGTACAGGAAGCAGTCAACTATCGACTTTCTCTTTAAGTCTTGACTATACCAGGTAATTTTGTGGTTCTCTCTTTTCCTGAACCAAGAGTTCTCAACCAGAAAGCCATTCCTTTGACAGAACTCCAATAGTCTTTCACCTTCTTCATTTCGGCAGCACCAACGCTCTGGTCCAAGTACACTTTCGCAGCCTTGTCTTTCTCTTCCAACGTGTACGTTTAAATCCCCCAATACTATCATATCCTTTCTTTCCATCTACTTCTGCATTTTCTCTTCAAACTCTTGCTTCTCCTCATAAGTGCAACCCACCTGCGGTGCATACACTTGTATAACCTCTATGGTCGTCCCCTTGAGTGATATTTTAGGTCTTCGTCATCTTATCACTTATTCTCTTCACTTCCTCTTTTAATCCATCTCTTACTACTATTGCGACTCCATTTCTCCTTCCCTCCTCATTTCCACTCCAGTACAGTCGGTAGCCTTTCCTTAGTTCTCTCCTTCCTTCTCCTTTGCATCTCGTTCCAGCTAACCCCGATAGGTCTAACTTCCTTCTCTGCATTATGTCTACCATCTTCTCCACCTTTCCAGTCAATATTTGTATATTTTATGTTCCATATCTTACTTGTTGTTTATAGCCAGTCCGTCGTCGATTAAAACCGTCCTTTCCGAGGCCCGTTATATTTTTGAAAGCAGAAGTCATAATCCAACACTGGCTTTGTGCGCCTATCGTAACGTCACCAGAGCCCCGTTATCCGTCACTTTTCAGGGTTCCTGTAGGATCTCCACAGCTACCGTAGTGGTTCCGGGGCACACAGAGTACCCACTGTATGTCGCTCCTACAGGCAATCCCTTGCTTCATGCCGTTGGCCATCTCCCACGCCTTGGTTGAGGGGTTGGACTTGTGGGAGACTTTGTCTTCGAATAAAAGTGTAAGTTCTGTTCATCTCATTGCGTACGCTCATTGAAACATGAGTATATTATTCGCTAAAGGAAATTACTTTCTGCAATATCAGTAGCACTTCTTTTTATGTATGGTCCAATTTTCATCGAGCTATGTACAGTCATGCTCAAAAGTATCCGAACGACCTGAATTGCATTTCGCCTGATTCGCATGCAACCCACATAACGCAGCTGTCTAGCAGGTCCTCTAATCGCTCCTTGGTACAGTCGTTTGACTATTGAAAATGGTTCCAACAAGTCAAAACTGTAGCTGTTGGAATCATTGGTTGAAAACGAGTTTCTCTCTCTCTCTCTCTCTCTCTCTCTCTCCCTCTGTCACACACACACACACACACACACACACACACACACACACACACACACACATTCTTTTTTTATTTTTATTTGTTTGTTGTGCTCGACTATCGGCGAGGCACGAAAACGTCTGTGAATGAACTTCTTAGTTTTGAGTACACTTACGAAAGAAATATAAAACAACTATGACAGTTACTGATTTATGATGCTTAGTTTGCAGTCAGTTCTGAGTATTATTAGTAACTACGCTCCACTCCCTAAACCTAGTTACAGAAATGCGAATCAGACGCATTACGTATTCCAAGCCGTTGCAGCCATGGAGACAATCGCTATGGTCACTTCCCAGCCCGCTATAACATCACATCGGTTCGTCTCCTTGCTGCTGGTATTGTAACTGAGATTTGGCAACAAGGCAATGTACGTTTGGCAACTCTGTGATCGACGAGTTACTTCCTGGTGTGCACGGATTTAAGCCTCAAAGTTCACTTGATTTTACCTGTCATTTTCCACTGAATAATCTGAGTTATTATCGTTTGAGGTGTAACAAAAGATTGTAAATTTACGGTTTTCTCGTCCTTCAAAGACCGGTTTACGAGTTCTAGGCACTATTGGTCTCGTAAGAGGAAGCTGAGACACATACTTCTCCGCCTGCTCTGTGGTAACGTGCTGGCGTGAAAATAAGCGTCTGTTATGGTGCGCAGTTCCAGTCTCAGTGAGTGTAGCGTTTTTATCCCTTCTGTGAAAGAGCTACAAGCAGTCAGATCAAACATCGATAACGAAATCGCAAGAAAATACTTTCGGCTCATAGTGCAATGGTGAAAAACTCACAATGCTGCACAACAGGTAACGCCTCTTTCCGCTGCTGACAAGCAAATTTTGGGTTTTTAGGAATACATAACTTTATTTATGAAATACCACATTGGCCTACCTCTTGAGTATGACAGAGCATACCAATTAAACACAGACCCAATCAAAATCTAAGTGAGTAGTATTTTACCAATTCATGACGAGAGAGGCACGCTTGTGTATAGATACACAGTTTTATTAAAACAGACTTTCGCCGTAAGGTTATCGTGGGTAGTTTCATTTCATTTTTTATAATACAGTTCACAATCTTCGTAGGGTTTCCTTTAATGTTGTTAAAACAATAGTAAACATGAGAGAGAAATTAATCATCAACGATATATGCGAATTCTCTCATGTTATCCATAACAGTCTGAAAATGCACATGCAGTTTACTGATTACATGCATGTAGAAAACTTGTTCTGAGTTAAAGCTCTCAAACAAGGTTTGAAGAAGAATAAAATGCCACTACCAGACGACAGTTAATGTAGAAAATACTTTTCCGACGTATTTTGGCACGATGCGCTCTACCCATACATAATACAAAAGTTGCGCGATGCATCTACTGTCTGGCTGTCTGTTAAACATGAAATGAACAAAAAGTCGCAGAAGTTAGCCTTTTTCCACATATGACTATTTTCGGTTGAGAAGTGAAGAGAATTATGTTACAAGTTCCATTACATTGATAACTTAAGCAGACAGTAGAATTGCATTTTAAAAAATGTGGCAATGAATGTACTCGAAATCGCGACATCTTTTCTACAGGTCACGATACTCACCATTACGCTAGCAGCTGACACACAGGTACAACAGCTCCAGAAGTCAACAACAGTTCCTCCAGAACTTCTGCATTCCACAGCGTTGAGAGATAATGCATGCGGCCGGGTCAAGAATTCTGAGAGACAAACAGTTACAACTTTTCTTTTGCACTGCACGACGTTTTCAACAAACAGATAGCCCAATAGCGTAGCTCAAGTGGAAAGGAATACTTCCTATTTAAATTTCTGCATCCTACACTGTTGGCAGTTCCCTGTTCATGGCAGTTACATGATTTTATTTTGGTGTTTACAAAATAAAGTTGAATGTATGCACCGGGTAGTGGAGGCAGGTAGTTCATGGTGATTCGTTCAACCAAGTAAATGAATTTACTGAACATGCTGCAAATTGATACAGGGAGCCTGTGTGTCAGAATTCTCAGCCAGTGTGGCACAGCGGCGTTATGATAGAAAAATGAGCCATTGAAAAGAGGATTTGGTGGTCTGTTGGGCTGATGATAGATTCATATATCTATGGTCTGGTTTCTGTTCAAACTTCGGTCAGTGATTTTAGATAGGGAGAGATAGATTCCATTCTCTTCTGGCTATAACAAGTGAACGAGATATAATGGCATTGTGGTCTGAAATTCACATTAAAAATTTATTCCTTCTCTACCAAGTAGACGTTAGGTTGCACCACAATAAAGTTTGGAGTGGCGACATGTAGAAACTCTATCACTAGTAACCTTTCTTATACTAGTTATTTATCTCTAGTGACGAAACAAACGCTATGTAGGATCACAGGACACTTATTCCATCTTTTATCTGAGCTTCTGTATGTCGATTAAATTGGTTCTGAACTGGGAATGCAACTCAGGCCGCCCTTAACGCGGAATTTGATCCCTTCGTGAAAATACAGCTCAGCTATAGTTTGTTGTTTGTTCAAAACTGCAGATTCCTTAACATCTCCACCTATTGCGCGTGAATGGGTTCGAATCCTGGCCCGGCACTAAAGATTTCATCATGTGTTATCAGGCTCTAGCATGAGAACACCTATCTGCTGGTGGATAATAATTTCGATTTTTAATGTATTTTCATTCGTTGTCAACACTAACCATATTTGACGTTTTGGACTGCCAGTGAGACACAGAACTATTTGCGTGATCACTGTAAGTTCAAGACGTTATTCCGAGCTACTGGTGGAGAAAAATTCGGTGGCTGACGTCTCTTTGTGTGTAGTCAACAACGATATGCGTGGGGCTCTATTCCCAGTCAGCACTGAACTCTTTGTCATATTATTTCTAGTTCAAACATGCTCACATGTCGCTGCTGGTGCAACAAACCCATATTTAACGTTCGTTTTCTCTAGAATAAAACAGCGATAGGTGCTGGGTCGGAGTCCTGGGAAGGGAAAATTAATGTTTCGTCTCGTCATTTCAGTTAAAACATCTAGCTACTGCCGAGAAAATGAGATATGTCACAGTTGATTGTGCTTCGACATCTATCTTATTAGGTTCTGGGTTCGAATCCCTGTCCAACACAAAGCTTTACCTCACGGCATTTCAAATAAGTTACTTGTTAAGCGTAATTCGTTAACAGGGACAATAGGTGCTGGATAGGAATTCGCGTCCGTTAAAAATGTTTGCGTTATGTAATTTAAAGTTGGTATTTGCTAATTGATACTGTCTAAAATCGAATTATATCACTCTCTGTGTGCCTAATCAGGAATGACTGTTAGTTTCCGTCAGTCACGAAATCTTTGCTTAGTCTGCATGACCTGGGTTTGAATCCATATGCAGAACAAGACGGTTCGTCGTGTCATTTGTAGTTCATGCATATTCTCAACTAGCTGCTCGTGAATAAAATTTTTAATGTCATTTTGTGTTAAATAATAAGTACGGTATGTTGCTTTGAAGAGGAAATCATGAATACGACGAACTTACTACGTGCATTACCCATCTGACGTAATAATGAGAGTGGTAACATTTCAGGTATTGTCAATTATTGTAATAAATGTGAGCTTACAAGCCTTAAGGACAGTCTTAGCTGTGATAAGGTGTTCCCTGATATTTGTAGTATCTTAGTATTACTTTACATCTTGAGTTATTGCGATACAGAGTAGTGTTTTCTAGTTTTGACTTGTTCGAACCATTTTCAATAGTCAAACGACTGTACCAAGGAGCGATTAGAGGACCTGCTAGTCAGCTGCGTTATGTGGGTTGCATGCGAATCAGGCGAAATGTAATTCAGGTCGTTCGGATACTTTTGAGCACGACTGTACCTGGCAGTGTCACATCATGTTAATAAAATTAAATTTGTCCTTGTGTTTTGCATTTCTCTGTATATATAATGAACTGTAGTGATCCCATCACTGACCCAAGTAAACCCCCCACAATCAGACGCCACATCACAGCTGTCCTCATACGGTTTTATGTATCTTCCAAATTGAGCTACCACAGCTGTTAATACATTGATGGCTATTAAAACCGCAAAGGCTAATAAAATCGCAACTTTATGCAGACGGTATGTAACATAAAAGTAACGCAGTTTACTTTCTATGTAAAAGGAATGAATACGCGATGGTTTTTGAATGTTGTTCGTTCGTCAGAAGATCGTTTTATGCCATGTGTAAGAAGAAGAAACGTCCACCAGCGCTTTCCAGAAACAGACAGGATTGTTGCCTATAGGGACTGCAGTTGTTGTTCCCACATACTGATGCCTTTGTTGGTCGGGACCCTACGAGTAACAAGTGAACATCGAACATAGACTTTATGGATTCAAGCGAGTCACAGGGTGTCGATAGGGAAGAGAGAGAACGAGTATTAGAATCAGAATTTAGAAGACTTTTGGGAAACTTAAAATGAAATAAGGCAGAAGGGATAGATAACATTTGGATAGATAACATTCCATCGTAATTTTTTAAATCATTGGGAGAAGTGGGAACAAAATGGTCATTCACGTTGGTGTGTAGCATGTATGAGACTGGTGATATACCTTCAGACTTTCAGAAAAACATCGTCCACGCAATTCCTAAGATTGCAAGAGACGACCTTTGCGAGAATCATCGCAGTCAGCTTAACTGTTCATGTATCGTAGTAGCTGACAAGAATAATATACAGAAGAATGGAAGAGAAAACTGAGGACATGCTGGATGACTGTCAGTTTGGCTTTAGGAAAGGTAAAGGCATCAGAGAGGCAATTCTGACGCAGCAGATGAAGGAAGCAAGATGCAAGAAAAATCAAGGATTTGTCGACGTGGAAAAAGCTTTCGACAATGTAAAATACTTAAAGATGTTCGAGATCCTGAGAAAAATAGGAGTAAGTTACGGGGAAAGACGAGTAATATACAGTATGTACGACAAACAAGGGAGAGCATTAACAGTGGAAGATCAAGAACGAAGAGCACGGATTAAAACTGGTGTAGGACAGTTATGTAGTCTTGCGCCCCTATTGTTCAATCTATAGGCCGAAGTACGAATGACGGAGATAAAAGAAAGTTTCGACAGCGAGATAAAATTTCAGGGTGAAAGGATGTCAATGTTGGCCGGCCGGTGTGGCCGTGTGGTTCTAGGCGCTACATTCTGGAGCCGAGCGACCGCTACGGTCGCAGGTTCGAATCCTGCCTCGGGCATGGATGTGTGTGATGTCCTTACGGTAGTTAGGTTCAATTAGTTCTAAGTTCTAGGCGACTGATGACCCCAGAAGTTAAGTCGCATAGTGCTCAGAGCCATCTGAACCATTTTGGATGTCAATGTTAAGAACCGCTGATGAGGTTGCTATCCGGAATGCAAGAGAAGAAAAATTATAGGATTTGTTGAATCGAATGTAAAATTCAGCATATGGATTAATAGTAAATCGAAGAAAGACGAAAGTAATGAGAAGTAGAACAAACGAGGGCAGATCAGAATTGGTGATCACGAAGTGGATGATGTTAAGGATTTCTGCTGCTTAGGTAGTAAAATAAGCCATGACGCACGGGGCAAAGAGACATAAAAAGTAGACTAGCATTGGTAAAAGCGCTAATACAGGCCAAGAGACGTCTACTAGTATCAAACATAGGCCTTAATTAGAGCAGAAATTTCTGAGGACGTACGTTTGGAGCACAGCACCGTATGGCAGCGAGACATGGACTGTGAGAAAAAGGGAACAGAAGTGGGATAGCAGGATATGAGTTGTTGTGCTGGAGAGGAATGTAGAAAATTAGGTGGACTGATAAGGTGAGGTTTGAGGAGATTCTCCAGGGAATCTGCAAGGAAAAGAATAGATGCAAAAATTGACAAGAAGAAGGGACAGAATGACAGAACTTCTGTTAAGACATCAGGGAATTACTTCCGAAACACTAGAGGGAGATGTCGAGGGTAAGAACTACAGAGGCAGACAGAGATTCGAATATATCCAGCAAATAATAGAGGACTTAGGTTTACGAGCTGAAAAGTGGGGTAGAGCATCACATCTAACCAGTCAGCAATCCGAAGAAGAAATATGATAGTAATAATAATAACAGTAACAGTAATAGGAATAATAATAACAAGAATTAAAGATGGCAATCTTGAATTTCATGCAGGATCTGAACGGCCACACAGGGCCCACGTTAACACTGATATATTGATCCTACAGCCGTGCAGCATCGCACTGCCACGTCACATAGTACATAGGTTGGTCTGCTGCAAGACGAGTATTCACATAGACAGTGAGGCAACATTGGGAACGTCAAAGGCTCTCAGTGCGACGAGCATTGTTGCGGCTTGCTTTTGTAAGGGGGCAGAGAAAGTCTCGTCGGCAGTGTTGCGCCCAACAACAACAATGGACTCAGGAATCGCATCAAGTAATCTTTTCAAATCAATCCTGGTCGTTCGTTCACCATCACGAATGCTTTACATAGCGGTCCGTGATGAGGCGTGGACATCTGATACCTCGTCGCCTAGTCATGGTTTGATAGTACTGTAAACTCTTTCCATCCATGCTCACAACAATAGCACACAAACAGCCGCCTCTAATTTGCTTATGTACTCTCCTGGAAATGGAAAAAAGAGCACATTGACACCGGTGTGTCAGACCCACCATACTTGTTCCGGACACTGCGAGAGGGCTGTACAAGCAATGATCACACGCACGGCACAGTGGACACACCAGGAACCGCGGTGTTGGCCGTCGAATGGCGCTAGCTGCGCAGCATTTGTGCACCGCCGCCGTCAGTGTCAGCCAGTTTGCCGTGGCATACGGAGCTCCATCGCAGTCTTTAACACTGGTAGCATGCCGCGACAGCGTGGACGTGAACCGTATGTGCAGTTGACGGACTTTGAGTGAGGGCGTATAGTGGGCATGCGGGAGGCCGGGTGGACGTACCGCCGAATTGCTCAACACGTGGGGCGTGAGGTCTCCACAGTACATCGATGTTGTCGCCAGTGCTCGGCGGAAGGTGCACGTGCCCGTCGACCTGGGACCGGACCGCAGCGACGCACGGATGCACGCCAAGACCGTAGGATCCTACGCAGTGCCGTAGGGGACCGCACCGCCACTTCCCAGCAAATTAGGGACACTGTTGCTCCTGGGGTATCGGCGAGGACCATTCGCAACCGTCTCCATGAAGCTGGGCTACGGTCCCGCACACCGTTAGGCCGTCTTCCGCTCACGCCCCAACATCGTGCAGCCCGCCTCCAGTGGTGTCGCGACAGGCGTGAATGGAGGGACGAATGGAGACGTGTCTTCAGCGATGAGAGTCGCTTCTGCCTTGGTGCCAATGATGGTCGTATGCGTGTTTGGCGCCGTGCAGGTGAGCGCCACAATCAGGACTGCATACGACCGAGGCACACAGGGCCAACACCCGGCATCATGGTGTGGGGAGCGATCTCCTACACTGGCCGTACACCACTGGTGATCGTCGAGGGGACACTGAATAGTGCACGGTACATCCAAACCGTCATCGAACCCATCGTTCTACCATTCCTAGACCGGCAAGGGAACTTGCTGTTCCAACAGGACAATGCACGTCCGCATGTATCCCGTGCCACCCAACGTGCTCTAGAAGATGTAAGTCAACTACCCTGGCCAGCAAGATCTCCGGATCTGTCCCCCATTGAGCATGTTTGGGACTGGATGAAGCGTCGTCTCACGCGGTCTGCACGTCCAGCACGAACGCTGGTCCATCTGAGGCGCCAGGTGGAAATGGCATGGCAAGCCGTTCCACAGGACTACATCCAGCATCTCTACGATCGTCTCCATGGAAGAATAGCAGCCTGCATTGCTGCGAAAGGTGGATATACACTGTACTAGTGCCGACATTGTGCATGCTCTGTTGCCTGTGTCTATGTGCCTGTGGTTCTGTCAGTGTGATCATGTGATGTATCTGACCCCAGGAATGTGTCAATAAAGTTTCCCCTTCCTGGGACAATGAATTCACGGTGTTCTTATTTCAATTTCCAGGAGTGTGCATATACTTTTCCTAAGGAGTCACTCGGCGGCAACACCACCAGGCGGCCTTCGACATTGCGTTAGGCACTGGTCATAATGCTTTGTCACGTTGGTCTTACTGTGATTTAGCGTTAGTTTATTTTCTACAAGCCATGAACTTAGCTCATGAACTGCAATATTTGAAACCGAGCCCTTTTTGCAAATAACATACTTTACTACCAAGCAAGTGTCATCAGCAAACATAATTATTTTAGAGTTACCCATAATACTTAAGGGCATATTATTTATATAGATAAGGAACAGGAGTGGCGCCAACACTAATCCCTGGGGCATTCCCCCCCCCTCCCCCCATTGACCATACCCCCCCTCAGACTCCACATCACAGCCATTCTCAACAATCTGAATAATGACCTTTAGCTGTCTGTTGTTAAAGTATGAGGTGAACGAGTTGTGAGCTACTCCCTGTATTCCGTAATGGTCCAATTTAGGACCAATATTTTGTGATCAACACAATCAAACATCTAACTTAAATAAAAAAAAATGCCTAGCTTTCGAAACCTTTTGTTTGACCCATCCAGTACCTCACAGAGAAAAGAGAATATAGCATTTTCAGTTGCTGAACGACTTCTAAAGCCCAACTGTACATTTGATAGCAAATTATACGACATAAAATTGTCAATTATCCTTACATACACATCCTTTTCAATAACTGTAGCAAACACTGATGGTATAGAAATAGATTTAAAATTGTCTACATTATCACTTTCTCCAATTTTATGAAGCGGCTTTACTACTGATTACCTAAATCGTTCCGGTAACTGACCATTCCTAATGGAAAAACTACGGGGGTAGGAGTGATGGAAATGGTACAAAACAGCTTTAGAAAGGCTAAAATGTCTCTGATGGTTTATTTTTATTCAGGTGTCATCCAACGACTGGTTTACCATGGAGTCGTCGACCTTTTCTGACCATCCGATTTTGCTGTTGCTGACATTTCAGTACTCATACTATCATTAAACTGGTGGGACCACCTATCGTGACACTTAATGTTCAATTCCGCCTTATATGGTGTGTCTGGATACTTTTCGACAGAGACTGTATATCATTTGTGTATCATGTATATTCGAAAAACAGTAAATGTTTGAAATAAATAAAATTTTGCGATTTATTTTTATCAATACACATTCTTGCACTATGGGTGCTCCTTATTTTGCAAAGTTCCGATGATTCGAGAGAAATTTTTTTTAATATGTACTTTTACTAGGAGAGAGGCTAAGCATGTGATTAAATCTACGGTACCCGGTTCCACACCACTCAAGTATTTCGTTACAAGTATGAGTTACAGTACATGTAGATAACCAGTTCATTCCACGCACTGTACATTTATCAAACTTCTTGATGCAATAATTTACTAACAGCCGTACTATTGTAGAAATTTATTTTATTTTATGAACTTCTATGTGCTACCAGTTTCGGCACTACATTGATGCCATCTTCAGGCCCCACTCGTCATAGTCGTAAAATCGCTATACACGGAAGGAGTCATATAACTGGATCCGTGAATCAAATCGTCTTGCAACAGCTCTTGGTGGCCAGGCGACACAGTCTGTGTTGATTCACGGATCCAGAAAGACCAGTTCTAAATGATATAATGGAAACTGCTATTTATTAAAAATGTTACACTTACGGGCCAAAACATTGTGATTACCAACTTAACAAGTTCGTCCACATTTGGAATGGAATACAGCAAATATTCTGCGTGACTTGGATTCGAAAAGTGGTTGGTTCAATTGCGGAGGCACGTGTTATCAGATCTCTTTGTGTGGGTAATAGTATTCCAGTAAATTACGGGCCCATGGTTCATGGGCACGGAGCTGGCTCCTTTTATGGTCCCAGATGTGTTTCATCGAGTTCACAATTTGACGGCCAAAATAAAAACGTGGCTTTACTATTGCGCTCCCCAAACCACTGCAGCAGTATTCTTGCCTTGTGAGACCGTCACCCTGCTGGAAATGGCATCGCTGTGGGAAAGACATCAAGGATGAAGGAATGTGGGTGGTTCACAATAATGTTCACGTACTCCCCGGCTGTAATGGTGCTTTCCATTACCACCACTGGTCCCGTGGAAGTCCATGTGAATGCCATCACAGCATAATACTGCGTGGTGTATGTTTCGATCAGCAGTTCACCCGGACGACGATTTATCCAGTTACAGTCATCGATCTCGCGTGGTTCATCTGGCCAGGCAGTGTGTTTCCATTGATCCACAATCCAATTTCGATGACCTCGTGCCCACTGCAGTCGTTATTGACAATGTTGTTGAGTCATCAGGAAAAACGTGGAGGTAGTGTTCAGCACGTGCGTTGAGCGGTGTGCTCCGAAACACTTGCTGCTCCGTCGTTAGATCCGGTGCAGGTCACCGCCTATCCTGTTTTACAGAGCAGACAAGACTCAGACTTCTAGATTTTGTGATGACGTGTCGACATTCGACTCCTCGTCGCCTACTCGTGGTTTGACCATACTTCAATCCCCTTCCATAGATGAATATAGCAGTAGAATGTTCGTTCCAAGATACCGAGCTGAGCCGTGGTAAAAATTGCTGTTTTGAAGAGCGCGCCACAGCGCGTAGTGTGAAACAGTCGCCCTCCGTTTCTGGCGGTGGCGCCGCTGTGGCAATCGCAGCTTTGGTGTCTCCCTCTGGTGGGAAACGGGCAAGGTTGCCTCTTCACGTGCATTTAAGGGGCGCTATGAGCTCGCCAGTCGGTCAGTCAGGGTCAGTCTCTCGTCCCCAGCTTGCTCTCGTCCGCATTTGCTAGCCAGTTAGTGTCTGTCTGTCGTTCGGAATGCTAGTATGTCTGTCGTTCGGATCAACCTTTAAAGCCGACAAAAGGAGAGTCTTTCCACTCCGGCAGTAAGAGAACTCAGCGAATGGTCGCCCGGTCGGGGCTTAGTTCCTGCATCTGAGTCTGCGCGTTAGGCCACCAGTCTGCTCGAGTTTACTCGGGCTATGGTCATTGGCGGTTGGATCGATCGGTTGGTCGGTGGCGCACTGAGACACAAGATGACTTGTCCGTCTTCAGAGTCGGCGCATGTGAGGTCGCCACGTGAGTCCAGTGGGCCGCGGCGTATAGCGAGGGGTAGTGACTTCGCGGTCGACACGAGAGCAACAGAAGTCAACCCACGACATCAGTCTGGCCGGTGCGAGTTGCGACGCTGTGAGACGGGAGATCGGTGCGCCTTCCTGCGTCCGTTGAAGCGGCTGGCAGCGGACGGTTAGGGAGAGCGATTTGAGGGTGCTGCGCCAGGTGTTCTCTAGAAATCACAGTTTATTAGAAGTGATGGTGATACGTTGTTGATTTACTCTTGTTAAATTCTATTTGTTTTCTTGGTGAGGTCACCAGCCGTTTTCTTTTGGGGTCGTCCCGCCATTCTTCTCCGTTTGCCCACCCGCGGGAAGGTAGTTGTTTATAAATTGGGTGGTCCGTTTTTCCCTTGTGGAGTAGGGGCAGGTTACAGCAACCTGCGGTTCGGGTTGCTCGGTAATCTCCCTATCAATCTACCGTACGTTAGTAGCTGCCTCAGTCATGTTTGTCGGATCTGGTGTGTAAACGAATTTATTGCTTGGAGTGTAACAGCCTAATACCTGAAATATGTTTTGATCTTTGGAAACTTTGATAGTATTGCCTATGATCTCGAGAGGATGTATCTGTGTACTGTAGGGAATCTTAACTATAGTTTGGCCAATTTTGTAGAATTTTATATAAGATTGAATTTCATGGGCTTTTATTTAAATGATTATTTTAGTATATAAGGTTGCCACCCTTTCACCGCAAGGCTTTTCTTAGAAGATCAAATCAAGGTTCATCTTTGGTGGAAAGGTTAATATTTTAATTGTTAGTGTTTTGTACAATTTCCATCCCTCCTACGGGGGGTGCATAGTTTGTGTACATGTGTAAATTTCTTAGTTTCAAGTTATCTGGTGTGTTGCAGATTTGCACCAGTGTAGTCTTTCAGAGGTTGTTGTGAGCGGTCGTAACTACGGACGTGTCAAAAGGGAGCGGCAAGGTTCTCTGTCCGAAAACTCATACAGTCAAAACTTGCTTCTTTCTGCCTCTGAATGACTTGTAACTTTCATATTTAGAGGTTGCTTTCTGATTATAATTTTAAATCTGTTTCTTTCAAAAAATGCTTTTAGGCACTATTAAAGTGAATAAAATTCCCATTTGTTAAAAGGAATTTGGTTATGTTTCATCAGTTACTCCCTGGCAACTACTACCATGCTTAGATAGTGTGATTAAATGTGTTAATGTTCTTGATGAATCGCTAGTAAATAATATAAATTCTTAAGAATATTCTTTGAAAATAAATCACGGTTCACGAGCCATAGCCATGTTCTCATTGTTGACGTTGCTTACACTATCTTATGGAGTTCCCATTTTCCTGCCCGTAGCGTTGCTAGAATGATTCCCCTAATTAACTCTGCTCCGTTTATATACTTTTCTTACCACGTCACGTGCCCGTATTTAATATCCCTGTGGCAGAGGTCATAAAGTTCTGACTCAACTGCGTATTTTGTGTGTACTGGGGACGTTCAATGGGTAATGCAAGACCTTTTTTTTTTTTTCTCCTCCAGTTTCGGTTGAAAAATGCTGAATTTGCTGTGGGACGTCGTGGAATATTTCACCTTCACCCTCTATAGCTTCATGAATTTCCGATAAGTGGCGGTGCTACACGTAACCTTGATATACGGCAGTCTGTAACGGAAATGCATTCCAAGCAGAGAGCTGTCATTGAGTTTCATTTGACGGAAAACGAAAGCATCCCAGATATTCATGGGTGCTTGCAGAATGTCTACGGAAATCTGGCTGTGAAGAAACTGACGGTGGGTCGGTTTACGAGGCGTCTGTCACCATCGCAAATAGGTCGTGCAAACCTGTCTGATCGCCCGCGCGCCGGACGGCCGCACAAAGCTGTGAGTGCTGCAATGTTGGAACGTGCGGACACTCTCATTCGAGGTGATCGGCGGATGACAGACACCTCGCTGTACTACAGGACGACTCTGTTGGCAGTACTGACACACTCGTCCACTAGTGGGGTACTCATGAGTGTCTTCTGGATTCCTTGCCATCTGACAGAAGATCATAAAGAGCAATGAAGGACCATGAGCCGTGTACGGGTAAAATGGCTCTGAACACTATGCGCCTTAACTTCTGAGGTCATCAGTCGCCTAGAACTTAGAACTAATTAAACCTAACTAAACTAAGGACATCACACACATCCACGCCCAAGACAGGATTCGAACCTGAGACCGTAGCGGTCGCTCCGCTTCAGACTGTAGCGCCTAGAACCGCACGGCCGTGTACGGCTCGCGTTTATCCCATTTACTGTTTGTCATCTTCTATTACGGTACTGCCGCCTCGTTTTATTATTCCATTTACTGGCGTCATTGACTTCCTGCCTTACTTGCCCGTGAGCGGCAGCAGCAGCGCATATCGATTAGTGCAATGTCGTACCATCTCTGGAGCGACCGATAGTATCTCCAGGTTGTCGTGTGTCTGGCAGTGAGTTTGGGAACAGCATTGCAGTCGGGGCGCAGTAGCACTGAAGTCGGGGACGCAATGCCTGTAAGGCGCCGACAGCCAATGCTCGCCGACCCCTGGCGACACACATGAGCTGTCGAGCGGAATGAGATTGGAGCGGAACGACCGTTGGTTGGTCGTTCTGTTGATCGTCTCATCGGCCGAAGTATATGTGGTCCTTTCAGCGTTTGTGGGCCTGGGGAGTTGGTCGCTTGGCGTGGAGCAGCGAGGAAATCTCCACGGCGCGTAGTTTGGCCGTAGGCTGCCGGCGTCCACACGCGGCCGGAGTGAGTGGTGCTGTTCCCATTGCTACGAGGTCCGTGGCTCACCGATCCTGGCAACGAATGTTGAGTTTTGACTTAGTCTACCAGCAAGTCACAATTGTTCACATTGTGTCGTTTGGATTTCGTTGTTGGGTGTTGGGACATTCCCGCGAGCAACAACGTGTGTTTTCAAGTTGGCAAATTTTAGCCACGGTCCGGTGGAGTTTAACTGTACTTGGTTATTCTGATTTGAAGTATACCAGCGGAATCTTCTGCCTTGTGGCCATTAATGTTCCGGTTACCTGCCCTGCGGTTGACGTAAATTCAGGCAGTGTATTTGCCTCATCGTGTTGTCGCTGTCCAGTATGGTGTGTAGTTTGACAGCTCAATGTATAATTTCTTGATGCAATAATTTACCAACAGCCGTACAGCTGTTGGTAAATTATTGCATCAAGAAGTACATTCCAGCCGTCGTCCACGATCCATAATGGATCAATGAAGAACAATGTATAATTCGTCGTGGGCGCTAATACTTTCTATGTTGTTCCATTGAACTCCTGTTGTGTGCTGGTTGTGTCGAGCAGAAGTTATCTTGTTGGTGGTTCCGTTGACTGTCTGTCGGTTGGGTTGTCGTCGGATCGAGAATGGTTGGGTCGACTGCCTGTCTCACCTAAGCGAGCGTTAGTGTTTGAATTCCAGGCCCACCCTCGGAAACTTCTGAGCGCAGTTGGATGTACTGCCTTTTCTTATTTGTTCTTGTTTGTATTTGTATGGCTTCTAGCTGATTTTTAAATTAAAGATTTTTACTCTCAAGGTTTCAGATAGTTTGGGTCTTCAGCCTAATTTAAAGAACTGTTTTAAATAAGGCCTTTGGCCTTTGTAAAATTTTATTTTGGTTTGAGTCTTAAGTGATGGGCCCTCAGCCGATTTTTTAAAATTAATTTGGTTTGCTCTCAAGGTGTGAGATTGTTTGGGCCTTCAGCCTAATTGAAAGAACTGATTTAAGATAAGGCCTTCTGCCTTTCTGATTTTGGGTTTGACTCTTAAGTTATTGGCTTTCAGCCGATTTTAAATAAAAGTGTCTTACCCTTAAGGCATGAGATTGTATGGCGCATTCAGCCGGTAATTAAGTTCCAAAAATTAATGCTGTGTTTCTTTAAAATCTTAGTGGCTCTTGAAATATATTTTCAAATAAATAATTTTGTATGTTCCAGTGTAACTGACAGCAGCTTATTTTGGACCCTTTACACAATTTAAACTTCCTGTCTTGTCCTGCGGGGCTTAGCAGGGTATCTCAGACCATTTGTGCGGAATTGCAACTGCGTTGCGATGCTGATCGTGGTAACTGATAACTTTTTGTCGTCACAGGCGATGAAACGTAAGTTCATCACTTCCAACCGGAAACGAAACGGCAGTCCATGGAGCTGCGTCCCACCATCCTCCGCAAGATGGATGCATTCTGCGGGAAGCAGTACGTAGGTGACGGAAAGGTTATTCATGGAGCAAGACGTTGGCTCGTACGTCGGCCAGTAGAGTGTTGCCGTGCGGGCATACAGACTCTCCTAGTAAGGTGGTTTAAGGCAACAGCATCGGACGAAGATTGTGTTGAAAAAATCGGCTCTGTAACCAAAAGAGTGAGAAATGAGTAAAACAAACCCGCTTTCAGAAAAAGAAATGTGTTCCATTACTTACTGAATGCCCCTTTTATATTCTTTTCTACTTACTTTCTTGCTAATTTTGGAAGGAGCAGTAATTATCAAGCACGTGGCATAAGTTAACAGACAGGGTGGGTCACAACCGTGCACAGTCTAATAACGCCCCTACGACTACGAATAAATCCTGACATTAATAGAATAGTTCCCAAATGTAACCTGGATTAAAATTAATGGTGTAATATTGTGTATATGTAGTTGCAAAGCCATTAGAATATGTGTATAAAGCAAGAGTCAAGCAGAGTGTGGGCTGTAAAATTAGAAGGTGAGAGAAGGAAATGTGGAAGAAGACGTCGTGGTAATGGTTAGATGTTGGTCAGTTAAGTGATGATGAGAAGTACCAATACTTATCCAAATGTTTCGGGGGATTGCACTATCTTAAAACTGTGAGTATTTAACCTCTGAACATTTGTGTTATAAAATACGCTTTCTGTTCAGCGAGTGCATTTTGGTACCTGATGGTGAACCACACTGGGAAATTCATTGTGCGTGATAAACTAAGTATGGGGCTGAAAGCAGTGTATAACACCATAATAATAGCAGGTGTTTTAGTACTTCGTTAAGCAAGAGCTACAAAAAAAGAAGCATATGTGGTTCAGGCAACTTGCAAATGATTATTGAGATACACTGAGATATTTAAACTTTTCGTGAAGTAATAATAAGCAGCCAATCAATTACAAAATGAAACGTTTATTGACACCTCTTGACGATGGTTTCAACGTTTATAAAAACATATTCTTCAGAAGGAAATTCATGAAACCTAAACAAGTTAACAGTGAATACATGATAAGCTATCTACAGGGTAAACATAAATAAAACCGACAAACTGGAGGGACGGGTTCCTGACAGGAAATGGCGGAAAATATGCACATGTGTTCAGAAATGAATCGCTGCCATCGTAGAGGGTGCTCACGAATGAAAGTGGCTCTGACTACGTGCCGTGTCTGTAGCTCATAGGTGACGATTATGCAGACTGATGGTGGCACTTCTGGCAAAGGCTGCTTCATCGATAAAGAGGACTGATGACAGAACTCTCATAATTTTGATCGTCTGGCGCAAAAACCATCAAGCAAACGCTTTCCATTGAGGGAAATCCGCTGCTGATGATCTTTGCAATCGTTGCAGGTGATATGGATAGTAGCGGTTGTCATGCAGGACACACATAATCGTACTTCGGCTTACACCACGTTGTCGGCCAACTTGACTTTATCTTGTACAGGGATCGTCCTAATAACCTGTACAACTCGGTTCTCCAAATCTGGTGTATGTACAGCCCGCCACCTCCTTTCACGTTCGTCTGTCTGAAAAGACCCATGATCGCACAAACGCCCAAAAAGGGCTTGAAATGTTGAGTGATGGGGTTGGTGTCTGTGAGGGTATGTGCTGCCTTTCGACCGTTTCCGTGTTTTTGGCCGTACACAGATACCATTTCGGCTTGTTCCCGACATGAATACCGCACAATTCTGCCGTTTACAGTACACTACATCAATCACACAGCCTCCAACACACAAGAAACACACGGCACGTGGTCAGAGGAACTTGCCGCGCGGTTAGAGGCGCCATGTTACGGATTGCGCGGCCCCTCCCGTCGGAGGCTCCAGTCCTCCCTCGGGCATGGGTGTGTGTGTTGTCCTTAGCGTAATTTAGTTTAAGTTAGGTTAAGTAGTGTGTAAGCTTAGGGACCGATGACCTCGGCAGTTTGGTCCCTTAGGATCTTACCACAAATACCACAAATCAGAGGAACTTTCATTCGTCAGCGCCATCTAACGTTGCACCGAAGCATTTCCGAACACATGTTCATAGGACCTTTTTGGTTGGTTGGTGGGCTGGTGGATTTGGGGGAGAGGACCAAACGGCGAGGTCAGCAGTCCTATAGGATTAGGGAACGATCGGAAAGGAAGTCGGCCGTGCCCTTTCAGAGGAACCATCCCGGCATTTGCCTAAAGCGATTTAGAGAAATCACGGAAAAGCTGAATCGAGATGGCCGGATGCATGTTTGAACCGTCGTCCTCCCGGATGTGACTCCAGTGTGCTAACCACTTGGCCAACTCGCTCGGTAGGACCTGTTTTCCTCCATTTCCAGTAAGAAATCCGTCGCTGCAGTTTGTCACTTTTATTAATGTTCAGCCTGTATATACAGAACAATAGTGACTCGTTATGGATACAAAAATTATTGAAACTTACAAGGTTGCATGTTGTACCGGAGGTATGTTAAAAATAGCCGAAATGCGTCAGTAAAATATACAAAACACAACTCTGGTGTTCATAAAATTACATGTAATGACTGCCCTAACTATTTACATAGGACAGACAAGAAGACCAGTCAAAGGAAGATATAAAAAAAGCTTCTGATAAGTAAAGATGGGGGAAATGTGTACTTTTTTTTTTGGTGAACATCTGCCTCTTCTCACACCGCAGAGACTAAAATACATAGAATTTTTGCGTGAAGAAAGTAAAGGTAACAGGCTTGACCTCTTAGAAGAATTAAAAGTTTTAAATATTTCGCTAACAAAGGTGACTCTTTAAATGCACAGATGAAACTCAAAAATAGAAGTTTTGTAGGTAGTTTCGTTAACGTAACACAGAACAGGCTCAGTCTTCCATATGACTACTGGATATGTTATTTTCTCTTCTGTTAATGCTGAGGAGATTCTCTTTTCTTTTTTGTTATTATGTTAATGTACTTCTTGAGGTCTATTGTACCCAGTTTCTCAGATATCTTATATTTTACCATCTTCCATCCTGTCTCGCCACCCCCTTTTCTTCCCCTCTCCATTCCTCTCTCCGTCCCTTGTTTTTACTATAATAATATTTCCTTGATGGTAATTTTCTATTTTTGGCGATTTTGACAATTGTACGTATGCAGATAGCTAAATATGGTCTGGTTTTAATATCGAAATTTTAATTTTAACGTTTTGAGAAATTTTAGCATAATAATGTTCATTCATTAAAGCTCACACTCCTTGTGCAAACTACTAGTGTGGTATTTCGCCGGAACTTTCCTTAGCCCAAGCGTTACCATACGAGACACTAATGCACGAGCTGTACATTGTTGAGGTACTATTCTGTGACGACCACCATATTGGGCATATTTTTAATATTATGGAGGTGAAACTCTGTATTTTATTGATGTGTTTTGGCTATTTTTTAACGCACCGCCGTTACGACATGTAAACCAGTAAGTTTCAATAATTTTTAAGTACTCAACGAGTTGTTCTCATGTTTATATAACTTAACATATATTCATTGCTAACGTGTTTGGGTTGTCACCAATTTCCTTCTATAGAAAATGTTCTTATTAACGTTGGAACTTTATGGTTCAAGTGGCTCTGAGCACTATGGGACTTAACTTCTGAGGTCCAGTCCCATAGAACTTAGAACTACTTAAACCTAACTAACCTAAGAACACCACACACATCCATGCCCGAGGCAGGATTTGAACCTGCGACCGTATCGGTCGCGCGGTTCCAGACTGTAGCGCCTAGAACCGCTCGGCCACCCCGGCCGGCGTTGGAACTTTAGTCAAGGGGTTTAACAAACATTACATTTTGCAACTGGCTGGCTACTTATTATTTCTCACGAAGATTTCATCCTACGTTGTTGCTCCAACCGTATATAAAATTTTAACGTTTAGAATTATTGGTTTCTCCGCGTTGAGAAAGTGCTGTTGCTCACGAGTGAACACTGAATTAATGAACAGTTGTTCCACTTGATAATATGTTCTTTACTCCACGACAGATTTAGGATTTTGTATGAAAGTCATTTTTAAGAAGTACTGGAAAATGGCTTATATACAAAATCCAGAACTGGTCGGGGGTAAAGACTATATTAGCAAGTTGAGCGCCCGTGTATTATTATTTAAAATTGACTAGCCTCATGTATGTTATGTGAGAATACTGATTCATGATGAACCTCAGATTTTATATACACACAATTAAATTCACCACCATTTTACAATACTTTCTAGATGACTGATTTGCTGTGTTTGTAAGTGGAATCTACCGTTAAAGTTGACGTCAGTTACAAGAGCGGTACTTTTTGTAACTGCTTGAGCTGCTATTGTATTAAAAATGTAATGTACGATGAGTGTATTCATACAAGTCGGTCCTTGAAGAAGTCTTCGTTTGCTTCAATCACTGCTTAAGTGTTATGAAGAATAAGGGGAAAGTAAAATTAGACGTTATAAAGGTCCTATTGACGATTAGAGTTGTGACTAGCAAGGAGGGGAATCTTCTCGACATTCGTCCTAAGTCACTTTGGAATGTTGCAGGAGGACGAAATCTGCCAAGATGGACGGCGATTTGGAACCCGTTCCCCCTATTTGGAAGTCCAATGCCTTCCTCGATCTACAGTGAAGCTTCATTATGGATAATGTCCTTAGTTATTGATTGAAACAATGTTTGAATGTCCTCATATAGACATTTAACTTTATTTTGATGGGTTATTGGCTGGCTCTGAGCACTATGGGACTCAACTGCTGAGGTTATTAGTCCCCTAGAACTTAGAACTAGTTAAACCTAACTAACCTAAGGACATCACAAACATCCATGCCCGAGGCAGGATTCGAACCTGCGACCGTAGCGGTCCTGCGGTTCCAGACTGCAGCGCCTTTAACCGCACGGCCACTTCGGCCGGCCGATGTGTTATTATCAGAAAAGATTCGACAACGTGTCAACGTCTTCTACTGATGCGGCTGTTATTGGTGTAATAACTACTGTGTAAGAAGGGATATAACAACTGGTGAACATTTGTGTGCGCAATCTGTTTAAAAAAAAATATTTATTCTTTTCTTCTTCATGCTTTCGGTAGAGAATTCTGCAAAGTATGCATGTTTTCTTTTATGTTTTCAGCACACATTCCAGACTCCTACCACAAATCCAGTTACTCCATTATGTGCACAAAGGACGTCTCATTTAGGGACAATTATGTCGCCATTGTTATAACATTGCCTGTTAGTACGGAGCACAGTGAAGTGAATAATACCCTTGCTTTTACTATGCACACGAGATTTCCTTCCGGTTCGCAATCTCATACGGAGCTCAGAACAGCTAATTAGCACGTTATTCATTGTATAGTAGCTGTTGCGTGGCAATTAGCTCCTCCGGTACTGTGGTTTCAAAGTACCATTAAGCGTTTTGTCGCTTAGCCAGTGCCTAGGAATACGTAATGTGTTCATACTGGCCGGCATAATTACGGCTAAATATTTACATCGAAACTCGCTAGGGCCTCGGCTAATTGGCCGCTGTAAATCGATTAGCGACGTGTTTGTGCCGCATCGACCCGTGCCGTTGTTCCTGGAACGCGACTGTCGAGGACCCTCGTGAATGAAAGAAGGACGTCGAGAGCTTTGCTTATTCCAGGACTGGAAAGAACAGTTTTTCTCGCAGTACTCGAAACACCACAGAGGTGTGAGATCTCCGAAATAGGTGGAAGATTCTGTGGTTCCTGCTTCATTAATTATCAATTGAGGGACGAATCGTTTCTAAACGAAGGAAATCACCAACACTTCGCACGTGCACAGAGTCGTACATTGTGATGAAGTATGAAGGCCCGGGGAGCTCAGGTAGAGAGCGGATGACGTTTTTGATCAAGGAAATGCAATATCAGTATATGGCCGAAAACGCCAGGGCTCGTTTAACCAAACCGACTGCAGATACAAAACCAGCCTCAGAAAGTAATTTTGACGGTCAGGCAGTCCACAATTATTTCACGCTCAGTTTTACCATCACATAATAATTCAGTAAGTGTATGGTAGTGATAGGCTAGTGGTGGACGGGTGGTCGGAGGCGATATACACTACGGATCAAAAGATTCCAATCATCTATCACAGCCACGGATTTGCGATTTGAAACAGAGATTTCCTTTTGAATATTCTATTATATCCCCCTTCTGACAATAAAACAAGTGAAAAAATGTGAAGACTAAGCTCCTCTGTTGCGTATTTGACTTGTTGTTCGCATAGAGGAGCGCTGATGAGTACCCACAAAAACAACGGTAAGCCTTTACCTAGGACGGTAACATTCGAATAGGCCTCAGTTTTCCAGCTGCCTGTGTAGCAATCGGTTCACATTAGTTTACAGTACGTTTGGTGCATCTAGTAGCGTGTTTCTATAGCTGATGAGGTTTATACCATATTACTTGTAATGGGATGGAAGAAGGCGACTAGAATTAAAAAACGTGCTGTTATCGTAGCTCTACATCGGGAAGGGTATTAAAGTAGCGGAATGGCGACAGTGGTGCACACATTGCAGGACTTCAAGCAAGCTGGTACCATTACAATAATATTATACAATTAAGATCACTTCATATGGCTGGTTCAAATGGCTCTGAGGACTATGGGACTTAACTTCTGAGGTCATCAGTCCCCTAGAACTTAGAACTACTTAAACGTGACTACCTAAGGTCATCACACACATCCATGCCCGAGGCAGGATTCGAACCTACGACCGTAGCGGTCGCGCGGTTCCAGACTGTAGCGCCTAGAACCGCCTCACTTCATATGGGTATAGAGTAAACGTCAGAGGACTCGTACTGCAACTTGAATTCGCGAGAAAGTAAATAGTATACGAGACGCTCCAATCTTCGTCTCAGCACTGCAACCCCTCTTTCTGAACAAGATTTGAAGGGGTGCATTGCGGTCAATAAACCTTTATTGCGCGAAAAATAGCCAAAAAGATTGCAATAGGCACAGAAAGATAAAAACTGGAGCATGCAACAGTGGTACATGGTATTAATCACGAACAAATCTAAGTTTGAAATATTTGGAAGCCACCGTCGAATGTTTGTTCATCGAAACTTCGTGGAGAACCTATGAATGGTCAGTGTGTGGCGCCAACGCTGTAACATAGTGGACGGTCGGTCATAGTGTGGTGATATTTTACGGATGGTCTAGTGAGAATTAATGGAACGTAAAAGGCAGAAGCATATCACAGGATAATGATCAACAACGAAGTTCCGTTTGGCAAGAGAGTTATTGCTCGCGGGTTTGTTCTGCAGCAGGAAAATGATACCAAACGTGCTTCTAAATGGTACAGATGGTAAATGAATAGAAAAGGGAAATGTGGGAAAGTGAAGAATGTGATTTGGCATTTAAATCATTATGGGATGAACTCGACAGGGGGTGAAAAAACAAAGATCACTTAATGCGAAAGATCTATGGAATAATTGAACATGTATTGACTGCATCATCACACAAACACTATGAAATATTATCTCCAGAATCCCAAGAGTTCGTGCAGGTTTTCTGCTGGCAAGCGGTGTATATTCTTAAGTGGTTAAAATCTAACCCATATTTTATTGTACGTAAAGATAGAGAAAATATTTATTTTACTAAGCTATTGGATTTGTAGTATGTGTTTGGGAACTTTAATAAAGTATATAGTTTTTACAATGGGGGATCGAAAACTTTTGACTAGCAGTGTACGTATAATGCACATGTCAAGAAAGTCATAGAGTTTACTCTCTTATACACATAAACACTTAAGCTTACACATCCATTGGATCTCCACAGTTTTGTTTGGGGCATATTGTTCCGAAATTAAATTAAAACCAATAATACAAGCCAGACACAGATTTCCAATAGCAAAGGATCGAAACACGCAAGAGAATAGCCGAGTCGATGTAACAGGTCTGATGCGGCGTTTAACGATTACCTTCAGTGGATATGTAGCCTGCTTTACACATTAGTCGCCGGCAGAGAGAATCGCTGATTATGCCGCTCCTTGCACCTCCCTGCGGTATATCAACCCGAGATCGCTGTAGCTTGCTGACGTCACTGTTATCAATTGTATCTACTGGCACGGATAGAAGACATCTTCCTCCTTTAATAGGTACGTATTGCCGATAGTGACGAGGCCTATGTCTAGGGATTCTAGGGATAGGGGGAGGACTGGCTAGTGTAACCCGCATATGGGCTGAGGGGCGTGTCATTAATAGGAGGGTTGGTGTGCTGAGATGGTCCTGCTACTGTGTCCAGTGGCGTCTCGATATCAGCAAGGACGGGGATGCATGGTCGCTGTCCTGCGAATGGGGCTGACCGTCCTGTCTCAGCGGACGCTGAGAGAGGAACAAGGAGCAGCAGTGGTTCTACTTCCATAGCCATCCATGTGCGAGGGATGGGCACCTGATAGTAGTCCGTTGGCTCTGTGCTGGCTCTCGTCCAGATCCTCGTTTCAGGCTGCGACGTCAGGCAATTGCTGCCACCTGTGGCCGCCGTTGGCAGCATGGGTTCAGCCTGTGGTCTGGCCAAAGGTCGAGAGTCCAGACCCGAGATCCAGCTTATTAATAAAAATTTATATGGGGACTCTAGGCTCGCTGTGGTGGTGCCAAGGTCGAAGGGGGTCCGAGGTCTTTGCCTGCGCAAGATTTTGCCCGAGCCAAGTGCAACAACCTGTTTCAGTTTGACGTCGTCCCGACGACCACACTTCTTCAATTACTTACTCTTGAGATTCCAACAGCTATTTAGTACCGCCTAAACAGTTACAACTGCGTATTTTGTTTGATCTGATTAACTAATTTCATTTGATTAGATAAATGGTCACCTTATACATTTGTTTAAACGGAATCACTTTACATAATAAAGAATAAATAATTGGGCCTGTCACTCCAGGTTCAACACAGAAACTATTGTACTCTTCGCTAATACTGTTTCGATGCACCTTAACATTAAAGGCAACCGAGTTCACAGTGACACATTGCACTACGACCGTTACTAGAAACCTCACTTCCTGTCTACTTATTAGTCTTCAATATCAGCGGCGTTTCTGGCAGTGCCGCTTTACGCTGGGTAATACTGGAAGTTGCAAGTGGAAGGTTGCTTGCAAGTGGAAGGACTTAGGAAAACTGGCATTCAACATCGCCCGCAACACTGATAAATTTCCAAAATAACTCTTGGCCAACCTCTTCATCCCAGAGTAGCATTTGCAACCTACGTCCTCAGTTGTTTGCTGGATATTATCCGATTCTCTGTCTTCATCTAAAGTTTTTACCCTCTACAGCTCCATCTAGTACTACGGTAGTTATTCCCTGATGTTTTAACATACGTTCTACCTTCCTGTCCCTTCTTCTTGTAAGTGTTTTCCATATATTCCTTTCCTCGCTGATTCAGTGGAGTTCCAACTCATTTCTTACCTTATGAGACCACCTAATTTTCAACATTCTTGTGCAGCACGCAATCTTAAATGCTTCGATTCCGTTCTGTTCCAATTTTCCCGCAGTGCAAGCGTCATTAAAATATAGCGCTATGTTCCAAACTTACATCGTCAGAAATTTAATCCTTAAATTAAGGCTTACGTTCGATACTACTAAACTTCTCTTGGTTAGGAATACCGCCTTTTTGCCAGTACTAACTTGCTTTTTATGTTTTCCTTGCTCCGCCTGTATGGGTTATTTTGCTGCCTAGAGACCAGAATTCCTTAACATCATCTACTTAGTGATCACGAATTCTGATGTTAAGTTTATCTCTGTAACTATTTCTACTACTTCTCATTATGTTCGTTCTTGATATTACACTCTTAAGGTTCCCTCATGGTTCTTGTACCTATTGCAAACTACCGGTCTTTCCCTATGGCTTATCCCTATTTTTCTCAAAATCTCGAACATCTTGCACCATCTGACACTGTCGAACGCTTTCTCCAGTTCGATAAATCCACTGAAAGTACCTTCAATTTTCTTTAGCGTTGTTCCATTATCTAGCGCGAAGTCAGAATTGCCTATCTGCTGCCTTTGCCTTTACTAAAGTCAAAGTAATCGTCATCTAACAGATCCTCATTTTTATTTTACAATTTTGCAAGAGCTGTTAAGCTGATAGTGAGAAAAATCTCGCACTTCTCAACCCTTGCAGTTTTTCGGAATGGAGTGGAAGACATTCTTACGAAAGGTAGATGGTAAATCGCCAGACTCATACATCCTACACATCAACGTCAATTGTCGTTTTGTTGCCACTTCCCCCAATAATTTTAGAAATTCGGATGGAATTATATCTATACTTTCTGCCTTATTCGATCGTAAGTCTTCCAAAAGTCTTCTGTATTCTAATACTGGATTCCCTATCTCTTCTGTCTCGACTCCTGTTCCTTCTTGCATCACTTCATCAGATAAGTCCTCCCCTTCACAGAGGCCCTCAATGCACTCTTTCCACATATCTGCTCCCTCCTCTACATTGAACAGTTCAGTTACCATTACACTCTTAACGTTACCGGCCTTGCTTTTAAAATCGCTGAGGGCGTTTTGACTTTTCTATATGATGAGTCGATGCTTCCGACAATCATTTCTTTTTTCGATATCTTTATATTTTTCATATAGCCATTTCGCCTTAGCTTCATTGCACTTCCTGTTTATTTCGCTTCTAAGTGACTTGCCCGCATCTCGTGGTCGTGCGGTAGCGTTCTCGCTTACCACGCCCGGGTTCCCGGGTTCGATTCCCAGCGGGGTCAGGGATTTTCTCTGCCTCGTGATGGCTGGGTGTTGTGTGATGTCCTTAGGTTAGTTAGGTTTAAGTAGTTCTAAGTTCTAGGGGACTGATGACCTAAGATGTTAAGTCCCATAGTGCTCAGAGCCATTCTAAGTGACTTGTATTTCTGTATTCCTGAATTTCCCTGAACATCCTTGTACTTCCTTCTTTCATCGATCAGCTTAAGTGTTTCTCCTTTTACCCACGGTTTCTTCGCAGTTACCTTCTTTGCACCCATGTTTTTCTTTCTAACTTCTGTGATTGCCCTTAGAGAGATGTCCATTCTTCTTCAACACAGCTGCCTACTGAACTATTCCTTATCGCAGTATCTATAGCCTCAGAAAACTACTCTTCATTCCTTAGTACTTCCGATTCCCACTTCCTTTCGAACTGATTCTTCCTAGTCTCTCAAATTTCAGCCTACTCTTCATCATTAATAAATCGTGATCTGTGCCTATGTCTGCAACTGGATACCTCTTACAATCCAGTACTTGATTTTGGAATCTCTACCTGAGCATGACGTAATATAATTGAAATCTTCCCGTATCTCCTGGCCTTTTCCAAGTATACTTTTCCAAGTATACTTGTGATTATTCAACAGAGTATTCGCTATTTCTAGCTGAAATATATGTCAGAACTCGATTAGTCTTCCTCCTCTCTCATTCTAGTTCCAAGCCAATATTCTCGCTTAACCCTCTGTTCTACTTCTTCCCCTACAACGACATTGCAGTCCCTCACGACTATAAATTTTCATTTCCCTTTACGTACTGAATATACGGTTCAGTATCAAAATGGTTCAAATGGCTCTGAGCACTATGGGACTTAACATCTGAGGTCATCAGTCCCCTAGAACTTAGAACTACTTAAACCTAACTAACCTAAGGACTTCACACACATCCATACCCGAGGCAGGATTCGAACCTGCGACCGTAGCGGTCGCACAGTTCCAGACTGAAGCGCCTAGAGCCGCTCGGCCACACCGGCCGGCTCAGATGTTAAGTTCCATAGTGCTCAGAGCCATTTGAACCATTTGAACAGACCAACTGTCCTGTGGATACACATTGTATGTCCTTAATGCAGTAGTTTCCGTTGCCAACTTATCTCACGCCGTTTGCTTTAGGGACAGTTTGCCACACCAGGGGCAGGAGTGTGCACTGAACCTCTGTCCGCTCCTCCGACAACTTCGACAAGGCCGTTGGCTGAATGAGGGGGATTTTTTATGCCGGAAGTCTTCGGCAGCCATTGCTGATAATTTTTGTTCAAATTTTAAGCGGTGCTGTGGCTCGAAACCAGGACGAAGGACGTTTTCATTATTATTCAAAGAAGCTGAATTTATTAATGCATTTACTAACTTTCAAAAAGATATGGAGAAACACAAATTCCAATGTTAATACTCAAGGTATGAAATTTGAATAGATCAGTTAAACATTTACCAACACCGAAAGTGAAAGTAATTTAACCGAAGTGTTCAAGCCACCTCATTTAAAAAGGAAACCTTTCGTTGTTTATTAAAACATGAAAGCGGTCTGACAAAATTAATGACATTTAATGATATCAAAACCTGAGACCCAATAAGTACACCACGGAGCCAAAAAGTCATGTACAAATATTAAAATCTGGGAATTAACATCATTTCCAAAGTCGTAAATGAGAATAGTAAAGGTCTCCAGAGAGTAATTTAAACAATCTCTGATCAATAGAGTTTTACCAATCCTGTACAAATAACAAGATGAAGACAATTGATGCACCGTTCACGGCGCCACAGCCCAGAACTCAGGACAGTTAAGACACTGAACGGCTGAAAATTGTGGCTCGTGCCTATCAGAACACAAGTAGGAGACAAATATGACTATATGCAGGTACACTATATAATAAAAATTAGACACGCTGAAATCAGAGGAAAGATGGGATAGATTGTGTCGGGCACAAGAGAATTGTTCAAATGGTTCAAATGGCTCTGAGCACTATGCGACTTAACTTCTGAGGTCATCAGTCGCCTAGAACTTAGAACTACTTAAACCTAACTAACCCAAGGACATCACACACATGCATGCCCGAGGCAGGATTCGAACCTGCGACCGTAGCAGTCGCGCGTTTCCGGACTGAGCGCTTAGAACCGCTAGACTACCGCGGCCGGCAAGAGAATTGTATCAGGAGACTGATATGACAATTGAAAATGTGCGCACTAATTATAGAACCACTGTAAGAAAGTAATCGCAAACTGTACAAACGGTGCACACTATGAACAGAATAATAATGGTAAATAATTGAAAGCATTGCACTCAGAGTAATTTCTAATAGGAAAATCGCTCATATCGAGATAACTAATTTAGCGGGTTGGAAAGCACACTGCCCTTTTGGTCCCCTTGGAGCAGAATAAGTTCAAACACCAACAATTACCACTAATTAAATTAATTTTTGGGTACACATTGACGAATGACGTAGCTTCAACGAACACGTACGATTAATCAAAAACAAAGCTGAAAGTGTACGCAAACTATCGACATTAAATTCGACACGATACAGACTACTACTCATACACATAATATGGTACCACTGTGCACTTCTCGAATCGGTATTGAGTGTTGCATCTGGTACGTGGGCACATAAACTCGCTCTTGTCATGAACAGAACAACTGTTAGGCAGGATCAGTGGAATGAGATTTTCACTCTGCAGCGGAGTGTGCGCTGATATGAAACTTCCTGGCAGATTAAAACAGTGTGCCCGACCGAGACTCGAACTCGGGACCTTTGCCTTTCGCGGGCAAGTGCTCCACCATCTGAGCTACCGAAGCACGACTCACGCCCGGTCCTCACCATTCTGGAAACATCCCCCAGGCTGTGGCTAAGCCATGTCTCCGCAATATCCTTTCTTTCAGGAGTTCTAGTTCTGCATGGTTCGCAGGAGAGCTTCTGTAAAGTTTGGAAGGTAGGAAACGAGATACTGGCAGAAGTAAAGCTGTGAGGACCGGGCGTGAGTCGTGCTTCGGTAGCTCAGATGGTGGAGCACTTGCCCGCGAAAGGCAAAGGTCCCGAGTTCGAGTCTCGGTCGGTCACACAGTTTTAATCTGCCAGGAAGTTTCAGGATCAGTGGAGTATGCTACTTAGACTGTCTGGGGCGTTCGGCACATCAGGCGATTCGTTGTGTGGTGCTTGGAATACACCCGATCAATATAAGCATCAGACATCGGGCTGCAATAAACCCGCCTGAAGGTGGGTAGACCTGAGAGTGTGTTACTGATCCCTGGGCAGCACACAGAAGATAGGCGACAATCAAAAAATTGGCGTGTGGACACTTGGCAAAAAGAGTGGTACGAGAGGGATAAGGGCCGTCGAATCTACTCATTTTTTCCCAATAACAGGGAGTGGTTACGGTTACGCCATGTGAACACAGACGAGGCATCGTTCACTCTGTGACAGGGCATGGCCCTTATTCCACGCACTTGCAACGAATGTCGCTTTCAGTAAGCAACCAAACATGCGGGAAAATTGGTTCCCCAGAATTTCCTTCTGAAATGCCTTAGATACAGCCACCTACGTAGTAATGTGGAACAAATAAGGGAAACAACACTATACGATGCACTGAGGAACACAGATACACATACACAATTGAAAGCAATCGGCAACAACATGCCGAAAACAGATCATGCCATGTACAGACAGACTCATCAATACAGGAGGCGCTGAAGACGTAGATAGCTCGAGTAGCGCCAGTACTGCCGATGAAACGAGTGACAGTGACAACAATGACATAACACAGACTCACAAAATACATATAACATAAAACACGTAAAACATGCGCGACTGCTGACGTCAACATTAACCAAAGGTTGCAATTTATATCTTATTATGGTTCAAATGGCTCTGAGCACTATGGGACTCAACTGCTGTGGTCATAAGTCCCCTAGAACTTAGAACTACTTAAACCTAACTAACCTAAGGACATCACACACATCCATGCCCGAGGCAGGATTCGAACCTGCGACCGTAGCGGTCGTGCGGTTCCAGACTGTAGCGCCTAGAACCGCTCGGCCACTCCGGCCGGCTTCTTATTATGAATGCATCTAATTAAAAGTATAAGTAATTAGAATAATCCGTGGATAGATATTGTTCTAGAATCGACGTTAAACCTGCGCCCAAACACTGTTAAGTAGTTACATAAATGAACAACACATCACAGCAAATGCAATAATAGATTGTCATATAAATTTAATATAAAGCAAGTAAATATTAAAATCAAACAGTGTAAATACACAACAGAAGCAGATAGTGCTTATTACGCAGTTACACAAAATTGAAGGGTCACCTATTCAAAAACTTCTAGTTTTATTCTACAAAAATGTTTTCACAAGATTAATAATAGGTTAGTGATCGCTTGCTATTCCTCCTAAAGCTATGTAGGGACAGTATGTAACTTAATTGGATTACATTGAGGCAGAATATTGCTCCAAAGCCATGTAGAATTGATTTCTTAACTAACCTAGTAATAGTAGTTGTTAGATGACCTAGCAGACATCAACTACACAGCACTCTGACAAACAATACCGATAAAGATTACGTCTGCATCGACTAAACAAATCGAATTATCGCTAAGGGGGATGTCCACGTCGGTAATACTAAAATGGATAGCACCATACGTGGACGTTGGACTTCATTACCAAGTCCCCTTCCCCAGGTGGCGTTGGTGAAGGGATGTATATGTCTACTCTTTCCTGTCTTCTGTTATTCTCTTCTTAAGTTATACCACAAATTTATAATTTCTTCTTCTAAATTCCTGTATTTTTATTTAAAAAGTAAGTGTAATTGCTGTAAGTAAATAAATATAACACCTAAGTGTAGACAAAAGAACGCCACACAGCCCTACTTCCATGTAGTGCTACATGGGCAAGTATGGCCTTGGCCACAACTGCGTAGCACAATTTTGTTGCACGATGGTGGCCATGGGTACTGGCTGGAACACTACGGCCTGCATAAAGTAATGATATGGCAGGCCCTAGATGTCATAATGCAGCTTGTTCAAAAATGGTTCAAATGGCTCTGAGCACTATGGGACTTCTGTCGTCATCAGTCCCCTAGAACTACTTAAACCTAACTAACCTAAGGACATCACACACATCCATGCCCGAGGCAGGATTCGAAGGTGCGGCCGTAGCGGTCACGCGGTTCCAGACTGAAGCGCCTAGAACCGCACGGCCACACCGGCCGGCAATGCAGCTTGTAAAAGAAAAAAGTTCAGCTCATCAGTTACCTTGCGATAAGATCGTTATCTTCCCTGGTGTGCCCACTGCCTGTTACTTTACATTTACATCTATTTTTTCCTTTAATTTACGTCTATGGTCACAAACTTTTTGTTAACACATTACCGGTTTCGGCCTACAATGACCCTCATCAGATGTGTTTTATAAAAACAAAATCGTAATGTACTACAGCAATAGTGGCATCGTCTAATGTTCATTGCAGAATCAGTATTTAACATTTGACGATGCCACTGCAGTACGTTATGACTTTGTTTTTATAAAACAGATCTGATGATGGTCATTATACACCGAAACCGGTAATCTGTTAATAAAAAGTTTCTGACCATAGACATAAATTAAAGGAAACATTGTATACAGGGTGGTCCATTGGTAGTGATCGGGCGAAATATCTCACGAAATAAGCATCAAACTACAAAGAATGAAACTCGTCTAGCTTGAAGGGCGAAACCAGATGGCGCTATGGTTGACCCGCTAGATGGTACTGCCATAGGTCAAACGGTCAAACGGATATCAACTGCGTTTTTATAAATAGGAACCCCCATTTTTTATTACATATTGATGTAGTACGTAAAGAAATATGAATGTTTTAGTTGGACCACTTTTTCTCTTTGTGATAGATGGCACTGTAATAGTCACAAACGTATAAGTAGGTCGTCTCACGTAACATTCCTCCAGTGCGGTCGGTATTTGCTTCGTGATACATTACCCGTGTTAAAATGGATCGTTTACCAATTGCGGAAAAGGTCGATATCGCGTTGATGTATGGCTATTATGATCAAAATGCCCAACGGGCGTGTGCTTTGTATGCTACTCGGTATCCTGGAACCATTCGCCGGATAGTTACGTTATTTAAGGAAACATGAAGTGTTCAGTCACATATGAAACGTCAGCCACGACCTGCAACAAATGATGATGCCCAAGTAGGTGTTTTAGCTGCTGTCGCGGCTAATCCGCACATCAGTAGCAGACAAACTACGCGAGAATCGGGAATATCAAAAACTTCGGTGTTGAGAATGCTACATCAACGTCTATTTTAGCCGTACGAAATTGCCGGCGGAGTGGCCGTGCGTTATAGGCGCTACAGTCTGGAGCCGAGCGACCACTACGGTCGCAGGTTCGTATCCTGCCTCGGGCATGGATTCGTGTGCTGTCCTTAGGTTAGTTAGGTTTAATTCGTTATAAGTTCTAGGCGACTGATGACCTCAGAAGTTAAGTCGCATAGTGCTCAGAGCCATTTTTGAACCGTACCATATTTCTATGTACCAGGAATTGCATGGCGACGACTCTGAAAGTCGTGTACAGTTCTGCCACTGGGAACAAGAGAAATTACGGGACGATGACAGATCTTTTGCACGCGTTATATTTAGCGACGAAGCGTCATTCACCGACAGCGGTAACGTAAACCGGCATAATATGCACTATTAGGCAACGGAGAATCGACGATGGCTCCTACAAGTGAAACATCAGCGACCTTGGCGGGGTTAATGTATGGGAAGAAGGATAATTGGCCCCCATTTTATTGATGACAATCTAGATGGTGCAATGTATGCTGATTTCCTATGTAATGTTCTATCGATGTTACTATAAGATGTTTCACTGCATGACAGAATGACGATGTACTTCCAACATGATGGATGTTCGGCACATAGCTCGCGTGCAGTTGAAGCGGTATTGAATAGCGTATTTCACGACAGGTGGATTGGTCGTCGAAACGCCATACCATGGCCCGCACGTTCACCGGATCTGACGTCCCCGGATTTTTTTCTGTGGGGAAATTTGAAGGATATTTGCTATCGTGATACTGACAACGCCTGGCAACATGAGTCAGCGCATTGTCAATGCGTGTGCGAACATTACGGAAGGCGAACTACTCGCTGTTGAGAGGAATGTCGTGACACTATTGCCAAATGCACTGAGGTTGACGGATATCATTTTGAGCATGTATTGCATTAATGTGGTATTTACAGGTAATCAGGCTGTAACAGCATGCGTTCACAGAAATGATAAGTTCACAAAGGTACATGTACCACATTGGAACAACCGAAATAAAGTGTTCAAACGTACCTATGTTCTGTATTTTAATTAAAAAAACCTACGTGTTACCAACTGTTCGTCTAAAATTGTGAGCCTTATGTTTGTGACTATTACAGCGCCATGTATCACAAAGCGAAAAAAGTGGTCCGGTCAAAATATTCATACTTCTTTACGTACTACACGAATATTTAATAAAAGCGGGGGTTCGTATTTAAAAAACGCAGTTGATATCCGTTTGACCTATGGCAGCGCCATGTAGCGGGCCAACAATAGCGCCATCCGATTTCCCCCTTCAAGATAGACAAGTTTCGTTCTTTGTAGTTTTTTCGTTTTACGCTTATTTCCTGAGATATTTGGCCCGGTCACGATCAATGGACCACCCTGTATACGGGTCACTGTTTTATTCGTGGCAATGTCGCAGCTTGTGATTTACATCTGCACTCTTCAAGTGACCTCACCGAGAGTTGCGGAGGATAGTTGGTGTACCACTGTCACTTTACCCTGTTTCTGTTGCCGCCACGTATGATTCACAGGACGAACAATTGCTGGTAACCCTCCGTATGGGGTACAATTCTCTAGTTTTATCCCCAGTGTCTTTCCGTGAGATACACGTAGGAGGAAGTATTATATTTGTTGACTCTTCTAGCAACGTCCGCTCTCAGAATTTTGACAACAGACCATGCCATGATGCAGAGCGCCTATCTACATCTACATGACTACTTTGCAATTCACATTTAAGTGCTTGGCAGAGGGTTCGTCGAACCACAATCATACTATCTCTCTACCATTCCACTCCCGAACAGCGCGCGGGAAAAACGAACACCTAAACCTTTCTGTTCGAGCTCTGATTTCTCTTATTTTATTTTGATGATCATTCTTACCTTTGTAGGTTGGGCTCAACAAAATATTTTCGCATCCGGAAGAGAAAGTTGGTGACTGAAATTTCGTAAATAGATCTCGCCGCGACGTAAAACGTCTTTGCTTTAATGACTTCCATCCCAACTCGCGTATCATATCTGCCACACTCACTCCCCTATTACGTGATAATACAAAACGAGCTGACCTTTTTGCACCCTTTCGATGTGCTCCGTCAATCCCACCTGGTACGGATCCCACACCGCGCAGCAATATTCTAACAAAGGACTAATGAGTGTAGTGTAAGCTGTCTCTTTAGTGGACTTTTTGCATCTTCTAAGTGTCCTGCCAATGAAACGCAACCTTTGGCTCGCCTTCCCCACAATATTATCTATGTGGTCTTTCCAACGGAAGTTGTTCGTGATTTTAAAACCCAGGTACTTAGTTGAATTGACAGCCTTGAGAATTGTAATATTTATCGAGTAATCGAATTCCAACGGATTTCTTTTGGAAGTTATGTGGATCACCTCACACTTTTCGTTATTTATCGTCAACTGCCACCTGCCACACCATATAGCAATCTTTTCTAAATTTGCAACTGATACTGGTCTTCGGATGACCTTACTAGACGGTAAATTACAGCATCATCTGCGAACAACCTAAGAGAACTGCTCAGAGTGTCACCCAGGTCGTTTATATAGATCAGGAACAGCAGAGGTCCCAGGACGCTTCCCTGGGGAACACCTGATATCACTTGAGTTTTACTCGATCTACGAACTGCGACCTTCCTGACAGGAAATCACGAATCCAGTCGCACAACTGAGACGATACCCCATAGGCCCGCAGCTTGATTAGAAGTCGCTTGTGAGGAACGGTGTCAAAAGTTTTCCGGAAATCCAGAAATACGGAATCAACTTGAGATCCCCTGTCGATAGCGGCCGTTACTTCGTGCGAATAAAGAGCTAGCTGCGTTGCACAAGAACGATGTTTTCTGAAACCATGCTGATTACGTATCAATAGATCGTTCCCTTCGAGGTGATTCATAGTGTTTGAATACAGTATATGCTCCAAAACCCTACTGCAAACCGACGTCAATGATATAGGTCTGTAGTTAGATGGATTACTCCTACTACCCTTCTTAAACACTGGTGCGACCTGCGCAATTTTCCAATCTGTAGGTACAGATCTATCGGTGAGCGAGCGGTTGTATATGAGTGCTAAGTAGGGAGCTATTGTATCAGCGTAATCTGAAAGGAACCTAATCGGTATACAATCTGGACCTGAAGACTTGCCCGTATCAAGCGATTTTAGCTGCTTCGCAACCCCTAAGGTATCTACTTCTAAGAAACTCATGCTAGCAGCTGTTCGTGTTTCAAATTCTGGAATATTCCATTCATCTTCCCTGGTGAAGGAATTTCGGAAAACTACGTTCAATAACACCGCTTTAGCGGCACAGTCGTCGGTAACGGTACCATCGGCACTGCGCAGCGAAGATATTGACTGCGTCTTGCCTCTTGTGTACTTTACATACGACCAGAATTTCTTCGGATTTTCTACCAAATTTCGAGACAATGTTTCGCTGTGGAACCTATTAAAGGCATCTCGCATTGAAGTCCGTGCCAAATTTCGCGCGTCTGTAAATTTTAGCCAATCTTCGGGATTTCACGTTCTTCTGAACTTCGCATGCTTTTTCCGTTGCCTCTGCAACAGCGTTCGGACATGTTTTGTGTACCATGGTGGATCAGTTCCATCTCTTACCAATTTATGAGGTATGAATCTCTCAATTGCTGTTGTTACTATATCTTTGAATTTGAGCCACATCTCGTCTACATTTGCATAGTCAGTTCGGAAGGAATGGAGATTGTCTCTTAGGAAGGCTTCTAGTGACACTTTATCCGCTTTTTTAAATAAAATTATTTTGCGTTTGTTTCTGGTGGATTTGGAAGAAACGGTATTGAGCCTAGCTACAACGACCTTGTGATCACTAATCCCTGTATCAGTCATGATGCTCTTGCAGCGTCTGCCACTGGAATGGAATGAGCGTCTCTGTGATGCTTTCACACTTGCTAAACGACTGTGGAATGAAACATGCTGCTCTTCCTTCAATCTCTTTTATTTCCTGTGTTTTGTTTGATAACAGTTGTCAGATGCTTTATCCGTTAGTTATCATAATTACAGGATGAAACCATGTTTCGACATGCCTGCAGGATGTTTAGTAATTCCTTATTATCATCTCTTTCGTATCAGTAGTTGTATTCATTATTACCCTTGCGGAAATCAGTAGCAGTATCACATTCTTTATTTAGTACATTTCAGTATGATAACACATTTATAGATTTTTGGGGTGTTTCGAACTTGTTGCTGCGGGCTTTTCTGAGGAATTACTGCACTATGGCACAATATTAAACTTGCGCTAATTTAAAAGCTATATTGCCAGCGTTTGTCGCAATAGATGGGTTTTGAATGACGTTGCTATGCTTGGTGTTGGAGCTTACGTGTCTGCTTGCGTCTAGATGGATTGGGGACGGGGGTGGGAGGGGGTGGGGAGAGTGGCGCCTTGTTTGTGTTTATGTTTGCATACGCTGGTGGCTTCCCCGTAGCACTGAGGGTAGATAACCATGTTGCAAGCAACGTAAACCCGTCGCCACGCTTAAAGCCGTTCAGGCTTTTAGTAATTTCGATTGCATCTCTCAAACTTTTCATGTATTAATCAACTGTTTATCAATTTTTTCTCAGAATACTTTTTCTAAATTGGAGGCGTCAGTGATTCTACATGACCTTGCTGGCGGTATTGTGCAAACCAGACAGTCTGTTTTCATGCAAGATGACGAAGAGTTTCTCCGGCCGCGGTGGCCGAGCGGTTCTAAGCGCTTCAGTTTGAAACCGCGCGACCGCTACGGTCGCAGGTTCGAATCGTGCCTCGGGCATGGATGTGTGTGATGTCCTTAGGTTAGTCAGGTTTAAGTAGTTCTAGGTTTTAGGGGACTGATGACCTCAGATGTTAAGTCCCATAGTGCTCAGAGCCATTTGAAATTTGATAGGTCAGCCGTCCCTATGACGTCATTTATTGTGCAGCTACAGTTTCGGAACTTCAGTGCACGATCTTCAGGCCTGTATGCATAAACAGTAATGGTAACATTACCAATTATCAATCATGCAATGCAAAAACAGATTAAAAACATAATGAGAATCTAGGACAAGATTCTACAAGTGAATTTACAGTAATCATTTGATAGAACAAGCAGCTAAATCCATTGCCACATACCTAAAGTATACCATAACGAGTATCCACTCATTACATTGTACAAGTACACTATTTATTAATAACTTAATTAAAGATATATTCTATCATTTGTATTAACCAGTAGGACGATATGTTATCTGCATAATCCTGAAATAACCTACTGAACGATAAAATAACTGAAGTAAATGATAAAAGTATGGAAAAGACTAAACCTCAGAAACAATTAAAGCGGAGAAACAGGTAGCTAAACAAAAAATTACAACATCAGGACGGCTGTAGGTGTTTCATTTTCTTACAGTAGTGAACGGCCCTAGTCCCCCAGATCTCCTGGCACAAGGATGGACATATATTAATATCTGTGGCGAAAGAGGCGGGAAACACTGTCCTTAAATTAGCGCAAGTTTGTCAGTCGCTGGACGAAGGCGAAAATAACATTTCAGAAGAGTGTTCAAGAATGACAAGGTATTAATACCGAAAAACTTTTCACGTAACATCACACACATCTCCAGATGCACTTCTTCCACTGCCACAGACATCTGTCTATAGTTGGACGACCTCTCGTACTAGGACGAGATCCATTTAAAATTTCGTCTGTATTGTTAGGGGGGTTGATTCATGGCTTCAGTGCTTATCCCATCCATTGCCACAACTTAAAATTTTGAAAATTTATTTCAAATATATCGTATTTACGACATTCTTAATGGTAACATTATATCGTGCCTTGTAGAGAGTTTAATGAATTTATTTTCTTTAAATTAAAAGATACGCGTAAAGTTGCACGTTCTGCTGTCCCTAGATGAGCACACCAGCCTGAGTGACCATTGCGTCATGCTCTGTCAATAGCACCACCGGACGCGCAATAGAGGGACGTGTGTTCAGCACACTGCTCCCTCGCTCGGTGCCGGGTTTCTTCACCTTCACATCTCTAGTAGTTTAGTTGCTACTTATCTGGCCTCATGAGGCTGACAGGACACCATACCAGTCCTCCCAACAAGGGAACAGCCCTGGCAGTGCCGAGAACGGAAAGTGAGTGCCCAGCATGGCAGGCAGCCGTGCTGACGACTCAGCTAAGAAGGCAGACTTTTTTCAGATTAAGTGAAGACCACATTAAACGTATTCACGTCTGTGAATACGGACAACCATCATCTGTAGAGTGGAATGACGGAAATGAAAATTTGTGCGAAACCGAATTTCCCACTTATTGCGAGCGGTAGCCTTAACATTTGGCTACCCGTTCGGGACTCATTGCCAGTGCCTGTGTTATTCGGAATACAATACAATACAAAGTTCCTTTGAACATTCATGTATTTCTAAAAGAATTTTGCATCGAATTGAGAATAACACAGGCACTACAATTTCGTAAATGAAGACTATTCACTGAATAGCAATAACTTATTTTCGTGGAAATTTCATCACTACTGCTTAGTACATATTTACTGCTCTCGATTATGATGCTTGCATCACCAATAACGAGGATTCTTTTGGCTTTATCAGTTTGATATGGGGGGGGAGGGGGGGGGGGGCTGCTCAGCTACAGAATAAACAGACGAACACACATATCAAACTCCGTGGAACACCAGTAGCTTTTATCCCACTTCAGACAATGACTTGTCATGAAAATTGTTTAAACAGCCTAACACGACCCACTGCTTACTCTTATATAAAATTAAACTGCTACTGATTGTACCTTGAATGCCGTGGATTGTTAGTCAGGTGTGTCTGTGAGAAGAACAACTGTAGAACATGGCAAACATTTTCGAAAAGTTGAAGACAATGGGGATAAAGTAGAGAGACAGATGGGAGACCTGTAAGGATAGAAAAAGCAGGAGTAATAAAGAATGAGATTTTCACTCTGTAGCGGAGTGTGCGCTGAATAAAACTTCCTGGCAGATTAAAACTGTATGCCGGACCGAGACTCGAACTCGGGACTTTTGCCTTTCGCGGGCAAGTGCTCTATTATACAAATAATATATTGTGGGACGCAGGCCCTCTTGCCGATATTTAATAAACATTAAAGCGATTAAAATTTATAACTAAGCACAGAATTTGTGTTAGGGACAAGCAACACTTAGAAACAATGCTACCACATAAGCAATGTAAAAATCAAATTCTCGTTAAGCAGCAAAACAATACACATTGGAAAAGTGAAATGATTCTGGAATCATGGCAGGACCAAGAGAGTCATAAGAGTAGATCTGTATTTGCAAAGAGAGTCTTCTTCGAGAGACAAGCTCTGAAGATCCTAAATATTGTTAGAGAAACCAGGAGGCAGACTTAGAAGTTAACGTTTGTAGAGCCGCAATCTAAAATACGAAATGTGCACGAGAGCAAACTAATGAAGTTCTAAATACAATGCTGTAGAAGAACTGAGAAAATGAAGTGGATGAATAAAGTGTGAAATAGATACGTAAAAAAATTTGTTCCTCTCTATAATCGTACTTTTACTTTGCCTAGTGACTACCGGTTTCCGTACCAGCTACAGTCATCAGGTCACCCTGCAATCAAAACCTCATAGAGCATAGTTAAAATATTCCTTGATATATATACTCCTGGAAATAAAGAACACATTGACACCGGTGTGTCAGACCCACCATACTTGCTCCGGACACTGCGAGAGGGCTGTACAAGCAATGATCACACGCACGGCACAGCGGAGACACCAGGAACCGCGGTGTTGGCCGTCGAATGGCGCTAGCTGCGCAGCATTTGTGCACCGCCGCCGTCAATGTCAGCCAGTTTGCCGTGGCATACGGAGCTCCATCGCAGTCTTTAACACTGGTAGCATGCCGCGACAGCGTGGACGTGAACCGTATGTGCAGTTGACGGACTTTGAGCGAGGGCGTATAGTGGGCATGCGGGAGGCCGGGTGGACGTACCGCCGAATTGCTCAACACGTGGGGCGTGAGGTCTCCACAGTACATCGATGTTGTCGCCAGTGGTCGGCGGAAGGTGCACGTGCCCGTCGCCCTGGGACCGGACCGCAGCGACGCACGGATGCACGCCAAGACCGTAGGATCCTACGCAGTGCCGTAGGGGACCGCACCGCCACTTCCCAGCAAATTAGGGACACTGATGCTCCTGGGGTATCGGCGAGGACCATTCGCAACCGTCTCCATGAAGCTGGGCTACGGTCCCGCACACCGTTAGGCCGTCTTCCGCTCACACCCCAACATCGTGCAGCCCGCCTCCAGTGGTGTCGCGACAGGCGTGAATGGAGGGACGAATGGAGACGTGTCGTCTTCAGCGATGAGAGTCGCTTCTGCCTTGGTGCCAATGATGGTCGTATGCGTGTTTGGCGCCGTGCAGGTGAGCGCCACAATCAGGACTGCGTACGACCGAGGCACACAGGGCCAACACCCGGCATCATGGTGTGGGGAGCGATCTCCTACACTGGCCGTACACCACTGGTGATCGTCGAGGGGACACTGAATAGTGCACGGTACATCCAAACCGTCATCGAACCCATCGTTCTACCATTCCTAGACCGGCAAGGGAACTTGCTGTTCCAACAGGACAATGCACGTCCGCATGTATCCCGTGCCACCCAACGTGCTCTAGAAGGTGTAAGTCAACTACCCTGGCCAGCAAGATCTCCGGATCTGTCCCCCATTGAGCATGTTTGGGACTGGATGAAGCGTCGTCTCACGCGGTCTGCACGTCCAGCACGAACGCTGGTCCAACTGAGGCGCCAGGTGGAAATGGCATGGCAAGCCGTTCCACAGGACTACATCCAGCATCTCTACGATCGTCTCCATGGGAGAATAGCAGCCTGCATTGCTGCGAAAGGTGGATATACACTGTACTAGTGCCGACATTGTGCATGCTCTGTTGCCTGTGTCTATGTGCCTGTGGTTCTGTCAGTGTGATCATGTGATGTATCTGACCCCAGGAATGTGTCAATAAAGTTTCCCCTTCCTGGGACAATGAATTCACGGTGTTCTTATTTCAATTTCCAGGAGTGTATTTACAATATGTTGTGTTGGCTGAAGAGCCAACACCGTGTTACTAGAGGAGCCCGAAATGCACGCGTTTTAGCTCACGCAGGCTGGCGTGAGGAGGGAAGGACTATACTGACGTGAGGTCCGGAACATGACAAGGAATTAGAATTCAGAAAGCGGACGTAATTAGTTTGATACTTAACGTTAATCCATTAATGATGAACGTCGCGCTTGACGGTACATGATTCACAATATTATCTGTTCAGAATACATTCGTAGTAACTGAATATGGCGCCTTGCTAGGTCGTAGCAAATGACGTAGCTGAAGGCTATGCTAAACTGTCGTCTCTGCAAATGAGAGCGTCTGTAGTCAGTGAACCATCGCTAGCAAAGTCGGCTGTACCACTGGGGCGAGTGCTAGGGAGTCTCTCTAGACTAGACCTGCCATGTGGCGGCGCTCGGTCTGCAATCACTGATAGTGGCGACACGCGGGTCCGATGTATAATAACGGACCGCGGCCGATTTAAAGGGTACCACCTAGCAAGTGTGGTGTCTGGCGGTGACACCACACAATATATTTTTTCTCTGCTCCTGACGTTCAGTTGTCAAGCTTGCTAATACAAGTCGCTCATATACTAAAAGTAAATGTCAATCTTTTGTTTTAAATAGATGAAAATTTCGGCCAGAGGTGACAAGAGTGATCCCTGTGCGTAGAAGTTTTGTATTGAAAAGAAATGAGCAAGTAAAATTGCCTAAAGGTAAAAACACCACAAAGGTTGGAAGGTTGGAATGTAAGAATATAACTAATAAAACGGAGAATGAAACACTACGCACTGCAATAAAACATTACGGTCAGAATGACACACCTAGACTGCTATTTTTCTGTCTGCCGTTTGTATACTGTGTATACAATTATGAAACACTCTTCTGATGAATCTTCTAATCAAGCACGTGTTCTTCATAATGTCGGCATTAAACGACGGTTGGAACTTAAATAGCGACAACTATTTATTTACAACCGATACAAAAGAATTACATGTTTGTACCTGTTACTGTCCTTCAAAGTAGTCACCAGCGTTGTGTAGAACCCGTTGCCAGCGACGTGGAAGGCGTAGTATACGGTTAGCAGAGCCTGTTCTGTTGATGGTGCGAATGGAGCGGTCTACTGTTCGTCGAATCTCTGGAATAGTTCTGAAGCGAATGCGACGAAGTGGTTCCTTCATCTTCGGAATCAAAACAAAGTCACAAGGACTTAAGTGGTGGATGGTACAGTACTTCCCAATCCCATCAACCGAACAGAGGAGCCACAGCTTGCGTTGTATACGCCCGCGCATTGTCATGCAAAATTATGGGTGGGTTGAGCAGACAGTGTCACTTGTCTACGTGACTCCAGTACACACAACTGAAAAGCCTCTTTTAGGGATAATTGTAGCCTTTGATAAAAGCATAGACACCTTTGATTTTGGAAAACTTGCGGACTACGTGACGCAAGGTTGCAATGCGGGCTTTCAGGTTGCAGGAACATATTTTGAGCAGCTGCTGTAAATAATTATTATTACTTTTCGTTCTTGATGCCTTTGTTGGTACATTAACGACTTGAGACAACGTCGTATTTATTACTTCATCATGATCACTATTTTACCCTGTTTTCGTTGCATTTCTACCTGATGACTAATAAGTAGAGGACGTCAGGGGTAGTACCTGTGTTTTGAAATCATCGGATTTTCACGTGATACGCTAGTGCCTTTAACATAAAAGACTGCATGGATTGGTAGTGTAGCCTAGTGGTAAAAACGTATTGGTCACGTGCAAAGGCTCTTCTTCTTGTCTTATTCCTTTCCTCGCCGATTCTCCGGAGAACCTCCTCATCCCTTAGCTTATCAGTCTACCTAATTTTCAACATTCCTCTGTAGCACCATGTCTCAGATCCTCAATTTTCTTCTTTTCCGGTTTTCCCATAGTCCAAGTTCCACAAACATACAATACTGTGCTTCAAACATACATCCTCAGAAATTTCTTCCTCAAGTTAACACCTATGTTTGATGCTGGTACACTTCTCTTCGTCAGGAATGCTCTATTCGCCAGTGTTGGTCTGCTTTTTACGTTCTCCTTCCTCCGTCCGTCATAGGTTATGTTGTTGCCTAGGTATCAAAATTCCATGACTGCATCTACTTCGTGATCACCAAACTGTTCACACTTCTGCTACTTCTCATTACTTTCGTCTTTCTTCGATATATTCTCAGTCCATATAATGTACTCATTAGATTGGTCATTCCATTTGCAAATCCTGTAAGTCATCTTCTCTTTTAGTGAGGATTGCAATGTCCTCAGCATATCTTATCAATGATATCCCTCCACCTTTTCTTCCACTCTTGAACCTCCTTTATTTCCTTCATTACTTATTCGATGTATAGATTGGTCCTTCATTGCTTCTTCAATGTATAGATTGAACAGTAGGGGTGAAAAACTACATCGCTGTCTTACACCCTTTTTAATCCGCGCACGTCGTTCTTGCTCTTCCACCCTTATTGTTCCTCCCAGGTTCCTCTACATAGTGTGTATTACGCGAAAGTATTACCCCTACTTTTCTCAGAACGTCGAATGTCTTGCACCATTTGTCATTGCCGAAGGCTTTTTCTAGGTCAACAAATCCCATGAACATTGCTTCCATTGTCAACCGTAACGTCAGAACTACCTCTCTGCTGCCTTTCCCATTCCTAATTCCAAACTGACCGTCATCTAGGACATCCTCATCTTCGTTTCCATTCTTCTGTATATTATTCTCGTCAACAACTTGGATGCACGACCTGTTAAGCTGGTTGTGTGAAAATTCTCCTACTTGTCAGGTCTTGCAATTTTCGGAACTCTGGATGATGTTTCTGCGAAAGTCAGTTGGTATATAGCCAGACTAATACATTTTAACCACCAACGTGAATAGCCGTTTTGTTGCCAGTTTCCCCAGTGATTTTAAAAATTCTGAAGCACTTTCATCTATCCATTCTGCCTTATTTGATCTTAAGCCTCCTAAGACTCTTCTAAATTCTGACTCTAATACTGGGCCTCCGCCTCGATTAGAACGATTCCTGTTTCTTCTTCTATCTCGTCATCAGCCTCCCCCTCAAGGAGGCCTTCAATGTAAACTTTCCACAAATGAACACCTCTCTTCTGCACTGAACAGTGAAATTGCCGTTGCACTCTTACAATATTACGAACCCTGCTTCTAATTTCCCCGAAGTTTGTTTTGAATTTTCTGTATGCTAAGTCGGTCCTCCCGTCGATCATTTCTTTTTCCGTATCTTCACATTTTCCATGCAGCCATTTCAGACTAGTTTCCCTGCACATCCTCTTCATTTCATTCCTACGTGACATGTACACTATTGGCCATTAAAATTGCTACACCAAGAAGAAATGCAGATGATAAACGGGTATTCATTGGACAAATATATTATACTAGAACTGACATGTGATTACATTTTCACATCCTGAGAAAGGTTACTAGTTACGTGTTCTCGTGTGCAACTTGAGTTGCCATTTTGACTTTTAATTTGAAGTTTTAGTCATTAAATTACTATATTTCCATGGTTACCCGACCACTTATAACAATTATAATGTGTTGTACGCTTATGCATATTGTTCTCACGGTAATGGTTTTATCGTTATGCACAGTGGCCAAACACAACCATTAGTTACTTTTTTTTTTATTGATCATCAGTCTACTGACTGGTTTGATGCGGCCCGCCACGAATTCCTTTCCTGTGCTAACCTCTTCATCTCAGAGTAGCACTTGCAACCTACGTCCTCAATTATTTGCTTGACGTATTCCAATCTCTGTCTGCCTCTACAGTTTATGCCCTCTACAGCTCCCTCTAGTACCATGGAAGTCATTCCCTCATGTCTTAGCAGATGTCCTATCATCCTGTCCCTTCTCCTTATCAGTGTTTTCCACATATTCCTTTCCTCTCCGATTCTGCGTAGAACCTCCTCATTCCTTACCTTATCAGTCCACCTAATTTTCAACATTCGTCTATAGCACCACATCTCAAATGCTTCGATTCTCTTCTGTTCCGGTTTTCCCACAGTCCATGTTTCACTACCATACAATGCTGTACTTCAGACGTGCATCCTCGTAAATTTCTTCCTCAAATTAAGGCCGGTATTTGATATTAGTAGACTTCTCTTGACCAGAAATGCCTTTTTTGCCATAGCGAGTCTGCTTTTGATGTCCTCCTTGCTCCGTCCGTCATTGGTTATTTTACTCCCTAGGTAGCAGAATTCCTTAACTTCTTTGACTTCGTGACCATTAATCCTGATGTTAAGTTTCTCGCTGTTCTCATTTCTACTACTTCTCATTACATTCGTCTTTCTCCGATTTACTCTCAAACCATACTGTGTACTCATTAGACTGTTCATTCCGTTCAGCAGATCATTTAATTCTTCTTCACTTTCACTCTTTTATATTCCGATTCTAATACTGGATCCCCTATCTCTTCTAAATCGACTCCTGTTTCTTCTTCTATCACATCAGACAAATCTTCACCCTCATAGAGGCTTTCAATGTATTCTTTCCACCTATCTGCTCTCTCCTCTGCATTTAACAGTGGACTTCCCGTTGCACCCTTAATGTTACCACCGTTGCTTTTAATGTCACCAAATGTTGTTTTGACTTTCCTGTATGCTGAGTCTGTTGTTCCGACAATCATATCTTTTTCGATGTCTTCACATTTTTCCTGCAGCCATTTCATCTTAGTTTCCCTGCACTTCCTATTTATTTCATTCCTCAGCGACTTGTATTTCTGTATTCCTGATTTTCCCGGAACATGTTTGTACTTCCTCCTTTCATCAATCAACTGAAGTATTTCTTCTGTTACCCATGGTTTCTTCGCAGCTACCTTCCTTGTACCTATGTTTTCCTTCCCAACTTCTGTGATGGCCCTTTTTACAGATGTCCATTCCTCTTCAACTGTACTGCCTACTGCGCTATTCCTTATTGCTGTATCTATAGCGTTAGAGAACTTCGAACGTGTCTCGTCATTCCTTAGTACTTCCGTATCCCACTTTTTTCCGTGTTGATTCTTCCTGACTAATGTCTTGAACTTCAGCCTACTCTTCATCACTACTATATTGTGATCTGAGTCTACATCTGCTCCTGGGTACGCCTTACAATCCAGTATCTGATTTCGGAATCTGTGTCTGACCATGATGTAATCTAATTGAAATCTTCCCGTATCTCCCGGCCTTTTCCAAGTATACGTCCTCCTCTTGTGATTCTTGAACAGGGTATTCGCTATTACTAGCTGAAACTTGTTACAGAACTCAATTAGTCTTTCTCCTCTTTCATTCCTTGTCCCAAGCCCACATTCTCCTGTAACCTTTTCTTCTACTCCTTCCCCTACAACTGCATTCCAGTCGCCCATGACTATTAGATTTTCGTCCCCCTTTACATACTGCATTACCCTTTCAATATCCTCATACACTTTCTCTATCTGTTCATCTTCAGCTTGCGACGTCGGCATGTATACCTGAACTATCGTTGTCGGTGTTGGTCTGCTGTCGATTCTGATTAGAACAAACCGGTCACTGAACTGTTCACAGTAACACACCCTCTGCCCTACCTTCCTATTCATAACGAATCCTACACCTGTTATACCATTTTCTGCTGCTGTTGATATTACGCGATACTCATCTGACCAGAAATCCTTGTCTTCCTTCCACTTCACTTCACTGACCCCTACTATATCTAGATTGAGCTTTCGCGTTTCCCTTTTCTGATTTTATAGTTTCCCTACCACGTTCAAGCTTCTGACATTCCACGCCCCGACTCGTAGAACGTTATCCTTTCGTAGATTATTCAATCTTTTTCTCTTGATAACCTCCCCCTTGGCAGTCGCCTCCCGGAGATCCGAATGGGGAACTATTCCGGAATCTTTTGCCAATGGAGAGATCATAATGACACTTCTTCAATTACAGGCCGCATGTTCTGTGGATACACGTTACGTGTCTTTAATGCAGTGGGTTCCATTGCCTTCTGCATGCTCATGTCGTTCATCATTGCTGATTCTTACGCCTTTAGGGGCAATTTCCCACCCCTAGGACAAGAGAGTGCCGTGAACCTCTATCCGATCCTCCGCCCTCTTTGACAAGGCCGTTGGCAGAATGAGGCTGACTTCTTATGCCGGAAATCTTCGGCCGCCAATGCTGATTAGTTATCAAAATTTAGGCAGTGGCGGGGATCGAATCCGGGACCGAAGACGTTTTTGATTATGAATCAAAGACACTACCCCTAGACCACGGGTTACTTATTATTCAGTAAAGATAAAGGCTACTGCTCTTGCTCGTCTTGAGTGACGATACAGTGACTAGATAGAGTTGTTTCGATGTCTCCTAGAATTATAACGTAGCTATCTGTCGTTTCATTATAATTTGGCTAACGACTTTGCAGTATTCAGACATAATAACCAACAAAATTTTTAAAGCAATGTCCTAACATAGCGCACGCCAAGGGCACACTGCCCTATCAATCAGAGGCGACGAACATGCAACTTCAAAATTTCGTATGGAATGATGTTCTGAAGCAGTTCCATAGCCTCAGAAACTTGCTGTAAGGGATCGTCTTCGAACCTCTCTTAACCCATAGTTCAAGGTACTAGATATACTATCAACGGCCTCAGAACACATTATACGCTTTGTTCTTAACCATTTCTGTCACGAATTACTTTTTCTTGAAAAAAAAAACCCATGGCTTTGCTATCCAGTTCTTCGAATTAAACTACGATTTTTCAGATGTATAAAATATTCCGAGGTGTCTCCAAATGAGGACATTGTGTTCAAGTGGTTGCAGTATAAGTCGAAAACTCAACGTACTTTATTTGATTTGATTTCATCAAAATACACAAAGCTTACTTAATGATTGTATAAATAAACTATGGTTTTACACTTGTGAAGAATGATAATGAAAGAAACAATTTTTTTTTCTATACAGATATAAGTGAATGTTTCATTTTACAAAATAGAATTTGGTTTTGCCTTTGCAACCCGGTTTCTTACACCTGTCAAATGATTTTTTGTCACTGACAACTGGAAGAGTCTCACTAGTGGGACCCCCTTTCCTGGCAGCTGGCTTATCTATTTTTGTCAGTACTTTGACCACACTTGCCATAAAGTGAAGCAAATCAAGTGCCTTATTTTTAGGAACAGCAAATTCTGATGCGTTTTTCTTGTACTCAGTCTATGCATTTACACATGCAATATCAATTGCATGAACAAACATGGCTGTCGAAAATCGTGTTCGGTTTAAAGCCCGCTAAATGCCCAATAGGCGTGGCTGTCGCCCTGTCATGTCTGGACGCAAAGCACTTGAACGGACATCAGACATACCAATCTGGGCATTCAAAGTTACCTTTCAGTGTGCCACGATTAGAATGGATATTTTTCTCATTCAACTTTAGGTTGGCTGCGCTGTAACAAATTCGTACGCAACAATAACATTCTCGCTGACAATGAATTGTCGTTCGGATGTCACTTATCATGCAGACGGCGGGCTTTGCGTCTAGACTACTCACAGTATACCGTATGGTACAAAATGTCTAACATTACTTCCATCATTGTCCTCTTGTTCAAAATTATCGCCAGGATCATCGGATGGATCGCCGATTTCAGATGAATTAAGGTGCTCTATAACCTCTTCTTCTGTAAGTGGCCTTCGTCTACGTTAGACTCGGGGCATTGTGAAATCACCGCAAGATGACTAAAAAGACAGCGAAATAATGTCCTAAACTTCCGTGCTATTACTATCTTTCATTCACAATGTCCTCATTTGGAGACATGTATAAAGATATAAATGTGTCACTTATCTTTCGTTCTGAAAGACACCTTTAGTTTTCACCTTCAAGAATGCACCTTTCAACGCATAAGTTAATTTTTTTGACCTAAACTCAGAAAATATCAACCGGCTGATGGAAGGTACAAAGATTACTGGATAGCGTCCATGTGACTGTGTGCATGCAGTTGACAGGAGATGTAGACACTGTCTCAAATAAACTCTCTGCTTGTGACAATATGAGGACAACAATCACAACTGGTAAAGTTTTACGAATTTTAATATACTAAGCATTTATTTGGTATGTCTTTATATGAGGGCGCCATGACCGAAAGGGTTAAGAAACGACAAAAAATTGGAAATAATAGAAACCATCATAAATTTAACACAAAAAGCAGGTTGCACTGTTAAAAAATTACGCTTACTGAAGCAAAGAAGGGAGCAAAATATGTCGGCACGGAAATACTTCACTCTCATATTGAGAGTCAAAGGACTGACATGTATGGAAAACAGTTTTCAAATGAAAATGAACCGTTTCTACCCCATGAATTTTTGAGTAGATAATATCTCGGTGTGAATGGTTTATTTGAGGCCAACTAAGATATAATCAAGTTAATAGGTAGAGTTACTTTTTTTGCAGAGATTCTGTATCGTATTTGCAAACCTACTGACGTGTTAAAATAGTAGCAAAACATTGCAGGTAAAATCCATGGCACGTCAAAATAATGAAACTTATAGCCATTTAGAAGCACGGTGTAACAATTGCTTCTTTGACACATTTACAATTTCTGACTCAAAACTGACTTTCATCTAGCACCTCTTCAGCTTTCTTTTAATTTTGCTGTTGGGTAGGCCTTTCAAAAAATTAGAAGCGCCTATTATAGCATTATTCTTCTTATATATCTTAAATTTTTAGGGCCTATATCTTATTTGGTAATCTGATTACAATAGTTTTACATCTAATGGAAAATTATGTATTACATATTTCTCACTAAATTCGATAATGTATTAGTTTTTCTATATTCCAATAATTTCTGTAAGCAGAAACTCACAGAAACCTACTGATTCGTCTGAGCTCAAAAATTACACTAGTGGCCATTAAAATTGCTACACCACGAAGATGATGTGCTACAGACGCGACATTTAACCGACAGGAAGAAGATGCTGCGATATGCAAATGATTAGCTTTTCAGAGCATTCACACAAGGTTGGCGCCGGTGGCGACACCTACAATGTGCTGACATGAGGAAAGTTTCCTACCGATTTCTCATACACAAATAGCAGTTGACCGGCGTTGCCTGGTGAAACGTTGTTGTGGTGCCTCGTGTAAGGAGGAGAAATGCGTACCGTCACGTTTCCAACTTTGATAAAGATCGGATTGTAGCCTATCGCGATTGCGGTTTATCGTATCACGACATTGCTGCTCGCGTTGGTCGAGATCCAATGACTGTTAGCAGAATATGGAATCGGTGGGTTCCGGAGGGTAATACGGAACGCCGTGCTGGATCCCAATGGCCTCGTAGCACTAGCAGTCGAGATGACAGGCATATTATCCGCATGAATCCAGGTTCTGTTTACAGCATCATGATGGTCGCATCCGTGTTTGGTGACATCGCGGTGAACGCACATTGGAAGCGTGTATTCGTCATCGCCATACTGGCGTATCACCCGGCGTGATGGTATGGGGTGCCATGGGTTACACTTCGCGGTTACCTCTTGTTCGCATTGACGGCACTTTGAACAGTGGACGTTACATTTCAGATGTGTTACGACCCGTGGCTCTACCCTTCATTCGATCCCTGCGAAACCCTACATTTCAGCAGGATAATGCACGACCGCATGTTGCAGGTCCTGTACGGGTCTTTCTGGATACAGAAAATGTTCGACTGCTGCCCTGGGCAGCACATTCTCCAGACCTCTCACCAATTGAAATGTCTGGTCAATAGTGGCCGAGCAACTGGCTCATCAAACTACGCCAGTCACTACTGTTGATGAACTGTGGAATCGTGTTGAATCTACATGGGCAGCTGTACCTGTACACGCCATCCAAGCCCTGTTTGGCTCGATGCCCAGGCGTATCAGGGCCGTTATTACGGCCAGCGGTGGTTGTTCTGGGTCCTGATTTCTCAGGGTCTATGCACCCAAACTGCGTGAAAATGTAATCACATGTCAGTTCTAGTATAATATATTTGTCCAATGAATACCCGTTTATCATCTGCATTTCTTCTTGGTGTAGCAATTTTAATGGCCTGTAGTGTAGAAATTTTGTTTAAGTCTCCCTGTGTGCTCCAACAATCACTCAGCGACGACACTCTTCTGTACGCTACAGCACCATAACCAACTGTCGCAGGCTGTTTCTCACTGTATCTGTCAGATTCCTTATGAATGTAGCGAACAAAAGCGGTCCTTCCACAACTCTCTGGATTACTCCTGACAAAATCCATGCCTCTGATAAACACTCGCCCTCCAGAACAACGTACTAGGTTCTATTACTTAAGAAGTCTTTGATCCATTGAGCTTCAATTTACTGTCTTTCTTCTGCAAACACTTTGTTTTACTATTAAAACATGAACTACTATCGTTTTAGTTCCCCGAAAGTTACTCTTAATCTTATTTTAGTCATTTTTATCTATCACTAACAAAATGTCAATTTCATTATGACATTGTGTCTATCTTAATTGACCCGTCAGGTTAGCCGAGAGCTCTAATGCGCTGCTTCCTGCACTCGGGTAGGATCGCCGGCCCCGGATCGAATCCGCCCGGTGGATTACCGACGTCGGTCGGTGTGCCGGCCAGCCTGGATGTGGTTTTTAGGCGGTTTTCCACATCCCGCTAGGTTAATACCTAGCTGGTCCCCACGTTCCGTCTCAGTTACAGGACTCGCAGACATCTGAATATGTTCGCACTATTCCATGAATTACACTAGTCACAGACAGCAGGGGTACACTAATTCGGTCCCGGGGGGGGGGGGGGGGATAAGGGGTGGCGGCAGGAAGAGCAATACGATACGGCCACCCCTTTATACTAACCTTGCCAAATCCGTTCCTAACAATGCAGACCCTGCGTCAGCGTGGGACATGGCACCAGTGAAAGAAATATTGTGTCTATCTTAATTATCCTAATTTCCGTTCAGGACACTTCCTAAGTGACCTGTGGTGCTGGATTCTGATTATCTAATTCATTCATAAATATCTTTCAACAAGAATGTGGCGAGTTTTTTGATTTATCCATGATTTCGTTATCTGCGCCTCCCTATACTTATCATGGCCTCTCTACCCACAATTTGCTTATTTCTGTTTTATCGCTTCTGCTAAGTTACCTTTTGCGCTCATTGCCTCAGACATTTTCCACTTTGTCTCATTCTTCCTCAATTCGAAAATGCTGCACCTACTCGTCCTTCACTCTCACGTTTTTTACTATGGAAAATTAAATTTTACAAAGTTTCATACTTGTATTGTTGAATTAAGTTTCATGTTTGGAAGGGTTTTGCGAACTGCATGACTAAAAGCAAGGTAAACTATACATCAGTTTTAGTTCTATGGGGTAATACCGGCTGAGTAAGAATTCGTAGGAAAGAAGGACCAAATGACAGTGACATTATGAGTGCATAATCCCCATTCCATTACTGAGTGCACCGTTTATACTGGTCGGTCCTGCAGCGGTTTCTGTGAAGCAGCCACATGGGTAGGTGTTTCTCAGTAATATTGTTGGCAAAGCTGTATAGCCAAACCTTGAGATGAACTGAAGTAACACGTACCCGTACTATACCAACTGTAAGAACGTCTGTGTCGCTACATTAGTGAACTGAAGTGTAAAGCAGAAGCACGGCTTTCAGTAGAGAGCGAGCAAGACTTGCAAAAGCAGGTATGTGTGCTGCGCAAAGTTGCGCACTCACCAGGGGCAAGACGTGACGGGAAATTCCACGAGCATGGTTTACTTAACACACAACGGGAGCAGAGCAAAGGAGAGGAAACTCTGCGCGCAGCGGCGACCGCAGGGCTCTGCGGCGGGACCGCTGCTTATCTCGTCGCCAGTGGAAGAGGAGCCAAGTTCTGCGAGGCGGGCTGCCGTCAACAGACGCGACAGGCGCCGGCCCCTTTATAGCGTCTGCCTCTGCTTCTGCTTCCATCCCTCACGTAGCCTCGCCCCCGCATCCCTGCCTCTGTTTGATGCTGGCTGGCATCCTCTTCCCATCTGCACACCATTCCCCTTCTCTCATTCATGTACGCAGTAACACTCTAACACTCACACAGAAACATACATACACACACACACACACACACACACAGAGGAAAAGAGAGAGAGAGAGAGAGAGAGAGAGAGAGAGTGAGATTGATCGTGTGTGTGTGTGTGTGTGTGTGTGTGTGCGTGTGTGTGTGCGTGTGTGTATGTGTGTGTTAGCGTGTGAGCGCTCGCTAGAAAGAGAGAGAGAGGGAGGAGGAAGAACAAATGGGCATATTTAAATAACGAAGTAAAGTGAATTTGGAAGAGACACGGATTTTGAGAACTGAAACGTACTGAATGATTACTGATTGTAAAAAAATTACTTTTAAGCACTTTGTTTTACAATCATCAAAACCACATAAATACCAAATAGCTGAACAATTACACTGTGCCTTACCACATGACTGTTAGTACTGCCAACTTTAATGAATTTCATTTGATACTTCACAAAGTGCACCAACATTAGACCATGCACACTGCGTGAGAAGGTACTATAGCTCTCTTCAGTTGTGTGTACACAAATGGAATCACATTAACCTAGCAACCTTCACAAACATAAAAATGTTTCAAAATTAAAACTGTATTAAATGATATCTTCACTTTTAAAAAAAAGTACAAGTTGCAATTATCTTGAAACAAATGAGTGCAACCCAGAAACATTTACTATTACTACACTGCAGAATGCTTAAAACGATTTTTGTTATTAACAGGATTAGGCCAAGTGACAATTTTGTCGGCCGGAGTGACCTAGCGGTTCTAGGCGCTACAATCTGGAACCGCGCGACCGTTACGGTCGCAGGTTCGAATCCTGTCTCGGGCAGGGATGTGTGTGATGTCCTTAGGTTTAAGTAGTTCTAAGTTCTAGGGGACTAAACACCTCAGAAGTTGAGTCCCGTAGTGCTCAGAGCCATTTGAACCATTTGACAATTTTCGTAAACAAAAAAAAAAAACATCGACAAATTTGAGAGAGAGGTTTCTTATACAGAAATAAGTAAAAAAAGGCCAGTAAACATGGGTCCTAAAATACGTGTCTTAAGTGGCAATACTAAACCTACGACTTATCTTAGAAGAAAGATTAAGGAAAGGCAAACCTACGTACCTAGCATTTGTTGACTTAGAGAAAGCTTTTGACAATGTTGACTGGAATACTCTCTTTCAAATTCTGAAGGTGGCAGGGGTAAAATACAGGGAGCGAAAGGCTATTTACAATTTGTACAGAAACCAGATGGCAGTTATAAGAGTCGAGGGGCATGAAAGGGAAGCAGTGGTTGGGAAGGGAGTGAGACAGGATTGTAGCCTCTCCCCGATGCTATTCAATCTGTACTTTGAGCAAGCAGTAAAGGGAACAAAAGAAAAGTTCGGAGTAGGTATTAAAATCCATGGAGAAGAAATGAAAACTTTGTAATTTTGTCAGAGACAGCAAAGGACTTGGAAGAGCAGTTGAACGGAATGGACAGTGTCTTGAAAGGAAGATATAAGATGAACATCAACAAAAGCAAAACGAGGATAATGGAATGTAGTCGAATTATGTCGGGTGGTGGTGAGGGAATTAGATTAGGAAATGAGACACTTAAAGTAGTAAAGGAAGTTTGCTATTTGGGGAGCAAAATAACTGATGATGGTCGAAGTAGAGAGGGTGTAAAATGTAGACTGGCAATAGCAGGGAAAGCGTTTCTGAAGAAGAAAAATTTGTTAACATCGGGTATAGATTTAAATGTCAGGAAGTCGTTTCTGAAAGTATTTGTATGAAGTGTAGCCATGTATGGAAGTGAAACGTGGACGATAAATAGTTTAGACAAGAAGAGAATAGAAGCTTTTGAAATGTGGTGCTACAGAAGAATGCTGAAGATTGGATGGGTAGATCACATAACTAATGAGGAGGTATTGAATAGAATTGGGGAGAAGAGGAGTTTGTCGCACTACTTGACTAGAAGAAGGGATCTGTTGGTAGGAAATTTTCTGAGGCATCAAGGGATCACAAATTTAGTAGTGGAGGGTAGCGTGGAGGGTAAAAATCGTAGAGGCAGACCAAGAGATGAATACACTAAGCAGATTCAGAAGGATGTAGGCTGCAGTAGTTCTGGGAGATGAATAAGCTTGCACAGGATAGAGTAGCATGGAGAGTTGCATCAAACCAGTCTCAGGACTGAAGACCACATCAACAACAACAAGTGGTATGAGTATTTGGTCATCTTCGATGCTATGAAACATATCTCTTCTCCTGCAAGGTCTTTGCTTTCCATATTTTTGTGGACTAAGTATCGATCAAAACGCAAAGATAGGTCGAACAAACATGGGATCTAAAGTGCATTCCTTAGGAGCTATGAGCAGATTTTGATCTTCGCTAGTGTGAAACAGTGTGAATATCGTCTCTTCTACTGTGCAAGTACTCACAGCTGTTAAGAAATAAAAGCTAGAGCCATTGATTACTAGACATTTCGTTCTTGGTTTTGTCCATCCTACCTAACATAAGAAGCAAAGAGCTTGCAGTAGAAGAAGTGTGTTTCGTAGTATTGAAGATGAACAAATCCTCGTATATCTTACGGTATGCGCTTTAGAACTCTTGTTAACTAGATAATTTTTTTCTAGAGCTCTAGTTAACTAGACAATTTTTCTTTTGTTGGTGTAAGGTAACTGTGCCTAAAGTTTATCAGCGCTTTCTGGGTCACCCAGTATATCCTCCCTTTACCATGTAACCTCCCCACAAAAATAATAATTAAATGAATTTTAAATATTGTAACCTCTGAACAAAATTGGTTCCCATTTATAGTATCAGTGCAGAAATGCATTCACATTTAATGTAACCACAAAATTATTTTCTGATTTAATGTTAAGTTCGAAACAGAAAAATTCCTAAACACCAAAAAATTCAGGAACCTGGTAAATTTTAGGACGACAGCAGCGCTGCGCCTCGGCCCTGTATTCTGAATAAAAAAAGCAAAAATTCTTACCTCAATAAAAACTGCGAATATATCTGCTCTTACATAAAACATTTTCGGCACAGCTTCGTGCAATGCTGGCCTATGCTTTGTGATTCATGAAAGGAAAGATAATCCATTGAATAAAATCTTTAAATTGAAATGAATGCTTTTTTTTAAAAAAAATTACTTTATATTATAAAAATTATTATTGGGGCTTTTTTTTTAAAGAAATTGGATGACAGTTAACATACATTACTAGATATGCGCGAGGCTGCTTCTTTACCTTCTACAATAATACTCATCCTCCAGAGTCCCGACCAGAGCAGACTGCCGACGCGCGCAGACACGCGCAGACTCGTGGCGACTCACGCAGACTACTGAAGACTACTGCAGACTACTACTTTCAACCGCAGACTACTGAAGACTACCGAAGACTAATGCCGACTGGCGACAAGCAACAACTAACTACATACTGCTCTCTCGTCAGAGACTCCCGTATGCCTTGCCTATTGCAGGCAGCGCATATAGCGCATACCTCTTACATAACTCTTCACTGGGGGGGGGGGGGGGGGCAAAAATTTGGCAGCGATGGTGAGTCAATTGGACTTACCATGAGCAACAAATTTTTCTTAATTGACTAAGTTTACAATCACAGAATGTATACATATATATAAGTGCAGAAAATGAAATAAAATATAGTGCACATGCACTGAGTACAGAACATATCAAGCAATGACAAAATGTATACACAATGAGTGCAAAACATATTAACAAATGGCAAAAGTGCACACGCACTGTAGTACAAAACATATCAGGAAATCACAAAATATACAGGTAATGAATACAAATCATATTAGCAAATGACATAAAGTGCACACGCACTGTAGTTCAGAATATATCAGCAAATCACAAAATGTATACGCAATGGATACAAATCATATTAACAAATGACACAAGTGCACACGCACTGTAGTTCAGAATATATCAGCAAATCACAAAATGTATACGCAATGGATACAAATCATATTAACAAATGACATAAGTGCACACGCACTGTAGTGCAGAATATCAGGAAATCACAAAAAGTATACGCAATGAGTGCAAATCATATTAACAAATGACATAAAGTGCACACGCACTGTAGTTTTATTTTTTTTACTAGTTTACAAGAACTAGGATAGGAAAGGGAAGGATTGCATCATGGTTGTAGCACATTAGGTTGCACGCCGCTGCACTGAAAGTCCGTATCTTTCTACAGAAGCACAACACCAAGTGAGACAATCTGAAGTTCTTTTCCCTGAAGTATTAATCAGTGTAGCCAAGACACTGAAATGTCGTGGTAATATTCCATGTTATCATTTTGGTAGTACATTAGGTACACCAAACAGTGGGACCATAATAACAGCTCCATCGCTCAGGGTGGTGGACAGCATGTCGTGTCAACACCACGTTCTTGTAAGGTACACCAACGTAGAATTAGTGCATAAACCAAATATAGTGCTCCATGAGCATGAGGATAGACAGGACAAACGGATATTACAGTAATTTCTGGTAATTAGATCAGAAGGTGAAGGACATTAAGTCTTATGCCAGTCATCATTGATAATTACTAGTCTATCAACTGATTTGATTAATTGGAGGCACTCATCGCCCAGTTACTGAACATTTCTGTACCATGTATGAAGTATTACAGAATAATGTTCATAAGTTATCTATTTACAGAGAACATTGGCACTCATTGATCAGTTAGAAATCATCAGAAGTCATCATTTAAAACAGGAGATAATGAGTGTAGCATCAAGCTACTAGTATTCATACGTATAGCATAAAAGTGACATAATACAAATTTAGAATATAAGAAACAGTGGCATTCGTTGGTCTGCAAGTATTGAATATTACAAGACATTTTTCATCGTACGAGTGACATATGACATATTTAAAAATAATTATTGGCACTCATTGGCCAGTTACAAAACATCAGAAGTCATCAGTCAAAACAGGAGTTAATGAGTGTTGAGCATGCATGCATTATTACAAAATATCATTCACTATTACTCAGAACTCATCATTCAAGTAACATAAGACATAATTAAAATGTAACACTCCGCAACTATTACTCAAACTCTGTGATTAGAAAACATCATTCAGTATTACTCATAACTCTTTTAAATTGGTAGCATTATTTGGGACTGGTAATACATTTTTTTTTGTGCTAGTAATGCATTGCGTTGGGATCGATAATTAATTGCTGTGGCATAATGATATTTGCATTTGACTTATTGCTGCAAATGAAGATGTGTAACGTCATTCGTCATGAGTCAGCAGTAGCAAGGTTATGAAACAAATAGAGTATATGTGATCACATTCATGAATGACACAGGTTTAATGATCAACTGCTTATAGCACATTAATTTCATGAATAATTTCTACTGCAAAAAATACAAAATGGATTATTAAACTGAAATAAGAAACGCATATTATGCTGAAAAGTAGTGAACTTCGAATTAACAGGTAATGAAATGTGTATTAAATATATATGTTCTCTAGCTGTCCTTACCAAAACCTTCAGTCATCATACCATGCGACATAAGACATACTGTCAAAACGAACTGCAACAAATAACTAAACAACTACATAGCATTTCTTAACTAACAGTAAATATATAAACTTCATCATTATTTTCATCTGCAAAGAAAAACCTCATTATCATTACTATCATCACCTGCAAAGAAAAACTTCATTATCCATATCAACATAATTCCATTATTATCATCACTTGTATAGAAAAACTTCATTATCCATATTAGCATATTCTGCATCACTATTCATCTGCAAAAAAAGTCACTTCATTATACAACTATTCATAGTATAGAGTTCCTTATTTCTAGCATATTTCATCACTAAAACAAAGATGTGTATTTCTGTCTGACAGTCTGCATCAATCGCCTCGTATTCTGAAAGAAAAAATTAATTAAGGCTGCTATCATACGATGTGTGTAGTATATTCTTGTTAATGCTTCTTAATTCTGATCTATTTACTCTTCGTTCATTGCGAAGGTGAAATTCCCATAATTTATTTCTTTTACACGTTATTTCTTTCTGAAAATGAGAAACAATGATTAATGTCTTGCATTTGAATCATATACTCACTAAATAAAAATTGGTTTCTAGTGATATAATTGAGCATACAGTATAGCATGACAGAAACGTAATATGTCAAAAACATAGACAGTGTTCAGATGCAAAAATGTACACAGAATATCATAATGTATCAGCAAAAAAAAAAAAAAAAAAAAAAAAAAAAAAAGAGTAAAATAGTCACGATGTTGAGATATCATAAGGCAAATGTAAAAATCAACTGGTATTTGTTACATCTTAAATATTTCATAGTGCATACAAACAAAACAGGAAAACAATCGTACATGCATAAAAAAATGGAAAATGTGCACAGTCTGATGTGTAACGACAAGAAAAGCGACCTGCTAACCTTACCTTGCCGGGCACTTCCCAAGAAAAAAAATACGATAATCATCAGTAAGTGTTCATGTGAATATAATTGCATAAGTAGTCATAAAAAATCAGGAAATAGCATTACAGTGTGATAAATCATAAAGTATGTTCATTCAATAAACGGTTTGATGTTGGAGATATGGTGATTCCCTTTGGTTTTTCTGGTTCTCAGAGTTTCGACGTGTACTACATTGGGGTGAGGAATGCTGCGAATTCGATATGGACCTGCATATAGAAGCTCAAATTTACTACATCTACTTTTTCCTCTATTAGATAAATAATGTGTGCGTACTAATATCTTCTGTCCAATGTGAAAGTCACGGAGTGTACAAACCTGTTTTTGCTGTCTTCTCCGGCGCTCTGCGGCACGTTTGATGTTGTTCAGCGCAATGTCAGTTATTTCATGGTGTCGTAGTCGACGAGATGTAGGAAAGGTTACTAATTCTTTAATTTTGTTAGGTGGTTCAACATTTTTCAGTATAACAGACGGAGATAGCATAGTAGATTAATTTGGTATGGAATTAATTACACCCTGGAATGAGAGCATGTGTATGTCCCAATCAATATGTTTTTTATGGCAGTATATTCTACATAGTTTACCAATTTCTTTCATTAGACGTTCACAAGAGTTCGAAGAAGCGTGATACCTGGATATATAAATCAGAGAAATGTTTCTTGCTCGTAACATATGTGTCGATATAGCAGATCGAAACTGCGATCCATTGTCGGAAATTACTTTCAATACACGCCCTACATGAAATAGAAAATGTTTTACAAATGCTTTCGAAACAGTTTTAGCAGTAGCTTTGCGTAACGGAGTGAAGGTAACAAATTTTGAAGTGAGTTCAACAGCGACAAAGATGTAGCAAAAGCCTCTATTAGTTCTGGGAATCGGACCAAAAATGTCTACAGCGGCCATGTGTCGCAATTTAACAGGTACAATGGGATGTAATGGAGGAATATGTGAAGTCGTATCTGACTTAGCTTTCTGGCAGATTTTACATGACGCTAAAACTCGTCGAATACGTTTCTCCATGTTGGTAAAATAATAGTTCGGTCTCAGTATAAGAAAACATTTTCTGGCTCCGTAATGTGCGTAACTTAAATGAGTATACCAGATTAATTTGTTAACAAGTTCGTCAGGAATGCATAATAACCAATTGTTGCTGTCAGGGTGAGAGCGGCGAAACAGAATGTCATTGCGTACAGTGTAATGGTTTCTAATGGTAACATTATTCCTATCTTGTCAAAGGTATTTAATTTCTTTCCATACGTTGTCTTTACTCTGCTCTTGTGCTATGTCTTGTAATGACGACGAAATGAAATTCTCAAATGCATCTTGTTGAATGTACATGACGCTGAAATTTGCTCTGCAGAAGTTGGTTGCGATGTCTTGCTGATTGTTGCTGAGAGAACGGAATAGTGCGTCTGCTACAATATTTTGTGTACCGGGAATGTGAACAATTGTAAAATTAAATTCTTGTCAATAAAGTTTCCATCTGCTGAATCTGTCGTGTGTAAATTTAGCGGAAAGTAAAATCTGCATCGCTCTATGGTCTGTGTAAACGTTCGTATGTCTTCCATAAAGGAAATGCCGAAATCTCGTAAATGCCCATACAACACATAATGTTTCAAGTTCTTTAACAGAGTAATCGCGTTCAGCAGGTGACAGAATGCGACTCGCAAAGGCGATGTTTTTAATTACTGTACAACCATCTTCTTCAATTTCCTAAAAAATATATACGCCTAAAGCGGTGTTAGAACTGTCGGTGGCAATGAAAAAATTTCTAGTAACATCTGCGTATGATAAAAGAGGTGCATTCAACAAGGCATGTTTCAAATAACATTTTCGTAAAAAAGATTCTGTGTATCTGAAGTATTGCTTGCGTTGCTGGAAGATGCAACCTGTACTGTATCTAGTCAAATTCTATCTGACGTGCTATTATTTGCGGGAGGATGCTGTGGCATTTCGACTATTTGAACTGTTCTGTAATTTCTTCCTGACGTATTACGTTCGGGATGATACCTACTGTCTGGTTCATTCATGATAATCTGTTGTTGTGGATGATTCTGCTGCTGATAAGACCGACTGTTATTAAACGTACGCTGAAAATTGTGCTCATTATTTTTACGTCTGTCATGATAGTCATTTCTATACGGTGCATTGCGATAGGAATTGAAATGGTGTGTTTTCTATATGTACTGATTTCCTTGTTGCTGTGCGTTACTATTTGTTGGAGCTGACGCTACACGTGTAGGCGGCGAAACATTAAAGCTTGGGTGACCTTGTACATTACATTGTTGGTTAGGTATGCTAACCGGTTGGTTTTGTTGCTATTGCGGAGAAAAGCCTCTATTGTTACCAAAACGTGGTTCCTGTTGCTGATAATTTTGACGATACTGATAATTAAATTTTTGTCTGTTATTAAAGTTCTCGTGGTTGTCATTTCTGGAGCGTATAAAGATAAATGTCACTTTCGGTAAAATTTGTCTTATCAGGTTTTCTTTACACTTTCATAATTATAGATAGATCGATAGTTGAAGAGCTGTTTTGATAGATATAAAGGATAGTAGAAGAGAAGGCAGCAGTGCAGAAAACTAAAGATGAAATAGCACTACTCCGGCTCAGGGCCCTGTGCACACTACAGCACATATCCATCGAAGCTTAATGAATCCCCTGAGGTCAATTACGCGCTACAAATAAATTTTAGTTTCTGCATTACAGGCAATGGCGGTAAAAATTCAAAAGTAAATTGTTGTATCCAGGCCAGTTCTAGTTTCTGCATTGCAGGCAATGCTGATGAAAGTACAAAAATAAATTCTCGTACACGGTTCAAAGCGTGTACCTGTGCTCTGTCATTTTTAAATACCTTAGATTTTTCTACGGATAAAAATTGCTCGTAATCAACGTTATCGTCTCTGAATGTGTGAAAATGCTCAGGATTGTATGAGAATCTATTTTTCTGTGATTGTTCGGAATCTAAGTCACGCACTCTCTGTAAATTACCTAAATTATACTGGCTGTGTGAGTGTGACAAATGTTCGGAATGTGCCGTATGCTGTGACGTGTTATTGACTGAAACATTTTTCATCTCTGTCACTTCTTGCTGTAAAGTTGACAATTTTCTACGTAGTGTATTACTGGACGAATCTATCTCACTGATCGTCTGCTGTAAATTTTGGAATTCAGGTGTTTGATTAAACGAAATCGGTGAAGTATCGTCTGATTTGCTGTCATTATTACTTTCAATAACGTCAATACGACTGGCCAGTTCATCATATTTTTCAGTCAGTATTTTTACCTGATCATCGTTTTTAGTGTCACAAGCATTAATTTGTTTTTGTATTTTACGGGTGGTTTCGTTCAATTTTTTAACATCTGCTTTGATGACATCGGAATCCTGTATTAGTTCTAATTGTTCAAGTCTGTCGGTCACTGTCTGAAAGTCTACTATGTGTGTATCTGTTTCTGATTCGGAAATTTCATCACGCAATTCGGTGTTCAGCTGTTTGATAGTATTAATTTCGTCTGATACTGTAGCAATATTGTTGTCTAAGTATGTTTTTGCTTTCGTAAACAATTTACGTTTATCTTCCTGTCTCTGTGCGGTAATTGTTTCCATGACTTGTAGTTTTACTTTATTTTGTTCCTGTATGAATTTACGGTAACGCGTTTCATTGTTTTGTAGGTGGTGATTAAAACGTTCGTCAATTTGACTGTTCTGTTGGTCAAATTTCGCGTCTACTTTTGCATCCAGTGTGCGTGAAAGTTCTGCTGACATTAATTTAAACTCGTCGCGTAACTGTGTTGCGTTTTCAGAGCATTGTTTAGCGACTGCACTAATTTCGTCTCTAAGTGATTCTGTTGCAGCTGTTTGCGTATTCCTTAATTCTTGAGCAACAGATCTAATTTCATCACCACTTTTCCTAGCACAAGCCTTAATTTCCTCACGTAATTGTTCTTTAGTATCATGACATTGCGCGGCAACGGCTATAATCTGTTCACTAAGCTGTCTGGAATTGTTGTCCAGTTTTTCATTAAGGTTGTCTTGTTTTTCACTCAATTGTTTGTAATTGTTGTCTAGTTTTTCATTAAGTTGTTGTTGGAGATTTTCATTATTTTCATTAAGTTGTTTGAAGTTGCTGTCTTTGTGGTGTCACCGCCAGACACCACACTTGCTAGGTGGTAGCCTTTAAATCGGCCGCGGTCCGGTAGTATACGTCGGACCCGCGTGTCGCCACTGTCAGTGATTGCAGACCGAGCGCCGCCACACGACAGGTCTAGAGAGACGTCCGAGCACTCGCCCCAGTTGTACAGCCGACTTTGCTAGCGATGGTTCACTGACAAATTACGCTCTCATTTGCCGAGACGATAGTTAGCATAGCCTTCAGCTACGTCATTTGCTATGACCTAGCAAGGCGCCGTTATCATTTGTTATTTATCTTGGGATGCATGTACAGTCAGACCGATGTTCACCAATTATGGATTAAAGTTAAGTATTCCAGCAGCTATTTACTTGTTCCAGACTTCACGCCAGCCTGCGTGTGCTTAAACGCGTGCCTTTCGGCTTCCTCCAAACCCCGTGAATTGGCTCCTGCCAATTCACAACAGTCTTGTCTTTTATTATGTTCATTAATTTGTAGCAACAATGCCATAATTTGATCGGAGCCAAAATTAGCAACTCTATTCTCTGTGCTGTGTGTTGGTGTATCTGCATTTGTTACGTTTTCTGTAACCATTTGGTCATTCTGTAATTCTTGAAAAGGTTTGCCAATCGGATGTGCACTGTTGGTCACTAAATCGGAATCAGATAAATCTGACGTACTTTGAGTACATTGTTCATTTTCGTTACAAAAATTTATCTGTTCACAATTCAAATTTTGCAAACCGGGTGTGTCAAGCTGGGCAGCGTTCATTGTAACAGAACGTCCCGCGTCATCAATTGTCGTTAAATTAAGAGGACACAATTGAATTTGTTTGTTCATCATTAGGATCAAAATCAATATTAGTGGTCGGTACGCACTGATTGTCTACAATCAGGGGATTATCATCATTACACTGAGTGTCGCAAGTTCTATATCGGTCAAATTATTCGAGTCGGCTATTTCACTCATTGCACATTGCGATGTACTGTTAACAGTTTTTCGCGGCATTTTTCACAAATCAAAATTAAGCACGAATGAAACAAGGACAAAGCAAAATGCAACAAACACAATTACAACAAAGAGCAACAAATTGCCGATGATCTGTGAAAGAAAGAGTGAAAAATTAACAATGCGTTGCGCCAGTGCAAACTACATTTAAGTAAATAAGAGCAGTTATATGACTACTTATCAGAAGATTCACAAAGAATTACGATCCTGGCCGGATGTAGCCAAGTGTAACCTCCCCACAAAAATAATAATTAAATGAATTTTAAATATTGTAACCTCTGAACAAAATTGGTTCCCATTTATAGTCTCAGTGCAGAAATGCATTCACATTTAATGTAACCACAAAATTCTTTTCTCATTTAATGTTAAGTTTGTAAATGGACCGCCAAAAGTCGTCGTAGATATCTTTTGCTAATTGCTGATAAACGCACTATTTCACTCCCATTTACGGAGCTTGTTAGCACTTGATGTTAGGTTGGCGCCATTACAAAATATTGTATTGTAGTAATCGCTGCTGCTTGCTGGATCGCTGCGGTGTCTCGTTGCTGATGCTGGCTCTAAATTTGTGTTGTCTAGGGTAAACACATGAGGTTCCGTGTTTTTCATGTGCTTTTGATGATAAAGAACGAGCGAAACCAACACATATGTAAACATCAAACATTTATTCCTTTAGTGGCCATATTAATTCCACTGTCCACCAAAGACCATAACACAACACAAAGTAGTACTTCCTTTACATGTTCTTTGACTTGTTTTGCCAAACAATAACACAGAAACACACTTCACCAAAGTGACATTCCGACTGCCCTACTGCCTCCGACTGCTCTCGACTGCCTCCGACTGCTCTGTATTTATAACATTGTCAAAGAACTACTAAAAAGAGATATAGTTTATGAGTCACATGTACATCTGTTATCATAATTTGTGCAGAAAAGTTATTAAATTGCATCGAGTGACATAATTTAACATGTTATTAAAATGACAGACAGATTTGTTGACTTGACAGAATAATTCTTTGTTACAAAAAGGCTGTTTTTTAGAAGTTTGTCAATTGACTTCTCTAATTTGCATAAATAAGTAAGTAACATGAATTATGAAGAATTACATTGGTTTTCGTCTAAAATAGGATTGATTACGTGAATACTGAGTGAAAACGCTCCTAGTGAACAAATAGGTTTCACTGGGTGATTTTTATTTAAGGAGATCCAAAATACCTAAGTTGGCCACTATTTTTCGTACTTCATATTAATTATTTAAGATAAACTTAGTGTTTTTCATGATGACATTTGCTGTATCAGTGATCAAGTGATATAAACTTTTGTGTGGGTTAGTTATTCAGTATAATTTAATGGGTTGACTGTTTATGGAGACATGTTGTGCAATCATTGTTAACATACACAATAACTTTTCTATAATCATAAATACTCGTTAAACTGGTTGAATTTGGAAGGGATCGCATACTTCATTAAAGTAAAGCCTTTAATATGTTCCGTTACAATACCCCCCTCGGGTAATATCATTTACAGAATGTTAATGATATTAGCCGACTAGGACAAATGTGTCAATTACTATGCATAATGTGTATGTATACAACAACCGTTACACCGTTTCAAAATGACTTTTTCCTGAAAATATTTTAGTTGTGTTGTTTCAAATGCACTTTGTGTTAAGGCTCTCAGTATGACAGCATCATAAAAATATTTAGTAATACATGAAAGTAAAAAATATGTTAATCTTTGCTCCCAGTTAGCCACATGGAAAATGATCAAAAAACAGACACAAATATATCACATGCGATTTTAAGATATATAAAAAATATATGTAAATTATTTCAAAGTCAGCTCTCATTGAGTCACAGATTAGTCAAGATAATAGAAGGAACATAAATATATTACATAGATGGACAGGTCATATGTCCATAAGAAAATATTGCCACTGTCTGTTCCTTTTGAGCCACATAAAAGAAATGAAAACCAAGAACATAATTATAGGTATGGACATGATATATAAATACACACACTAGTGAAGTCACATGTATGGATATAATATGCATTTAAAAAAGAAATGAAATATTTAAAAAACTTGTCTCCCATTGAGACACATAGTCAAGACAGTACAAGAACATTAAAATTGGACACTTAAATTGGTCACAACATAACACAAACATCAAACTTGGTGAACATCTGATTAGCTGTAGAAAATTGTCCACAAATCTTATGTCTAAGAAAACAATAGTAACACAATGATGGGTCTTGCACCAAAATTTTTACATTGTCTTTTATTTGGTGCAATCATGTCCCATATTCAACAATACAAAAAGAAAGTAATAAATGTTTGTCACCTCTTTGGGTGCATGGTTAAACTTGCCCCTTGCAAGTAAAGAAGATGTCTCCAAATTTAATATTCAATGGTGACAATAAAAATATAAAAACATTCTCTCAGAAATCTGGAACTTTTCCAGGGTCTGTAGTATGAGTGGTAGTTGCTACTTGACACATCCAGTAAAAATCTTTGCTGATCACATGCTTTATGGAAAATGGGTAAGTAACTGTATTCAAACAGGGAAATGTGCTTAATCATGTTTATATGATTTCAATTCGGTGATGTTTCTTAATCCAAATAACCTTCTTGATCTGGGGAAGATAAGTCTATACGCATTAGGATGTGGGCTTTCTTTTATTTCAAATGGACAAATGTCAATGTTTACTTTAACATATGGACAACCTATCTCAACATCTTTGTCTATTTCAGTATTTTCAAACAATAGATCATTTTCAATTCCTTTAGTTCCTAAGTCTAATGTCTTTTTCCTACGCTTAGACACATCCCTCTCTGTTTGCAAAGCATTGACATTTAAACATAAACCTTTGTTTTCATCTGTTCCTTTTAACACTGTGTTGTCACTTAACAACCTACTGTTTTCACCCCCTTTTTTATAAAGTCCACTACGGATTCTTGTCCACCATGTAGGATACAAGGTTGCACTTACCTTTGCTAATTCTTTCCAAAAGACATCTTTGTTTATACAGTTTCCATAGTTGTTCCACAAAACTTCTAAAAACTTTTCCCCTTTTTCTTGAAAACACACATTTACATTCAATCCCTTTATATTTTCTTTAATATTATTATTATTACCATTCTCATAGATTAGCATTTCATAGTTCCCAATAGGCAATAGCTTGTCCTCAGATACACATTCCCTAGTCTGCATTTCACTTAAATTAACCTCATTATTTCCCATGTTTGTCACATCACTTACCTTTACCACATCACTTTTCAATTCTACAAATACTTTTATTTCTTCCTCCACACTCTCATCAATAACATCACTTGATTTAGGATCATTATTTAAATGTCCCTCTATTACTTCTTCCTCCTCCTCAACAACAACCCCATCTGCAGTTTCCCCCCTATGTATCTGAATCTCAGCAATTGAGTCTTTGGCTCCATTAAACACTTCGTCATCCCCCTTCTTATCAAATAAACCCCCCAAAATAGATTCTACTTGTGATGTGTCTGACTTGTTATTCACACCAGTATCCTTTTCAGCCCAACTATGGAACTCTGCAATACCTTCAACTTCTGCACTTTCACTAACTACCTGTGCTTGAACACAGTTTTTATTAACTGTATCACTTTTACTCATAGTATCCCAAAACCTTTTATTAAATTCTAATTTATTCATTCTAACAACTTCAGTATTTTCATGGTATTTACTCTTTATATTGTATCCTCTCCTTTTCCAGGTTCGGTTATGTGTTGTCCTGTCATAATATTGTCTAGCCCCAAAACTACGGACATCTAGTGGGACTGTCCACCGTTTCCCGGCTGGTTCCCTCGGTCTGTCCGTTTGTAGCTGTCGTTTTGTTCACTAGTTTCAACAAACCCCCTTCTATCTTGTTCTCTTCCCCAATACCTATTTCTATCATTCCTGTTATCTCTCCTCCATCCTCCCTCCTGTGTATAGTTTTTGAAATCATTTTCATATCTCCTATCTCCCCTATTTGGAGCATTATTTCCAGAATTTTCAAAGTCTCTCCTCCCATAATAATAATCTCTATTTACATTCCTGTTCCACCCCCCATACTGGTTGTTGCCAGAGCCAAAACTTTGGTTACTTTCTCTTTCCAAGGCCCTATCTAATCTATCTACAAATTTCAGGAACTCTTCCATTGAATCGTCTGGTCCATGGACCAATTCCCACTGCAGTCTCTCTGGTAATCTTCTTTTTAAAACATCAATTTGTGTCATAATATCAAAAGAGTTATTTAAATGAGCAAGTTTTTTCAGTTGATCTCTGCAAAATTTTTGCATTCCCCCTACTTTCCCTCTATACACTGGTCCATTTAGAAATTCTGACTTTAATCTGGCTTGTATGGATTGTGACCAAAATTTGCAAATAAATTTAGCTTCAAACTCTTCAAAAGTATTCCAAGAATCATTATTCTCATTTGCCCAGGATAGGGCCTCCCCTTCTAGAAACCGTTTTACTAACTTAAATTTTATGTTATCAGACATTCCTACAACAAACATATCCTTACATTGGTGAATAAAGTCAATAGGGTGCAGATTTTCACCAGGAAAGCATTTCACTTGGATGTGCCCATTCATTGTATTTTGATTGTAAATCGTTTGTTTGGACATCAATGTGTCCTCTAATTGTGTATATTTAGTGTGTATATTTTCTACTTTTGTATCTACATTAGTGGTGTACAGGTTGTATTCCTGTCTAAGGTTTTCTGATGTTTTGTCTATTCTCTGATCTAATCTTTTAGCTTCAGTATCTACTCTGTTGTAGATGACAGCAATGCTGTCTGTGTTCGCTTGTATGTTTTCATTTAAACTTTCAACTTTAACTTGAAATTCTTTTCTGAAGTGTATCAACTGTTCACTAGTGTTCTTACTGAGAGTAGTTTTAACTTCCTCACACTTCTCATTGAGATGAGTACTTAATAGATCAAAATCCAAACTTAACTTATCCAGTCTGTCTGTGTTTTCTTTAAGTTTCAAACTTACTTGTTCATTTGATTGTTTAAAATCCAAACTTAGCTTATTCAGTCTATCTGTGTTTTCTTCTCTTGATTGTTTAAAATCCAAACTTAACTTATTCAGTCTATCTGTGTTTTCTTCTCTTGATTGTTTAAAATCCAAACTTAACTTATTCAGTCTATCTGTGTTTTCTTCACTTGATTGTTTAAGTTGCGAGCTTATTTGAGTTGCAAACTCTGCTAGCCACTCTGTTAAGTTTAATTGTTCACCACCCCCTGGTTCAATTTTTACATTTCCTACGATCTCATCACTCTTAGGTAGAGACATGTTCTCTATTAATTTTGTAAATGACAACAACAACACAATACCTTGCTTTATGTATATGCTATGATGTCGTGGTCGGTGTTCTTGTTGGCTTTCTTCACTTATATTCGGTTTTATTGAAGCTGAAGTCTTGATTGATGAAATCCATTGACATAATCCAGGCGTTAATCTTCCGAGCGGTGTGATGATACTTTTTCGTAGTCGCACAAACACACTTTATTTATTTATTTTTGACATATTTTCACTGTTGCCACAATGCACAAATAAAAATTTTTTTGGAATGCTAAGCACTTACGAAATTTATCGCTGCACTATTATCATCGATGCACTTAAAGATCCCGGACGAGCCCCCACTTTTGTAAATGGACCGCCAAAAGTCGTCGTAGATATCTTTTGCTAATTGCTGTAAACGCACTATTTCACTCCCATTTACGGAGCTTGTTAGCACTTGATGTTAAGTTGGCGCCATTACAATGTATTGTATTGTAGTAATCGCTGCTGCTTGCTGGATCGCTGCTGTGTCTCGTTGCTGATGCTGGCTCTAAATCTGGTTGTCTAGGGTAAACACATGAGGTTCCGTGTTTTTCATGTGCTTTTGATGATAAAGAACGAGCGAAACCAACACATATGTAAACATCAAACATTTATTCCTTTAGTGGCCATATTAATTCCACTGTCCACCAAAGACCATAACACAACACAAAGTAGTACTTCCTTTACATGTTCTTTGACTTGTTTTGCCAAACAATAACACAGAAACACACTTCACCAAAGTGACATTCCGACTGCCCTACTGCCTCCGACTGCTCTCGACTGCCTCCGACTGCTCTGTATTTATAACATTGTCAAAGAACTACTAAAAAGAGATATAGTTTATGAGTCACATGTACATCTGTTATCATAATTTGTGCAGAAAAGTTATTAAATTGCATCGAGTGATATAATTTAACATGTTATTAAAATGACAGACAGATTTGTTGACTTGACAGAATAATTCTTTGTTACAAAAAGGCTGTTTTTTAGAAGTTTGTCAATTGACTTCTCTAATTTGCATAAATAAGTAAGTAACATGAATTATGAAGAATTACATTGGTTTTCGTCTAAAATAGGATTGATTACGTGAATACTGAGTGAAAACGCTCCTAGTGAACAAATAGGTTTCACTGGGTGATTTTTATTTAAGGAGATCCAAAATACCTAAGTTGGCCACTATTTTTCGTACTTCATATTAATTATTTAAGATAAACTTAGTGTTTTTCATGATGACATTTGCTGTATCAGTGATCAAGTGATATAAACTTTTGTGTGGGTTAGTTATTCAGTATAATTTAATGGGTTGACTGTTTATGGAGACATGTTGTGCAATCATTGTTAACATACACAATAACTTTTCTATAATCATAAATACTCGTTAAACTGGTTGAATTTGGAAGGGATCGCATACTTCATTAAAGTAAAGCCTTTAATATGTTCCGTTACAAGTTCGAAACAGAAAAATTCCTAAACACCAAAATAAAAAAATTCAGTAACCTGGTAAATTTTAGGACGACAGCAGCGCTGCGCGTCGGCCCCGTATTCTGAATAAAAAAAGCAAAAATTCTTACCTCAATAAAAACTGCGAATATATCTGCTCTTACATAAAAAATTTTCGGCACAGCTCCGTGCAATGCTGGCCTATGCTTTGTGATTCATGAAAGGAAAGATAATCCATTGAATAAAATCTTTAAATTGAAATGAATGCTTTTTTTTAAAAAAATTACTTTATATTATAAAAATTATTATTGGGGCATTTTTTTAAAGAAATTGGATGACAGTTAACATACATTACTAGATATGCGCAAGGCTGCTTCTTTACCTTCTACAATAATACTCACCCTCCAGAGTCCCGACCAGAGCAGACTGCCGACACGCGCAGACACGCGCAGACTCGTGCCGACTCACGCAGACTACTGCAGACTACTACTTTCAACCGCAGACTACTGAAGACTAATGCCGACTGGCGACAAGCAACAACTAACTACATACTGCTCTCTGGTGAGAGACTCTCGTATGCCCTGCCTATTGCAGACAGCGCATATAGCGCATACCTCTTACAACCCTTAACCTATGCATTAAAAAAATTATGCTGATTGCGTAATATTTACTCTTCCTTTTTTGATCGGTCAGGTTCCCGACCATTTTAGATTGTCTCTCTCTGTTGTTAACATTAACGCTGCGTATTAGTGAATAAGATCGAAAGCTTGGAGTAGTTTCGTCTCACTACCAGATTTAATTATTGTTAGACCGAGCGCACAAATTCTTTGGCGGTTAGGTTACACTTGTACACAAAGACGTCCATAATTCAATTCAATTATGTTTTTCAAGATAAATATTTCCTACTGGTGTGACAATATCGTTACGCCCGCTTTAGGTCCTCACAAAGTTTTTCCAGATTCTCAACGTTAACATACCGTTTGCTTACGCAACGTAGCCGATCACCAGCTACAGTATTCGTTATTCATAGTGGATCTGTACAGGACCCATGCATCGTAATATAGGATTGCGGCGCTGTTACTAACGGACAAGGCTCCCGTGACAATACTGGCCGCATGGCCTCCAATAGCAGAGTCCACACACACTGCCCTCTGTCAGTGAACGTAGAAGGATGGTCAGTCTGGCGACACTTCCAGGGATTTTCTTACTGACTACCCGCCTTTATCTCGCTCTGTGTCTGTCCTCTCCTCTTACTCCGCCCAGAGGCTATATAGAGTGGTCAGAGACAGTCTGAAAAGCTTGTAAGGGTGTTTCAGGGTAGGCTGTTACTCTTAAGAAAAAAATTCCATACGTTGCGGTGTTTTAGAGTTAATTAACAATGAAGTTAGCCAATCAGGGCGTTATGCTATCAAATTGTAGTGGCCCGCGAGATACAGTTAGTGTTAGTTGTTGTTATAGCGTGGACGATCCTAAGTACTATCCCATGTACAATTTTTGTATTGCTCTCTTGTTCGGTTTTAGAAAAACAAACGAATAACACGTTTGGCGACACCATCTCTGTTGGACCCCTCTTGAATTTATGTGCGCAACGGCCTTGGCTAACTCGGAAGCTGTGTAACGTATCGAATTTTTTTCTTAATAGTTATTTCTCAGCGTAACCTACCCTGCAACATCCTTACAGGCTTTTCAGACTATTTCTGACCGCGCTGTATGTACGTGCTGCATAGTTCATGTCTTTGATAACAGCCAAATCTCAGCTCGATCATAACTTAGCGTAAACGATACTGTGAGACAGCTTACAAAGGTTCATTCTTTCATAATGAAACATCTTGTAAGGCACATGCAATGCTTCTAACAACTCTGCATTTCAGGCAATTATTAACATGATCATATTCGTTTCTAATACAAGATTCTTTAGGGATCGTAGTTTATTTATAGCCGTATGCACTACCTGGACAGAGATATCTGGGCACCTGTTAGTCGACGTTCACATGGGACTTATCCGCCCTTTATGACAGCCTGAGCTCTGCTAGGTGCGCTTTCAATGACGTATCTGATAGCCTGTGGAGGAACGGCAGCCCATCCTTACATGGCCAAAACTAGGAAAGGTACAGATGGTGGGCGTTGCGGCCTGGAGCTAAGTCGACGTTTGAACCCATCTCAAAGAAGCTCTGTTGGGTGTAGGTCAGGAGTCTGGTCACGCCAGTCAAGAATGTTACTGTTCTCAAACCAATCCCTCACAGATGCTGATCTATCCCAGAGTTTATTGTCATTCTGATACAAAAAATTGCCTTCGAACTGTTCTTTCAGTACATAATGCTGTAAAATGTCTTCGTAACCTTCCGCATTTAGTATTTTCTTAAGTGAAACAAAGTGACCGAACCCTAAACACGTAAAACATTCCATACTGTAACACCACCTCCTCATTAGCTTATTGTTTGCACTACACATATTGGCAGGTAAAGTTCTCCGGGTATAAGCTAAACTAAAAATTTTCCACTGGTTTGCCATCACAGAATGCAGTGTGGATCATCACTACAAATCAATCAGTTCTAGTCGTCCTCTGCCCATTGGCGTCGCTATTCTTACTACTTCAAGCATAACTTAGTGCTGACTACAGGAACGTGCGACTTAAAATTAGCTGCACGGTTAATGTACTTCATTTTTGTAACACCCTTGCTACGTTCAATGATACATACACGCACTAGGAGACTGCGACGGATTATTAATACTACGATAAATGTAAAATACCTGCGCGAGAAATAAATACTCTGTTGAATGTAAGCATCTCCGTGCGAACTCGATAACAAAGATATACAGACTGTATAAGCTTCGGCAAAGAGATAATTATTCCATGTTGGACATTGGAAGAGAGATGTTCTATGTCGGATGGAGAGGAGATTGTTGGAAGCTGCCATTAAGGCAGTAATCTATGTTTTATGATACTGAAGAAAATAACTACATGTAAAAGCACAAGAGGAGTATCAGGTGTGTAGAGTTCATAACCTTTAATCATTTAAAAAGAAATATTCGGTGATTATAAAGACGAAAGTTGTTCGGAAGTGTTGTGTGGTTTGATTGTGCGAACCTGCAGATTTACACGGTTTTGGGATTCGTCGAGAATATTTCTCCGAAGATCTAAATAATTTCACGAACTAAAGTTGGACGCCATATTCCATTAACATGACGCAGCATAGCACTTGGCTGTACCGATCGATTTCCTCAGGCCGAAAATTATCTTTAGCAATTTCAGGTGGAGAAGTATCAGCAAAAAGGCTCAACGAGATCTGCTGCTGCGAAACGCATATGGTACTACCGTATTCTTTAACTTACGAAGAACAATAAGCAATATAGACTTCATAACCACCGCAAACATAATTAAAAGAACTCAATCTAAATAAAAGGAGCGAAACAGTAAAAAGAAAAAAGGAATTACTAAACCAAACCATAAATAAAAATCAGTTAATAATAATACGCAATCACATTAATAAAACGCTCATTAAATAATAGAGAGAATAAAAAATAGAACTTTAAACCCTGTAGACAGTGATTGTGCAAGCTGGTCTTAGTTCAGCTGTGGTTGTTTCTTCGCGTTTGCACTTAACAATCACATCACCGACATTCGACATGATCAGCTTTGGAACGGTTGAAACCTCTCTGATGGATGTGTTAGTTGTCGTCGTTCGAAATCGCTGAGCTCCCCTCATGGACCCGTTGTACTGTTGCTGCTTCTCTACTCACGGAGGAATAGTCCCCGCCTACTCTTGTAACAGCGAGTCCGCCTCTCGTGGCATCTGGTAGTCAATTCCGCAATCCATAGGGATGTCTGGATTACTTTGATCAGATGCCTTACAGTTAGATGTATTAAAATGATATTATGAATGAACGTGGACCCCTAGTCCGATATTATGACCTGCATTAGAACTGTACAGCAGTCCATTGCTGGCGAAAGTAAAGAGTTCCGGGGCAGGTTGCAGTCTGGCAAAATGTTTTAAGGAATCAGAAATTCCTGACTGCTGTTTACATGTACAGAAACGTGTATATCACTGTTTAGTACCTAGGGAACCCATAAAGGGGTTAAGAAAACTCTTTCAGGAGACGTGGGATTCAAATCCTCAGGTTTCCCGTGACGGGGAAGAGGGAGGGCCGGGAGACGCAGACGCAAAATGTGAAGTCCTGTATTACACTGTTTGAGACTTCATTATCACATATTTAGCACAACCCTGCATGCAGTCTAAGGAAACTTCATATAGAAATGTAAAATTACTTTTAGTGGGCTAGGATCTCTCGCCTTCACCTTATCTCCTTCAGGCATATGCAGGGGACGGAGTCCCTTGCCTTTTAAACTTCCTGGCAAATTAAAACTGTGTGCCGGACCGAGACTCGAACTCGGGACCTCTACCTTTCTCTGGGAAGTGCTCTACCATCTGAGCTACCCAAGCACGACTCACGACCCGACCTCACAGCTTCAATTCTGCCAGTACCCAGTCTCCTACCTTCCAAACTTCACAGACGTTCTTCTGCTCCCTTGTCTTTGATGGTGTACATAATACGAGGGTCAAAAAAATGGTTGAAATGGTCTGAGCACTATGGGACTTAACATCTGACGTCATCAGTCCCCTAGAACTTAGAACTACTTAAACCTAACTAACCTAAGGACATCACACACATCCATGCCCGAGGCAGGATTCGAACCTGCGACCGTAGTGGTCGCGCGGTTCTAGACTGAAGCGCCTAGAACCGCTCGGCCACCACGGCCGGCTACGAGGGTCACTCCAAAAGAAATGCACTCTATTTTTTTTAAAATCCGTCTTTTATTCTACATGTTTGAAAGTCTTACAGTGTGTAGATACATCCTTTAGGAACAATACTTTCATTTCTCCACATAATTTACATCCCTCTCAACTGCCTTACGCCATCTTGGAACCAGCGCCTGTATACCCACACGGTAAAATTCTGGAACAACTTGTTGGAGGCACTGTTTGGCAGCGTGCACAAGGGAGTCATCATCTTCAAACCTTGTTCCACGAAGAGAGTCTTTCAGTTTCAAAATGATTCAAATGGCTCTGAGCACTATGGGACTTAACATCTGTGGTCATCAGTCCCCTAGAACTTAGAACTACTTAAACCTAACTAACCTAAGGACATCACACACATCCATGCCCGAGGCAGGATTCGAACCTGCGACCGTAGCAGTCGCGCGGTTCCGGACTGAGCGCCTAGAACCTTTCAGTTTCCCAAAGAGATGATAGTCACATGGAGCCAGGTCAGGACTGTAAGGCGTTTGTTTCAGTGTTGTCCATCCGAGTTTCGTGATCGCTTCCCTGGTTTTTTGACTGCCATGTGGCCGTGCATTGTCGTGCAACAGCAAAACATCCTGATTTTGCCGATGTGGTCGAACACGACTCAGTCGAGCTTGAAGTTTCTTCAGTGTCGTCACACACGCATCAGAATTTATGGTGGTTCCACTTGGCATAATGTCCACAAGCAAGAGTCGTTCGGAATCGAAAAACACCGTAGCCATAGGTTTTCCAGCAGAAGGTGCGGTTTTGAATTTTTTTTTTGGGGTGAATTTGCATGATGCCACCCCATTGATTGCCTCTTCGTCTCTGATGAAAAATGATGGAACCATGTTTCATCGCCTGTCACAATTCTTCAAGAAACTCGTCTCTACCATTCTCGAACTGTTCCGAAAGTTCGCTGCATACTGTTTTCCTTGTTTCTTTGTGAGCCACTGTCAACATCCTGGGAACCCATCTGGCACAAATCCTTTTCAACGCCAACACTTTCAGTATTCTGCAAACACTTCCTTCCCCTATCCTAAAGTAGTGTGATAATTCGTTCACTGTGATGCGTCTGTCAGCAGTCACCAATTCGTTAACTCTCTTCACAGTGTCTGGAGTGTGTGCAGTACGAGACCTGCCGCTGCGAGGACAATCCTCAATATTGCCGTGCCTGCTTTCATCACGTTACCTGCTTGCCCACCGACTAACTGTACTGCGATCGACAGCAGCATCTCCATACACCTCTTTCAACCTCTTGTGGATGTTTCCCACTGTCTCGTTTTCACAACACAGGAATTCTATAACAGCACGTTGCTTCTGACGAACGTCAAGTGTAGCAGCCATCTTGAAGGCATGCTGTGAGGGCGCCACTCACGGGAACAGGTTGAACTGAGTTCGAAAACAAGTGCGAAGGATGTACCTACACACTGTAAAACTTTCACACATGCAGAATGAAAACTGTATTTCTACAAAAACAGTGTGCATTTCTTTTGTGTGACCCTTGTATTAAAAGTTGTTACATGTACCAGGACTGTTAGGGGTGAAGCATTCTGTTATTATTTCTCTTCCGACCGAGTATGGACTGAAGTGTTCTGAAGTCTGCTTTTACTGAACAGTCAGTTCCCGTAATTCAAGCACAAGTTATTATAATCAGCTCTACCTCAAACTGTGCGAAATCCTCAAAAAAAAAAAAAAAAAAAAAAGAACAGAGAGAGAGAGAGAGAGAGAGAGAGAGAGTGGCGGGAGGGGGAGAGAGAGAGTGGCGGGAGGGAGAGAGAGAGAGAGAGAGAGAAAGAAATAAAAAATGCGAGCAGTTTGCTTGGTGTCATACATACATTATTGGGCAGCCCACTGAATCAGTTCACTGTCTAAAGAGCAAGACAGAGGGCTGTTAAATATGATAATATGGAGAGTCTGCAATGCGAGGCACACGGTACAAAGTGCTGGGAGTGAGTGCGCACTCTAAACACAGACTTCTTAGGCACCAAGCGACTCCGGCCAGACAGTCAGTCTTCCTTGCAGTAGACGCTGCTATCCGCATGTTGTCTACCTGTTCAGCCGCAGCCGCCAAACGTTGCTGCAAGTTTCTGCGTGTTCAGCTCCTGCGAGCCTGAATGGACATCGTCTCCGTGGTCCAAATGGCTCGGAGCACTATGGGACTTAACATCGAGGGCCATCAGCCCTCTAGAACTTAGAACTACTTAAACATAACCAACTTAAGGACATGACACACATCCATGCCCGAGGCAGGGTTCGAACATGCGACCGTAGCGATCGCGCGGTTCCAGACTGAAGCACCTAGAAGAGCTCGGCCACAGCGGCCGACGTCACCGTTGTCGCTGTCTCCTTGACACTGGTGGCGCTGGCAGTGGGCTCCAAACCTCCCTGCCCCTCTCGCTGTAGTGAGAAAAACCCCTGCAGGTTTGGCGCCAACTGGTGAAAATGGAAGATTTCAAGTTTGCCGTAAAATCTTGCTATGATTTTTTATTTATTTTGAAAAACTGAATCGTCCTCGTTCTCTGTTGTCGACGGCTGGAGTGGGACATTTATGTCACCTCTCCGCTTTCTCCTGTCTTTCCCTTTTTTAACTGTTTTGTTCCAGTCCAGATTACTTCTTAAACTAGTCTTTCTTGGGTCTGTCCATATCATTATAGGCCCCCTTCTTGCTCTCTTGCTTTCAAACCTGGCCTCAATCATTCACTTTGGTATTTTCTATCTTTCATTTTCTTCATGTGTCTAAACCATTTTAACCTGTTTTTCTCACTTCTCTCATTCAGCTTTTCTACTCGAATTTCGTTCCTAACATCTTCATTGCTTACTCTGTCTCTTATTGTTTTCCCCAATATACTTCTCAAAATTCGTTTCACTGGTTTGTATTCTAGTCTCCTCTCTTCTTATTAATGTCGAGATCTCTGACGTATATGTCATTAGTACAGTACTTCATTTGCACCTTCCTTCCCCACACTAAGCCCTCATCACGCTGGTAAAATGCATTGTTCTATTGTACCCTTGCGCTATCTTCTGCCTCCATTCTTGCATTCTCCATCACACTTCTCATATATATATATATATATATATATATATATATATATATATATATATATATATATCCTAAATTTGCGTAAGCAGTCCTTTAATATTAATTTGTACCTTTCTTTCTCTGTCTCCTCTGGTTACCATAATAGCCTTGTTCTTCTCTACATTCATTTCAGTCCATATTTCTCTATTTTTTTCATTGAAGCTGTCTATTTGTTCTTGTACGTCTTTACTGTTGGTTCCACGCTCCCCAGTATCATCGACAAACAGCAATAACTTCATGTCCCTTCCTTTATGAGCTTCTTTTACCTCTTTCACAATTTCATCCATCACTATTATAAATACCAGTAATAATGATGATACCATACTTCCTGGTCTGAGCCCCTCAACATTCCTAATCCAATCAGTTGTTCGAACTTGGATGGGGACACAGCTGTAGCTTATACTGAAGAATTTCAGTTCTTTGTTTCAAAGTAATTCTCTGCTTATCTTACGAACGAAATGTATAAGCGCAATACTTCGCTCATCTCGCCTCGTGTTGTCAGCACTTATTGATGAGGATCTCTATGTTCAACAACACTACCTAGGCTGTCGAACTAAAATTTAGAAAAATAGAAGCGCAGGTTCTATTTACGTTGTTAATTGTCACGAACAACTAGACTAGAGTCCATTACTGGAATTCACACGAGAGATGGGAATGAACAATACCTACCTTTACACACACATAAAAAAAGTTTTGCATCACCCCGGTTCCCAGAACGCTTGAAAATAGACGTTGACTGTGCACACTGCATCACAGACACAGTCCCTTCGACTGTTCAGGCCGGCCGCTGGTGGCCGAGCGGTTCTGGCGCTACAGTCTGGAACCGCGCGACCGCTGCGGTCGCAGGTTCGAATCCTGCCTCGGGCATGGATGTGTGTGTTGTCCTTAGGTTAGTTAGGTTTAAGTAGTTCTAAGTTCTAGGGGACTTATGACCTCAGCAGTTGAGTCCCATAGTGCTCAGAGCCATTTTTTTCGACTGTTCAGAGATGACACTAAACCCCCCAAAGATGTAAACAACCATGCACGTGCACCAACTATTACACGATGGGGGTCCGACAGCCAATCAGTTCCAGTCATTTCACCTGGGAGGAGGTACACGGCTCGTGTTGTCTGTAGTTCAACCACGCCTGGACGATCAATACGGTTTTTCGATCGCGTCCGGATTGTTACTTTGTGCTAGGAAGGGCTCTCACCGAGGGAAGTGTCCAGGCATCTCGAAGTGAATCAAAGCGATGTAGTTCGGACATGGAGGAGATACAGACAGACAGGAACTGTCGATGACACCTCGCTCCTGCCGCCCAAGGGCTGCTACTGTAGTGCATGACCGCTACCTACGGGTTATGGCTCGGAGTAACCCTGACAGCAACGCCACCATGTTGAATAATGCTTTTCGTGTAGCCACAGGACGTCGTGTTACGACAACTGTGCGCAATAGGCTGCATGATGCGCAACTTCACTCCCGACGTCCATGGCGAGGTCCATCTTTGCCACCACGATACCAAGCAGCGGGGTACAGATGGGCCCAACAACATGCCGAATGGACCGCTCAGGATTGGCATCACGTTCTCTTCACCGCTGAGCATCGCATATACCTTCAACCAGATAATCGCCGGAGACGTGTTTAGAGGAAACCCGGTCACGCTGAACGCCTTAGACACACCGTCCAGCGAGTGCAGCAATGTGGAGGTTCTCTGCTGTTTTGGGGATGGCATTATGTGGGGCTGACGTACACCGCTGGTGGTCATGGACGACACCGTACGGCTGTGCGATAGGCGAATTCCATCTTCCGACCGATAGCTCAACCATATCGGCAACATATTGGCGAGGCATTATTCATGGACGACAATTCGCGCCCCCATCGTGCACATCTTGTGAATGACTTCCTTCAGGATAACGACATCGCTCGGCTAGAGTGGCCTGGATGTTCTCCGTACATGAACCGTATCGAACATGCCTGGGATGGATTGAAAAGGGCTGTTTATGGACGACGTGACCTACCAACCACTCCAAGAGATCTACGCCGAACCGCCGTTGACGAGTGGGACAATCTGGACCAACAGTGCCTTGATGAACTTTTGGATAGTATGCCACGACGAATACAGAGGCATGCATGAATGCGAGAGGACGTACTACTGGGTGTTAGATGTACCGGTGTGTACAGCAGTCTGGACCACCACCTTTGAAGGTCTCGCTGTTTTGTGGTACAACATACAATGTGCGGTTTTCATGAGCAATGAAAACTGTGGAAATGATGTTTTTGTTGATCTCTATTCCAATTTTAACTACAGGTTCCGGAACGCTCGGAACCGAAGTGCTGCAAAACTTTTTTGACGTGTGTATTTATCTGCCACAGAGAGAAATATATAGTTTAAGTATTTAACTCATGAAATTGCTATGTCCCATAAATAATTGAGTAACTGCCATCAGACAGAACGAAGGTTTATGATCTACTCGAATGAAAGCATAAATTACTGATATTATATTTATTACAGAGATCAAACTACATCATATCTTTCAAAAGGAGCGTCGGAACAAGAGTGAATATTTTATCATACAGTTCATTGTGTTATATCTTACTAGTTACAGCCAAGTAGAAAGATTTAATACAAGAGCACAGCTATGATTGCTCATCATATGCGCCCAAGATCACAATTAGTGCACATAGCGCATCAGTGCAGAAAACAGAAGGAATTTTCTCGTAACATGACAGCTGTGTTTTTCCACCTCCCTGTCTCTCAAATTTTCCCAAACCTTTTCTATGGAGGCACTATCGTAAGCGTGCAGTAAGTCAAGACATGGTCCACTGTTGATCAACCACATCGAAAGCCATACTGCTCGTCTTCTGATTGGCCGTGCATGTTTCCCGTCAATCGTGTTTCTCATATCATCTCCATTAATTTTGCTACTTATTACGAGAGTGTGTCCTCTAATTTATCACAAACTTTTCTGTCTCCCTTCCTGAACAATGGAACTATTATTCCCCATCCGCAATCTTCAGGCACAATAAGGGTGCAATACGCCCAGCAAAAAGATAACACCGCCTGATGAACACGAATTAGACAGTAAGAATCTGCTATTTGTATGTACGTCCTTCCGATTAAGGGTCTGTGGGACTTTGGACATATCCTTATGTAATAGAATGAGACACCTGCATCCGTCGTTCTGTTGTTATTTTATTACGTTACAACTCAATACAGCATCTTCAGGCCTTAACTGATGTTGAGGGGGTGAACTACAATCGTATACACCATCCCATGAATGGCCAACTTCTATAAACTCGCTTCCGCAGAATAATATAACAGCAATGTTGTGTCTGCAACCATCAACTATCAACTCAGTTCATACACTACTGGGCATTAAAATTGCTACACCGAGAAGAAATGCAGGTGATAAACGGGTATCCATTGGACAAATTTGTTATACTAGAACTCACAAGTGATTACATTTTCACGCAATTTGGGTGGATTGATCCTGAGAAATTAGTACCCAGAACAACCACCTCTGGCCGTAATAACGGCCTTGATACGCCCGGGCATTGAGTCAAACAGAGCTTGGATGGCGTGTACAGGTACAGCTGCCCATGCAGCTTCAACACGATACCACAGTTCATCAAGAGTAGTGACTGGCGTATTGTGACGATCCAGTTGCTCGGCCACCATCGACCAGACGTTTTCAATTGGTGAGAGATATGGAGAATGTGCTGTCGAGGGCAGCAGTGGAACATTTTCTGTATCCAGAAAGGCCCGTACAGGATCTGCAACATGCGGTCGTGCATTATCCTGCTGAAATGTAGGGTTTCGCAGGGATAGAATGAAGGGTAGAGTGACGGATCGGAACACATCTGAAATGTAACGCCCACTGTTCAAAGTGCCGTCAATGCGAACAGGAGGTGACCGAGACGTGTAACCAATGGCACCCCATACCATCACGCCAGGTGGTACGTCAGTATGGCGATGACGTATACACGCTTCCAACGTGCGTTCACCGCGATATCGCCAAACACGGATGCGACCATCATGACGCTGTAAACAGAACCTGGACTCATCCGAAAAAATGACGTTTTGCCATTCGTGCACCCAGGTTCGTCGTTGAGTTCACCATCGCAGGCGCTCCTGTCTGTGATGCAGCGTCAAGGGTAACCGCAGCCACGGTCTCCGAGCCGATAGTCCATGCTGCTGCAAACGTCGTCGAACTATTCGTGTAGATGGTTGTTGTCTTGCAAACGTCCCCATGTGTTGACTCAGGGATCGAGACGTGGCTGCACGATCCGTTAGAGCCATGCGGATAAGTCATGTCGGCTGCTAGTGATACGAGGCCGTTGGGATCCAGCACGGCGTTCCGTATTACCCTCCTGAACCCACCGATTCCATATTCTGCTAACAGTCATTGGATCTCGACCAACACGAGCAGCAATGTGGCGATACGATAAACCGCAATAGCGATAGGCTACAATCCGACCTTTATCAAAGTCGGAAACGTGACGGTACGCATTTCTCCTCCTTACACTAGGGATCACAACAATGTTTCACCAGGCAACGGCGGTGAACTGCTGTTTGTGTATGAGAAATCGGTTGGAAACTTTCCTCATGTCAGCACGTTGCAGGTGTCGCCACCGGCGCCAGCCTGGTGTGAATGCTCTGAAAAGATAATCATTTGCATTTCACAGCATCTTCTTCCTGTCGGTAAATTTCGCGTCTGTAGCACGTCATCGTCGTGGTGTAGCAACTTCAATGGCCAGTAGTGTACAATCGTATACACGATCCCATCAATGGCCAGCTTCTATAAACTGGCTTCCGCGGAATAATATAACAGCGATGTTGTGTGTGTAACCATCAACTATCAACTCAGTTCATAGATGTCGGCCGCTGATGCGAGTGTATGTACGATTGGGGTTCATCTCTCAGCGTCAGTTAAGGCCTGACTGTGGTGTACTGAATCATCGCAACCGGTTGTAGTATAATAAAGTAACATCAAAACGACGGCTGCAGAATCTGGGTCTCCTGTCGGCCCTCGGGCCTGTCCAGTTAGACGCTGAGCTCTTCCAGCAACTGGGAAAGCCATTTGCTGGCGAGGAAGAGGACAGCCGGAATGCAGAGCAACACTCAAACTTAGCGGCGCGGTAGCCGCTGAAGTTGGTCGAGCGGTTGTTGGCCGGCTGACGAGTGGGGCGGAGAACCTGAGGCCGGGCGTCAGCCGAGAGCCGCGGCCGGAGCGAGACGCGGCGCGGCCGGAGCGGCCTGCCCGTAATTGGATTCCGAGGTCTCATTAGGGCCGGCGCGGCGCTGCCGCACGGCGGCACGGCGCAGGTATCCGGGGCACGCCGCGGACCGACCGGGCCACAAGTGCCTGCCTCGGCAGCAGGGGTGGGGGCGGGCGCGGGCGCGGGCGCGTTCATAGTGGCGCGCCAGCCGGATGCGAACCTGGAGTACCAGGCGCGCTCCTGGAGCTCGTATCGCAGCCCGCCGGCTCGACACTCCGCACAGCGGCATAGGTCTGACCTCGTGTCGTACACTTTCTGAGCAAAAGTTTCCGGACTCCAATGTAACGCGGAATTGGCCACTAGATGTCACGGGAGACGGACTCGCGGGTAAACAGTGAACTGACAAAAGTCTTGGTATACCTCCGAACATCGCAACGGATCTCTGTTTTCCCGGTGCAGTGCAGCAACTCGACGTGGCATGGACTCAACAAGTCTTTGGAAGTTCCCAGCAGAAATACTGAGCCATGCTGCCTCTATAGCCACCCATGACTGCGAAAGTGTTGCCAGGGTACGAACTGACCTCTCGATTACGTCCCATAAGTGTTCGACGCAATTCATGTTGGGTGATAGTGGCCAAATCATTCGCTCGAATTGTCCAGAAAGTTCTTCAAACCAATCGCCAACAACTGGTGCCATCATGTGTTGTCATCCACAAAAATTCTATCTTCGTTTCGGAACGTGAAGTCCATTGAGTGGCTGCAGATGATCTCCAGACAGCCGGATTAAGCCATTGTAAGCCAGTGATCGGTTGACTCCATGTAAACACAGCCATTATGGGGCCACCACCAGACTGAGCGGTGCCTTGTTGACAACCTGAGTCCATTGGTTCAAAAATGGTTCAAATGGCTCTGAGCACTATGGGACTCAACTGCTGTGGTCATTAGTCCCCTAGAACTTAGAACTACTTAAACCTACCTAACCTAAGGACATCACAAACATCCATGCCCGAGGCAGGATTCGAACCTGCGACCGTAGCAGTCACACGGTTCCGGACTGCGCGCCTAGAACCGCAAGACCACCGCGGCCGGCAGAATGAGTCCATTGCTTCATGGGGTGTGCGCCACTTCCGAACCCTGCCATAAGCTTTTTTTTTTTTTTTTTTTTTTAATCAGTCTACTGACTGGTTTGATGCGGCCCGCCACGAATTCCTTTCCTGTGCTAACCTCTTCATTTCAGAGTAGCACTTGCAACCTACGTCCTCAATTATTTGCTTGACGTATTCCAATCTCTGTCTGCCTCTACAGCTTTTGCCCTCTACAGCTCCATCTAGGACCATGGAAGTCATTCCCTCATGTCTTAGCAGATGTCCTATCATCCTGTCTCTTCTCCTTATCAGTGTTTTCCACATATTCCTTTCCGATTCTGCGTAGAACCTCCTCATTCCTAACCTTATCAGTCCACCTAGTTTTCAACATTCGTCTATAGCACCACATCTCAAATGCTTCGATTCTCTTCTGCTCCGGTTTTCCCACAGTCCATGTTTCACTGCCATACAATGCTGTACTCCAGACGTACATCCTCAGAAATTTCTTCCTCAAATTAAGGCCGGTATTTGATATTAGTGGACTTCTATTGGCCAGAAATGCCTTTTTTGCCATAGCGAATCTGCTTCTGATGTCCTCCTTGCTCCGTCCGTCATTGGTTATTTTACTGCCTAGGTAGCAGAATTCCTTAACTTCTTTGACTTCGTGACCATCAATCCTGATGTTAAGTTTCTCGCTGTTCTCATTTCTACTACTTCTCATTACCTTCGTCTTTCTCCGATTTACTCTCAAACCATACTGTGTATCATTGATATCCTTTCACCTTGTATTTTAATTCCACTCCTGAACCTTTCTTTTATTTCCATCATTGCTACCTCGATGTACAGATTGAAGAGTAGGGGCGAAAGGCTACAGCCTTGTCTTACACCCTTCTTAATACGAGCACTTCGTTCTTGATCGTCCACTCTTATTATTCCCTCTTGGTTGTTGTACATATTGTACATGACCCGTCTCTCCCTATAGCTTACCCCTACTTTCTTCAGAATCTCGAACAGCTTGCACCATTTTGTATTGTCGAACGCTTTTTCCAGGTCGACAAATCCTATGAAAGTGTCTTGATTTTTCTTTAGCCTTGCTTCCATTATTAGCCGTAACGTCAGAATTGCCTCTCTCGTCCCTTTACTTTTGCTAAAGCCAAACTGATCGTCACCTAGCGCATTCTCAATTTTCTTTTCCATTTTTCTGTATATTATTCTTGTAAGCAGCTTCGATGCATGAGTTGTTAAGCTGAGTGTGCGATAATTCTCGCACTTGTCAGCTCTTGCCGTCTTCGGAATTGTGTGGATGATGCTTTTCCGAAAGTCAGATGGTATATCGCCAGTCATATATTCTACACACCAACGTGAATAGTCGTTTTGTTGCCACTTCCCCCAATGATTTTAGAAATTCTGATGGAATGTTATCTATCCCTTCTGCCTTATTTGACCGTAAGTCCTCCAAAGCTCTTTTAAATTCCGATTCTAATACTGGGTCCCCTATCTCTTCTAAATCGACTCCTGTTTCTTCTTCTATCACATCAGACAAATCTTCACCCTCATAGAGGCTTTCACTGTATTCTTTCCACCTATCTGCTCTCTCCTCTGTATTTAACAGTGGAATTCCCGTTGCACTCTTAATGTTACCACCGTTGCTTTTAATGTCACCAAATGTTATTTTGACTTTCCTGTATGCTGAGTCTGTCCTTCCGACAATCATATCTTTTTCGATGTCTTCACTTTTTTCCTGCAGCCATTTCATCTTAGCTTCCCTGCACTTCCTATTTATTTCATTCCTCAGCGACTTGTATTTCTGTATTCCTGATTTTCCCGGAACATGTTTGTACTTCCTCCTTTCATCAATCAACTGAAGTATTTCTTCTGTTACCCATGGTTTCTTCGCAGCTACTTTCTTTGTACCTATGTTTTCCTTCCCAACTTCTGTGATGGCCCTTTTTACAGATGTCCATTCCTCTTCAACTGTACTGCCTACTGCGCTATTCCTTATTGCTGTATCTATAGCGTTAGAGAACTTCAAAGTATCTCGTCATTCCTTAGTACTTCCGTATCCCACTTCTTTGCGTATTGATTCTTCCTGACTAATGTCTTGAACTTCAGCCTACTCTTCATCACTACTATATTGTGATCTGAGTCTACATCTGCTCCTGGGTACGCCTTACAATCCAGTATCTGATTTCGGAATCTCTGTCTGACCATGATGTAATCTAATTGAAATCTTCCCGTATCTCCCGGCCTTTTCCAAGTTTACCTCCTCCTCTCATACCAACTGAAATCGGGGTACATCGGAAGAGGCCACGCTAGGGTCCAACCGACCCCAGGAGAGGCGCTGCAGTCGATTCGTGCTGTTAGCCCACTAACACCAAAATTCACTGTCCTAATCATAACGGATACGTTCGTCGTACGTCCCACATTGATTTCTGCGTTTATTTCACGCAGTGTTTCTCGTCTGTTAGCACTGACAACTCTATGCAAACGCTGCTGCTGTCTGTCGCTAAGTGAAGACCGTCCGCCACTGCTTGTCCGGCTGAAATGTGGTATTCTCGGCACAGTCGTGACACTGCAGAACGCAGAATATTGCATTCTCTAATGATTTCGGAAATGGAGTGTCGCATGCGTCTAGCACCAACTATCAATCCGCACTCAAAGTCTATTAAATCCTGTGGTGCGACCATAATCACGCCGGGTTCCCGGGTTCGATTCCCGGCGGGGTCAGGGATTTTCTCTGCCTCGTGATGGCTGGGTGTTGTGTGCTGTCCTTAGGTTAGTTAGGTTTAAGTAGTTCTAAGTTCTAGGTGGCTTATGACCACAGCAGTTGAGTCCCATAGTGCTCAGAGCCATTTTTTGAACCATAATCACGCCGGAAACTTTTGACATGAATCACGTGAGTAAAAATGATAGCTTCGCCAACTCACTGCCCTTTTATACCTTGTGTACGCGATACTCTCGCCATCTGTGTATGTTTATATCGCTATCCCATGAATTTTGTCACCTCAGCGTAAAGAGAACCGGGGGATATTTAGTTGTCAATCGTCAATAGCGAAGGACTAACAGCAGGATTTATTTATTTATTTATTACTGTCTTACACAGCTAATTCAGCACCTTGAATGGGAAATTATTTGACACCTAATACTCTGTGTAAAGGGAAGCGTAGTTCGGCTGGCTGTTGCTGCGTCTTGATGTTGATAGAAGCTGGCCGGTTTGTTGTTTTTAAGCAGTTTTTTGATCAGCCAGGTTGCGAACGTTCACCACTATTCTTTTGAAGGACGCGTCTAATACTGTGTTCAAAAATTCCCTTAAATTTTCTTCATATTTTGGTATTTTCTTTGTCTTCTCACGTTGGTTCCATAGATAAGATAGAAATTGTAATTTCTCGGTGTGATAGATGGAGAGCGCTGTGTGGGAGACTATCCACGCGATGACAGATGTTTTGCAGGCAGGGTATAGCTTAAAGTCTGGTGCCGTGATTGTTGTAAAGTGTATATTACTGCTTATCTGCAACATGGACTGTAAAATTATTTTGAGCACCTCTACTGTAATGAACTAACCCAGGTTCCACAGATGCAACGAAGCTCTTAGAGTATCTCTGATACTATGCTTGTAGTGGTTGGCTGCACTGCAGACTTCTGGTAGCCTCTTTGGATGAGTGCAGGGTAAGTAGTCGAGTGTGAATTTTGCTTCGTCTCACATTGTGTTTGCCTTCATAAGTGTGAGTTTAGGAAGAAGGAAAAATCACAAACTAAAGCAATTCACCAAGAAAAGCTTTCCATATCATTCAATTTCGGATTTCACAGGAGAGCGGTGCAGACGATGTAATGCAGCTATCAGATTTACTCACTTGGAGTGGTGATGAGCGCAATACTTTGACCATTTCAGTAATGACGAGCCTACAGTAAATGCATATGAATTACACTGCTACACCAGTTCTGGAGATGATTACTCATTAGCAGATAAAACAGAAACTGTAGTGTTATCAGAATTTTCGACAAGAACCTCACAAAGAACTGAGAAGTAAAACGTTTATCGTTGGGTTACGCCACTGATCCTATCATCAATACAAACAAACTACTGACTGTGTTCACAAACAATGAGTCACGAATGGTGAACCTAACAGCGTCAAAGCAACGAAAAAGGTCCGACCATTCTACACGGAAAATGAAGAGCCTCTCTCTCTCAATAGGAATATAGAAATTTAAAGGGAACTTAGATTATTGTTTTGAAATAAAATAGTTCCATGCTGTTTTACTTTTTCATTCTTTTTTCAGTCAGAAATTCTTATATCATTTAAGGGAAGTGATACTGAAAGGAAAGATTTTGAGCAAACCTGGAATAAGAAACAGTTCAGGGTCGAGGTGGTCAATGTTTTCATAACATTGGAGATCTGACAAAAGAGGATAAGACCAACCAATATAATTCAGCAGCAACTAGAAGCAGAAATGAAATGCGTCTCGGGGGTATTGTCCCATTACTAGAGGCAAGTGCAATGACAAAAGAGATCGATGCAAGTATCGTGTGTGTCGTGGGCATATTCGTTTCTTGCGCAATGTGTACCTTTAGTTTAATAAAGACAAGAATCAATAAAACAATTTTCACTAGTAAATGAAAAATTTCTGTTTGGGCTCTTACCTTTACTACAACATTGATCACAATTCGGACACGATGCTACCACAGCAGATTGTGTTAATTTTATTTTCACGAAAATGGCATAATGATGATAATGTGAAATGATTTTAATAAACATCTAACAAGTAAATCGAAAGAACTAATGTTTCTCCAGATTCAATTGAATGGCTTATTGACTGGTAGACATATGATTGCGTGCAATGTTGCAAATGAGCAGTGTACAGAATTTTCTGAAACCAGCAATAGAGGATTTTTTTCTATTTTTCCCTTTCTATCAACCACTTACACGTTTCAAAATTATTTTTTTAACAAAAAACAGAAAACCATGCTTTTAAGTGTTAAAAGCTCTACTAATTCATTTCAATCTATTTCGTCTTAAATTGTATTCTTATACCACAGATCTGACGATGGAGTAACCTTAAACGCGTCATGATAAAAATAAAAATTTGTGACGACGAAGACAAGTCTATAGTCATTAAGACTATTTTTGACAATGTGCTATTTAGTAGCCAGTAACGAAATCGCCGTATCCGAAACAAATTTGAGAAATCTAATTCTAGTATTAAGCCAAAATTAAATAATTCATTGCTAAGGTAGAGAAGGCTGACTTGTTACTACAGGGATCATTGTAGACCCCCTTGCCCCTTGGCTTGTGGTATGAAACAATTTCCATTAAGTGAAAAGGCAAACAAGTTGGCTCAGAAAAAAACATTTCAGTCCCACAATATGAACAGACGCTGCTACCGTCGCATATCCCCCAACTCAAATAGTCTGCTGTCTTTAAACGTTATCAACTTCAACTTGAGTGAATCTAATCGACCAAATGGCACGCAGTACAGCTTGCACTAATGTCGTAAGGATACAGCATGACCTCGCACACATTTCAATATGAACGTCAGAAACACATACATACAGAGGGGGAAACTGCCGAAAAATACTGAAAAAAATGGTTCAAATGGCTTTCAGCACTATGGGACTTAACAGCTGAGCTCATCAGTCCCCTAGAACTGAGAACTACTTAAACCTAACTATAACCTAAGGTCATCACACACATCCATGCCCGAGGCAGGATTCGAACCTGCGACCGTAGCGGTCGCGCGGTTCCAGACTGAAGCGCCTAGAACCACTCGGCCACAGATTCCGGCTGAAAGAACATATAAAACTCTAGGGGGCAAACTTGACATATAGCGAAAGTGGTGTGTTCCTGAATTTACGTCATTTGTAAATTGGCAAACAAAGAGCAAGATAGAGTGTTACTAAGTACTAATTATCAGTTAGAATCTGGTTGGCGGCTTTCACAGGGATAAAGCTTAAAAATAAGACAGTGCGCGAAAAATTTGCAGTGAAATATCACGCAACTGTAGAACTAAGCTTGTGAAAAGAAATAACAATGCTTCTGTAAAAGCTGAGTGCTGAAAAATCCGATTAAGTGACACAAAACATTGGCGGTAGCAATGAGAACATTCAGGTAATGGGAAAGAACGTTCATGAATGACATTATGTCCCAGTAAATTTCCAAGCTGTGTGAACGTTATGAGTCATATAACGGCTGGAAATGAGACGAAGTCTCGCCTTATCATTGATGATGACTACGCAACATGCTCAGTACTTGCAACTGCACTCACGATCACTGCCTCAATGTGAGGGTGTTTACCTTAGTAATAATAATGAATCACTCGATTTGTCGATTTGTTGAGTCTTCGACTGTGGAAGCGGCTGCACTCATATTTGACAAACCGTATGGCTTGGCACTGAATTCGCACTTTGTATTCATCGTTTACTGAACGTGAAACAGTTCATAATAAAACTGCTGCAATAACATGATATTGAAGGTAAATGCTGGGCAGTGAAACTACCACTGGATACAGATAGCGATTTATTAAGCCATTAGCAGCCTGCTGTACCTTCGATGTTCCGCGTATCTCTTATGTACCATACGTGTCTGCCCGATAGTGTAAAGAGTGTGTGAATAACAAATGGTCTCAAAATTACGACATTCGTAACCAAGGATGGAGTCGGCTCTTGCAGTCCAATAATTGTGGTGTGACAAAACACTGCATCGACACTGGCCGCTCTACGCCTTGTAGCAGGTCGAAATTCTGGCATAGAGTTCTTCTGCGAGAGTGTAGTAAAGGAGATAGTGGAAAATCATTCAACGAAGAATGTACGTAATAAAACCAACGGTTTCAGTGTTGAGAAAGTATATAATCCGGTGGTTCCTTTGATCTATTCACAAAGATGTTGCTGTTGAGCAATTCCCATTGACGCATCGATATCCCAGGATGTATCGAGCGTCTTAACTAAAGATTCAAGTCGTACGAAGCTCTTTGCCGCCGAACGTCATCTCTCTCCGTTGGGTATTTTGCGGCTGTGAGCTAAGTGACGCGGCTCTTGTGTTTCATATTAGTACGGAAAGGAAAAAGTACTTTTATTTTTTGGTCGCATTCCATTTTATTTTGGTAAATTCAGTATTATTTTTCGCCAAATTCATTGTTATTTTTTGGCAAAATCAGTGCTATTGTTTGCCACATTCGCTGTTATTTTTGCCAAATTAGTTTTAAGTTTTGCCAGATATGTTTCTTTTTCAAATTCTGAGTTATTATTTGTCCTAAATCAATTGTAATTTTTGACCAACCTCCTTGTCTTTTTTTGGCTAAAATCAATGTTGTAGTTTTGCTAAATTCGCTGTTGCTTTTGTTAAATTTGGTGTTATTTTTTTCCAGGTTTGGTGTTACTTTTGCCAAATTACGTTCTGATTTTATGCCAAATTAGGTGTTTTAGCCAAAATCTGTGACATTTTTGCTAAAATCGGTACTGTTTTTCCGAAATTTGGTTCTACTTTCGTCGTCTCATCACAGTTCATTACATGGGAAATGAACTGTTACGAATATTAGTAAATTGCCGTCTTTAGATTTATAATTTTTGTACGATAACATTTCAGATTTAGCCGGCCGAAGTGGCCGTGCGGTTAAAGGCGCTGCAGTCTGGAACCGCAAGACCGCTACGGTCGCAGGTTCGAATCCTGCCTCGGACATGGATGTTTGTGATGTCCTTAGGTTAGTTAGGTTTCACTAGTTCTAAGTTTTAGGGGACTAATGACCTCAGCAGTTGAGTCCCATAGTGCTCAGAGCCACCACCATTTCAGATTTCCCCATTCTCGTTATTTTTCGCGTTACCTTTTTGGCGAAATTTTCCTGTCTGGACATATAAGAAACACGAGTGCCGCAGCTTCAGTCTGTGAGCTCAACCGTAAGATGGCTGAAATATGTTTCAGAAATGCAATTTTCGCTATTGCACCCCCGATATCTAATGGATCATTCAATATGCCACGAAAATACGAAGATGCACAACGAAAGCTTAGTTAAGTGGAACTTCAATCTTCCATGAGCATCGTACCGCTACCATTATCATCATTTCAGACTTCCAGTTCCAATGTTCCTCGTCACCTTCATTTGGCCAGCTCTCACTTTTTCTGTCTTAAGTAACTCCCAACTACATTCATCCATTGCCCATGACATTGCTGTATATACAAGTAGACCGCTTTAACTAATGAGAAATTTTGACAAACAGGAATGACAAGCTAGCCACTTAGCAATTCAATTAACGAAAAGAAGTTTGATAAAGACGGTCATTATGTAAATTCCATGTTAATACATGTTTCATGGAGCTAGCAGCACACATGTTTTAACTCTTTGATAACATCGTTCCTAATTAGAATCAATCCCCGAAGTACTGGTGAGTAAAACAGCGACGATATTACTAACATTCATTTTATGAATAATTCATTTACCACACCTAGATCTTGTGGTACACTGAACAATGGACATGAAATCAGTGACACGAAATCCATTAAGAAGAAATTATACCATTAACAGTAAACTGGTCGTAGTGGGACACATAATACTAACCACAAGGGTCGTCGAGCAGATTCGCAAAACTATAGACCTATATCTCTGACGTCGATCTGTTGTAGAATTTTAGAACATGTTTTTTGCTCGAGTATCATGTCGTTTTTGGAAACCCAGAATCTACTCTGTAGGAATCTACATGGATTCCGTAAACAGCGATCGTGTGAGACCCAACTCGCTTTATTTGTTTACGAGACCCAGAAAATATTAGATACCGGCTCCCAGGTAGATGCTATTTTTCTTGACTTCCGGAAGGCGTTCGATACAGTTCCGCACTGTCGCCTGATAAACAAAGTAAGAGCCTACGGAATAACAGACCAGCTGTATGGCTGGATTGAAGAGTTTTTAGCAAACAGAACACAGCATGTTGTTATCAATGGAGAGACGTCTACAGACGTGAAAGTAACCTCTGTCGTGCCACAGGGGAGTGTTATGGGACCATTGCTTTTCACAATATATATAAATGACCTAGTAGATAGGGTCGGAAGTTCCATGCGGCTTTTCGCGGATGATGCTGTAGTATACAGAGAAGTTGCAGCGTTAGAAAATTGTAGCGAAATGCAGGATGATCTGCAGCGGATAGGCACTTGGTGCAGGGAGTGGCAACTGTCCCTTAACATAGACAAATGTAATGTATTGCGAATACATAGAAAGAAGGATCCTTTATTGTATGATTATATGATAGCGGAACAAACACTGGAAGCAATTATTTCTGTAAAATATCTGGGAGTATGAGTGCAGAACGATTTGAAGTGGAATGATCATATAAAATTAATTGTTGGTAAGGCGGGTACCAGGTTGAGATTCATTGGGAGAGTGCTTAGAAAATGTAGTCCATCAACAAAGGAGGTGGCTTACAAAACACTCGTTCGACCTTTACTTTAGTATTGCTCATCAGTGTGGGATCCGTACCAGATCGGGTTGACGGAGGAGATAGAGAAGATCCAAAGAAGAGCGGCGCGTTTCGTCACAGGGTTATTTGGTAACCGTGATAGCGCTACGGAGATGTTTAATACACTCAAGTGGCAGACTCTGCAAGAGAGGCGCTCTGCATCGCGGTGTAGCTTGCTCGCCAGGTTTCGAGAGGGTGCGTTCCTGGATGAGGTATCGAATATATTGCTTCCCCCTACTTATACCTCCCGAGGAGATCACGAATGTAAAATTAAAGAGATTAGAGCGCGCACGGAGGCTTTCAGACAGTCGTTCTTCCCGCGAACCATACGCGAGTGGAACAGGAAAGGGAGGTAATGACAGTGGCACGTAAAGTGCCCTCCGCCACACACCGTTTGTGGCTTGCGGAGTATAAATGTAGATGTAGATGTAGATGTAGTGGAACACATAATTCAAATGTGGGACGGACGACTGAAGTGCTTTAATCGGTGTCACTGTTTGTTATGTGTACAGTTTGAAGACGTTACTAATAGCGCACTACAGGCGTTGGACAAAAACGTGGGAACATCGCGAGAAAGGCATGTTTCAACATAAATGCAGATGGTTACCAAGCCTGCCGTTTGCGCTGTTGTATTTGACCTCGAACGGCACTTGTTCAGTGACGTCAGTACGTTGCAAGTGTCAGTCGTGATCAGAACAGTGTTCTGTGCAGTTGTGGGTGCATTATGTCGGAGATAAGAGAATTCGGAGGGCAAGTTGTTGGTGCTCATATCGTCAGTGCTTCCGTGACCAAGGTAGCCAGAATTTTGGTGTGTCCGGAGGATCCGTATCGAAGATTCATATCTCATATAGTGAGCGCCTGAAAACATCATCTAGGAAAGAGTTGAGTGATTGTGACTGGTGGTCACTGAATAGGATTGTGACGAAAAATTTGAAGACGACAGAAGCAAAAGTCACTGCAGAGCCCTGTCAGAACCAACGCAACACGATGGAATCTCCATAAACAGGGAATTTTCAGGGCGAGCTAGAGTTCTAAAAGCACTCATAACCGATGCAAATGCCCGTAACAGGAGAATGCGTTGCCGAAGCCATAAAACCTGGACTAACGATGAATGGAAGAAAGTTATTTAGCCTATGAGTACTGTTTCGCGCAGTTTCGAATTTCTGGCCGAGTTTACTTCACAAGAGTGAAATAAGGCGGGCCTTAGGTGATGATTTGGGCGGCCATATCGTGGTATTCCAAGGTTACATTACTGCCAAGGATTACGTGAGCTATTTAGCTGATGAGGCGCATCGCATGGAGCAACGTTTATTCTTTAATGATGGTGCTGTGTTCCAATGCAACAAGAGCCCCTGTACACACAGCTCGCATCATCCAGGACTGGTTTTGTGAGCACGAGTATGAACTGTCGTATCATCCCTAGCCACCAAACTCACTAGCTAGTAATATTATTGAGCCTTTGTGGTCTGCTTTGCAGAGAAGGGTGTGTTATTGCTATGTACCTCCATGATCGTTACCTTGCCACTGTTTTGCTGGAGGAATGGTATAAGATTCCTTTGAAAACTATACAGGTCATGTATTTATCCATTTAGAGACGACTGGATGCTGCTTTGAATGCCGAATGGTTTCCTATACCGCCTTAGGCATGATAATGTGGCATTTGGTGTTACCATATTTTTCTCCGACCCCTGTACTTGGCCGGCCGGTGTGGTCGAGCGGTTCTAGGCGCTTCAGTCTGGAACCGCGCGACCACTACGGTCGCAGGTTCGAATCCTGCCTTGGGCATGGATGTTTGTGGTGTCCCTAGGTTAGTTAGGTTTAAGTAGTTCTAAGTTCTCTCAGGACTGAAGACCACAACAAACAACAAGTTATAGGGGACTGATGACCTCAGATTTTAAGTCCCATAGTGCTCAGAGCCAACTGAACCATTTTTGACCCCTGTACTTGGGTGGGGCAACACACGAAACAAAATAATTTGCAGACACAAGAACAAACTGTCATTCGGCCACGTTGTCCAGTACAGAAAGAAAATGGGATTAAAGCCGATAGTTAACCTGGAAAAAGTAAGCAAACACTTTTCTGAAGTTTTAAGCAACAGCGGGAACGTTATGAAAATATCTACTGGTATTTCAGCATGACCCACGGCCACGAGGTGCAGTTTATGAAGATGTAATGAAATCAGACAGCTAAATATGAAATTTATAAGAACACAATAAAGCAGCTCTTCCGCAACAATTTAAACTATGGAAGAAAACAGTAAGAGAGATTTACTCGTGATATGGGATGACTGAAATGAATAAAGGCCACGTGATTTAGTAGACAAAGAAAGTGGCGTGAAATGAGATAGTTGCATTGGAAAACAATGGGAACACAATGAACTAACATTTCGACGATATTTTAAGCAATGAAAGAAAGTAGTATGAAAATATTTCCTCTTCTGATAGGGTAACTAAAATGTCCTATTACCACGAGGTGCGATATACAACGAAAGTGCCATGAAATGAGACAGTTACATCAGAAATATGTACAAAAACAGTATGAAAAGCACTCTTGTAGTGCAGTAAGGAAACGATAGTCTCATTACAACATTTAGACGGTACTCTGAAATATGGGGTTAAAAAAAAGCACTCCGTCTTCAGGCCACGAGTGGCCTACCGCGACCATCATACCGCCGTGTCATCCTCCGTGAAGGATTCGGATAGGAGGGGCGTGGAGTCATCATACCGCTCTCCCAGTCGTAAGATGGTATTCTTGACCGAAACCGCTACTATTCGGTCGAGTAGCTCCGCAATTGGCATCACGAGGCTGAGTTCACCCCGAAAAATGGCAACAGCGTATTGCGGCCTGGATGGTCACCTATCCAAGTGCCGAGCACGCCCGACAGCGCTTAACTTCGGTGATCTCACGGGAACCGGTGTAACCACTGCGGCAAGGCCGTTGCCGGAATATGGGGTTAAACGAGTAATAATGTAAAATGTCATAAGTCGTAGTTGAGACATCTATTGGCGTTTTGCTCCAACGAGATGGTAACTCAAATGGTTTCTGTGTTTGCTTGCGGCAGTTGGTACCACGTGCACATGCGCGCAACTACTTTGTTCGAGTAAACGTGTGTCGGTAGCCATGTGTACTTCACAGCAGAAGGCGTTGTGTGTGCTTTCTCTTGCGGAGCTAAAGTATGTTACACTGGTACCACGCAGTATCGACTGCGAACAACTGACGATGTTCCCACTTAACCAATCAATCAGGCTACTTCGGGAAACTGGGAGTTTACTTTCGTACGTCCTTCCAGCAGACCCTTCGTAAGTGAATCCGACAAGCGCGCAGGCAGTTACAGTTACCTGTTTCGACAGTACACGATATCGTCCTTAAGCGGTTGCACCTACGGTCAAACAGATAACAGCTTTGTCACAAAATGAAGCCTGAAGACAGGCCGCTACAGAACACATTCGTGGAGACAATTGTAGAAAAAAATGGATGAAAACGACGCATTCCTCGATTTGATTTCTCGGACTAGGCTACATTCCACATTTCCAGCGCGGTAAACGAGCACAACTGGTACATATGGGGAATTGTGAACCCCACCCTCCCTAAACGTAGTGATAAGAGTCCGAACGTGAGTCTCCGAAAATGAATGTGTGGTGTGGATTGTTGATGGGCACCGTTATAAATCCATCCTTATTCTCGGGGCCTTCAGTTAATGCGACAACGTACGTAGAAATATTGGGCTGTAAGCTGTGTCACAACTTCCTTGTGACGTGATCTTTCAACAAGCTGGCGCACTGTGCCCTTTTGCGAACATTATGAGGGTCATCTTATGTTACGAGTTCCCAGATCACTGGACTGGAAGAGGCAGTCTATCGATTGCTTGGCCCCCCTATAGGCCCTGACATGTGATTCTGTTTTTTGTGAGGATTTATCGCGATTCAAGTGTATCCGACATCACTTATTGATCTGCGAGATCTGCACTATCGCATTCGTGCAGCTATCGCAGATGTTACGCCCCCATTGCTGCAAGCAGTTTGAGAGAAGTGGAATACAGATTCGACGTCTGTTGCGCCAATAATGGAATTCATCTTGAGGTGTATTTGGCGTGAAAAAAGAAAGAGTTACCGTACTTGTAGAAACATACCGTCAATAAATATCTCACTTACTTTTTAAGTTGTTATATTTTATATTATTGTATGTTTAACCGGACAATCTGCATATGGAGGAGACATACCAGCTCTTTACGCCGGACACTGCCTAAGCGTCCGTTTCTCCACAAAATCAAAACTCAAGCACGCGTTGACCGTTGGTGAGCGCACTCTCTCCCCTGGTGTTTGTAGCACAGAGATTTCGTATGTTTCATTTTCAAATCGGGAATACTGAAACTTCTAGAGCTTCTTGAACTTTTTTGCTCGGAGACTTTGGTGTGCAGACGTACGTTGAACAGTTCTTTTGAAAAGTGGGTGGTTTTATTAATGAGTGCTACGATAGGAACTCAGCTACGCTTAGCAGACTGTTACAAGAAAAAGAACGGGGAACATACCTTTCATGGAACATGCATTTCATTCCATCAAATGCTAGTCATATCTCCACCTAGTAAATCTGCTTCTCCTGTTGTAGTGTGGGTGGAGATTAATGTCGTTCGAATTACGAAACCTGTCGGCACTTTAACTCCTCATAGTGTTGGTTATAGGTTTCTTTTGGTCCATTGCTCACTAGTTTTTTCTTGTCAGCACCATGTTGCTTAGCGATACAATCTGTGATGTCATCCACTTGCTTTCTTTCTTTTTCTCTTCTTTTCTTGCTTTTGACTGTTTCCAGAAAAATATATCCTGGTACCGTTTATCTGAACTGAATGTAATGTTCTCATAGTATCCTTCGTAAGACTTCGTGTTCGATGGTTTCGAAATGGCAAGTTATGTTTATTTAACGTTTTAATTTTTAGGTCGTCAGGCTAGTTTGTAGCAGTTGCTGCTGTGTTTCATACTTCTATACTGTCAGCTCTAATTCCTTGTCTCCGTCTTATTATTACCTGACTGCTTCTCGTTAGCACAGCAGCGCATTCTGATGTCATTACAGTTGCTCTAATTTTATACGTGTTCCTAATTTCCCATCTTTATGCTGAATATGTAAATATACATGCAATGACTGCTTTATGTATTAGTCTCCTGGTATTCTTAGTTCTATCTTTACCCCACAGCATGTTGCCCCGCCTTGAACAACTTAACATATAATTTCTGCTTTGCTTTGAATATGAATTTAAGATAAATAAAGATAAATCCGAAACATTTATCCCTAAAACCAGGTTTTCGAGTCTTTTTAGGCACATCTCAAGATGGGGTCTGCAGAAGTCACATTTTTTTCCCTAGCGTGATGCTGAGTACTGGCTCCTTGACAGGAAGGCAGGAAACACTTTAATGTGAATCATAGTTGTATGGCAAGTTGTGTATGAAAACAAATTTCTGTGTTTTCTGTGGGAGTATGGGTGGGTTTTTGGTTAATATCCACTCTATAAGTGTCATTTACAATTGCCTTTTTGACACAGATTGAATCTCTTTTCACCATATATATTGTCACCATGAATCCACCAGTGTCTAACAAGTGTTCTACAACTGATGTAGAGTATAAACATTTTTTCTCAAATATATGACATTTATGACCTGGAAACAATTATTTGGTTTTGTGCACACAATATAATCATTGTCTGAGCGAATACTTTGATATAGACTGCCGTCAACAAGAATGTAGAAAAATAATCTTACATGTCCAGAAAATTGCAACTGTTTAAACGTATGGATCAGGTTTCTCACACAGGAACCAGAACAAGTTTATTTCAACATATACGAAAAATCCTTACTTTAATAACAATACTTAATGAAGTTTCAGTGAAACTTGATATTCAACAAATCGATTACACTTCTCCAATTTGAAGGTGTCCTCAACTCAGAAACTCTAAAGGTTTGAACCTCTCGTCTCAACACATGGATGCAGTCGTCGAATCATCGACCGTCGCGCCTTTTCGAATATTCCCGACGGTGTCGATTACTTTCTCAGGCTTCCATGACACGTAGGTGAAGCGTTTCTGCATCCAAGTGATCTCCTGCGTAAACAAATCGTTTAAGATTCTCCGAAAGATAAAAATCTACAGGACTTTGGTTAGACGAACATACAGACTTGCAACTTGTCCTCCTCTAACTATCCAGCTGTCACTGTCGATGCGAGCTAGTACATCTGGAACAATGAGAATGGAAAGTTCTGCGCCCCATCATGCATAAAGAAAATGTTATTTCTTATTTGCTGGGGCGTATTTCCAGTTATGCCGTGGAGAGTGTTCTGAATTCGTTGAACATATTTCTACAGGACTTTGGTTAGACGAACATACAGACTTGCAACTTGTCCTCCTCTAACTATCCAGCTGTCACTGTCGATGCGAGCTAGTACATCTGGAACAATGAGAATGGAAAGTTCTGCGCCCCATCATGCATAAAGAAAATGTTATTTCTTATTTGCTGGGGCGTATTTCCAGTTATGCCGTGGAGAGTGTTCTGAATTCGTTGAACATATTTCATTAATACAAGGGACTCTAAAACGACAGTTTTTTCGAACGTATATTTATATGAAATTTTTTTACTTGTTTCTATTTAAGGAACCTGTTCGTCCCTATTCTTATGTTAGCATGATCCTATGATAAACGCATATTTAATTTATTGCAGCTGTTAAGATTACAGTGCGCGCCTATGAACAGGCAGCGTTTTCGCAATAAACTGTTTAAAATTACTTGTAAGAGCACATAATTCTAATAAGCCACCGGATGTTTAAAAATATTTTAAATATTACAATTAGTTACGGTCCTAAATTACATTGCACAGGAATTACTCTTTGATGGCTTACTGAGTGGTCTGTCTAGGTTAGTCTGCTCTTTTAAACGATAATATGGTGCTATGTGTGTTGAATAAAAACTAATCTGTTTCTTCAAGATCAAGTTTTATGTATTTATTAGCAATTTGAAATAGATGAAAGTTTGCAGAATAACTGTTAGTAAAAACTGTATTTGTCCAGTGTTGTTTAATAAGAGTTATTAGTAAAAGAAGAGCTCGAGTATTAGGCTGGTAGTGAATGCAAGCAGGACATGCAATGGGACTAAGTGGCAAACGAATCAATAAATAATAAAAACTAGTAACATACAAAAATCCTACAACAGTCAATAGCATCTATAAGAGTCGCTGAGATACACGCCTTAATTTTCATGCTCTTCTTCCACATTATTCGGTTGCGTTAACAAGAAAATTGGGCCGACAAATTAAAGGCACTGTTCGTAATGATACTGCGATTCTCATAGCGATAGAGGACAATTGTTTGCACTTAGCCGCAGAGATATGGTATCACACTAAGTAATGAAGTACTTGCAAGGGGAACACTAGACGGAAATGCTACCTCTCGTGGGACCCACTCATTCGAGTATTGCGTTTAGTCACGGGACGATGTTTCATTTTGCAGCAAGTCCTACGTGGCATGTTATAATAAACTCAGCTCCAGATACAGAAATATCACATGCCACATGCGATGCGGCCATCAAACCCTGTGGTGCATACATAGAGTCTTTTTTCCTCGAGATAAATATTTATCATATACAGTCGCTTTATTCCAAAGAAGGAAACACAAAGTAAACCTAAGAAGTCTCATGATGCTTTCGTCCTTTGCAGAACAGGTAGAGTTACCAACAGAGAAAATAAACTGTGGCATGGAATGTGGTAGCGATTCACGGCAAAGGCAGTTTGTAAAGAAAGCGTACTAGCCCGTATCAAACATTGCATACTGACAGTAGGAAGATACGGACGCAGTATTGTTGGTCAATAGCAAATCTGCCCAGCTAGAAAATCCTTTCAGAGTAAGTAAAAATATCCTCTTTGGGTTGCTATGATAAAATAAGAACTCATAGTTTTAAAATTTCGCTTCACAAATTGATTTCAAAATACTGAAAAAATTTGCATAACGAAAATATTACAGATGAACATTATTAAATTTACTATGATTTTCCATCGAGAGACATTATGCAATTAATGTTAACGACATCTACATCGATATGTAATGTACCTGTATGTATGTATGTATGTATGTGAATGTTCTGTACCTCCACCTAAACCACTGGACGATTTCAACCAAATTTGGTATAAGTATACCTTATTGTCAGGAAACAATTGCTGTGGGGGTAACAACCGCGTACCTATCTTAGTTCAGGAAATATGACATCATAAACAATGAGATGCGTGAATGCCACATAATGCATGACATTTAAAGTTATTGCTAATTTACTACTAACTCTATTCGCAACACATTTCACAGATCATATCCACATATGCCGCTGAATGTACCTACAAAAATATATTGTTGTACCACACATAGTCCAAGAGCTGTGGTTTCATAAACAATAAGATGGGTGAAAAATAGCGCATCATGCATGAAGGTTTAATACATTTATTCTTCTCTACTAAAACACTCACAGTCGAGGCAACTTAGTGATATCCCTGACACTTGGCAGCATTTTTGACAGCTTTCAACTCAGAAGCGCAAACAGCTGTAGGCGGAAACAACTGTGGTCTATAGAGATATGAAGAGGAGCTGCGGTAGAGACGTTTACACGTGAAGCAACTGCCCCCAGTGTAGGGATACTGTTCGGGATTCTGCACTTATACATTTGTACGTTACGCATAATATCTGGGCACTGCCTGGGTTGTTAACTATTTTCGTATATAAAGTCAGTTCTGGTTTCTCATTGTTAATCGTATCTGAATGCTCCTTGTTGGTGCGTGTAAGAAGAAGAAGCTTCTACAAATAAGTTCCGAAATTCGATAGTGGCAAGGTCGAGACTGCGGTGTGTTGTTCTGTGATATTACTGATTACGTTGATCGATATTCCACGGCTGTCATGCGAATATCGATGGGATGAGGAGGGCTATACTAATCACCAAGCAGGACGTCAATGGCTTCACGCGACTAGTGCCTGAGAGGGCAGCCATAATTCGTCGGTTATGCAGGATCGTACAGTTACTTCACGTACATTTAATCAGGAAATGGGCTTCTTTGCAGTAAGACAAGTATCGACACTGACAGTGTGAGGACGTCAGGAACGCAGTGCAGTGTCAGCACACTGGCCATTGGTAGGGCTTCCCATGACCCAGCAGCGGATAGAGGAGCGCCGATAACATCTTCCGTCCCGGGGTATAATATATGACACATCGGGGTTTATTTTTTTTTTTTCCGGGTGCGTACACAGCTGAGTCATTTATGGCCTGTGGTATCGTGTATGATACACATCGCACTTGCAACAATTCACCTGTTCATTCTTCTGTCGAGCACCACCAGCTGGCAGCACTGATTGCAATCTCCGGTTTGTGCGGCTACACAGCATATCTCGGGGAAATAAATGTTAAGACATATCATATTGTAATTACAAGTGTTTTAACATACTTTAACAAATTATTAAAGCTGTATAGATATTCCTCAGTTATTGGCTGACTGCAAATGAATGTTACATCGACTTTACAAGATTTAAATTTTTGGTATTACATATGATACTTCGGGAGCCAACACCAACTTTTTCTTATGTCAGTGGAAGGGGGGTTATATTTTTTTCTAGTTTGATCATCAGACTAGACTGCCATGTTCAGAATAACAGATCAGAATGTCAGGTAGAAGGCTCCAGGAGCCTTACCTTTGTCCTGTGTGAGCTGTGCAAAATGTTCCTTTGTTTTACAGCTGATTGCAGTTGCTTTACACATCTCACAAAAAATAAAATAAAATTAGGATGGGCAACGCTAACTTAATACTGATTAATGCGGTAATAACAGGAAAAGCAAAAATGTTTTGAATAATTTTGCTATGATAATTTTAAGTATTTTGAATCGTTTATTTGCAAGTGTTGAAAATTTTGATACCAAATATGTATTTTTATCTAAAGCAAATATGGGGAATATGTATAATGTATATGTCATTTTTAAAATTTTTCGTAATAAAGCAAGATGATCTGCAATGTTGTGTGTATAATTGTCCTGCTTAAGTTCCGAGATATCCTACAGGATGCAGAAAAACAATTTGACCAAACGTTATTGAAGAAAGACATCAGCAAACAAATTTGAGTATGTAAATTAGGGCTCACAGTTCCATATTATCGGCGCTACAGAACCGTAATTGAAAACTGACATATGGGCATCTTTAGTCAAAATTGAATGTAATTCATAGGAAATGCATACTTGAAAGAAATCTCTGGACTAATCGGTCGTCAGGATGAGAACAACTTAAAGCATCACATACACCTGTATGGTACTCAGCTGACGCACCGTATGGCACTTCTTTATAAATAAAAACAGTCACATGACCTTGTTTCATGCTTCAATATGTCCTGAAAAGGTCAATAAATGAGTATACTCTTGAACACAGACTTGACACTACTTAATTAACACATGTACATCACAGCAAATGTCAAAAGTGCCCACCGTTTTCACACTGACATAGCGCAGTAAATATTAAACTGCAGTCCCTAGTTACTATACTCAAATGGCTTCGTTTGGTGCTGTGCGCCTGCCCTATACCTTTGGTCAAATTGTTTTTCTGCACCCTGTATCTATAAAAAATCACTATGGTTTCAAAAAAATTTTCATTCATTGTTAACTAGCATTAACACAAAGCCTTCAGCAAAACAGTTGCCCACTTATACTTTTAATATATGCTGGGTTCTGAAGAGGAGATTGTCGCGCCCAATTGCAACGTCGTATTCTGAATACTGCATCACCGTGACAATTGACGTTTCCACATGTGGACTCTCTAAGAAGAATGAACGTTGCCTGATCGTCATCATCATAAAAGGTCAGTAGCTGGTGTGATGGCATAGTGTTCCATTAGGTACACAACACAATCATCTCTGATTCGAACAGCCAGTAATATGAACAGCTCACGCAATATTTCTGATATGTTAAGGCTGTTAGGATTATCTTTCAACAGGATAACGCAAAACCACACGTCGGCTGTGCTGCCCTTAGCGACCTCGATGCAGAGAATGTTCCTTTGTTACTCTAACCTGCACGTTCTCTTGATCTCTCAACGGTTGAAAACATCTGATCATCGGTTTCCGAGATCCTTTGCACCACTGCATGTCAATCACTAGGATAGTTTTCTCTGCCCGGGGACTAGGTGTTTGTGTTGTCCTCTAATTTCATCATCACCCTCATCATTCGTGACAGTGGCCAGATTGGACTGTGAAAAAAATTCGACTGTGAAAAAATGGGGACTTTGTACGGGCGCTGATGACCGCGCAGTTGAGCGCCCCACAAACCAGACATCATCACCATTAAGATCGTTGTAGCACTGGAGTCAGCGGGTGCGTTACTCGAAGTAACTGCCGGAGCAAAGACAGGTTCAAATGGCTCTGAGCACGATGGGACTTAACTTCTGAGGTCATCAGTCTCCTAGAACTTAGAACTAGTTAAACCTAAGTAACCCAAGGACAACACACACATCCATGCCCGAGGCAGGATTCGAACCTGCGACCATAGTGGTCGCGCGGTTCCAGACTGCATCGCCTAGAGCCACTCGGCCAAAGACAGGAGACAGCTAAATCTGTCATGGTCGGCCAAACGTGTGCTGTGGAGTAAATTTAGCAGCCATTGGGGGGCCTTACTTTAATTTGAGAATCATAGCTATCTCAGTGAACTGCAGATGATGAATTACCTACGAACTGAAGACACATATGGGTGCGTCCACCTTCAACTATGAATTGTCAAATACACTTAACGAACTGTTGTAGCTAAGATGAATTTGGTAAGAAGATCTCAAGAGGTTAGAACTTTTCTCACAGGGGTGTGATACAAAATTAATGTTTACTTGATTATAAGCGATAGGAAGCGCAACACGTTCGGATGCAGCCCCGCTGTAAGTTGAACGCAAGCCGCAGCTGCCACTCGCCGTTAAACAAAAACAAAAACAGGGCGACATCTGGCGGCAGCGTCTTTCAGAGGACCCTGTGCGAGATATGTCCCCGGGAGTGGCGAGGGGGAGATAGTGTACGCAGTATTACGTCAACCGTATAATTGCGTTTTAAGCTTTTATTTTATGTTCCATCAGGCGCGGGCGTGGGTGGCTAAACGTAATGGCCGACGCGCGGGCTACGAGCAAGATTTCCCGTACTCCCTGCCGGGGAGGGCGGGGGACATAAAACAGTCCTGACGAAGCTGCGCCGCTTCCGAAGAACGCTTTCCTCTCTCTCTCTCTCTCTCTCTTCCTCCATACACCCTCGCCCCCTCCCAGTCCTTCCTTGCAGGCACTCCTGCACGTTTACACAAACGGCGCGAGGGCCCTCGGAAAGAATGCTACAAAGGAAATTTGCGAGCGGTGCGTCGCTCTCTTCCCTCACACAGCCAGCCAGCTTCTTCTCCTTCGCTGGCACAGACTTGGCGGGCGTGGCGCTCCCGAGTTGCGTTTACCTTCTTGCCTTCGAGTGCAGAGCGGCGTGCACTGCGGGTGCACTGAAGTAATCGATACGGAATTTGATGCAGCCCAGGAATTCGCCAACTTACTTGCCAACTCTGCTTCCAAAGGCGCATTCCAGGAGAATTAACTGTTGTAACTCGTTTGAGGAAGTTCACCTTACTTGGCTGAGCTGCCTCGACAGAGCACGACTTTATCTTTCCGTGACAGCGAGGAATATTTACTGGTTGCACGGAGACATTTTTCTTGGAAATGTAAACGAGTCCACTGGTGTACTTACAGTTGGTAATAAAATTTCATTTAGGCTGATATCATTATTTGTTTGTATCCGTTAATTATAAGCGCGTGCCAGTTATTTATTGCCTACTCTTGACACTTTGCCGGCCGCTGTGACCGAGCGGTTCTAGGCGCTTCAGTCCGGAACCGCGCTGCTGCTACGGTCGCAGGGTCGAATCCTGCCTGGGGCACGGATGTGTGTGATGTTCTTAGGTTAGTTAGGTTTAAGTAGTTCTAAGTCTAGGGGACTGATGACCTCTGAAGTTAAGTCCCATAGTGCTCAAAGCCATTTGTTGACATTGCGCCAGATATATTTTTATTTTTAGTATTTCATCCATCTTGAGCAGCGGTAGTTGTATACATCGAAATAATCAGCAAGCAGTTGTATAAAAGAAATTTTAATTTTTTAGCTGTTTGGAGGCACTTAACATCCCTCTTCAGAATGTTAAAACCATCGCATTATTTGCGAGTGCCGACAGTAATATGCATTCAGCATATTTCTGTGGTCGTGTCGTTTCTAGAGCAACTAATGAACAACGCGACCACAGCAATATACTGTATGAATCTTATTGTCTACACTGGCAAATAATGCGGTAGTTATAAATTTATGAAGAAGGGCACTAAATTCCTGAAAGGAAATTTGTTTTATGCAACTGACTGCCGATTATTTCGATATACACTGAAGCACCAAAGAAACTGGTATAGGCGTCCATATTCAAATACAGAAATATGTAAACAGGCACAATACGGCGCTGCTGTCGGCAACGCCTATGTAAGACGTGTCTGGTGCAGTTGTTGGATCGGTTACTGCAGCTTGAAACGCGTACGTTTCATGGGCAGCGATGGCGAGCCACAGAATCTCTGACCAGAGAGCATGTAGTTAGGGCAGTTGCGCTCGACTCGCAGTAGTGAACAGCAGTCTGTCAGTAGTGGTAGCCCAGTGCAGTTGCGAGTAGCATGTCGGAGATGACGCAGTCGCGGTCTAAATGCGGGAGAGTTTAGTTGTGTGTGAGCAGTCGGCGGGCGTCGACATCGCACTCTGGTCATGATTCAGGATGAGGTATATTTTTATTAAATAACGTATTCAAGCAGCATTGCGCTCATCAGATAATCTAATGTATATTTGTTGTAATTAACTTTCAAGAATCGCCCCAATAATAATTTTGATTTCAAAGCAATTTTTAACAAAAAAAAATCATTTCATTCCCTTGCATTTCCTTATAGAAAATTTTCAGTTAAATTAAAAAATATATATATATAATACTTGCGATGCATTTCCTCCAAGCCGTGGACAACAAAAAGAGCAGAAATTTGACATGCAGTTTTACTAAGGTAACAATTACAGTTTAATTAGTGAACAGGGCCTAAGATCGACTTTTCGGTCTATTTGCATTTTCATTGTGACCGAGATTTCATTATCATTAATTTGACTTACATTTTTGTGGAGAACTTGTACTTGGGTCAGATTGCTATTTTTCATTTAATTGTCTTTGTCATTAAATTTATTTCCTGGGAGGTTACATTAGGTTCTATTCTGGTTAACATTCAATTATTGTGTTTCAAAATTTCTCTGGGGAGCTTACACTTAGCTCTAGGTCCATTTGCATTTGAGCATTATCATTTCATATTTTGTGGGAAGGTTACACTTGGCGACACCCAGTTCAGGATCGTATTTCGTTGAGAATCTTTTGAAAAACAGATATCTGCTCTTATTTGCTTAAATATAATTAGGATTTGGCGCAACGCTTTTACTAATTTTGTGACTTTCTTTCCTTAGATCATCGGCAATTCGTTGCTCTGTTGTATTTGTGTGTTGCTTTTGCATTGTGCTTATTTCTTTTGTGAATAATTGTGACTATTGTGAAAATGCCGCGAAAGACAGTGAATAGTGTATCGCGAGGCATTATGAACGAAATTACCGACTTAAACAACGTGACCAATAGGACTAGTGACACGCAGTGTAATGATGACAATCCTGCGTTCACTGACAATCAATGCGTTCCAACCACTAATGATGAGTTTTGTCTTAATGATGAACAAACGAACTCGGTTATGTCCTCTGTTGATTTGACGACAATCGATGACGCGGGACGCTCTATTGTAATGAGCGCTGCCCAGCCTAACACAACCGGTTTACTAAATTTACGTGATGAACACACAAATTTGTCTAATGAAAATGAACAGGATACACAAAGTACGACGGATTTATTTAATTCCGAAATAATGTCTGACAGTGTACATCCGACTGACAAACCTTTTTGTGAATCTCAGAATAACCAAATGTTTACGGAAAATGAGACAATTCCAGATCCAGCATTAATTAACACAGAGAACAGAAATGCTAATTTTCTATCGGATCCAATTATGGCATTTTAGCAACAAAATTTCAGAGAACAGAATGAAAATTTCAAACAGCTTAGTGAACAGGCCAGACAACAGAGAGAAGATTTTAGACAACTTAGAGAACAGAACAAACAAGATAACGAAAAACTCAAACAGCAGAACAAACAGTTTAATGAAAAATTAGACAACAATTCCAGGCAGTTAAATGAAAAATTAGACAGCAATTCCAGGGAACTTAGTGAACAAATTAGAGCAGTTGCCGCGCAGTGTCATGACACTAAGGAACAGTTACGCGAGGAAATTGAGGCGTGTTCAAGAAAAAGTAGCGAAGAAATTAGATCTGTTGCGCAAGAATTAAGGGAAATGCAAACAGCTACAACAGAAACACTTACAGCGGAAATTAGTACAGTCGCTAAACAATGCTCTGAAAAAGCTACACAATTACGCGACGAGTTTAAAACAATGACGGCAGAACTTTCGCACACAATGGATGAAAAGATTGACGCGATATTCGAACAACAGAACACTCAAATTAACGAACGTCTTAGTCTTCACATACAAAACGGTGATACGCGTTTCCGCAAATTTATTGAGGATCAAAATAAAGTAAAACGTCAAGTAATGGAAACAATCACTGCTCAGAGACAGGAAGACAAACGTAAAATGTTTGCGAAAGCAAAAACATACGTAGACACCAATATTGCTACAGTGTCCGACAAATTTAATACTATCGAACTGTCGAACACAGAATTACGTGACGAAATTTGCGATCTTAAATCGAAAACAGACACATACACAACCGATTTTCAAACAGTGACCGACAGACTCGAACAATTAGAACTAACACAGGATTCCGATGTAATTCAAGCTGACGTTAAAAAACTGAACGAAACTACACGTAAATTGCAAAAACAGATTAATGCCACTGACACTAAAACAGATGATCAGGTAAAAATACTGACTGAAAAATGTGATGAACTGGCCAGTCGTATTGATGTTATTGAAAGTAATAATGACAGCAAATCAGACGATACTTCACCGGTTTCATTTAATCAAACACCTGAATTTCAAAATTTACAGCAGACAATTAATGAGATTGATTCGTCTAATAACACGTTGCGTAGAAAGTTGTCAAGTTTACAACAAGAAGTAACAGAGATGAAAAGTATTTCAGTTAATAACACATCACAGCAGACGCCACTTTGCGAACATTTGTCAGACTCGCGCAACGCGTATAATTTGGGTAATCTACAGAGAGTACGGGACTTAGATTCCGAACAACCACAGTTCAATAGATTCTCTTACAATCCTGAACCTGTTCCATCACACAGAGACGATAATCTTGATTACAAACATTTTCTGTCAGTGAGAAAGTTTAAAGTGTTTAAAAATGACAGAACACAGATTCATCCGCTAGATTGGATACAACAATTTAGCTTTGCTTTTCCACCGACTTGGCCTGTAACACACAAACTTGAATTCATTTGTAGTTTTTTGGAAGGCGAACCGGCAACTCGTATGAGACCGATCGCGAGGCAATGCTATTCAGTAGAAGAGTTTCAGAATGCTTTTCTATCAGCGTACTGGTCGAAGACGACACAGCGCGGAATCAAAGATCAGTTAATTAGCTTACCAAATTATGAGAACACAAATTTTCCTAGTGTGACGCAATTTTTTGAGCACATGGTGCAACAAAACCAGTACCTAAGTGAACCTTATAGTGAATCTGCACTTATACAATTATGCATTTCTAAACTGCCACGATTATTAAGAGTGTCACTCCTAACGGGTCAGCAGAAAGAAAATATTTCGGCATTCAGAGATATGCTGCAGCTTTTAGAAGTGCAGCAATCTGATTATTCCTTTGTAAACAAAAATTTTTCGTATAACAACCAAGGCCAACAAACGTACGGCAATTATGATCAGACACGTAATTTCAATAGGAGAGGTAACAGGCGCTTTAGGACCGACAACCACCAAAACTTTAATAACAGACAAGATTCTAATTATCAATGTCGTCAGAATTTTCAGCAACAGGAGCCATATTTTAGTAACAACAGAGGTTTTTCACAACAACAGCAACAAAACCAGCCGGTTAGCATACCTAACCAACAATAGAATGCACAAGGTCAACCAGGCTTTAATGCTTCGCCGCGTGCACGTATAGTCCCTGATACAACAAATAGTAACGCACGGCAGCAAAGAAACAACTACGTACAGAAAACACAATACTTCAATTCCTATCGCAATGCACCGTATAGGAATGACTATTACGACAGACGTAAAAATAATGACGACAATTTTCAGCGTACATCTAACAACAGTCGGTCATACCAACAGCATAATTATCCGCGAGAGCCTATTCTCATGAATGAACCCGACAGTAGGTATCATCCAGAGCGTAATACGTCTGGAAGAAGTAATAGAACAGTTCAAATTGTAGAAGTGCCACAACATCCTCCTGAAAATAGTAACACGTCAGATAGAATTTGACTAGATTCAGTAAAGATCGCATCTTCCAATAACACAAGCACTACTTTTGACACGCAAAATGTTGTTCACGAAAATGTTATTACTTTCGACGACATCCGAGACACTCTTTTGCAGGAAAAACCAGTTGTTCAGAAAACCATTTCACATCCTGTCATGGAAATTAAAATTGGTTCGTCGAAATTTTCAGCAGTAATTGATTCCGGATCACCTATGTCAGTAATAAATGAAGAAACTTTTAATGAGTGCAACAAAGAGAATACTTATCCCACATTACCATTAGGCAAAACGAAAGTAAAAGGAGCAGTATCGAGTAAAGGAGTAGACGTTAAATTACAGACGCATTTATCATTTTGTATTGGAGGTCATACTTTTCACTCAAATTTTTGGATTGTTCCTTTATTGACAACAGAAGTAATTTTAGGTACTAATTTTCTCGTACAACACGACGCAGTGGATGATTTTCAAAATTCTTATTTAATGTTGAAGGATGAAAATGTGCAATTGGCTTTAGAATTTCAGCACTCATTATCTGCGGAAGAACAAACAATTAATTGTACACAGGTCATTTCCGTGTTACGTAACATAGACTGTATTCCCACATTGTTCACAGATACGTACGTACACAACTATAATACTCCAGACGAAGCTGATTACGACGTTATGCAGATGATTTCCGATAAAGTTAAACAAAGCAGTGCAAATACAGACGACGAACGAACGCAATTACACAAAATTCTTTTAGAACAAGCTCCAGTTTTTGACAACATTCCTGGTACTATGTCCGGATTTATGTACGAATTTCAAGTGAAACAGCACGACACATTTAAAGCAAAGCATTATCCTGTTCCGTATATTCACAGAGAACAAGTTAAAAAAGAATTGCAGGATATGCTCGACCAAGGAATTATAGAACCGGCAGTTAGTCCGTACATATACCCGCTGCATATTGTTAAGAAAAAAGATGGCTCACTTCGCCTCGTACTTGATTCACGTCATATCAATGACATAATTATTAATGAAACAGATCGACCACAGACATTAGAAGAACTACTACAGAAATTTCACGGTACAGCTATTTATTCCACATTAGATTTGAAATCGGGATTTTGGCAAATTCAGCTTCATCCGAATTGCAGAAAGTACACAGCTTTTCTCTGTTTTGGTGACTGTTATCAATTTTGTAAATTACCGTTCGGATTAACTACTTCCTCTGCAGCTTTTATTCGCGGTTTGAACACAATACTTCCGACAGAACTTAAAGACAGAATTACGACGTACGTAGACGACATTCTTATCGCAGAAGCTAACTGGACTGAACACAATATGATTCTTGAACGACTGTTGCAAACTTTTCGTGCACAAGGACTCACAGTTAATCTCAGTAAATCGCATTTTTGGCAAAACTTCTATAAAATTCCTTGGACACGTAATTTCAGCAGAAGGCATTGCGCCTGACCCGGTAAAACTTCAAGCTCTACGTGACATTACTGTTCCTACGTCGAAGAAACAATTACGCAGTTTTTTGGGCTTAATTAACTTTTTTCGCAAATTTATTCATCACTCTGCTTTAGATACACCTAGATTATGCCAATTAACAGGTAAAAACACTATTTGGTCATGGGATAAGCAAACACATTATGAATTTATGAACTTGAAACATGCTTTGTTGAATGCTCCACTTTTATCGCACCCAGATCTTACCAGAAATTTTTCCATTGCCACCGACAGTTCCAACACCGCTTTAGGCGTACACATTTTTCAGGAAATTGAAGAAGATGGCTCTACAGTAATAAAAAACATCGCATTTGCAAGCCGCATTTTGTCAACTGCTGAACGAAATTATTCCGTTACAGAACTCGAAACATTATGTGTTGTATGGGCTTTTACGAGATTTCGGCATTTTCTTTATGGCAGACACACCACCGTTTACACAGACCACAGAGCGATACAGTTTTTACTTTCGGCTAAATTCACACACGACAGATTAAGCAGATGGAAGCTATATTTACAGGAATTTAATTTTACAATAGTTCACATTCCCGGCACACAAAATGTTATAGCAGACGCACTATCTCGTTCTCTCAGCAACAATCAGCAAGACATCGCAACCAACTTCTGCAAAGCAAATTTCAGTGTCATGTACATTCAGCAAGTTGCATTTGAAAATTTCATTTCATCGTCATTACAGGACATAGCACGAGAGCAAAGCAAAGACAATGTGTGGAAAGAAATTAAACACCTTTGGCACGATAAGAATAATGTTACGATTAGAAACCACTACACTGTACGTAATGACATTCTGTTTCGCCGCTCTCATCCAGACAGCAACAATTGGTTATTATGCATTCCTGACGAACTTGTTAACAAATTAATCTGGTACACGCATTTAAGCTACGCACATTACGGAGCCAGAAAATGTTTTCTTATATTGAGACAGAACTGTTATTTTACAAACATGGAAAAACGTTTACGACGAGTTTTAGCGTCATGTAAAATTTGCCAGAAAGCTAAGTCAGACACAACTTCACATATTCCTCCATTATATCCCATTATACCTGTTAAATTAAGACATATAGCCGCAGTAGACATTTTTGGTCCAATTCCGAGAACTAACAGAGGTTTTTGCTACATCTTTGTCGCTGTTGAACTCACTTCAAAATTTGTTACCTTCACTCCGTTACGCAAAGCTACTGCTAAAACTATTTCGAAAGCATTTGTAAAACATTTTCTTTTTCATGTAGGGCATGTGATGAGAGTAATTTCTGACAATGGATCACAATTTCGATCTGCTATATGGACACGCATGTTACGAGATAGAAACATTTCTCCGATCTATATATCCAAGTACCATGCTTCTTCGAACCCCTGTGAACGATTAATGAAAGAAATTGGTAAACTGTGTAGAATATACTGCCACAAAAGACATATTGATTGGGACACACACATACTCTCATTCCAAGATGTAATTAATTCCATACCAAATGAATCCACTATGCTATCTCCGTATGTTATACTGAAAAACGTTGAACCACCTAACAAAATCACAGAATTAGTAAACTTCCCGACATCTCGTCGACTAAGACACTACGAAATAATTGACATTGCGCTGAACAACATCAAAAGTGCCGCAGAGCGCCGGAGAAGACAGCAAAAACAGGTTTGTAGACGCCGAGACTTTCACATTGGACAGAAGATATTAGTACGTACACACCATTTATCCAGCAAATTAAAAGGTAAGTGCAGTAAATTTGAACTTCTATACGCAGGTCCATATCGGATTCGCAGTATTCCTCACCCCAATGTTGTACGCGTCGAAACTCTGAGAACTAGAAAATCGAAAGGAAACCACCACTTATCCAACATAAAACCCTTTATTGAGTGAACATACTTTACGATTTATCACGCTGTAATGCTATTTGGTAATCTTTATGAACATTTTTGCAATTATAATTATATGACTAATTACTGATGATGATTATCGTATTTTTTCTTGGCAAGTGCCCGGCAAGGTAAGGTTAGCAGGTCGCTTTTCTTGTCGTTGTATATCTGACTGTGCACATTTTTTTTCAGAGACACTTACGTATTTTATGAATAATTATGCAATGTTATCTAATGACATGTTAATTTCGTTACATTTTTTCTACATTAAAGTCTTTCATTCTCGCCTCTGTTAGCTAAACTACATACAAGCTGAACACAACGAACGTCACATTTTGTCTTTCTTATATATATGTATAACTGTTTTCCTGTTTTGTTTGTATACATTATGAAATAGCTAAGGTATAACACACCAGTTGATTTTGACAGTTTTTGCCCTATGATATCTCAACATCGTGACTATTTTACATTTTTTTTGCTGCTGCATTGTGATATTCTCTGTACATTCTTGCCTTTGAACACTGTCTATGCTTTTGACATATTACGTTTTCTGTCATGTTATGCTGTATGCTTAATTGTGTCACCATTAACCAGTTATTATTTAATGGGTATATGGTTTAAATGCAAGACATTAATCTTTGTTCATCAATTTCAGAAAGAAATGATGCGTAAAGGAAATAAATTAAACAGAAATGGGAATTTCACATACGGAATAAACGAAAGAAGATGCAAAAAACCTTATGAGGAAGAGTAAATGGATCAGAATTAACAAGCATTAACAAGAATATACTATACACATCATAGAATAGCAGTCTTAACTAATTTTTTCTTTCAGAATACAAGGCGATTGATGCAGGCTGTCAGACAGAACTACACATCTTAGTTTTAGTGATGAAATATGCTAAAGATAAGGAATAGTTGTATAATGAATAATGAAGTGATTTTTGCAGATGATAATGAATGCTGATGAAGAGTAATGATGAAGAATATACTAATATGGATAATGAAGTTTTTCTTTACAGATGAGGATAATGTTGAAGTTATGTATTTATGCTATGTAGTTAATTAGGTATTTGTTGCAGTTTGCTTTGACAGCAGGTGTTATATTGCATAGTAGGATGACTGAAGGTTTTGGAAAGGACAGCTATGGAACACATTTTTTTTACACATTTCACTACCTGTTAATTCGAAATTCACTACTTTTCAGCATAGTCTGTGTTTCTTCTTTCAACTCAATAATCCATTTTGTATTTTTTCCAGGAGAAGCTTTTCAAGATACTTACTAAACTTGTTACTTATTATACCTGTTCTAGTACTTGCAATTTTATTTTTTACCCATTTGTGTATATAATTTACAAATGTGATCACATATACTGCCTTGTGTCACAACCTTGCTACAGCTGACTCATGACGAATGACGTTACACATTTTTCATTTACAGGAACAACCTAGAAGCAATTTTTTTCTTTTTTCTTGTTGCTTTCGTTTATAATTACCCAAAGCAATGCATTGCTAGCACAAAGAAAAAATGTATTACCAGTCCCAAACAATGATACCAGTTTCAGAAAATTCTGAATAATACTGATCAGCTCTGAATAGTACGTCACTTCAGTAATGAGTTCTTAATGTTACAAAAAAAAAATTAAATAATGCTTTGTAACTGGCTAATAATTGTCACTGTTTATTGTAACGAGACTACTTATAATGCCCATGATTATTAATGCTATGATTGTAATTAACTGATTTTTTAGTAATGACTTCGTAATGATCTGAATAATACTGAATGATGAACAATGTTTTATACTATTCAATACTTGCTGGCCACTGAGTGCCAATAATTAGTGTCACTAAACGAATTAGGTTATTAATTATGACATTAATTAGCTCTTGTTTTCAATAATGACTTTTCATGTTTTAGTAACTGGCCACTGAGTGCCAATAATTAATGTAATTAAATGAATTATGAGTTTTCATATTTTGGTAACTGGCCAATGAGTGCCAATAATTTGTATAACGCAATGTATTATGTTAATGCTAGGCCAATAATTGACTCTCCTTATCAAGAAGACTTCTGATGAATAGTATTCTGTCATACTAAATATGGTTTGTAACTGGACAAAGACTGCCGCTGTCTATTGTAATACGACTACCCATGATGGCAATAATTTAATTTTATGAACATTATTCTGTAATACTAAATACATGGTACAGAAATGTTCAATAATTAGGCTATGAATGCCGCAAACTACTAATGTAACTACTAATCAAGACTTGTCTGTTACTTAATGTCCTTCACCTTCTGACCTAACTACCTGGAATTATTGTAATATCCATTTGTCTTGTCCATCCTCATGATCATGGAGCACTATATTTGGTTTTGCACTAATTCTACGTTGGTGTTGCCTTGTAAGAGCGTGGTGTTGACACGACATGCTGTCCACCACCGTGAGCGATGGAGACGTTATTATGGTACCACTGTTTGGTGTACCTGATGTACTGCTTAAATGATAACATGGAAGATTACTACGACATTTCAGTGTCTTGGTTACGCTGATAAATACTTCTGGGAAAAGAACTTCAAATTGTGTCACTTGGTGTTGTACTTTTGTGGAAAGATATGGACTTTCAGAGCAGCTATGTGCAATCTAAAGTGCTACAACCATGATGCAATCCTTCCCTTTCCTATCCTAATAGTGAAAATCATTTTTTAGCTAACATCATTTATGTTCATGGACTATACTTTTTTTTCGATTTGTTGAACTCCAATGCAAGTACACTTATGTCACTTGTTGACATGATTTTTTTGCCATTATGTTTATTTGTTGTGAAAATACTAAAGACATTTTTCGATTTGAAGTGCAGTATGTGTGCACTCTTGTCATCTATATTGTATATACTTTTTGTGATTTGATGATTTTTTTTACCCTTGCGTTTATTTGTTATGAAAATGTTCAAAAGTTTTTTCAGTGCATGTGCACTTATGTGTTAATATGTTTTCTACTGAACTTCAGTGCCTGTGCACTTTTCTCATTTTTCAATATGATTTGTGCTTATTCTGTATACCTTTTATGATTTCGTGATATGTTTAATACTTCAGTGCGTATGCACTTATGTCATTTGTTACTCATTGTATATACATTTCGCCATATGCTGATATGTTCTGAACTGCAGTGCATGTGCACTAATGTCACTTGTCAACATGATATTTTGCCATTCTATTTATTTGTTCTGCAAATGCTACAGAATCTTACAGTGCGTGTGCACTTTGTTATCTATCAAATAATTTGTATATATATTTTTATGATTTACTAATATGTTTTGTACTTATATTTTGTCTTGTCTGAAATGTTATGTACTCGGTGCATGTGCACAACATTTAACTCATGTACTATATCTGAATATTCTGTAAATTGTAAAGTTGATTAATTAAAGGAAAAATTTTGCCGCGGTTGGCAAGTCCAAATGACTCACCATCGCTGCCAAATTTTTGCCCCCCCCCCAGTGGAGGGTTATGAAACGCGTACGTTTCATGGGCAGCGATGGCGAGCCACAGAATCTCTGACCAGAGAGCATGTAGTTAGGGCAGTTGCGCTCGACTCGCAGTAGTGAACAGCAGTCTGTCAGTAGTGGTAGCCCAGTGCAGTTGCGAGTAGCGTGTCGGAGATGACGCAGTCGCGGTCTAGATGAGGGAGAGTTTAGTTGTGTGTGAGCAGTCGGCGGGCGTCGACATCGCACTCTGGTCATGATTCAGGACGAGGTATATTTTTATTAAATAACGTATTCAAGCAGCATTGCGCTCATCAGATAATCTAATGTATATTTATTGTAATTAACTTTCGCCCCAATAATAATTTTGATTTCAAAGCAATTTTTAACAAAAAAAAATCATTTGATTCCCTTGCATTTCCTTATAGAAAATTTTCAGTTAAATTTAAAAAAAAAAGAATATAATACTTGCGATGCATTTCCTCCAAGCCGTGGACAACAAAAAGAGCAGAAATTTGACATGCAGTTTTACTAAGGTAACAATTACAGTTTAATTAGTGAACAGGGCCTAAGATCGACTTTTCGGTCTATTTGCATTTTCATTGTGACTGAGATTTCATTATCATTAATTTGACTTACATTTTTGTGGAGAACTTGTACTTGGGTCAGATTGCTATTTTTCATTTAATTGTCTTTGTCATTAAATTTATTTCCTGGGAGGTTACATTAGGTTCTATTCTGGTTAACATTCAATTATTGTGTTTCAAAATTTCTCTGGGGAGCTTACACTTAGCTCTAGGTCCATTTGCATTTGAGCATTATCATTTCATTTTTTGTGGGAAGGTTACAAGCTCCAGTGGCAGGTTATCAAGATTTAAGTGAGTTTCAACGTGGTGTTTTTGCGGGAGCTATGGGACACAGCGTCTCAGAGGTAGCGATGTAGTGGGGAATTTCCTGTGCGACCATTTCATGGGTGTACCGTGAATATCAGGAATCCGGTAAAACATCAAATCTCCGACATCGCTGCGGCCGGAAAAAGATCATGAAAGAAAGGGAACAATAACGACTGAAGAAAATCGTTCAACGTGACACAAGTGCAGCCCTTCTGCAAATTGCTACAGATTTAAATGCTGGGCCGTCAACAGCGCCGGCCGCTGTGGCCAAGCGGTTCTAGGCGCTTTAGTCCGGAACCGCGCTGCTGCTACGGTTGCAGGTTCCAATGCTGCCTCGGGCATGGATGTGTGTGATATCTTTACGTCAGTTAGGTTTATGTAGTTCTAAGTCTAAGGAACTGCTGACCTCAAATGTTAAGTCCCATAGTGCTTAGAGCATTTGAACCATTTGAACCATCAACAACTGTCAACGTCCGGACAATTCAACGAGACGTCATCGGTATGGGATTTCGGAGCCGAAGGCCCACTAATGTACCCTTGATGACGGCACTACTCGCCTTGACCCGTCAACACCGACAATGGACTGTTGATGACTGGAAACATGTTGCCTGATCGGACGAGTCTCGTTTCAAATTGTGTCGAGCTGATGGACGTGAACGGTTATGGAGACGTCCTCATGTATCCACGGATGCTGCGACGACAGCAGGGAATTCTTCGAGCTGGTGGAGGCTCTGGAAACGGTGTGGGGCGCGTGCAGTTGGAGTGATATGCGACCCTTGATACGTCTAGATACGACACTGACAGGTAACACGTACGTAAACATCCTGTGTGACAACCTGCATCCATTCAATCCATTTTGCATTCAGACGGACTTAGGCAATTCCGCAATTCCAGCAGGACATTGGGAGAACCTAAACGTCTAGAATTGTTAGAGAGTGGCTCTAGGGACACTTTTCCGAGGTTGGACACTTCCGCTGGCCACCAGATTCCCCAGACTTGAACATTATTGGGCATACCTGTGCTGCCATGCAACATGCTGTTCAGAAGAGATGTCCACCCCGCCGTACTCTTACGGATTTATGGACATCCCTGCAGGATTCATAGTGTCAGTTCCCTCCAGCACTACTTCAGACGTTAGTCAAGTCCATGCCACGTCGTGTTGCGGCAGTACTGCGTGTTCGAGGGGGCCCTACTCGATTTTAAGAAGTGTAATAGTTTCTTTGGCTCCTCAGTGTAAATACTTCTATATTTATTTAATCCCAGAGACAGACTTTATTCCGGGCGTTCCGAGACTATTCGTTGAAACACTGCGAAAGGTAGGGAACACCAAAACAAATATATTTTGATGAGGAACATATGGTCTCTGAAGTCAGCTTGTAATGTCAGGGAACATTTTGCCAATGGTGCCAACGTAACCTGTTGTGTCGGTGTCGCTGAGTAGGAATGTGCGCTGACTTTCGCGCTGAGGTCGGCTTGGAAACACACCGATTCATTCGCAAGCATCACCACCCTATGAAAACAAAAATGGACGTGGAGCGGTATACGTATGCTGAAATGGCTGACATATATCTAAAGCACGGGTCTATGAATGGAAATGGACGAGCAGCAGTGAGCGCGTATCGACTACGCTTTCCAAACCGAAGGGATTCCAGAACACCAAACATTCGGACGACTGCATCGCCTGCTATGTAAACCAAGTACTTTCCGCGGAAACATGCATGTTACATGTCGGAAGCGAACAATGCGAAATTCCGAAATGGAAGGTGAAATTCTGCGACATGTAAAAGGCGCTCTATCTAAAAGTGCATGACGTATTGCAAGCATCCTTAGCGTCAAGCATAGACTTGTGTGGAATGTGTTACATAGCTATCAGGTTCATCCCTTCCGTCTTAAACGAGTGGCAGCACTAGCTCCTGAAGATTTTCGCCAACGTCTGCAGTTCGCAGTTTTTTTCAACAGATTACCCAACACCCCTTCTTCCCGCCGACGTTCTGTGCACTGACGAGGTTTTGTTTACTCGTGACGGCTGTTTCTGTTTCCACATTTCGCGTGTTTGGGAATATGTGGGTCCATGAGATACTCTACGTCTTGCTCGTCAATTGCGAGTCGCCGTTAATGTGCCTGCCGACATTCGCGGTAATCGGTTGATTGGACCGTACATTCTGCCATTCCGCCTCAACGGACGGAGATGCCTCATCTCTGTGTTACCGGGACTGCTGGGGTATCTTATACAAAATATGTTCTTCGAACAGGATGGGGCGCCAGTCCATTTCACATTTTTGTGAGGAATCATCTGAGGTCTACCTTCGAGAAGTGATGAATCGGCCAAAGTGACCTGTGGCCTGGCCACCCAGGTCACTGACGTCTCCCCCGGGGGGCATTTGAAGCAGCTGGCGTATGGCACACAAGGAGAAGTCGTGGCTAGAATAACCGTCGCTGCTGGTACCATGGTGGACATGCCAGGAAGCTTCGAACAACCACGGCAATCAGTGGTTAGACAACGTGCTACGTACATACAGGCCAATGGTGCTGCACTCGAGCAGTTCCTGTGAATGCCACTCCTGTAATTAGCACGCTAAACTACATTCTGTGTAAATCGTCCATAGCGTCTGAAATTGCCGTCAAAAAATAAGCGTTTGGCGTCATTGGCCGGGAGTCACTTTATGGGGCAGGTCCGGCCGCCTTGGTGCAGGTCTTATAACATTCGACGCCACATTGGGCGACCTGCGCGCTGGATGGGGAAGAAATGGTGATGAAGACAACACAACACCCAGTCCCTGAGCGGAGAAAGTCACCGACCCAGCCGGGAATCGAACCCGGGTCGCTTAGGACGGCAGTCCGTCACGCTGACCATTCAGCTATCGGAGCGGACAGAAATGGCCGTGAGGAACCATTTGCACCGTAACTAGATATATATTTGTTTTCATGTTCTGTACCTGCCCTTTTAATTTGAGCGAATAGTTTCGCACCACCATCCATACTAACAGGAAAGCTATAGTCAATATAATCAATCAATGAAACATTTTTCGTGGCATTTGCTTCACAAGACAACAGGACAATCACCAAAAATATCTTCTAAAGTCGTTCGTTTTCGAATTATTGATGGAAAATAAATTTATAACGTCATAAACATAAAATGCGTACAAATTGGGTGTACAAGCCATGCATCCTTGAATCATGAACTGCTTTTTCCAACACCACCAGACGCTGAGAAGCAATTTTTATTGTGTAGTGGAGTACACGCTGATTCGAAACTTCCTGGCAGGTTAAATATGTGCGCCGGACTCGCACTCATACCTGCGAACTTCAGGGTCACAGCACTCCTCCTTCACTTGCTCGTCTTTTATGTCATCTAGCGCATCAGAAAAATGCAACCGAGACTCTCTCAAGCTCTATTATGCATAAACAAGATGTTTCGTTTCATTTGCAGGAGAAAACCCTGTAGTAAAGTGGGAAGAGCATTCTGAACGAAATCCTTGCGAACGGTACGCTGCAGGACGTGGAGGGGCGACATATGGACCTACCGGACAGTCACCTAACACTCCAGACGATATACAGTGTTGTTATAATTAAACTTCTGCTACTCGGCGTCCATGAAAAACTAGCGATCGTAGGACAATGAAACTCTGTGAAAACATTTGTAAGGTCACGAGAAAGAAAAATAAATAAACCACTGAAAGAAACACGTTTTGAGTTCCACATGAGAGGATAACAATTGTTAACTGCGTATGTTGCTCATTCTGACGACTACCTGCATCTACGACAGCCTGGAAGCGGCTAGATACAATTTCACGGTTGTTTGCAGCACTTTCCGAAAGGTGAACCACGGAATGTTCAGCTGTCGTGACACACCCGTGCACTGATTGGAGATCGCACATTCTGTGTCCACCACTCTCAGTCAAGGCAACTACAACTTCTTCAGCAATTTGTATCGCAATTGGCAGTTGACTTCTCCCAGGAGCATTTCCAAAATCGCCAGTTAATTTAAACTTCCCAATCATGGTGCTGAATCCCACTGTGGATTCCATTAATGCGTCGATACTCGCGAATAGCAGTGGCACTATTGCTGTTGTTTTGATGAAACAGCATCATGAATAAAGTTTAGCTCACCTTGTCTAGAACCATGTGACTGTTTGCAGCTGTCATGCACAATGATGCTTGTGGTTCAACGCTAGCCGTACCAGTGCAAGCGCCTAACGGCCAAGTCATGGCACCAAAACTACTAACAACGCAAATCCTGCTGCGCACAGACTGAAAATAATTCCTATGAAGGTGGGTACCAGTACGGTAAACACGTTTTCGTCTACCCTGGCTCAAGTATCGAAAGATTAATTGTGTCCAACCTGTATTACTCTTAAACTGCTGTTGATGTCAAATCTGAATTGTACGATAAGGGTTTTCAGCTGATTACACGTTTTCGTAATGTGTACTGTATGTGTGTATATTAGCAAAGCAAAATGTTTTGAATATTTGTTATTAGTTTATAACTTGAGAAACTTTGAAAAAGTGTTGTTTCACTAATAACTTAGAAACGGAGGATTTTATGACTAACGTTTGAACGGACTTTGACTTGTTCTCGTTTGAGAAGTCTGCTCCTCAGCTTGTACATGAGTAATCCACCGCGCCTAAAGAAAATACTGATAATACATACCAGGAATGCATGTTCTCTGAGTTTCATAATGCGTGCTGTTTCTGGCAACAACATCAAACGGGGTAAATTTTATTCTGTATGTTGTTGTTGTTATGGTCTTCAGTCCAGAGACTGGTTTGATGCAGCTCTCCATGTTACTCTATCCTCTGCAAGCTTCTTCATCTCCCAGTACCTACTGCAGCCTACATCCTTCTGAATCTGCTTAGTGTATTCATCTCTTGGTCTGCCTCTACGATTTTTACCCTCCACGCTACCCTCCAGTACTAAATTTGTGATCCCTTGATGCCTCAGAAAATGTCCTACCAACCGATCCCTTCTTCTAGTCAAGTAGTGCGACAAACTCCTCTTCTCCCCAATTCTGTTCAATACCTCCTCATTAGTTATGTGATCTACCCGTCTAATCTTCAGCATTCATCTGTAGCACCACACTTCTAATGCTTCTATTCGCTTCTTGTCTAAACTATTTATCATCCACGTTTCACTTCCATACATGGCTGCACTCCAGACAAATACTTTCAGAAACGACTTCCTGATACTTAAATATACTCGATTATTAACAAATTTCTTCCTTGCCATTGCCAGTCTACATTTTATATCCTCTCTACTTCGATCAAAATCAGTTATTTTGCTCCAGAAATAGCAAAACTCATCTAGTACTTTAAGTATCTCATTTCCCAATCTAATTACCTCAGCATCACCCGACTTAATTCGACTACATTCCATTATCCTCGTTTTTCTTTTGTTGATGTTCATCTTATATCTTCCTTTCAAGAAACTGTCCATTTCATTCAACTGCTTTTCTAGGTCTCTTGCTGTCTCTGATAGAATTACAACGTCACCGACAAACCTCAAAGTTTTTATTTCTTCTCCATGGATTTTAATACCTACTCCGAATTTTTCTTTTGTTTCCTTTACTGCTTGCTCAATATACAGATTGAATAACATCGGGGATAGGCTACAACCCTGTCTCACTCCCTTCCCAACCCCTGCTTCCCTTTCATGCCCCTTGACTCTTATGACTGCCATCTGGTTTCTGTACAAATTGTAAATAGCCTTACGCTCCTTGTATTTTGTCCCTGCCACCTTCAGAATTTGAAAGAGGGAATTCCAGTCAACATTGTAAAAAGCTTTCTCGAAGTCTGCAAATGCTAGAAATGTAGGTTTGCCTTTTCTTAACCTATCTTTTAAGATAAGTCCTAGGGTCGGTATTGCCTCATGTGTCCCAACATTTCTACGGAATCCAAACTGATCTTCCCCGAGGTATGCTTCTACAATTTTTTCCATTGGAAGTATTATGTTCTTCCTGAAGTCTGAGGGCATTTCGCCTGTCTCATACATCTTGCTCACCAGATGTTCGAGTTTTGTCAGGCTGTCAGTAGTTCTAATGGAATGTTGTCTACTCCCGGGGCCTTGTTTCCACTTAGGTCTTTCAGTGCTCTTTCAAACTCTTCACGCAGTATCATATCTCCCATTTCATCTTCATCTACATCCTTTTCCATTTCCATAGTATTGTCCTGAAGTACATCGCCCTTGTATAGACCCTCTATATACTCCATCCATCTTTCTGCTTTCCCTTCTCTGCTTAAAAATGGGTTTCAATCTGAGCTCCTGAAAATCACACAAGTGGTTCTCTTTTCTCCAAAGGCCTCTCTAATTATCCTGTAGGCAGTATGTATCTTACCCCTAGTGAGACAAGCCTCTACATCCTTACATTTGTCCTCTAGCCATCCCTGCTTAGCCATTTTGCACTTCCTGTCGATCTCATTTTTGAGACGTTTGTATTACTTTTTGCCTGCTTCATTAACTGCATTTTTATATTTTCTCCTTTCATCAATTAAATTCAGTGTATGTTCTGTTACCCAAGGATTTGTACTATCCCTCGTCTACCCATTCTTCTTCTGTTGTATTTCTTTCCCCCATTCCTGTCAATCGTTCCCTAATGCTCTCCCTGAAACTCTCTATAACCTCTGGTTCTTTCAGTTTATCCGGGTCCCATCTCCTTAAATTCCAACCTTTTAGCAGTTTCTTCACCTTTAATCTACAGTTCATAACTCATTGATTGGTCAGAGTCTACATCTGCCCTTGGAAACGGCTTACAATTTAAAACCTCGTTCCTAAATCTCTGTCTTACCATTATATAATCTATCTGAAACCTTCCAGTATCTCCAGGCCTCTTCCATGTATACAACCTTCGTTCGTGATTCTTGAACCAAGTGTTAAGTTATGCTCTGTGCAAAATTCTAATCCCCGTTCCATATTCACCTACTATGTTTCCCTCTCTTCCTTTTCCTACTATCGAATTCCAGTCATCCATGATTATTAAATTTTCGTCTCCCTTCACTACCTGAATAATTTCTTTTATCTCATTATACAGTTCATCAATCTCTTCGTCATCTGCGGAGCTAGTTGGTATATGAACTCGTACTACTGTGGTAGGCGTGGGCTTTGTGTCTATCTTGGCCACAATAATGCGTTCATTATGCTGTTTGTAGTAGCTTACCCGCACTCCTATTTTTTATTCATTATTAAACCTCTTCCTGCATTACCCCTATTTGATTTTGTGTTTATATCTGACCAGAAGACTTGTTGCTCCTGCCACCGAACTTCACTAATTCCGACTATTTCTAACTTAAACCTATCCATTCCCCTGTTAAATTTTCTAACTTACCTGCCCGATTAAGCTATATGACATTCTACTCTCTGATCCGTAGAACGCCAGTTTTCTTTCTCCTGATAACGACGTCGTCCTGAGTAATCCCCGGCCGGAGATCCGAATGGGGGACTATTTTACCTCCAGAATATATTTTACCCAAGAGGACGCCATCATCATTTAACCATACAGTAAAGCTGAATGCTTTTGGCAAAAATTACGGCTGTAGTTTCCCCTTGCTTTCAGCCGTTCGCAGTACCAGCACAGCAAGGTCGTTTTGGTTAGTGTTACAAGGTCAGATCAATCATCCAGACTGTTGCCCCTGCAACTGCTGAAAAGGCTGCTGCCCCTCTTCAGGAAGCACACGTTTGTCTGGCCTCTCAACAGATACCCCTTCGTTGTGGTTGCACCTACGGTACGACTATCTGTATCGCTGAGGCACGCAACCCTCCCCACCAACGATAAGGTCCATGGTTCATGGGGGTGGGGGGTTTATTCTGTATACTGAATGAAAATTAGCAATCACGTTGCCACTGGGACTTAGCCACAACGTAACCTGGATGATCTGTAAGAGAATAGTGAATGTTTATTTAACACTAGCTGATAAATCTTTAATTACCCAAATATTCGTTTTTCTATACGAATTCAGTACGGTTTGGGTGTTCATGTCAAGAGTTGTAGTGACAAACTGTTTGCGGAATTTTGGAAAAATTAACTTTTTATGAGATACTACAGATGAGATTTTGGTTTATTCCAGATTTTTCTTCCATCTGAAGACAGACTGTCATTCATGTAGACCTTAACAGTATTCCTGTCTTCAGGTCCGGTTCGTAAAATTGGAGGTAACCGGTATATAAATGATATTTGTAAGACGCAAACCGAAGAGATTTTTTTATTGACGTTTGAGGGGAATAATAGAGCATCCAGGATTCATCCCTGTGATACTCTGAAGAAAACTTACCTTGAGGAAGAGCTTACCACACACATCACTGTCCTGTATGTTTCTCGAGTAGCTTCAAAGCACTTCTGTGCACTATCTGAAAATTTTACCTGTCTCACTTACGTGAGTAGAATGCAAATAAGTCGGCAGATTACGAAACCGCTTGCAAAAGTCTAGTAATATATGTTTTCTATAGCGTATATCAGATTATCAGCCAACATATATATTTTACCATTTGTGGCAAACAGATCGCGGAGTCCTAATGGAACCCCAAGTCTAGAGCACTGCCCCCTTACTTGTTGTTGTTGTTGTGGTCTTCAGTCCTGAGACTGGTTTGATGCAACTCTCCATGCTACTCTATCCTGTGCAAGCTTCTTCATCTCCCAGTACCTACTGCAACCTACATCCTTCTGAATCTGCTTAGTGTATTCATCTCTTGGTCTCCCTCTACGATTTTTACCCTCCACGCTGCCCTCCAATGCTAAATTTGTGATCCCTTGATGCCTCAAAACATGTCCTACCAACCGATCCCTTCTTCTAGTCAAGTTGTGCCAGAAACTCCTCTTCTCCCCAATTCTATTCAGTACCTCCTCATTAGTTATGTGATCTACCCATCTAATCTTCAGCATTCATCTGTAGCACCACAATTCGAAAGCTTCTATTCTCTTCTTGTCTAAACTATTTATCGTCCATGTTTCACTTCCATACATGGCTACACTCCATACAAATACTTTCAGAAACGACTTCCTGACACTTAAATCTATACTCGATGTTAACAAATTTCTCTTCTTCAGAAACGATTTCCTTGCCATTGCCAGTCTACATTTTATATCCTCTCTACTGCGACCATCATCAGTTATTTTACTCCCTAAATAGCAAAACTCCTTTACTACTTTAAGTGTCTCATTTCCTAATCTAATCGCCTCAGCATCACCCGATTTAATTTGACTACATTCCATTATCCTCGTTATGCTTTTGTTGATGTTCATCTTATATCTTCCTTTCAAGACACTGTCCATTCCGTTCAACTGCTCTTCCAAGTCCTTTGCTGTCTATGACAGAATTACAATGTCATCGGCGAACCTCAAAGTTTTTACTTCTTCTCCATGAATTTTAATACCTACTCCGAATTTTTCTTTTGTTTCCTTTACTGCTTGCTCAGTATACAGATTGAATAACATCGGGGAGAGGCTACGACCCTTTCTCACTCCTTTCGCAACCACTGCTTCCCTTTCATGCCCCTCGACTCATATAACTGCCATCTGGTTTCTGTACAAATTGTAAATAGCCTTTCGCTCCCTGTATTTTACCCCTGCCACCTTCAGAATTTGAAAGAGAGTATTCCAGTTAACGTTGTCAAAAGCTTTCTCTAAGTACAAATGCTAGAAACGTAGGTTTGCCTTTTCTTAATCTTTCTTCTAAGATAAGTCGTAAGGTTAGTATTGCCTCACGTGTTCCAACATTTCTACGGAATCCAAACTGATCTTCCCCGAGGTCCGCTTCTACCAGTTTTTCCATTCGTCTGTAAAGAATTCGCGTTAGTATTTTGCAGCTGTGACTTATTAAACTGATAGTTCGGTAATTTTCACATCTGTCAACACCTGCTTTCTTTGGTATTGGAATTATTATATTCTTCTTGAAGTCTGTGGGTATTTCGCCTGCCTCATACATCTTGCTCACCAGAGTTTTGTCATGACTGGTTGTCCCAAGGCCATCAGTAGTTCTAATAGAATGTTGTCTACTCCCGGGGCCTTGTTTCGACTCAGGTCTTTCAGTGCTCTGTCAAACTCTTCACGCAGTATCTTATCTCCCATTTCATCTTCATCTACATCCTCTTCCATTTCCATAATATTGTCCTCAAGTACATCGCCCTTGTATAGACCCTCTATATACTCCTTCCACCTTTCTGCCTTCCCTTCTTTGCTTAGAACTGGGTTGCCATCTGAGCTCTTGATATCCATACAAGTGGTTCTCTTTTCTCCAAAGGTCTCTTTAATTTTCCTGTAGCCAGTATCTATCTTACCCCTAGTGAGACAAGCCTCTACATCCTTATATTTTTCCTCTAGCCATCCCTGCTTAGCCATTTTGCACTTCCTGCCGATCTCATTTTTGAGACGTTTGTATTCCTTTTTGCCTGCTTCATTTACTGCATTTTTATATTTTCTCCTTTCATCAATAAAATTCAATATTTCTTCTGTTACCCAAGGATTTCTATTAGCCCTCGTCTTTTTACCTACTTGATCCTCTGCTGCCTTCACTACTTCATCCGTCAGAGCTACCCATTCTTCTTCTACTGTATTTCTTTCCCCCATTCCTGTCAATTGTTCCCTTATGCCCCCCCTGAAACTCTCTACAACCTCTGGTTCTTTCAGTTTATCCAGGTCCCATCTCCTTAAATTCCCACCTTTTTGCAGTTTCTTCAGTTTCAATCTGCAGTTCATAACCAATAGATTGTGGTCAGAGTCCACATGTGCCCCTGTAAATGTCTTACAATTTAATACCTGGTTCCCAAATCTCTGTCTTACCATTATATAATCTATCTGATACCTTTTAGTATCTCCAGGATTCTTCCAGGTATACAACCTTCTTTTATGATTCTTGTACCAAGTGTTAGCTATGATTAAGTCGTGTTCTGTGCAAAATTCTACAAGGCGGCTTCCTCTTTCATTTCTTCCCCCCATTCCTTATTCACCTACTATGTTCCCTTCTCCCCCTTTTCCTACTGACGAATTCCAGTCACCCATGACTATTAAAGTTTCGTCTCCCTTCACTACCTGAATAATTTCTTTTATCTCGTCATACATTTCATCAATTTCTTCATCATCTGCAGAGCTAGTTGGCATATAAACTTGTACTACTGTAGTAGGCATGGGATTTGTGTCTATCTTGGCGACAATAATGCGTTCACTATGCTGTTTGTAGTAGCGTACCCGCACTCCTATTTTTTTTATTCATTATTAAACCTACTCCTGCATTACCCCTATTTGATTTTGTATTTATAACCCTGTAATCACCTGAGCAAAAGTCTTGTTACTCCTGCCACCGAACTTCACTAATTCCCACTATATCTAACTTTAACCTATCCATTTCCCTTTTTAAATTTTCTAACCTACCTGTCCGATTAAGGGATCTGACATTCCACTCTCCGATCCGTAGAACACCAGTTTTCTTCTCCTGATAACGACGTCCTCTTGATTAGTCCCCGCCCGGAGATCCGAATGGGGGACTATTTTACCTCCGGAATATTTTACCCAAGAGGACGCCATCATCATTTAATCATACAGTAAAGCTGGATGTCCTCGGGAAAATTTACGGCTGTAGTTTCCCCTTGCTTTCAGCCGTTCGCAGTACCAGCACAGCAAGGCCGTTTTGGTTAGCATGCGTTTATCGCGAATGTCTCGCCCAGCGCGAAATCCCCAGCGACGGTAAAAAAGTACAGGTATCACTACTATAAAAGAAGGGTAAAAGAACGGACCAGCACAATTACAGACCAATATACATTGGTGTCCATAATTAAAGACACAAAGTGCTATTTTCCCGTCCTGTGTCCAACTTACGATATAAGTATACAAACTGTCAACAGATGTCTTTACGATCTAGTTCTGCATGGAAAATGGCATTCCGATCAGCGGACAACCACGCCAACGATGACGTCATTGCACCTACAAGTGGGATAATGTTTTCAGGGTAGCCCCAGATCCAAAATCACTGTGAACACACTTACAGACGGTACAGTATGGCACAGAAAAGACGCCTACTTGACTCTAAGCCATAGGAAGAATGGAAGCAGTACAGTCGCAAACTGATGTCACCCGATGGCTTAATGTAAATCGTTTTGTTGTTTCTCGGATGTGGCAACATTTTATAAAGACCGAAGCTGTATCCCGAAGACTAGGGCAAAGCAGACCATTTGTGACATCAGAAAGAGAGGACTGTTATTTGGCTGTAAGAGCACGATGATACCACCTTATTATTGCACTGCAACTAGCATCTGTCCCCGCAGCATCTACTGGACGTGTTGTATCGAAGTCTTCAGTAGAGTAGTCTTTATGTTGGAGACTTGCTGTCTGTTTATCTCTGGCGTGTCTTCACAGAAGGGAACGTCTAGAGTGGAGACATCACTATGCTACCTGGAAGGCTGAACTACGGGCCAATATTCTTTTCACAGTTGAGTCCTGATTTGGTTTGGAGAGTGATTCTCCACGGATTCGCATCTGGAGGGCACGTGCAACACGATTTCGGGACCCAAACATTGTGGAAAGAGAACTATACTGAGGAGGATTCCTAAAAGTGTGACAGGGATTATGATGACCATTCGAATGCTCTTCATGAAATGGTACGGGGGAATCAGCAAGATTTAACTACTGCTCATGCGAGGTTGTTGCGAGAGGCTGTGGACCCATGGACCCAGAATTCGTATTGATGGACGATAAAGCATCTCATAGAGCACAAGTTTTTTTGTTTTTTTTTTTGAAGCGGGAGAGATAGCACGCAAGGCGTGGCCTGCTCGCTCTGCCGATTTTAATCCCGTAGAGAACGTCTGGGTCGCATTAGTGAGGCGGGTTGCATCACGTCAGTTTGGAAGTAGCTATGCAGGAAGAAACATGAGATTAATGACATCATTCACAGCTTGCCTGTCGTTGCAGGCCTGTATTGGTGCCAAAGGTGGTCTCACACATATTAACCAGTTGTCTGAATGTGTTTTAAAATCCGTTAAGTTGAAAAAAAATCCAAGAACATTTTTGTCTACCCGTTAAGCATGTTGCAGCTGATTATGTTCTGTATTATTTACAATGTTACTACTTTACTATCACCTGTTTATACCGTATTGTGGCAAAATAAACGCAACCTTACAAAATTTCCGTTTGTTGCTTTAATTTTGGACACCAATGTACTTAACATAGGTTTGCTGCAGAATCCATGAACAAATTCCTAGTTCAACTATAATAAATCACTTGTCGCGGAGGAAAGTGGCACATGTCCAAAAATGCAACGCTCAGGAAACAAACTGGAAGTTCAACTTTTCCTCTAAAGTCCTAATTACATGTATTTGTTTTTTCGGAGGTGGAGAGGATAGTTTATTGGTCAGTGAATTGGGTAAAGGTGGAATGATGACAGGGCTACTAGATTTTGTTCTGAAAGCGGAGGAAAACTTGTAAAATTAAGAAATTCAAAAAGAGTTGAGTTGTGTATCTTAATATTTGTCATTCGATTTACGTTTTATAATTTAATGTTTGGTTAAATGGTACTGCTTAGACTCTTATGATATCTCAGAGGGTAAATATTACTGGTTAATTAAACGTTAAGGACGATAATAATAATAATAAGGCACGGGAAAAGAATAGTCCTCCGGTATGTTCTGCCAGTCGTAAAATGCGACGAAAAGAACAAACCACTAATAGGGCTAACCCCCCTTTTAGTGTGATTAGTTGGTTCAGGACAAAACTAATGAAGCCTCGGACAAGCGCTGTCATGATCGGGGACGACGCTTGAACCCTGTGCCCGTCCACAATGGTAACGACACTGCCAGCCATACGGAAAATGATTTAAATCCGAAAAGAGGTGTTTCGCAGGATATGCTTCCTGCAACCACTCTAGAAGAAAAACAAAGACAGAGGGTGGGATGGTCAGATGAAGTTAACTGACACCTCATGTTCTGTTATTACCAAGCAACAAACTTAGGAACCAACACAACTGGATACAGATCACAAGTATACACAACATTTATTGCCAGATACCCAGAATTACAATTTTTTACAGAACAACGACTAGCTGATCAGATCCGTGTAATAATAAAAAATAGCAGGATACCCCAGTCAGAATTAGAAAACATCAAACAACAAGTACAACAAACACTGGAACAAAATAATGTGCAATCAGAAGAAGAACAAAATAGAGTAATGGACTCAAACATCCCAGAGCAAACAAACAAAGAACAAAAGAACAACACGCATCAATTAAACAATAACAGGAAAACAAAATCTTAAGACAGCCACCAGAACAAGCACAAATAGAACACGAAGTGACACATATGTTAGATATAGAAGAAAAATTTCAGCTGACATATATAGAATACAAAGACACAAAAACAGACATTAGACCACCAAATAACCCACAAGTCGAAACAACAATAACAACTATCAACACAATCATACACAACAAAATATAATATAACTATGGAAGACTTACAACTACTGGTTTATGTAGGAGCACTCACTACACTAAATATACACACCAGGCAGAGATCAGAACCAACTAACACACAGAAGAAACCCACAAAACCAGCATGGCAACACAGGCTACAGATCAGAATATAAAAACTGAGAAAAGACATCAGACAGCTAACACAATTTATAAGAAATGAAATATCAGACAAGAAACGAAAAAAGTTTGGTAAAATCTCACAACAAGAAGCGATAGAGCAACTAGATGAAAAGAAGCAGAAATTACAAGCATTGGCCAAACGATTTAGAAGATATAAAAAAAAGTGAAAATAGAAGGAAACAAAACCAAACATTCAATGCAAACCAAAAGAAATTTTACCAGACAGTAGATAACAAACACACTAAAATAGACAATCCACCAAACATAACAGACATGGAACACTTCTGAAGCAACATATGGTCAAACCCAGTACAACATATCAAACATGGATGGTGGATACAAGTAGAAACAGACACATACAAGATGATACCACAAATGCCTGAAGTCATAATTTTGCAACATGAAGTCACCCGAGAAATTAATTCTATGCACAATTGGAAAGCCCCTGGTAAAGATAAAATAGCAAATTTCTGGCTAAAGAAGTTCACCTCACACATTCACATCTAACTAAATTGTTTAACAGTTACATTGCAGACCCATACACATTCCCTGATACACTTACACAAGGAATAACTTATCTGAAGCCTAAAGATCAAGTAGACACAGCAAACCCAGCAAAATATCGCCCCATAACATGCCTACCAACAATATACAAGATATTAACTTCAGTCATTACACATAAATTAATGACACATACAACACAGAACAAAATTAGAAATGAAGAACAAAAAGGCTGCTGCAAAGGAGCACGAGGATGTAAAGAGGAACTGATAATAGATGCAGAGGTGACATATCAAGCTAAAACTAAACAAAGGTTGCTACACTACACATATACTGATTACCAAAAAGCTTCTGATAGTGTACCGCACTCATGGTTACTACAAATATTGGAAATATACAAAGTAGATCCTAAATTGACACAGTTCCTAAACATAGTAATGAAAAATTGGAAAGCCACACTTAATATCCAAGCAAATTCAAATAATATCACATCACAGCCAACACAGATTAAGCGTGGAATATAACAAGGAGACTCATTAAGTCCTTTCTGGTTCTGCCTCGCTCTGAACCCACTATCCAACATACTAAATAATACAAATTATGGATATAATATTACTGGAAGATACCAACACAAAATCACACATTTGCTACACATGGATGATCTAAAACTACTGGCAGCAACAAATCAACAACTCAACCAATTACTAAAGATAACAGAAGTATTCAGCAATGATATAATTATGGCTTTTGGAACAGACAAATGTAAGAAAAATAGCATAGTCAAGGGAAATCACACTAAACAAGAAGATTACATATTGGATAACCACAGTGACTGCATAGAAGCGATGGAAAAAACAGATGGCTATAAATATCTTGGATACAGACAAAAAATTGGAATAGGTAATACAAATATTAAAGAAGAACTAAAAGAAAAATATAGACAAAGACTAACAAAAATACTGAAAACAGAATTGACAGCAAGAAACAAGACAAAAGCTATAAATACCTACTCTATACCAATATTGACCTTCTCATTTGGAGTAGTGAAATGGAGTAACACAGACCTAGAAGCACTCAATACACTTACGCGATCACAATGCCACAAATATAGAATACATCACATACATTCAGCAACAGAAAGATTCACATTAAGCAGAAAGGAAGGAGGAAGGTGATTTATCGACATAAAAAACCTACGTTATGGACAGGTAGACAATTTAAGAAAATTCTTTATAGAGCGAGCAGAAACTAGCAAAATACACAAAGCAATCACTCATACAAATACATCAGCTACACCATTGCAATTTCATAACCACTTCTACAACCCTTTAGATCACATAACATCAACAGATACGAAGAAAGTAAATTGGAAACAGAAAACACTAATGGCAAGCACCTGTATCACCTAACACAGCCACACATTGATCTAGACGCATCCAACAAATGGCTAAGAAAAGGCAATATATACAGTGAGACAGAAGGATTCATGATTGCAACACAGGATTAAACAATAAACACCAGATATTACAACAAGCATATTATTAAAGATCCCAATACCACAACAGATAAATGCAGACTTTGCAAACAACAAATAGAAACAGCAGATCACATCACAAGGAGGATGTACAATACTAGCAAATACAAAATACCCCAGAAGACATGACAATGTAGCAAAAATAAACAACTTGCCATACAACATAAACTAATAAAACAACACGTTCCCACATACAAGTATGCACCACAAAATGTACTGGAGAATGATGAATACAAATTATACTTGAACAGAACCATTATAACAGATAAAAAACACCACATAACAAACCTGACATCATACTCACCAATAAAAAGAAGAAATTAACACAACTAATCGAAATATCGATACCCAATACAACAAATATACAGAAGAAAACAGGAGAAAAAATTGAAAAATACATCCAACTGGCTTAGGAGGTCAAGGGCATGTGGCATCAGGATAAAGTTGACATTATACCAACTGTACTATCAACTACAGGAGTCATACCACACAATATCCACCAGTACATCAACGCAATACAGCTACATTCAAACATATATACACAACTACAGAAATCTGTAATTATTGATACATGTTCAATTACACGAAAGTTCAAAAATGCAATGTAACATATACCGTACAGTTAACAGGAAGTCACGCTTGATCAAGGTCCTCGTCACTTTCCATTTTTAACCAGACATAACGTCTGAGAAAGGAAAGAAATAATAATAATAATCGTGACAATATTTTTAAATAAAACGAAGTTATGACGTCAAAATGCTTCTTCACCATCTTCATTGTCACCAAATGTTCATCACAATTTAAATGTCTATAACATGGAGGAAACATAGTAGCTATTATTGGTGGTAAATCTAAGAGAAATTTCTACTTTTCTCTGTAAAGACAATAATCCTGCAGAAGCTTGTCACGACCGCCACCTTGACGTCTACAAGACACTTTCATATGCTGGACGAAACATTTGCACTTCGTAAATGTAGGTGTTTCGTCTAGCGTATTCTTGTGGCACATAAATTCTTATTTTTGTAAAATGTAGCCATTTTATATCTCTCCAGATGATTTTGTTTCCAGCATCATCAACCTTTTTTATTTGCAGAGAGTTTTTGAGTAGATCGGAATACTGAAAGATGTTGGGTCATCTCTATTATTTGGAAAGGTTTGCGTTTGTCTGTTTGTCGTACCTGTTGCGTCCAATCATATGAGTGGAATAAAGGAGATTTGCTTTTCTTTTTCTTTTTTTCTATTAAGGAGTGGTCGGTGACAGACTCCATGTGAGTATGTCCAACCAAAAGGAATATGTGATCGATCTTTTCTAGGTTGACAGCATTTTTCATAACAGACAGGCACATAGCAGTCATAGGGCTGTTCTTATTTTGCCCACCACATGTGTCTGAATATATAATGACATGTTTCACATCAAGAGGGAGGCTAAGTAGATGTTTAGCAAGATGCGACTTGATTTACTGCTCTGCCTCCGATGTGCTTACTCACATGTAACAGTGTGCCAGAGAATCCCTGCAGTCATGCATAATAATGCAGTATGTCCACAGAAGCCGTTTGTAAAATGCGATGAAAGTGTCAGTTTTTGGTGTGGACAAGCACTTCTGCATGTCGAAAGTAAGAGTCACTTTTCTGTTTGTCTTGTCCATTGCGGAAACTTTCTTATCGTTACGTTTCGAACGGTATGCAGTATCACCAAAATCGTGATGAGGTTATAACTCTTGTTCAAGTTTCCTCCGCGGAACTCACGGACTTCGAACGTGTTCAGGTGATTGGGTGTCACTTGTGTAATACGTCTGTACACGAGATTTCCACACTCCTAAACATCCTTAGGTACACTGTTTCCCATGCGGTAGCGAAGTGGAAACGTGAAGGGACACATACAGCACAAAAATGCATAGGCCGACCTCGTTTGTTGACTGACAGAGACCGCCGACAGTTGTAGAGGGTCGTAATGTGTAACAGGCAGACATCTATCCAGACCATCACACAGGATCTCCAAACTGCATCCGGATTCGATGCAGGTACTATGACAGGCAGGAGGTGAGAAAACTTGGATTTCATGGTCGAGGGGCTACTCATAAGCCACACATCACGCCGGTAAATGGCAAACGACGCCTCGATTGGTGTTGTTGTTGTCTTCAGTCCTGAGACTGGTTTGATGCAGCTCTCCATGCTACTCTATCCTGTGCAAGCTTCTTCATCTCCCAGTACCTACTGCAACCTACATCCTTCTGAATCTGCTTAGTGTATTCATCTCTTGGTCTCCCTCTACGATTTTTATCCTCCACGCTGCCCTCTAATACTAAATTGGTGATCCCTTGATGCCTCAGAACATGTCCTACGAACCTATCCCTTCTTCTAGTCAAGTTGTGCCACAAGCTCCTCTTCTCCCAATCCTATTCAATACCTCCTCATTAGCTATGTGATCTACCCATCTAATCTTCAGCATTCATCTGTAGCACCACGTTTCGAAAGCTTCTATTCTCTTCTTGTCCAAACTATTTATCGTCCACGTTTCACTTCCATACAAGTCTACACTTCATACAAATACTTTCAGAAACGACTTTCTGACACAAGGAGCATAAAGTTGGACGATTGAACTGTGGAAAAACGTTGTGTGGAGTGACGAATCACGATACACGATGTGGCGATCCGATGGCAGGGTGTGGATATGGTGAATGCAGGGTGAACGTCATCTGCCAGCGTATATAGTGCCAATAGTAAAATTCGGAGGCGGTGGTGTAATGGTGTGGTCGTGTTTTACATGGAGGGAGTTTGCACTCATTGTTGTTTTGTGTGGCACTATCACAGCACAGGCCTACATTGATGTTTCAAGCACCCTCTTGCTTCTTCCTGTTAAAGGGCAATTCCGGGATGGCGATTGCATCTTTCAACACGATCGAGCACCTGTTCATAGTGCAAGACCTGTGGCGGAGTGGTTACACGACAATAACATCCCTGCAATGGACTAGCCTGCACAGGGTCCTGACTTGAATCCTATAGAACACCTTCGGGATGTTTTGGGACGCCGACTTCATGCCAGGCCTCACCGACCGACATCGATACCTCTCCTCAGTGCAGCATTCTGTGCAGAATGGGCTGCCATTCACCAAGAAACAGCTGATTGAACGTATGCCTGCGAGAGTGTAAGCTGTCATCAAGGCTAAGGGCGGACGAATACCATATTGAATTTCAGCGTTACCGATGGAAGGCGCCACGAACTTGTAAGTCATTTTCAGCCAGGTGTTCGGATACTTTTGATCACATAAACTTCCCTTATTACGAGATTTTTAGGTAAAACGTTGCAAAAATACTCTTCCTACAGCTGTGAAAGTGCGTAGTGTGATGGAAGATAATTTCTTGAAGAATTGCGCCTTGAATACTGGCTCTCATTGGCTGGCATAGAATTTTTTTTTTGAATTGCTATGTCCTGTCGCTAGTGATGTATTTTATTTGCAGGTTCATGATGTTCTCTGTTATCTTCACTTGTTTTGCCTCAAACGAAGCTTGCGATTTACAGATAACTAGAGTAACATACTTATTGGTTTCACCTTAAGTTTTCAGAAAACATGCTTTGCACACCGGAGCCAATTTACTGGATATTCGTAAATGATATTTGTGGGTTATAAACGGCATCTTCTTTTTATTAGGATTAGTAACTGTTTTCTTGCACTTTTCTTATCAGTACTTGAAAGACTGATCATGTATGCAACTCTTCTGCTATAGTCTCCCATTTTCCAGTATTGTCTGAAGAAATTTTTCGCTCTTCATCAGAAAGACGGTACCTGCACGTCATTCTACACTCGTACAGTTTCTTACACGACCTTCCTTTGACAAGTTTGCCTTTCTTTGAAACATACTCTTTTTCTGTGGTTCCTGTTTACCTTACTCTGCAACCTTATATTTCGTGTTTCACAATTTAGACTCATTCTTCTCTTATGATTTCGGAAACCTATTACGTTTCCATTATACTGCTAAGCCTCAGATGTATCTTCTGCTTTCTCTATGATAAAAAATGTTTTACAGATTAGCATAGAACCCTGGAAAACCAAACATTTCAAATTAAGATTGTGTAGTCGTCACTGTTTTCTAACAGATAAAAAATATTTACACGAATTTCTATGATTCTGTAAACTGAGGCGGGGGGTGGGGGGGGGTGGGGGGGGGTGGGGTGGGGGGAACGGGAATCGAACCCCGGTCTCCTGCGTATTAGGCAGCTGCTCTAGTGATAAACTACCTTGGCACGGCACCGCCACGGATTACCCTCGTATGCCGCTCTCCTCAATCCTAATTCACACTGCTGCGCTGTTCTACTTTAAATTCCCATTTACACACGAACAGAATTTCCAAGGCTCTCCGTATTCTGGAGTAGTACCTCAACATCGAGAGTAAATTGAGGTCCAGCCTGAAACCCAGGTGCAGGTATGAATGAAATGAAGTAACACAATTTCAGAGACCTTATTGGTCTCGCACAGATGTGATTTAATGTATATGTATAATTTGCACTCGCCGATTCAGTCTACATACATAAAGTCATATCTGTATGAGACAAGTCAAGTCTCTGAAATTGTGTCATTTCATTTATATAAGTACCTGTACTTAGGTTTCAGATTGGATCCTCCATTTACGTTCCATGCTGAGGTGCTATTCCAGAACAGGGAGAGCCTCAGCAATTCTGTTAATTGGTAAGTGGCAATTTAAAAGTAGACGGGGTAGCAGTGAGAATCTGGATCAAGGAGGTGGACATGCCAGGGTAATCCGAGGGGTAGTGGGACCTTCTGTGCCAAAGTGGCATAGTGGGTAGCGCGCCTCCCTACTAAACGAAAGCACCTGGGTCGACTCCCAGCCGTGCGGTTCTAGGCGCTACAGTCGGGAACCGAGCGATCGCTACGGTCGCAGGTTCGAATCCTGCCTCGGGCATGGATGTGTGTGATGTCCTTAGGTTAGTAAGGTTTAATTAGTTCTACGCTCTAGGCCACTGATGACCTCAGAAGTTAAGTCACATAGTGCTCAGAGCCATTTTTTTAACGACTCCCAGCCACAGCACAAAGTTTCACTTGTCGCTTCAGTCTACATACATAAAATCATATCTGTATGAGACAAGTAAAGTCTCTGAAATTGTGTCATTTCATTTGTATTTACATGATTTGTGATACAAGTAAACTTGATACTTTTTGATTACTTAAATGGCTTTCTGAATCAGATGAATGAGTTTCAGCTTCTGGGACATACGATGAATCTTTCTCAAAATCAGTCAATACCAGACTATGGCATACGAAATTGGGTGGGGGGAAAATACTTGGATCTGCCGAAAAATACAAAAATAACTAAGTATTAATGTTGTGGCTCATCCTGATATCTTATGAAATAAATAAAAAAAACGCTTTATACGAATTTGTCGCTACTGCTATTAATCAATGATCACTGGTAGGGAGAGCTGCTTCCTGGTGTAGGTACTTACTTTGTGGATTATCCATGTCGGAATATTTTTCACATTACAACCATTCTTAGAGATCGTTCACTGCACATCATAATCACTTTGGTAGGTAACATTGCAGTTTCACAAACAAGCTCCAGAACTGTGTAACTAAAGCGTGCTGTTAATATAAGGCGAGAGTGTCAAAACCAATGTAATATAGTAGTGGAATTTTAATGTCACATATTCACTTGCTTGTCATCGTCTCTATCAGGATTTTACTAGTAACTTTAAGAGAGAATGCCAATAGCAATATTAATGCAACAATGTAAACACAGCGTCGTTCACATTGTTACGTATAAGAAGGAAATTTTGAAACATGTACTAAACCTGGACAAATACTATCACTACATACTGAAAGTCATAAAACAACGCCCTTCAGAATGTTATTAAAAGAACAACTTGTATTTAAAGACGTAAGTCTTGGAATATATTTGTATAAAAGGGTACAAGCCGACGTATATCATTTTACACAACAAAAGATAATGGGCAAAGGGTATACGTCCTTTCTCCAGGGAAGCAACTGCAATTTTAGAATGGCTCTGAGCCCTATGGGACTTAACATCTGAGGTCATCAGTCCCCTAGACTTAGAACTACTGAAACCTAACCAACTTAAGGACATCACACACATCCATGCCTGAGGCAGGATTCGAACCTGCGACCGAAGCAGCCGCGTACTAAAGCACCTATAACCGCTCGGCCACAACGGCCGGCTGTAATTTTAGAAATCGTACCCAAATCCACAAAGTTATAAGTCAGCAAAAATCTGTCCATTAGCTTACACGTTTTCCTCCAAGCGAGATGCATTGCCAGTAATAACTGAAAATGGCCATTTCTTGACTTGTACACCTTTTCCCAGGAACCAGCGAAATTTCCTTGAGAGGGGGAAGCATCTGTCCACAAATCAGCAAGGTTGTAGGAAGAATTTCTCGTGCGAAATCGAGAGGCCGTGAACAGTGGATGAAGGGCAACAGGCGGATTTCATATTCCATTTCACACGGTGCCGTACTGCCGACCGTTAGCGACGGTGCTAGGAAATAGACTATGTTTCCAGGAACATGTGTTGCTCTAAGGCTTCTTACGTAACAGAACCAAGTATGTTGCCCTCTACGGCGTATGATCATCAGAGACAAAAGTATCGTCGGGAATGCCCCAGGGAAGTGTGACAGGGCCGCTTTTATTTCACATATACATAAATGATCAGGCGGTCAGGATAAGCAGCAGTCTTCGACTGTTTGCTTATGAGGCTATTGTAAATGGGAAAGTGTCGTCGTTTAGTGACTGTAGGAAGATACAAGATGACTTAGCTAAAATTTATAGTTGGTTTGACGAATGTCAGCGAGCTCTAAACATAGAAAGATGTCAATTAAAGCGAATGAGCAGGTAAAACAAACCCATGATGTTCGAATACAGTATTAGTAGTGTGTTGCTTGACACAGTAACATCGATTAAGTATCTGGGCGTAACATTTCAAAGCAATACGAAATGGAATCAGCATGTAAAGACTGTAGCAGGGAACGCAAGTACTCGGCTTCGGTTTGTTTGAAGAATTTTAGGAAAATGAGGTTCATCTGTAAAGAAGACCCATTGTTGAGTACTGTTAGAGTCTTTGGTATCCGCACCATGTCGGATTGAAGGGAGACATCGAAGGAATTCAAATGCGGGCTGCTCGGTTTATTACCGGTAGGTTCGAACAACACGCAAGTATTACGGAGATGCTTCGGGAACAAAAACAGAGATCACTAGTGAGAAGGTGGCGTTCTTTCCGAAGAGCAGTATTGAGAAAATTTAGAGAGGCTGCATTTCAGGCTGATTACAGAACGATTCCACTGCTGCCAAAATATATTTCTCATAAGGACTATGAAGATAAGAGTAAAGAGAGTACGGCTCGTACCTAGGTATGTAGAAAGCCGTTTCTCCCTCGTTCTATTTCCGAGTGTAACAGAAAAGGAAATGACTAGTAGTCGTACAGGCTACCACGCACCGTTCTGTGGATTGCGGAGTATGTATGTAGATGTAGGTGTAGGTGTAGATATACGAGTCCTCACGTAGGGCTTGATAATGAAAGCAAGAATGAGGAAGAATAAAGGCACGTTCATGTGTTTTGTCGACCTGGTAAAAGAGTTCGACAGTGTAAAATGGTGTAAGACTTTCAAAATTGCAATTAATATAAAATACGTATAAGAATCAAGAGACAACAGTAAGACTGGAGGGCACGGATTAATAAGGGGGTAAGACAGAGGTGCAGTCTTTCGCTCGTACTTTCCAGTCTAGATATCGAAGAAGCAATGCCGGAAATTAAGGAAAGGTTGAAGAGTGCGATAAAAATTCAGGGTGAAAGCATATAGATGACAAGATTCGCTGACGATATCACTGTCCTCAGAGAAGGTGAAGAATAATTACAGGAACTGCTGAATGTAATGAACGTTGAAATGAGTACAGGGTATGGATAGAGAATAAACCGAAGAAAGATGAATGTAACGAGAATCTGCAGAAATGACAAAAGCGAGAAATTTAACATCAAATTTGGCGATCACAATGTAGACGAAGTTACGGAATTTTGTTACCTTGGAAGCGAAAGTCCACTAGTACCAAACATAGGCCTTAATATGTGGAAGAAATTTCTGCGAATGTACATTTGCAACACAACATGGTATGACAGTGAATCGTGGACTGTACGAAAACTGGAACGGAAGAGAATCGAAGATTTTGAGACGTGGTGCTGCAGAATAATTTTGAGTTAGGTGGAATGATGAGGCAAGGGATAAGGAGGTTCTCCTTAGACTCGGCGAGGAAAGCAATACACAGAGAAGCAGAAGCGCAGGATGACTGGATATGTCTGAAGACAACAGAGAATAACTTCCGTGATACTAGAGCAAACTGTAGAGGGCAAAGACTGTAGAGGTAGACAGGGATTGGAATACATCCAGCAAATAACTGAGGGCTTAGTTTGCAAGTGCTACTCTGACACGAAGAGGTGGGCGCAGGAAATGAATTAGTAGCGGGCCACATTAAACAATTCAGAAGACTGACGTCTGAAGAAAAATGAACTTCAAAAGACTATGCTTCATGTCCATTGAATAGGATCGTGTCACGAGTGCTATTACATACTCTGCAGTATTCTTGGCGATGCTCATACGGTCATTGCCCATCATTTTTATTCTTTATTGTGAGGAAAGTCTCTTTGATGTCATGTTGGGGTTTCTGATGGACGCTAGTTTGTTGCAGCACTTATCTAGACTGGTAAAAAGTAAAAGAAGAGGAAGAAATTATCCAGACTTAAATATTGTTTTTGATTTTTTCTTTGAACACCTGTACTATATAATTTCTTCTACAGACGCTTGGGGCTCATATGACTTCATTTAAGAGGGTAGAGTGACTTATTTTCGATTTGTGAACGTTTTGCTGCACCCTGTTTCGCATTTTTCGTATTCCTCATGGCGTTCATATTTCGGACTTGACATCTACATCTACATTTACATTTATACTCCGCAAGCCACCCAACGGTGTGTGGCGGAGGGCACTTAACGTGCCACTGTCATTACGTCCCTTTTCTGTTCCAGTCGCGTATGGTTCGAGGGAAGACGTATGTCTGTAAGCAACAACGCCGTGGTTGATTGTTTCACGTAGGTAATTTTTCAGCAATAGAGTTTTCGTCTTGAAATTGGATTTTTTGCGGCATAGTTGCCTTCTTTCCTGCCCTGCCGGCGACAGCAGCGGTGCTCCGGCAAGTGGCAGTGGACTGGTAAGAGGATGTAGTTGGCGGCAGAGTTCGAGCTGTAGCAGCGCCGCTCCGAGCTTAGGTGGGACAGCGTGACTCGGAAGAGGTTAATAACCTACACCGAGTGGTAACGACAACTCGATCTGGACGGGGGCTCCGCCACAGCAAAAGATCAGCACGGCGGCCGAGGTTCTCCGTTTCGGTGGGCGGACCTGTATGTGTCGCCGGTGTGATGGGGGAGATGCAGCTGCCACAACTTCGGCCACTCGCGGAAGCCGCTTTAGCTGTAGGTGGATGAGGCATGTGGCGGTGCCGGTCCCTCTATGGGACGCGGTACGGACTTCATTCCTGTACAGCGTGGAGAGCCCAAGTTGTCGTCGCGAACCACAACTGGAGCAGAATAGTTGGTTGGTGACCAGCAATGGAGAATGAATTTCGAGTGTGCGGCATGTTGTAACTCAGAACCTGTCAGTGGGGAAGGGGGAGGGATGAACTAGCTGTAATGGAAATCATCTAGCTGGAGGCTGGACACTGTCCTTCCCCAGCGGCCAGAGAAGACAGCAACCACAGACAGAGACTTTCAACAGTGGAGGTAGGTTACTGCTGTAGTCTCAGAGCACGAAGAGTCTGCTTTGTCTGTCAACAGTGATTGCTGGGCGGCTGAAAAGTGTCAGTCTGATGTTATTGTAAAGAGTGTACTGAGCAGAATGAAGGCAGCCAGTGCCTGGTGAGTGTGTTTGGATATGGCACGTTCATTACAAGCGCGATATTGTCTGGCATGGCTGTGAGAACGCAAGAATGTGCTTTCTGTATTGTTTTATTTTCACACGGATGGTGCGTTCAAACACGTACGAGACACAGTTCCATATTGCGTTTTGTATCCACAATGAAGACGTATTCAGCTAATGTACATAGCTGTGTTTTCTGAATTTTATCGTTATGTTTATTGTCCACAGACTAGGTGGACTGGCGTAGTCTTGCTCTCTTTAACAGTAGTGAGTAGCTGGTGGACGTTCTTGGTAGCAGAGCAGACACCTGTTCTGATGTCAATCATTTATTGTTCTGTACTATGATGGTTGCCAGATTATAATGTACTATGGGCTGAAATTGTGAAGATTATTATTTTCGTTCTGTTGTTCTTGGTAGATGCTCGCTTGTATGTCAAAGGGGCTGAATCAGATTAGAGTTGTACGTAGTGTTTCCTTAGGATAGGTTTGTTATTTTGTTATTTATTATTGTGCGACGTCCATTTTTACATCATAACTATTTCTAGGGTGATTTAATATTAACTGCCAACATTTCTATTGATTTCATAATGTTTGGGAGATAATATGTGTTTTGTAAAATAAATGCGATTTTAAAATAAGCCTACGCTCTAAAACCTACAGCCACAAGCCACACAGCTAAAGTGGTTCTTTCGGATTGTACTTATGGGGTCATGTTCGCCGGCATGACCCATGAGGCTATCAATTACTACATAAAGTTCTCCATCTGTTGTTGGCTATCTGGTTAACTGTTGTCATTGGGTTTGCGATCAGCCTCTTGTTAGAACGTTACTATCTATATTACGTCATGTGATGAGAGAATAAGAGGCCACGTCTGACCGGTTTCTCGCACTTTGTTAATCTTTTCGTTACGGCTGTATTTATGATGTGGTAACAATGCATCGTATTGTACGTTTATTGTAAAAAAATGGTCAATTTTGCTACAACTAAGTCTTCTTTGGTTTACTAAGGAGATGAGCTGTCCATCAAACATGTATTCATGTCTCCCTTTAAGACGACGTTGCTCGTATTGAAACTGAAACAAGGATAATGTCGACAGGAAGAATAACAGCATAAACTGGTACATTGTACACAGTGTATAATATGTTGATTACGACTAGATGACGTTTATTATCCCACCATTCTTCAGTTTTTATATCTTTGACTGAGTAAAATAAAACAGTTTACATCGTCACAGATTAACAATATTCTCTGATGTAAGACATTTTGAGGTTTGTTTGGTGAATGACGAACAACGATGCTGTAGCAAAAGCAGCAGAAAATTGCGTTTTATATGAATCGAATGAAATAGTTCACCGTAACATCGCCTTTACTAAGGCTGCCCTGGCCAGCACATTGTCCAGATCTCTCACCAATTGAAAACGTCTGGTCAATGGTGGCCGAGCAACTGGCTCGTCACAATACGCCAATCACTACTCTTGATGAACTGTGGTATCGTGTTGAAGCTGTATGGGCAGCTGTACCTGTACACGCCATCCAAGCTCTTTTCGACCCAATGCCCAGGCATATCGAGGCCGTTATTACGGCCAGAGGTGGTTGTTCTCGGTCCTGATTTCTCAGGATCTATCCACCCAAATTTCGTGAAAATGCAATCACATATCAGATCTAGTATAATATATTTTTCCAATGAATACCCGTTTATCATCTGCATTTCTTCTTGGTGTAGCAATTTTAATGGCCAGTAATGTATTTCAGACAGCAATCAAATGTGTTTTGCACGTGTAGTGCATGTGACTTTCTTTTCGGAGTTTAACTTTCATTTTCATTAATACTGAATTTCATTAATATCGAATTTGTGCGTATGCTCTGAGTGCTTATCTTTTTTCCCAAAACAAATTTTACTGTCTTCAGTGGACCTTTAATTTATTCATGCATTAAATATTATTCTTAAACAGAAAATTAACTTAAAGTTGGATGTTTTCTGATTAAATGAATGATTATTTGTTTTGTAACTCTCCTGTACAGTTAATAACATTTTAAGGCGTTTTTTCCTCATACAGCATCTGATCGAGGGCAGGAATACCTGTTTTTACTAACGTAAATAACGTTTATATTATGACAACGCAATTTCAATAATTATATGACGATTTGACAGGCTTTAACACAACGTTACATCTGTTAATTACGTATTGGCATCGATTTACCAGGGGTTTACCTCGAAATCCTCATCTCTGTGGAAAAGAGCACACTTACACAGATCTCTTCAACTGTGTACTAACTTTATGATGACCTGTTCGCACTTCACTTGATACCGAATTGCCGTTTTACGGAATAGGTTTACTGTTGGTTTTGCTAATTGTACGGCTGGTGATGTATTCTCGTTAAGGGTAATATTATTTGGTACAGTGTAAATACTGTATGTAAAAAGAATTTTTTTAACTTAATGATAATCATTGTTTTATGCATATAAATTTCCCAATATTTCCTACTTTTTACTGATGAAAGCTGTACTGCTTCCTGTTGTGGACTGGGGGCATTCACTTTGATAAACATCTCGCTGCCGCTGAAGAAAGACTAACAAAGGTGTCCTGGTAGTACGGATGAGTGGGTTCTAGGGCAGCACACACACTATGAGAGTAACACAGAGTAGTGCGTAGCAAAATACACTCCTGGAAATTGAAATAAGAACACCGTGAATTCACTGTCCCAGGAAGGGGAAACTTTATTGACACATTCCTGGGGTCAGATACATTACATGATCACACTGACAGAACCACAGGCACATAGACACAGGCAACAGAGCATGCACAATGTCGGCACTAGTACAGTGTATATCCACCTTTCGCAGCAATGCAGGCTGCTATTCTCCCATGGAGACGATCGTAGAGATGCTGGATGTAGTCCTGTGGAACGGCTTGCCATGCCATTTCCACCTGGCGCCTCAGTTGGACCAGCGTTCGTGCTGGACGTGCAGACCGCGTGAGACGACGCTTCATCCAGTCCCTAACATGCTCAATGGGGGACAGATCCGGAGATCTTGCTGGCCAGGGTAGTTGACTTACACCTTCTAGAGCACGTTGGGTGGCACGGGATACATGCGGACGTGCATTGTCCTGTTCGAACAGCAAGTTCCCTTGCCGGTCTAGGAATGGTAGAACGATGGGTTCGATGACGGTTTGGATGTACCGTGCACTATTCAGTGTCCCTCGACGATCACCAGTGGTGTACGGCCAGTGTAGGAGATCGCTCCCCACACCATGATGCCGGGTGTTGGCCCTGTGTGCCTCGGTCGTATGCAGTCCTGATTGTGGCGCTCACCTGCACGGCTCCAAACACGCATACGACCATCATTGGCACCAAGGCAGAAGCGACTCTCATCGCTGAAGACGACACGTCTCCATTCGTCCCTCCATTCACGCCTGTCGCGACACCACTGGAGGCGGGCTGCGCGATGTTGGGGCGTGAGCGGAAGACGGCCTAACGGTGTGCGGGACCGTAGCCCAGCTTCATGGAGACGGTTGCGAATGGTCCTCGCCGATACCCCAGGAGCAACAGTGTCCCTAATTTGCTGGGAAGTGGCGGTGCGGTCCCCTACGGCACTGCGTAGGATCCTACGGTCTTGGCGTGCATCCGTGCGTCGCTGCGGTCCGGTCCCAGGTCGACGGGCACGTGCACCTTCCGCCGACCACTGGCGACAACATCGATGTACTGTGGAGACCTCACGCCCCACGTGTTGAGCAATTCAGCGGTACGTCCACCTGGCCTCCCGCATGCCCACTATACGCCCTCGCTCAAAGTCCGTCAACTGCACATTCGGTTCACGTCCACGCTGTCGCGGCATGCTACCAGTGTTAAAGACTGCGATGGAGCTCCGTATGCCACGGCAAACTGGCTTATACTGACGGCGGCGGTGCACAAATGCTGCGCAGCTAGCGCCATTCGACGGCCAACACCGCGGTTCCTGGTGTGTCCGCTGTGCCGTGCGTGTAATCATTGCTTGTACAGCCCTCTCGCAGTGTCCGGAGCAAGTATGGTGGGTCTGACACACCGGTGTCAATGTGTTCTTTTTTCCATTTCCAGGAGTGTATATTACTCAACTTCGGTAACGCTGGTTGCAGCAGTTGCAGAATACAGAGTTAGCCAATATGTCCTGTGTTGACTACAGTTCCATGAACACTAAGTAAATAGTGTTTTCTGAGCTAAAATCGGAACAAAACTAATCTTCTGCCTTGGTGTACTATTCGAAGAACACTTGCAAACTAACAGCATCCAGTTAAATCTCTAGACAGAGAAAATGCTATTCAGTATTCTGTTTGCACTGAAGACTAACCACAGTATGTCTATCGGCCACTATTTCTACGTTAGTCGATGACCTGAAGACATGATTCTGTGGAAACTCCCTAGCAAGATTTGGCCTGAGCTACAATTTGCAAGTGACAACTTCTGCTTGTGCATGCTTAAGGGCGAATGTCTGTTCTTGGTGGCGCTACCGCTCCAGTGGGCGTGATTTCCGTGGACAGAGATGTTGCTACTTCTGACGGACGTCTATGGTACTTGTGGCGTTCGCTGTGTTATTCAGTGGTTTGGTATTTAACTAATTCGTCAATGAAAATGATAATGTTATTTCGTTACAGTGACTAATTACAAAATAATGTTTTCTCCATGCTCAAGATTTGGTCAAGTTGCTAACGAACTCCAAGTTAACGTTGTGTTAGTGTTGTCTGTAAGTTGTGTAAGTGACACTAAATCACAGTTCACACAACAGATTCTATACAACTATTGATTATGATGGAAACAGTTATCTTTAGCAAAATTATCACTAAAACCACCGAATATCAGCCGCGCGCAACACTGACGTATGTTACCTGAAACAATATACTTCGCAACTCGTGGGTGATTAATTCCGGCTCCATACATCAGCAATAAAAGTTTGTTATATGGATCGTGCTATGAGCACTGTTTTTAAAGAACCAATCTGATTCGAATTATTTTCGTTAAAATGAGTTCGGGACCACCGGTGCACATTTATTTTTACACATTTTTATTACCTTCGGCATTTATGTCTGCAGAGTTGCGTAATTTGAATTTGCCGCTGAGATAATTGTTAAGATGGCGGCAGACAATTGATAGAGGCTTTCTATTGTTAGAGAAAATTTCCTTTTAACAGGATAAGTATTTGAAATGCTTATTAAACTTTACTTTCATATTGTGCACTATTTAGACTATTTTTCATCAAGCAAACCTTTGATACTTTAGTAAGAAACACAGACAAAAACACAATACAAATCGCTATCATCAATGGCTGCGCTCCTTGCAGTGTTAAGAAATAATTAATTCAGATAATGCTTATTGAGAGAGGAATTAAAGTTACAAATAATTATCACACATATTTATAATAATAATGAATTCTATTCTCAAGTAATAATTAACAAATAATTACAATTTCTTAACAGACCTCACTTTGATATGCGTCTTGCGTTCGCAACCTACAAAAGCCAACTAACAAAAGGTAAAAACAAATGACGCCAAACGCAGATCATAAAAGGAATTTACAATTATCATTGTCTTTGTATGATACACATCGATATGTCCAATTACATCATAAAATATTATATAAATAATTAATATTTATCATCGTTTTATTTCACTGTTTTTTCATATGTCGGATAGATAATGTTTATAACTGTTAGAGGCATAATTTCCTCTCGTCGCACTGTAGCTAAATTTTATCTCGTTGATGTTACATACTTCTGGTACAAACTGTCGCAAACCCTTCTTGTGTGGTGTCTCAGTACACCACACTTCCACGACGCAATACAATTTTATGGATATCCCTTGGATTATGGAGGGTTGTTTTAAAATTCAGATATCTATATTTTTCTTTTCAGCAACGCTCGTTGTATTCATCACTTTGCACACTGTATTAAGAATGAGATCAACAACTATACGGTGCATTCAAATGAAAACAAGACAGATAGAAAAAAGTTAGTAAACTGTTTATTGTTTCAAAAGTAATGGTCGTAAATGCAAATACATTTATCTTAGTGTGAGACAAGATAGTCAACGCTTTCATGGGGAAAATTTTGTGATTGTCCGTGGAACCTATTCGTCCGAATCACTTCGACAGCTACGAATGTCCTTCATCAGGGCTCCGAAAAATTGTACTCACCAGGACTGTATGGAGGATGTGTAAGGGCTTTCCAGCGAAACTTTGCAACGGTGTCAAAACGATCTTGGTTTATCGGCGAGTACACTAGGAGTTTCCAGTACACTGCAGAAGAATCAAGGTTCGAAATTTTCAATCAATCGTTCAGTTCCTCGACGAAAGAAGCCCGGTCCTTGACCACGGTGCCATTAGAGAACCGTTGTGTGATCTTACCCATGCTTGGAAAAATCCTCTCCACCACCATCCCGATTTTGTTTCAGCTAGCCGAAAAGACATTTCCCGTTCAGCTTCTCACACGTCTGTGCGGCGTTGGTCAAATTGTTGACACCAATCAGTACGGCTGGATGGACACTGCATTTAATCCACGTAAGGTCAGAATTTCACTGTGAATCTTTGTGTTGTCTAAGCGCCTTTCCCACAAGAATCGTAACTATCGCGACATGTCATGCGTAACCAAACAAGCGATCATTTCTTAGGAAATGCTCCAGGGGTGAACGATTTTAGCTGCTTTCTTGGGCCAGCCGAACATTTCATTGCTGCTTAGTTTGCGGCTCGTGCGAATTGATCAATAACATGTACGGGTTTTCAATATACTCCATCGAAGATTTAGGCATATACACCAACTAACTGAAGTCTGATTATGACTTCCGGTAAAATTATATGGAGTACGTGGAGAACAGCGAAGTTTTCATACAAAAGCGAATGTGTTACCGTTTTTGAAATAGCTGAGGATGCATGGTTAGTCACACACGGATCCTCTACAATCATTTTTGGCACAGCATCTGTGAATAAAAAAAAACGGGTTTTAACTGACCTTTATTGAATACATCATTGACGGAAACACTACGACCACGAAGAAATTCTGCAAACAAATTGTAAACAGTTTTTGTGAAAAGTGATTAATTACCAAAAGTTCAATCAAGAGTTTCCGGACACTGTTTCTGAGTTAGGTCTTCACAAATATCGCAAAAAATCTTCCAACGCAAATCTTTTCGTGAGATTTCGGTTATGTTCACAACAGTGTTTCTCTAAACGCTCTCTGTAACAAAATACTCGACCAATTTCCGTGTTGCCATTATTTTAACAATAAAAAATGACAAATTTTAAAGTATCGTTAGTGTCACATCTCTGTGGTAACATGCTTTGCTTGGAAAAGTGTAAGTACTGTATTTGCCACTTCACCGTCAAAGATATGGTCCACGCTCTGTTTGTACCTCATCTGAGATGTGTAACATATTTTTCAGTTCTTTTCAGAAATATTGTTTCCTCTTTGACGGCGGTAGTCAAAATCTGATGATGGTTTTGTCAGCCATAAACAAGTAAACAAAATAAATTAATACCGTACAATATATAATAATGTGCTTTTACTTTATAACTGTGGTGTCACCGCTAGACACCACACTTGCTAGGTGGTAACTTAAATCGGCCGCGGTCCTGTAGTACATGTCGGACCCGCGTGTCGCCACTGTGGGATCGCAAACCTAGCGCCACCACAAGGCAGGTCTCGAGAGACTGAGGAGACCTCGCCCCCAGTTGTACGGACAACATAGCTAGCGATTGGACGTGCTAAGCCTTGCTCTCATTTGCCGAGAGATAGACAGTAGAATAGCCCTCTGCTAAGTTAAATGGCGACCACCTAGCAAGGCGCCATTTGTATCAGTGCCTATAGCTTACTAATATTCAAGAGAGATGTATTCCAAGGACTAATTAAAAGTTAAGTAACAAGCATCTACGTACTTTTCTTCTTATTCATTTATAAGTTCTCATGTTCCAGACTTCACGCCCGTCTGCGTTAGCCTTGCGTGCCCTATCGGCTACAGCATTGTGTCTAGGCTGTATGGTCTAGACACAACAATAACGTTTTGTTAATGGACCACGGAAAACACTCTTCATAAAGTACAAAGGTTCTCTTGTTGTTCATCGTCTCGCAAATGGAAAACAAAGAAATAAGAACTGGTAAACGCTACACAAAAAAATACTTTGTTCTTGGCAAGAAGAGGAAGGAGTTCCTCTTCTGTCAGTACAATATGCGGAGCTGAAATTCTGCTGTGACGACTGCATAACTGGCTGATACGATATGCGCTTTGTTGGACGCCGATCTTCCACGATTCAATATCACGGGTTTAGTATATTGGACGAAGTAAAGTCGGACAAACTGCAGTGTCTCAAAAGACGTCTACGTGTAAAAACCACATTTCGGGCTAAAAAGAAAATTATTCAGTGTCACACCGAGGAATTTCGTTCTTGGTAATCGACGTTCTGTAGTGTAGATGACGATTTCGGACACGGGTTTCTGTTCTCAAATAGCTACTCAAAACCATGTCTACAAACCTCACGAAGTTTGTCGGTATCGTTTTGTAACATGGTTTACTGAATAATATTACGTCACTGCTTACGTAATTTTCAGACCAATAATTACAGCTGTCACGAGTCTAATATTTTTAGATTGGTTGGTACCTCCTAGTATATGAGGCAAGAGCAAGCCATTAATGCTGATTTTTCTCTTGAACAGCACGTCAGGTGTTGATGTGTTGATGTGTGGACCCAATATGGTTAGCCTGAACCGACAAGCGTAGTCCACTTAGTGATGCAGTTACTACCAACCAGAAAACATCAGGTCGTAAAGTTTGTTACGTGTTTGTGAGAACACTACTCGATGCAGAGAGTGTACATGTTAAGGGATCATATGTAATAATATCTGCACTTTTACCCATACACCATATGAAGGGTTTATTTCAATAGTGGTACAAGTCAATTTTTGTTCCTTCTGAGATACAGAGTCCTAAACTCTGCAGAAATATTCAAGTGTGTATACTTGAATGTTTCTGGTATCTCAACTGCAGATTGGACTTGTACCACTATTGAAATAAGCCCTTCATATATCCTCCGAGATAGCCACACGCAATGCACACCACTTATGGGACTGGAAAAGGCAACCTGATCGCAGATCGAATCTCGCACACAGTTTAACAACAAGGCCAAGCCGCGTGGGGTAGCCGCCACCGTTCGTGCGGCTCCACCCGTCGGACGTTCGAGTTCACCCTCGGACATGGTTGTGTGTGTTGTCCTTAGCGTATATTAGTTTAAGTTAGATTAAGTAGCGTGTAAGCATAGAGACCAATGACTTCAGTAGGATGGTTCCATAGGAACTTACCACTAAAAACAAGGCTAGGTGAGCCAGACAACCTGGATGTGTCCTTTAGGCGGGTTCTTTTGCCCTCCTTGGCGAATGCTGCTCCCATGTCTCGCCTTGGATACACGTTATATAAAAATTTAGAAAACATTCTCACTCTTGAACTTGACATTAGATATAGATAGATGGGATACACATATTCTGTCCTGGGGGATGTAGTGGCGACAGAAATGGAATTCGGTCACCTACTGTCACCCGTATAAGAAATGTCTATCCAATAGCAAACATGGGAAAGGGCATGAATGGAAATCACACATTTTCGTGGTGATAATTAAAACTTCACGAGTACCCTTCGAGATCGGAAACTGTAGTGCTATGTCTCAATAGCACAGAGAAATGTGTAAACATAAATTTGGACATGACGCTCATTGCATTGTATTTTTGGTCCCATTAATTTGCCAGGTGCCACGTGAGTAACACTGCGCTGTTGACTACAGCACACCCGCCCCCGGTGTACTGTGCTGACGCGACTGCTCGACGAGGCGCATCGGGCGCGCGGCTGTTGGGATTATCCAGGAGGCGGGGCGGGGTAGACTATACACTGCAAGCGACGTCGGACCGCCGACAAATGCGCATCGCATAATGACGGCCCGCCGGGAGTCAAATCGCGCATCAACCAATTTGTCGCCGGGTGGTGGGACTGCGCCGCGCCTCGACGCGACGCAAACAGTGCCAAACAGTGCGGACCGACAGATAGTGGACGAGCGCGGCTGAATCTGCAATCACGGCGCCATTCACGCGGATATCGACGCGCCTGCCCGGGCAGAGGACGGCCGTGGCGGCTCTCTCTGTCCACTTCGGCCGCCTATCACAAGTTGCGGCGCGTCCAACTCCGAGCGCGCGATGCTAACTTCTGGTTTCGTTTCCCTCGCCGGGGAGAAACTTCTGCGGAGCGCATCCTCTGCCCGGGGCGAAAGGAAAGTAACTCGCACACTATTACTCATCCTGGCGCTCCGAAGCGACGGAGAGATTTCAGAGCCTGCCATGAATCACGGACCAGAGGACAAAAACCTGAAGTATCTCTGGCTCTCGTGTTCTGGATACGAACTATTGTGTGCACCAGATGACGGTACAGGCTTTCCTTGAAGCCCATTATTCTTTCTTTCGTGTACCTCTAAGAAACCGTAGGTAACGTTTTTAGATAATTAGCCCTACGCTGAATTTTTCGGATCCAAAACGCTGCATTGTGTTAGTAGACCAGCAGAAGAACGCTCCTACCAGAGAACAAAAAAGGCGAATAAGCTCGTGTTCATTAAAAGACTAACTGCTGCTGTCTCTTCTCACTGTCACTACCACCATCTTACCCGTTTTCATTTTCGTACTCTCTGCCTCGCATTATCATTGGCTGTCACACACTTCCACTTGCTTCTTCTCTTTATTCATCTCCTAGTGAAACTGCTTCCTTCACAGTTTTCCTGGCTCTATCACTGCCAACTATGTTCCACTGTTCAGGTGTACCTCTCTCTCTCTCACACTGCCATTGCTTCCTTCGCTCTTTCTATACCACAACCATTGTGTACTACCAGTGTTTATTACTTTTCCGTCTCTTTATCACTGTATCCCTCAAAATGGTTCAAATGGCTCAAAGCACTATGGGACTTAACATCTGCAGTCATGGACTGTGCGGCTTGTCCCGGCGGACGTTCGAGTCCCCCCTCGGGCATGGGTGTGCGTCTTTGTCCTTAGGATAATTTAGGTTAAGCAGTGTGTAAGCTTAGCGACTGATGACCTTAGCAGTTAAGTCCCATAAGATTTGTCACACACATTGGAACATTTTGAACTTAACATCTGAGGTCATCAGTCCCCTAGACTTAAAACTACTTAAACCAAACTAACCTAAGGACATCACACACATCCATGCCCGAGGCAGGATCCGAATCCGCGATCGTAGCAGCAGCGCGGTTCCGGACAGAAGCGTCTAGAACCACTCGGCCACAGCGGCCGACACTGTCTCCCTCTCTCAACATAAAAAAGCACAAATATGTTCACCCCACATTTCAGATAGTCTTTTAAAACAGATGCATATTAGCCTTTTTTGTGCTCCGACAGAGCATTTTCCCCGCTGGTTCTCTTCTTTTCCCTGCTTTAGCAGAGCATGTCACTCATATGAAAATAACTTTACGGGTCGGTAAAATTTTGATAGTTTAGCTATGTGAAATCGATATAACACAAAGCTAATTTTACACCTCAGACAGGATATTATGTGCACAAAACTTTTTCATGTGCTTCGGTATTATAAACATTGGGTTCTCAGAACGCTTCTGATGGTAACAGAGACACTTTACACCACATTTCTCCGTGCTACGTCACTTTTTCAACTACGTTTTCGCGTACACTGAATATTACTAGCGTATTTTACGTGTTCAACTAAACTTCGTAATCTCGGAAAAATTTGCTGTGCATAACCGCCTTGGAATCAGCGAAATAAATTTTTTTCGAAACGGAAAGATGGCATTTTTAGATAAATGTCTAGCGAATATATTACCAAAATTCGAGCACTTTTCAGCCGTTGTTTATCATTTACATTCGAACATATTAGGTAGCGCTTGCTGTCCCATACGTACCGAAACAAGTTCAAAGTACAATCACAATTATAAAAGAAATTAGAAATTTTTACTTATTATCGTTTGGATAGTCACTGACCTACTTGGCTCCTTTTGTGCAGGATTCATGTGGCAGCCGGCCTGTGTGGCCGAGCGGTTTTAGGCGCTTCAGTCTGGAACCGCGCGACCGCTACGGTCGCAGGTTGGAATCCTGCCTCAGGCTTGGATGTGTGTGATGTCCTTAGGTTAGTTAGGTTTAATTAGTTCTAAGTTCTAGGGGACTGATGACCTCAGATGTTAAGTCACATTGTGCTCAGAGCCATTTGAAACATCCATGTGGCAATGTTTGCATATTCACTGTCGCATTTTACACTCATACGTCGCGTTTATGATATGTTGAGTTGTTTAAATAAACTCGTGGAAGCCACAGACTGCCCTTCTGGTAACCACATATCTCGAAGTTTTCCTTCGTCCGTGTTTGGCCAGTCATGGCTCCTGCTCCTTGAAATGTGGGGGTATGTCTTCCCTTTTTTTCCTTCACTGTTTTCCGAAGCGATGGTGTTGGTCTCTAGGAAGAATTCCCTCGCCAGAAGAGTGTGGATCACATAGTTTTGGACATTCAGATTACTTTTTTTTATGTAGACCGCTCTTAATTTTTCTACTGATTTGGATTTTTCACTGTGAGATGGTGTCTGATGATTTCTATGGCGTACGTCGGTATCGAAAAGATCTTGACACTGAATACTGTTATTGGTGTATCTAGGGTAAGGAATCTGATGTGTTATATTTCGTGAATCGCCATTACTGCTTGCGCTACTTTCTCTGTTCCATGTTTTGTGAAACATTTTGCAGTTGTTTGTATCGTGACAGATATCAGAAGTCTGGAACAGTTTTTAGTTTTCTTTCCCGTATGAAGATCTCAGCCGATCCAGATACTTCATCTCCGCTTCTAAGCACAACCATTAGTATTTTCGCCGGAGTTATTTCGAAGTCATGCTTGATGCAGAAGTCTTCCTTATCGTTCATTGTTTCTTCTAGTTTTGTAAAATCGTTTGTGCCTGTTACAATATCGTCTGCACACGAGTATGAGATTACACCCTCCCTATGGGATATTCTTAAAGATTCTTTCGCTGCAAGGTTAAAGAATAATGGACATAATATGTCTGCCTGAAGTTCTACATTTGAGAGGAGTTCCCGCTCTGGCAGGGAGAGGTGGTCTGAGAGCCTTCTTTAGCTCCATCGTAGCACTGTGCTTGTGATTCGTGCCAATATGTTATTTTCGATTAGGGTTTCCTCCAGTTTGTTTTGTCACTAGCTATCTCTTTATAAATTCAAAGCCTTTTGTGAGGTCTACAAATGCATCACTACTATTCAACTGCTGTCAGAGTTTATCTTCCTTTTCAGGTTCCCATTTGATTTTCTGGTATGTGTTCATCTATTTTTTCTTTCATTCTTTCCGTTATTATTTTTGTGAGTATTTTGAAAGGTAAGTTTTCTAACGCTATGCCTCTGTATTTGCTTGAGTCCTGGGGACTTCTTTTACCTTTATTTAGTACTTTTATTAGTCAGTGTCTCCACTATTCTGGAATGGTAGCCGTTTCTAAGCACTTATTGTAAGGATTTTTCCGCACCGGTGTTAGTATTTGGGCTGTCTTTTATATATTCGCCATAAGGTCTGTCAGGCCCCACAGCTTTTTTGTTCTTGGTGCCGTTGATGCCGTTAATGGTAACATTGACTTCTTCTATAGCTAACAGGACCCACTCCTTAGTTTTTTTGCTGCAGTCTCTCGCGTTTAGCCTCACGTTTGCCTTTTATTTCTTCATTCTTAAATATGTTGTTGACGTGTGCTCCCATTCTTTCATCTCGATGTAGTGTGTTCCGGTTCGTTTCCTGAAGCATAGCGCTATGTGTGAGTTTATTGTGGCTTCTTTCAATGCTTTCTTTCCTTCCCTTTTCCAGACTATTCTCGTCTTTTCTTTAATGTTGGCTTATTGGAAGACAAGTATTGCAGCCAAATAATGTCATTTATGAAATCTGTAATGTTGTGGATATGGGGCATGTGACAGATAAATGTGGCTGCATCGTTGTCCTCTTATGCCTTAATAACAAATACAATGAGTTGTCTAGTGTTCGTAACACACATGTGCCAGCGCAGGTTGTTTTGGCTGTAGGACAAGCCCAGACAAAATGAGAGTAAGAATGAGTATTGGGGAAATGGAACTTTCATGTAGCCCGCATTCTTGCTAGATTTCCATGGACGACACCCAATAAAGTCATGCGAGATTGCCAGATTTCCCAGTCACTCCTCTCTCCACATGTCTGATGTCATTATCCCAGATGGCGGACTTGTTGACTTAAGGAGGGAATTAAAGAAAACGATGGGAAATCAAGGAGTCCCACAAGTTCAGTTATCTGAAACATAAAAGTGGTCTTTCCCGTCACTCGTCTGATGTCACTTTGGAAGTGGGCCTCTTGTGCTAAATTTAGAATCCAGGACGGCCCCTTGTTCTATGCTTAAAGCTGGGTTTTCCTCTATCCCTCGGATGTCACGGCTCACTGGGTCAGCCCACATAACTGCCAAGTGGTATGTGCTAAGTATAGAATCCAAGATGGCGGATCTAGGCCATTTGTCCTAAATTTAAAACTATGTTTTTTCCACCCCTCTTACACCACAGCTCACTGTCACAGCTTGCATGGTTGCCAGGCCTCTTATAATGCGTTTAGAATTCAAGAGCCCGATTGGCCTGAGTTTAAAATGACGGTAAGTTTAATAATTCTCAGATCGTAGCTCACGGCTGCAGCCTGCTTGTTTAAATTCATTCTCCCACAATAGCTGTCAGCCTACTTGTGCTCTATGAACAATTACCGCTGCTTGTGGAATAGGACAGCATACGACCTGCATTATCCTTGTATCTGGGAAGGGCTTCCATATGTCGGGTCATACAGCCAGTCAGCTGCGTAGGTGAAGGACTGGGATTGTTGTTGTATTTATTTACATGTTTCATTTCAGTTACAGTAAATTCTACAGGACACCAAGACATCCTCAGTAGCTTGTTTGTGTTGTGAGCTGCACACAGTGCTGCGCCAGCATCCAAGATACGTCGTGCCAGGAACGTGATGCTTGGTGGAAGTCTTCCCTTGTAGCATATTAGGTGAATGGTGGCAGGTGTGACAGTTTTGCGGTCGAAGATAAGTGGGAGAAGCAGATGCCATACCCAAATCCATGGGAAGAATCTTAAGGAAATGTAACTCATCCACGAAGGAAGTGGCTTATAAGCCGCTTGTTGGAGCCATCCTTGAGTATTGTTCATCTGTTTGGGATCCTTACGAGGTATGACTGATAGAAGGGATGGAGAATATCCAACGAAGAGCAGAGCGTTTCGTCACGGGATCGTTTAGCAGGCGTGACAGCATTACGGAGATGCTGAACAAACTCCATTGGCAGACTTTACAACACAAGGGGAAGCGTTGTGCATCACGGAGAGATTTACTATTGAACTTCCGAGAGAGCACCTTCGGGGTAGAGTCGGACAATGTATTACTTCACCCCCCCCCTCCACCCCCCCACCCCCCTATACGTCTCGTGGAATGACCGCGAGGAGGATATTCGGAAAATTAGAGCCAATACACTACCGAAAATAATTCTTCCTACGCGCGGTTCGCGAGTGGAACAGGGTAGGAGGACTCAGTTAGTGGCACAAAAAGTACCCTCCGTCACGCATCATTAGATGGTTTGCGGCTTGTGATGTAGATGTAGATAAATAGCAGTGCTGTACTCCCATTCAGCAGCGTCGCAGAAGCCGTGGAGATCGGTGACACCTTATTAGTGAGGGATATTTATCTCACGGCACAACCATTGATGTGCGATGACAGAATAAATGTGTAATGAATGACATAGTTTCTGTCAAAGATATCTGCGAGTATATCAGATGAGACATAAGACAGGGAGCTGAAAATTAATGCCTCCGAATATTGTATTCTGTTCTCAAGATGGGTTGGGTCGTTTGGGGAAGAAGACCAGACAGCGAGGTCATCGGTCTCATCGGATTAGGGAAGAACGGGGAAGGAAGTCGGCCGTGCCCTTTCAAAGGAACCATCCCGGCATTTGTCTGGAGCGATTTAGGGAAATCAAGGAAAACCTAAATGAGGATGGCCGGACATGGGATTGAACCGTCGTCCTCCCGAATGCGAGTCCAGTGTGCTAGCCACTGCGCCACCTCGCTCGGTACTTCTCAAGATGGTTGAAATATTACACGTCTTCCATATTTCTCGATCGAGTTTCCCGCTTCAACACAAGTTCCAATCCTCTGCCGGTTGGGGGGTACGAATTATAGCGTGTAACGTGGTGGAATGTAACGTAACTAAGCCGGTGTGTGAGAAGCAGCTCAGAAAGCTGAAAGTACGAATTGGAAGAGTTCGTCCACACATGAAGCGTCCTCTCTTCAGGTTGACAGTGCCAGATCACATACAAGCGTTGCGAGATATGCAACAATCCGACGCCATGGGGTCACTGTCTGTACAGTCCCGACTCGACCCCATCCAACTTAGCCCGCCGCTGTGACCGATCGGTTATAGGCGCTTCAGTCCGGAACCGCGCTGCTACTACGGTCGCAGGTTCGAATCCCGCCTCGGGCATGGCTGTGTGTGATGTTCTTAGGTCAGTTAGGTTTAAGTAGTTCTAAGTCTAGGGGACTGATGACCTCAGATGTTAAGTCCAATAGTGCTTAGAGCCATTTGAACCATTTGAACCCATCCAACTTCCATCTGTTTCCAAAAAGAACACCTTCGAAGACCTACTTTGATAGTGATGAAGCGGTGCAAGCGGCCGTGAGGTTGTGGCTCTGTCAACAAAGTCAGACGTTGTACAGTTACGGTACCAACAAACTGGAATTTTGTTGGGAGGAATATGCCCGTCTCCAGGGTGAATGTGTTGAGAAATAAATATGGATACATGAACAATAAGAACGTAGATACAGGGTTCAGAGTTTCCAAATAAAAAATTCCAACACATTACTTTTCAGCACACCCTCATAAAAAAGGTGTAATTCTCCACTTCTTTTGACAAACCCTAACATCAATAGGCAGTGCATCTAAGTATTTCAATTTTGTGTAGCAACAGATTAACATAATTTTGAAACGAGCGAATTTGGTATCGAAATTAGTGAAATATCTTTCCAAATCTGTTCGTATAAAAGTCACTCTTAGGAGTTTCATAAGCAAGGAGAAAGCCAGATAAACTTTGAAAATCTACTAGAAGCATATACACTCCTGGAAATGGAAAAAAGAACACATTGACACCGGTGTGTCAGACCCACCATACTTGCTCCGGACACTGCGAGAGGGCTGTACAAGCAATGATCACACGCACGGCACAGCGGACACACCAGGAACCGCGGTGTTGGCCGTCGAATGGCGCTAGCTGCGCAACATTTGTGCACCGCCGCCGTCAGTGTCAGCCAGTTTGCCGTGGCATACGGAGCTCCATCGCAGTCTTTAACACTGGTAGCATGCCGCGACAGCGTGGACGTGAACCGTATGTGCAGTTGACGGACTTTGAGCGAGGGCGTATAGTGGGCATGCGGGAGGCCGGGTGGACGTACCGCCGAATTGCTCAACACGTGGGGCGTGAGGTCTCCACAGTACATCGATGTTGTCGCCAGTGGTCGGCGGAAGGTGCACGTGCCCGTCGACCTGGGACCGGACCACAGCGACGCACGGATGCACGCCAAGATCGTAGGATCCTACGCAGTGCCATAGGGGACCGCACCGCCACTTCCCAGCAAATTAGGGACACTGTTGCTCCTGGGGTATCGGCGAGGACCATTCGCAATCGTCTCCATGAAGCTGGGCTACGGTCCCGCACACCGTTAGGCCGTCTTCCGCTCACGCCCCAACATCGTGCAGCCCGCCTCCAGTGGTGTCGCGACAGGCGTGAATGGAGGGACGAATGGAGACGTGTCGTCTTCAGCGATGAGAGTCGCTTCTGCCTTGGTGCCAATGATGGTCGTATGCGTGTTTGGCGCCGTGCAGGTGAGCGCCACAATCAGGACTGCATACGACCGAGGCACACAGGGCCAACACCCGGCATCATGGTGTGGGGAGCGATCTCCTACACTGGCCGTACACCACTGGTGATCGTCGAGGGGACACTGAATAGTGCACGGTACATCCAAACCGTCATCGAACCCATCGTTCTACCATTCCTAGACCGGCAAGGGAACTTGCTGTTCCAACAGGACAATGCACGTCCACATGTATCCCGTGCCACCCAACGTGCTCTAGAAGGTGTAAGTCAACTACCCTGGCCAGCAAGATCTCCGGATCTGTCCCCCATTGAGCATGTTTGGGACTGGATGAAGCGTCGTCTCACGCGGTCTGCACGTCCAGCACGAACGCTGGTCCAACTGAGGCGCCAGGTGGAAATGGCATGGCAAGCCGTTCCACAGGACTACATCCCGCATCTCTACGATCGTCTCCATGGGAGAATAGCAGCCTGCATTGCTGCGAAAGGTGGATATACACTGTACTAGTGCTGACATTGTGCATGCTCTGTTGCCTGTGTCTCTGTGCCTGTGGTCTGTCAGTGTGATCATGTGATGTATATGACCCCAGGAACGTGTCAATAAAGTTTCCCCTTCCTGGGACAATGAATTCACGGTGTTCTTATTTCAAATTCCAGGAGTGTAGTTACAATGTATCAACTGTTGATGTAGCATACGTTGTTCATGAGCGGAACTTCATCTGCTAAAACTAATCTAAGAATGAAAGCTAAATTTAGTCCTCAGCGCAGTTACGTGTAAGTTTACTACTTTTAGCAACAAATGGTCGCTAAATGTCATTATTCCATTGGTTTTAAAGTATGAAAATGGTTCTCAATTATTAAATGCAGACTGTCATACTCTTAAGGCCCCAGTGGACAAATTGTATACCAAAACAGAGCTGCTGTTCTGTAGTTTTCTCCACATACAAGCATCTGGCATGAAGCGTATCACAGCATCAGCGTCAGAGCACCTTTTAAAATCAATGAGATGACTAACAAATCGTAAGTAGTATTGTGGTTCTGTTATCGATTTACTCATAGCTTACATCTAAGTTTACCACTTTAGCAAATGATTGTTATATTAAGGGTAGTTAGTGCACCAGTTTCAAACTCTGTAAATGGCCTTTCGGTTGACGGAAGCAGAATATCGTATTCTTACGAGATCAGTGGACGCATTGCAGACCACAACACAGCATCTGTTTCATAAGCTATATAACGGTCGAGGGAGCTATTTCGACATATCTGATCAAGCATTATGTCGTATTCTTAGGTCCCAGTAAACCTATTGCAGAACACTATTTTCCACACTTTAAGTTTTCACAATGACCACCAAACGCTTGAAATGCACACGGTATATGCAGGCTGTATAACTTAACCACATCCTATTGAGGCTGTTCCAATCAACAGGAATGCGACATCTTGAAAACGTACTCTTTCAGGAATACGATGATATTTCAGTAATGAATGTGTGAACTATTTTATATTCCATAGCTGGCACATACTACGTGGTTGCCAGTGGGTGTCCGCTGATGCGTGCGATATAGTGGTTGTCGGAGCTATTGTAGCTGACCTAGTTTCCCTACGCTGCGTTGCTACTTTCCGTGGCGCTGCAGTCGCCTCTACCAAACACTTCGCAGTCTTAGAGCAATGAATTTTGTGATGAAATCATGGAATTTTGTGTCGCACTTAGCGAATTTTCTGCTTTAACTATTGAATTTTATGTTGAGATCTACTTTGTGTTGAAATCAGCGAATTTTGTATCAATATCAGCGAATTTTCTACCGAAATTATACAATTTTCGTTCGACATCAGTCAGATTTGTGTCGAAAACGTAGAATTTTGTGTCTAATTCAAAGAAATGTGTGTTAAAATCTGTTGATATAAAATATTTTTTTGGATTTACGAAAGGGTAGGCAAGGTGATTGAAATTCCAATAAAAATTAGCGTAGGCTCTAGAGAAATGTGAGTAACAAAAAATTGTAGAAAAACCTATAGGGCATCATGAGAATTTAAGTCCAAGTGAGGCGTATTGAGATAGGAAAGCGGTAAGATAAGGATGCTGTCCTACTCCCCAACGTTGTACCTGTACAGTGAAGAACCAAGAGCTACTGCAGTACCATGGGAGTTGTTACATCGGAGCACTTATTTCAAAATCAGTCACTATCGTTTTATGTGGTATGGCTCGTACTGTCCCAAAATACGCCCAGGCACTACCCCCTAGCATTCTCTCCTTCGGAAGCAGTACATAAAATTAGTATGGAATTAGTATGGCTGTAAGTAGCAACAGCTGTGACTTTTCAGTTTGCTTTGAAGCTAATGTCTGCTTATACAGTTGTTTTAAGAATGAAACGACTAGATTCTAGCTTACATAATTACTTTGTTTATACGTATTAGCATATAACAAGTCTTTATAACTGAAAATATTTACACTCATAAAATTTCCTGTGTTATGTACTGAAAACATTCTGATAATTACTGCTAACTAAGAGTCATCTTCGACTTCTCTTCGACTAGATATCTAACATGGAACCTCTTGAGTGCGAGGTCGCAAGTTCAATCTTTAGTAACGCAGTTTTAAAGTGTTGTGTTAACGATTATGACAGGAAAAATATTAGTTGCTAATGACCCAACATGAGAATCAGAAGGGCAACAGAAATAACTGTCCGGTACGCGCAGAGATCAACCTTCTATGAGATGTATACACTACACATCACAAAATGGCCATCGTCGGCACTCAAGAAATTTTCAAAACAAACCATTAATTTGCACCATGAACACCGAATGAAAATCTTGATCACAAAGTTTTGTACCTTCAAGATCGAAGTCGAACTCCTTGGTAGTTACAAGCTGTGCAGGACGTTCAAATAGGTATCCACTCTTTAAAAAAGTATATAGAATCTTATTGGTGTAACCGGATGATGAGAACTGATGGAATGTGGTGGCATGCAACCGAATGCGAAATAGTCTGTCGTGGAGCTTATCGTGAAACTGCTTCCTTTAAGGCTTGGTTACAAATAGTGCGATAATATGTTTTATAGACACGGGACAAACAAGCATCCAGAAGCTGAATGTCTCTAAAGGTTGTAACCTCCCCCTCACTTATCGACCTTAATGACAATGAAAAATTAAACCGCGTGCACCTAATGGAAATTTGGGAAAAGCAATCGTCACCGAAGGTAATTTGTCGGTAAAGAAGGAGGTAAGGGTTACATCTAAATGAAAGGAAAAATGCAAATGAAATTGGTGAAAATTAATTTTGAGAAAAGGGTAAAATTAATAAAGAAAGTAAATGTGCCGTTGTTAGGTTAACAATTAATTGGCGTTAATTAGATATTTCAGATTTGGGGAAAACTACGATCGCTAGTCCTATGGACAACTACTATAATAACTAAAAATGAAAGATTAATGCACATATAATTAGCACTAAAAGCGTGACAACTGAAAGTTGCCACCTGTTGTGTGAAAACTGAATGTCTGTCAGAAGTAATAAATTTCGCCACACTCAGACTTAACTTAGCAAAAGAATTAATAAAACCGGATAATTGAAAGTTAATTTAGTGACTGAAATTAATAGTGAACTTTGTTTCTGAAGCACTACGAAATTCAATAAAATAAGGTTAGTCTTGGGCTACCCCAACAATCATTTCAAAAGCTACTTGAATCTACGCAATTTAGAAATAAGAGATTAAACTTTGAACTTGAATTAAATGATTCTGAACAATTAAGAATAGTAAAATTTAGTACGTACCAAGCTGAGCTGCAGTCACAGGTAAGCTAAAATATGGTAACAAAACTCGCACTCTTAATTTCTGCTTGTGTAATCTAAATATTGTAGCCAGCTATGAATACTTTAACTGAACTTTGAAATTAAAGCAGTGAAATGGAGTGATATTACTTTAATGCTGGGATATGAATTTCAATGACACTCGGGTTCATTCCAGAAAAGGAAGGGACCCTGTTTGGTAATGCAATTGGGACAATGAGCAACAAAGGTTCATGCTAAGTTGCTGTATTTTTGTGATGCAACAGTTTGGAAAGCTGAGGTCTGCCATACAGTACTAAGACTTTACGTGCTTTTACTCTTCCTTGTTAGTTGATTGAAGGTTTGCAGTAGTCGATCGGGGATGTGGCGACAGTCACTCATTGTCGGCTGTCGCTGTTGCAGAAGCTGGATGTTGGCGCGCCTTCTACTCGACACGGTCACCAGGCGAAACGGGCTCTTGATGTGCGCCAGCTAATGCTTCCTGCCCACGACGCCATGTCAGAAACTATCATAGCAAGTCGAGGGCAATTACATGTTGCCAAACCCCGAAAGCGTGGCAACTCGCGGGAGCGTCACACAACACACCTGCTCCACCGCCCTACTCCAGCTGGACTCCCCTCTGCCCGCGCTCCATGCGGCAGAGTTAACACTACCAAAGATCCTAAACACTTTGGTTCTTCACACGACCTATCGATGTAATCGTTCGATAGCATAGTTTTCCCTAGGCCAGGACCAGCGTATAAATACAAATAATATTCACAAAACAAACATCGACATAGTAGAACAATTACAATATATAAAGACATAGAAATGTCATATCTTCAGGTAACAAAATAAGGAAAAAATGTATAGTACAATAGAAGGAAATATGCATTTCCGGCGTTACACGTGCCCCACATTGTCTGAGGATGTTCGTGTAACCTAAACAGACTCAGAAAATGTCCCAAAAATGAAAAAAAGCAGCGAAAATGCATATGCTCAAAATATCAAGAAAATTTAGCATTAGGCTAATTAACCACAAAGCAATTTTTAGACCGTAATAATTGAGTGGAGACACTCCTAACCTTATTCCAGTCTGTCATCTTACACAAAAGAATACAGGTTGACAACATATTAAAATTCATAGAAAACATAGAAAATGGTTCAGCTATTCTAAATCAGCAAAATTCCTCAGTATCAAGAAATGGAATACGGTTTACAAAATTAACCATAGTACATGATTATAAAAAACAGGCATATCAAAATGCGCAAATTAATATTTAATTACATAGAATACACATTTTTATATAACCTTTTGATAATCAATATTCTCGTCATGAGAGTCCACTTAACGCTAAACAAGAAAATAATATACAGCAGATCGAAAAAAAAATATTGACAGCAGAATTCTTTCACATCAGCTGTCTGGGAGGAAAAACAACTTCGCCTTCCGTACCCGCAAGTACAAAGAATGCCGAGAGCGTCACAAGAGCAGATAGCGGCTCTGCCTCGCCAGTATTGTTGCGCCTGCCTGTTCGGCACGCTTGATCACACTCGCCTGTGTAACGGCATTTCCAGAACGTCCGTTTCACTGAATTCTTTCGGAAAAACTCACTCCCGAGTAATCTCAAGGAGTCCATTAACACTATCACAGTGGATAACTCAACACTGTCCATCATCACACGCATGTACTAGCCTGAAACTTAAAACAGCGTCTAAGAACATCGGCAATGACTAGTAAATCACATATTTATGAAATCTTACAGCTATTTACAAAATCATATTTACATTCCTTAATCTACTGTGACTCAGCTGAAAACTTAAACTAGCAGCTTGGATTTTTAAATTTATTAATAATCAGTTACTCTTAAATCATTTAGTCAAAATTAATTACTTGTTAATTACAACTTATTTAATGTCCTCTTGGTCAGGCAAAAGCATGGCAATCTAGCAAATCGTTAAATCTTACACTCTGTATTTACATACTGTACAAATTACCCATTCTGTGGTATTAATCAATCCTAGGTTGGTACAATTTCAAGTCTACAATGTTCCGCATGCCTAATAGTTTTCCAGGGCTTGGATACTCTAAGCAATAAGCATTTGTGTGAGGTATACCAATGACTTTATATGGTCCATTATAAACAAACTTAAATTTAGAGATTTCATTGTCGATCTCACTCGATTTTTCATGAGCTTTTACAAATACTTAGTCTCCGATTGCAAACTTAGCAAAACGAGCTTTAGCGTCATGACGAAGTATGCAAGCATCGGATTTTAGCTTCATTATTTCTCGCAAACGATCCTTTTTAACACCAATACTAATATCAGTCCGTGGAGGGAATTTGATTATCTCTTCCACTAAACTTTTACTTCTGTCATCTAACAGGATTTCCTCTGGAGAAAATCCCGTAGACTCATGTCTCAAGGTGTTCATAATTCTCTCAAATTCTGCTACAAATTTGCCCCATGCCCTATGGTTGTGGTGGCAATAGGTACGGCAAAGTCGGCCTAGCTCGCGCATATACCTCTTAGTGGGATTTCCGGTCGGACAGTAAGCTGAAATATGGATCACCTCGACCCCATTACTTTCCATCCCTTCATTCCACAACTGAGAAGTAAACTGTGCCCCATTTGTCTGATAGAATCGCCTTGGGCTTACCAATATGAACAAAATAATCGTTCACAAGCTTGCTGTAGACCTCTTTGGCTGTAGCTTTCCTAATCGGGTATAGTTTGATGAACTTGGAAAAAGCTTCTAGCACTACTAAAATGTAGGCAAAGTTTCCTGATGACTTGGGCAAAGGTCCGTACAAGTCCACGCACAGGAATTCAAAGGTGTCGTTAGGCCTTATAATTTGCATAGGACCACTACTCGTACAGTTGGTAACCTTCACCTTCTGACATAAATCGCCAATTTTCACTCTGTCAGTAACGCGTTTTAACATGTTGTTAAAATGCACTACTTCACTCAGCTTTTACGTACATTTCTTTGGTCCACAGTGACCATACGCCAAATGGTAGTAGTCTATTATTTCCGTGACGTATTCGGTGGGCCAGCGTACCCGCCAAATATTACTATCTTCACCCTTACGTATGTACAAGATATGATCGTATATCTTGTAATACTTCCTTAATTTCTCTCCTTCTGAACTCCTTTCGTCATATCGGGTTTTCACCATATTTAAACAACTGTCCTCGTTCTGACGACGACGTAGATTCTTACAGATGTTCACTATTAATTTACGTCCCTCAACTTCTTTAAAATAGTATAATTTGACCACTCCATCTGACTCATCTTTCAATACATCTTGATTAGACTCGGGCAACCGCGAAAGCACATCCGCTACGCAATTGTCGGTCCCTTTTACGTAACAGATGTCATAGTTAAATTGCTGTAAATACAGCGACCACCTAGTCAGTCTTTCGTGAAGTAGTTTACAATCCTTCAGATAAGTGAGCGCCTTATGCTCTGTATGGATAATCACATTATGGTCCCATAGGTAACCCTTGAACTTCTTGAATACTCACACGATAGCGAGAACTTCTTCTCAGAAATCGTGTAGTTTCGCTCACTTTTTGATAAAGTCCGACTCGCGAACGCTATCGTCCGGTGTTCCTTATCCTCTCCTTCACCAACTTCTTGGAACAGTTCTACCCCCACCCCGTAATTCGACGAATCTGTCCCCAGATGGAAGGGTAGCGATAAATCAGGATGAAGTTGTATGTTAGATCTTAACAACTCGTGTTTTAATCTCTCGAAAGCGGCCTGACACCCGTCAGTCCACACAAACGGAACATTTTTGCGTAAAAGGTTATTCAAATTTTCATCATTAAACACCTGTCCTTTTAGAAATTTACGGTAAAATCCGGTGAGCCCTAGAAAACTTTTTAACTGTTTCCTAGACTTGGGTGGAGGACAATTCCTTATTGCCTCTAGTTTCTCTGGGTCTTTCGTAATACCAGCAGTGGTAATTACATGCCCTATTGTATGGACTCGTACTTCTTTCAATCACTCCCCATTCGATCATCTTATCTATCTCCAGTTGCACTGCTTCCTTTCTGGACAGCGGTATAGCATACGGTTTCACGAAGAATGGTTCGTGCGGAATTACATGCAACATGCATTTATATCCTTCCACAAGTCCCGGTTTGTCTGAAAACACACCCTTATTCCTCATTATTACTTCATACAGGCCTCGTCTTTGTTCGTGTGTTACGTCTACACCGTCTACAATACTTTCCAATTCACTTTCTACACTATTGTCAACGCCGAGATTCCTCACGTTATAATAGTTCAAATTCATACCTACGTCAATGGCATCCGGCCAGTTAACAATGTGTATAGGCTGGTATTGCCTATGCACACCATCTCCTGCCTCGTCAAAACTAACTACTATTGTTTTATCTTATGACGTACATGTCAAAGTTTTGCTTTCCAGTTAATCACTGCACGCTACTTTAATAGCCAATCTAACCCGATAATTACTTCCGTCGTTAAGTCTGGCACGACGACAAACTCTTGTTCAAATCGTGCCTCACATATCCCGAAGTTGACAAAAATTTGTTTTGTGACCGATTTACTGGCCTTCCCAGTAGCACCGATAATTTTCACTCTTGTTACTGGCATAACTACGATACCAGGTCTGTCTTTCAGTAACTGAAATATTTTCCCAGGTACGGCACTCAATTCTGCACCGGTGTCAATCAACACGTTTAGTTGTAGGGCGTGCATATTAACAGACACTACTATCTGTCTACACTTATCCTCGACTGTTTCTTTATTTTCCCACAATAAATCCTCGTCTATGTCCAGGTCATTCCAGAAAAAAAAAACATCCGGCTTTGATCCTAAATCCGTCTTATCTGGCGGCTTTTTCAGCCTCTGTTCACATACAGTTTTAATTTCAACACGTTTGTCCTGAGGCTTAGTCTGTAGCTTCGCCTCCAATACCGAAACCTCTTCCTGTAACTCGTCAACTAGTGAGTGTTGCTTTGCCATCAATTCACTAATTGTCACCTTCGTTGATTCCTCTTTGGTCAGATTGATCTCATCTGCCAATCTACCTGGAGGAATGTGCCCAGTAGTATCTGCAATTACTTCCTCTGGATCTGCGCAACCCACACTGCTACCGTCCGACCGTATAACGTCAGATCTAACCTCATACACGCTGTAATCTACGTGCTTTTCTACCAATCGTGGCCGGCTATCACTAAAATTTTCGTAATCTTTCTCCTTAATACTCTCGCAATGCTTAAACTGGAGTTTTGCGTCGGATGGGTCGGCTACTTCTACCACTACAACTTTCGGTAAGGTCTGCCAGTTAGGGCCAGAATTTTCCGTCACTACTTCAACATCCAACTCCTGCGGGACGAAACACGACGAATCTTGCTCGTGCTCCCCATTAACATCAACTATTTCTGGTAAAGTCTGCCGGTTAGGGCCAGAACTTTCTATCACTTCACAAACACTACCTTCCTGCGGGACGAGACGCGGCAAATCCTGCCCGCGCTCCCCATAAACTCTTCTCCCGTACAGGCCCCTATAATCTCTTAGTTCGTCGTATAAGCGACCGAACTGCCTTAGCCGGACCTCATCCCTCTCTGCATCCCCTCGCTCGTTGACGGACGTGTTATCCGACATCTGATCTTCTCTCAATAATTGCGAATCATTCTTAAACTCAATCTCCAGTTCCGCTGTGGGTGTTACAGCTGCCACTTTATAATCGGTTTCCGGAACACTACTTAAATTGTTCTCACTGACAGTGAATGTATTTTCTACTGCTGTGTCTACAGCTCATCTACTACTTGTGGGCGCACTCCTTTCTCTTAGCACCGGCACACTCTCCCGCCGTTGATTATAACATACGGAATTTTCATAACGGGGAAACCTGGGTTTTCTCCTGTTATTGGGCCGCCAAAATTTCTCCACGCCCGGTCGGCCCCTCACCGGCGCGGCTAATGGTTTCCCTGTCTCGTCCCAGCAGATCTGCTCCCCGGATGCTGCTGAGGCGACTTATCACACCCTCTGGCGTTATTACTATTCTGTGAAGCCCGTATCACGTTAGTATGATACTGGTTTCCGTCATTCCTGTTATTATTTGCATTCTACAGATTGTTAGTACGGTCCGAACCATTATTGTTATTACTGCAATGGTTGCGGTATGCATTATTCCCATGGTTATCGTTGTTGTGGTTGCTGTGGTACCCGTTTTTGTTACTACGGCCTCTACTACTGTCGCGATTATTGCGCCAATTGTCCTCGTCCTGCCCGCATCTCGTGGTCGTGCGGTAGCGTTCTCGCTTCCCACGCCCGGGTTCCCGGGTTCGATTCCCGGCGGGGTCAGGGATTTTCTCTGCCTCGTGATGGCTGGGTGTTGTGTGCTGTCTTTAGGTTAGTTAGGTTCAAGTAGTTCTAAGTTCTAGGGGACTTATGACCACAGCAGTTGAGTCCCATAGTGCTCAGAGCCATTTGAACCATTTTTTTGTCCTCGTCCTCAACTCTTTCCAGGAAATCATTGATTGTCTTGTAATAGCTTCCAACGTAGCGTTTTGTATCATCTGGAAGCTTCTTGTAGAGTTCCCAGACTATTTCGGATTCCGTGCGGTGATCACGCAAATATTTCAACTTGCGGATCCAGCCGTCACAAAACTCCTTCATCGAGTCACGCGAATTCGCATCGAAAGGCCTCGATACGACAAATTTGCCCCAGACACTTGGTTGTTTTTGCTCTGCCTAGTATTCAGCCAGAAACTAATTTTTAAACTCGTCAAAGGTAAGGTTCGTAATGTTGAGGTTTAAGCCCCAACGCTTGGCATCACCAGCCAACACGTCAATAACCGCATTAATTTTTCTCTCATTAGTCCATGATCTGGGTAAAACTCTTTCACAATTTTTGATGAAATCCGTACGTTATACCGCCTTTTTTTAAGGGGTCGAACCGCTCCCTTTTCGTCAACAATTCCGAACTATGTGCACAGATTGGCACATAGCTCTGTTTTTCGTCAAGTTTCTTTTCTAATTCCGACACTCTCGTAATTACTTGGCAAGTGGTTGTCGCAAGCGTATCACTTCGCTCTTTTTCTCTTCGCAGGTATTAGCCTGCTTCCTCACTTTAGTATCTACTTCGGACACTAAAGCCTTTGAAGTTTCCAGCTTCTGTTGATCCTCTTTTTTCACTAATTGAATTTGTTCCGTCACCTTATTCTCGATGATCGGAGCAACTGCTTCTCCTACACTTTTCTCGATTCTGCTAATTTCGGAATCAAAACGAGTATTAATGCTCGCAATCTCCGCCTGAACGCCTATCATTTCCTGTTTAATATTACCGATTTCGGTATTAATTACAACAATATCTTCTTTGATTTTATCAACTTTTGTGTTAACAACTCCACCATTGTTGTTAACAACATTAATAGCTTTGTTCTGATTGTCTAGCTTCCTGTCAATTTTTTCAGACTGAGCTTCTTGGTTGGCAGACTGAGCTTTAATTTCTGCCGATTGAGTTTCTATCTTGATAGACTGAGCCTTGATTTCGTTAATCAAAACATTCAATAAATCAGTTAAATTCCCGGAAACCAGCGGTTTTACTACAGTAGCGGGTGCCTCTTTAGTTGTCCCCCCGTATTCGTCATCAAGGGGTTCAGATTTTATTTTCACTTCCGATTCCGAAACATTTTCTAAAGTTCGGAATTCCATTTCCGCTCTTTGTTGCATTTCGGCGGTCGCGTCTTTCATGCTAGCCGCCTGCCCCTGAACAATGGGTTCCGCGGTGCTCGTTTCCCCCGGTTCGACCGATTGTTCCGTATCCAAGTATACCAAATCTCAAATCTAATTAGGATTCCTCCCACTACTTATTCTCGGTGACGTAACTACCTGTTCGTAACCAGTACTTTGTTACGAGATATGCACAATGCAAAATTCGTGTCCAGAACAATCTCAAATCCGAAGATTGTCCTGTCACCAGGTCGCCACGTGTAACCTCCCCCTCACTTATCGACCTTAATGACACAAAATGCACCTAATGGAAATTTGGGAAAAGCAATCGTCACCGAAGTTAATTTGTCAGTAAAGAGGGAGGAAAGGGTTACATCTAAATGAAAGGAAAAATGCAAATGAAATTGGTGGAAATTAATTTTGAGAAAAGGGTAAAATTAATAAAGAAAGTAAATGTCCAGTCGTTACGTTAACAATTAAATGACGTTAATTAGATATTTGAGATCTGGGGAAAATTACGGTCGCTGGTCCTATGGACAACTACTATAATAACTAAAAATGAAAGATTAGTGCACATATAATTAGCATTAAAAGCGTGGCAACTGAAGGTTGACATGGGTTGTGTGAAAACTGAATGTTTGTCAGAAGTCATAAATTTCGCCACACTCAGACTTAACTTAGCAAAAGAATTGATAAAACCTGATAATTGAAAGTTAATTTAGTGACTGAAATTAATAGTGAACTTTGTTTCTGAAGCACTATGAAATTCAATAAAATAAAGTTAGTCTTGGGCTACCTCAACAATCATTTCAAAAGCTACTTGAATCTACGCAATTTAGAAATAAGAGATTAAACTTTGAACTTGAATTAAATGATTCTGAACAATTAAGAATAGTAAAATTTAGTACGTACCAAGCTGAGCTGCAGTCACAGGTAAGCTAAAATATGGTAACAAAACTCGCACTCTTAATTTCTGCTTGTGTAATCTAAATATTGTAGCCAGCTATGAATACTTTAACTGAACTTTGAAATTAAAGCAGTGAAATGGAATGATATTACTTTAATGCTGGGGTATGAATTTCAATGACACTCGGGTTCATTCCAGAAAAGGAAGGGACCCTGTTTGGTAATGCAATTGGGACAATGAGCAACAAAGGTTCATGCTAAGTTGCTGTATTTTTGTGATGCAACAGTTTGGAAAGCTGAGGTCTGCCATACAGTACTAAGACTTTACGTGCTTTTACTCTTCCTTGTTGGTTGATTGAAGGTTTGCAGTCGTCGATCGGGGAGGTGGCGACAGTCACTCATTGTCGACTGTCGCTGTTGCAGAAGCTGGATGTTGGCGCGCCTTCTTCTCTACACGGTCACCAGGCGAAACGGGCTCTTGATGTACGCCAGCTAATGCTTCCTGTCCACGACGCCATGTCAGAAACTATCATAGCAAGTCGAGGGCAATTACATGTTGCCAAACCCCGAAAGCGTGGCAACTCGCGGGAGCGTCACACAACACACCTGCTCCACCGCCCTACTCCAGCTAGACTCCCCTCTGCCTGCGCTCCATGCGGCAGAGTTAACACTACCAAAGATCCTAAACACTTTGGTTCTCCACACGACCTAACGATGTAATCGTTCGATAGCATAGTTTTCCCTAGGCCAGGACCAGCGTATAAATACAAATAATATTCACAAAACAAACATCGACATATATATATATACATATATATATATATATATATATATATATATATATATATATATATATATATATATATATATATATCTTAGAACTATTACAATATATAAAGACACAGAAATGTCATATCTTCAGGTAACAAAATAAGGAAAAAAATTTATAGTACAATATATGGAAATAGGAGGATATGCATTTCCGGCGTGGCAAGGTGTATGATTTTTATACGCAGATCAGGAATCAGGAGATAGTAACTTATTTGCTTCCTTTGAAGTAAATATTCCCTACTGCCCATGCAAGATCACGCAGACGGCAAAGAATCGTAGGCGGTAGAGCACCTCCGACTTCTCGCAGCACGATAAATAATTTCCTAGCCAATTTAATATGCAGATTAACAGATGGCATAATTGTATACAAATGGGTTAAGGGATTGATGTTAGGTGACGCCGAAGCACTTCTCTTGATATCTCTAATTTCCAGGGTTCCGTTCACATGCATTTCTTATTGATATCCCGATTGTTCGTAGTAGAACATAAATTCCACTGATCGATGGGATAGGTTTGTTTATATCATCTACAAATTTTCAGGCTGATTATCCAGTTCGCTGTGCATCGTCAAGTGACGCTTTGTTTGAAATTTCTTTATGTTTCGTCTTCCAATTCTGTGCCACTGTCTGAAGTTACGCAACCATCCACTACTTCCCTTGAAATCTCAGTGATATATGTCACACGCAGTTTGATGTGCATAACATAGTAGGTCACTATCATCCACATCTTGTGAATTGTATCGAGCATCTTGAAACGACCAATTACCAGTTTTTGCAACATGTGCGCCTTGTCCTCGCTAGAATATTGGTAATTTTTCTTATGCACTTCACGGTCATATTGCTGCGGGCTCATTCGAAATCTGTTCATAATCGTGTTTTTACTATGCTGCGGATGATCTTCGATGTACATAATTATGTCTAGCACCCGCTCCTTGAAAACAGATTGTCCTTCACTATGTTTCACTGGAAACAGGATTTGTGGCTCCCTGTCCGACAACGATGATTAACTAATTGACTCCTATTTCGGTGTCACTTTCACTTGTTAAGCGCGAATCGTCATCAATGTACTCCTGATGCGCGTTGTCGGACGTACAGGACACCACGCATTCCGCGACTCACCTTGTAGAAACTGTAATCTGACACGTCTTTCTCATTCAGCGAAATTCCTTGGGTTCCTTTCTGTCGAAATATCAACTTCGGCAATATAATGCAATGTTTGCTTCGTTTATCATTGCCATTTCTCTGCTTTGTATCAACTCCACTAGCTCTGAAACGTTGTTGTGAGCTACTCGCCGACTAAGCAGTTCAACTGAGATCCGTAGCCTGTTCTCACCACTGGATACCTTCAGTCCCGCCCACTGTTGCCATTAGCAGCCAACATTGTGGTTGCTTGGTAGACAATATGTGGGACGTCGAATGCTGTAAATATCATTGGCCTTTCTCGACCTCGCATTCAATGTGCTCCTTGTGTGTCACCCAAGCTTTGCCTTACCCTGCTGAAGATTTCTAATCATCCCGTTAACATCGACTAGTAATTACATTTTCCCTTTCTTAATAAATCTTTCTTTGTTATGAATCGTAGCAACAATCCAGACATGTAATAACTTCCAGATATAGTTCCCACTAAACTGATAGTCAATTTCCGGCCAGGGTGGCCGAGCGGTTCTAGGCGTTACAGTCTGGAACCGCGCGACCGCTACGGTCGCAGGTTCTAATCCTGCCTCTGGCATGGATGTGTGTGATGTCCTTGGGTAAGTTAGGTTTAAGTAGTTCTAAGTTCTAGGGGACTGATGACCTCAGAAGTTAAGTCCCATAGTGCTCAGAGCCATTTGAACCATTTTTTGATAGTCAATTCATTTGATGCTTTACAATAAATGTATAACATTTCTGATATTTCCATCTAAAATCCTCATTCCATAAATCTTGATCTGACTGGTTTATCTGATATTCTTCTTCCCTTTCAAAAAAGTTTTCTAAACATCAGCGTTAGTATCAGGCTTTAATATGTAACAACTTATTCTCTCTTTCTCTTTCACAGATCGGTAACTTTCTTACAACCCCTCTTACTAGAGATGTTATCCAATATTTTATTTATAGTGTGTTGCTTTATAAACTGGTTTTAGATTGAACTAAAAATAGAAAGTTCCATGTTCTGGCCCTACTTGTACCAATCCTCTAGCAAGGACGATAGGAAGATTCTATATTCATATATCTTCAAAAAGCATTTGACAGTATACCCCACACTGGACTGTCAACGAAGTTCCCAGATATTTGAGTAGCTCGAACACTCCCTTAAGTAACAGAAAGCAGTACGTTGTGCTCGATGGCAAGTTTTCATCAGAGGCAAGGGTATCGTCAGGGGTGCCTCAGGGAAGTGTGATAAGACTGCTAGTATTTTCTATGTACGTAAATGATCTGGTGCACGGGGTAAGCAGCAATCTACAGTTATTTGTTGATGATGCTGTGGTGTATGGGAAGATGTTGTGAAAGACTGTAGGAGGATACAAGATTACTTAGCCAAAATTTCTAGTTGGTGTGATGAATGGCAGATAACTCTACAAGCAGAAAAAATGTAATTTCATGGCGACGAGTAAGAAAAACAAATCTGTAATCTTTGCGATACGGCATTAATAATGTAATTTTTGGCACAGTCACTTCGACTATAAATGCACAGGAGTAACGTTGAATAGCGATATGGAATGGAACGAGCATGTAATGATTTTTGCTGACAACGCTAATGGTCAACTTCGATATATTGTGAGAATTTTAGGAAAATGTGGTTCATCTGCAAACGAGACCACATATTGGACACTAGCGCGACTCGTTCTTGAGTACTAGTCGACTGTTTTGGATCCATACCAGGTTGCATCAAAGGAAGAAGCAACTGAGAGGTCGGATGCTAGATTTGTTACAGGTAGGGTCGAATAACATACGTGTATTACGGAGACACTTCCCAAAATCAAATGGAAATCACAGGAGGGATATTTAGAAAGCCGACATTTGATGATGACTGCAGAACGATTCTACAGTCGCCAACATACATTTCGCGGAGGAACCACGACGATAACAGAAATTAGAGGTATATAGATAGTCGTTTATCCCTCGCTCTGTCCACTGGAACACAAAAGAACATGACTAGTAATGGTAGAGCGTCGCCTCCGCCATACGCCATACTATGGCCTGAGAAATGCCGGCCGCGGTGGTCTAGCGGTTCTAGGCGCGCAGTCCGGAACCGCGCGACTGCTACGGTCGCAGGTTCGAATCCTGCCTCGGGCATGGATGTGTGTGATGTCCTTAGGTTAGTTAGGTTTAAGTAGTTCTAAGTTCTAGGGGACTGATGACCACAGATGTTAAGTCCCATAGTGCTCAGAGCCTTTTGAACCATTTGATTTGAGCCTGCGAAGTTTGTAGATGTAGATGTACAGTAACGACAACCCGTTCAATAAGCAGGATCACAGTACGCCTGCTTATCTTTTCAATCAAATACGTTAACAACATTGGATGTAGGATGCAGCATCTATGAATAAACGAAGACTTTTGGAGAACGCGGTGATGTGAAGAACTGCATCAAACTCCTAAAAGTATCTTATATGCAAACAGATTTCGACACACCTATCACTTAGCTCGACGCAAAGTTCGCTTATTTCGGCATAAGAAATTGACCGACTGCAACACAAAATTGATTTATTTCGCCATAAGATTGAAATATCATGCTGCACTCACTATTCACGTCTCCCAAAAGGAGCTGCGATCAATACCATTTCTCTGTCACATCTGGTATTCTTGGAGGCAACTTGGACAGGAATGGAGTAATTTACTACAAATGTATATCGACGTCAGGTGTCAGTGGTCACCTTGGTATTCTGACCTTCAGGTTTTCCTTCAGATACAAACCCCTCGATGGATAGGTGTCACTGAACCACAGTCTGATGGTTAACTTGCTGCATGTCTTCTACATTTCCAAATGGGCGTACGATAGATACCTCTATTATTCTCTGACAGCAAACCTGTTTCATCTAGTATGCAGCAAGACAAGACTTTCAGCAGTCATAAGGCTTATTCTGGCACGCCTAGAACTGTCTGAAACACTTTTAGGTACAAGCTTTTAATGTTTCTTCTGCCAAGTTGCAAACTGTTACCTTGGAAAAGTGCTTGTGTGGACCGATTCAGTTAGACAGAAAGCTGTACAAACCACTGAAAATCATTTGTCTGCAATCGAGTAACAAAAATCTCGCAGAGCACATTTTCATCTCGATGGTTCCACTGCCCTAATCAGGAACTTCCAAGGGCGATAGATCCTAATTGTAAGCACGAATACAATATAGTCATTGAGATCGCAGAGCGCAGCTCTCTATGTTTTGTCACAAACTTGAAATATAGCAATGTCAGGAGTGGCGTGACAGAAATAGAACTGCAACATTCTCGTGGTACGTGCATCCATCAAGAACTTTTCATTGGAATGCATTTCACTCACGGAAGGTGAAGAGTGTTTACTGGTTCAAAAATCCCACGTTTCAGTACATTTTTTCAGGACATCCTAATCAGAGGATATCCCCATTTCATTGAACCTTTAGGCATCGTTCATCCCCATCATGGTCGGAGGAAGTCAATGGCAAACCACCACCTCCGCTAGGACCTTGCCTAGTGCGGCGGTGCGGGTCTCCCGCATCGTCCCCTCATCATCATCATCATCATCTAACGGATACTCACAGCTGTGCTCTATGCTTTCCACTGATATGCTGTGGCCGAAGGTTCCTGCTGCCATGGGGGCAGTGGGATCCTCCTAACACCAGTCAAGCTGCCTAGACCACACTCTTGTGGATAGACTACTTAGATAGTGACCACAGCTGAAGGACTGAAGTGTGGCACATAGTGCAGTGATCTTGTGAGCTACTGCAGCCGCGTTAGTGGTGTAACTCAAATGAAACATCCACCTGTCCTACTCCACTTCCCACCCATCTGAAGAGCTGTGAGTCATGGCCAGCTGCAAAGACAGATGGCTGACAACATGGGGAAGCCCTACCTTGGCAAGGGACCCATGCATGCTGCCTGAGTTGCTTACTGCCACAGCCATTACATCACGTTCCTGCAGTGAAGCAGTAGATCGCCTAGCATGAGCTGCACTCACACATGCGTCCATTGCCGTAGTGGCAGAATTTCATGACGTGCACAGTCATCAGTCTGAAGTGGGCTGTTCATGCTGTCATTTAGCTGCAGTTGGAAATCATCGGCACAGTGAACCCATGTGAAATGCAATTCTCACGCTGACAATTGTTTAAACAGCACGAGCTGGCTATAGAATAGGGTAGAGAAAATTGTTTAAACAAGCAGGCTGCACCAGTGAGCTATGACGTCAGGATTTCATAAATTTTGCCATTTTAAACTTTAGCATAATTAGGCTGCTTGGTTTTAAACTTAACACAAGCGACTTGGCAGCCTTGTAGGCTGCCCCAGTGAGCTGTGACAGCAGAAAAGTGACGGAAAACTCAGTCCGAATCTTAGGACAAGTGGCCTACGTCTAACATTTTAAAGTCTATGCTTAGCGCAAGTGACCTACTTCCGCCTCAAAGACGACGAAACTGACGTTTTAGTCGACCTTCACGTTATCGATTAACAGGAAAAAACACGCCTCGGTTATGGGATGAGACGGCAGAGAAAGGATTGTTGCCCTTAAAGTCAGCATTGATCAATGGACCGGTTCTGGGCCATCCAGATCTGTCGCAAGATTTCTGCATACATTCAGCAAGGACGGCGCTTGGTTTGGAGATCTTCGAAGAACATGAAGATGTTGGCAGGATGGTTAGGAAAACAATAACATCCGGCAGTAGGGTGCTATCTAAGAGTGAGCGTAACTATTCCGTGACAGAACTAGATTTCCCTAAATCGTTTCAGGCAAATGCCGGGATGGTTCCTTTGAAAGGGCACGGCCGATTTCCTTCCCAATCCTTCCCTAAAACCGAGCTTGCGCTCCGTCTCTAATGACCTTGTTGTCGACGGGACGTTAAACACTAACCACCACCACCACAGAACTAGATGCATTGGAAGTAATGTTGGCGTTCCGCAAATTTCGTTATTTTCCGTTCGGGAGAAAACAAGAGACTATAATGACCATAAGGAATTGCAGTTTCTCCTTACGACAAAACTGAGACATGATCGTCGTACCAAACCTTCAGGCGTTTCATTTATCAATAACATATGTACCTTGTTCAACGTATGTTGTGGGAGACGCATTATCACTGTCTCCAATATGGAGATATTAATGAGAATGCTGAAGAAAATCTCTTCGTTTTATTTTAAGAAGGTAGTATGGCGTCCCCGCACTCCAACAGCGTGCTGATATCGTCGACGCCGTAGAGCTGCTACTGCCACAGCTCTCGCAGTGGAGATGAGACACGATGCGCGATGACGTAGGTCCCCGTTGGTGAACGGGAGACAAATGCGAACTCGTACGATGAATGCTTCTTCTTATTTAAGATTGAATGATTCATTGCCTGGATATGCAGTAGTTGTTAAATCTTATCTCATCCGCATCGTACACACCACCGATTGCGAGGAAACATTGTAATTATCAGTCTTCTCATACGTTGTTGGCTCGTTGCTATGGAGTTGTTGAATCTGCATGAAGCGAGATCCACAGATACTCTTTGGTCACGTCTCAGTGAACCCTTTTCAATTAATGAAGTAGGTATTTCGATATTCAGATTAAATTGCCCCTGCTGATCAGTCGTTGGTTAACTATCATTGATTAAATCACTTAATAATGTAGTCCACGCTTGATATTTCACTTGGAACGAACAGTTTATTGTTCCTTGGCCACTAAATACTTTATAACTTTCGCACCACACGCACACACAGTTGGTTGGTAAAGTGAGTTCTATTGAAATTAAGTTTCTTGACAATTACGACAACTTGATTCTTCAGCTTAATTGTATTATCTTCGTGAAGTCATGTAATTGTGTCCTACTCGAGACTAATTGAGTGTAGTCCTTTGGTATACTATCCACTCTTATTTTAGTTCCAACTATTTGAAAGTCAAGTCCCATATTCACTAGTTTCGTCAATAAAGTTCAATTAACCCGTTATGCACGGTTAAACGCGTCTATCAATTTCTGTCTCTGCTTAGAAAATCAGTTTCCGAAGTTCGTGAATCACGTCACGCAAGAAACACTTCTTAACGAAAAACAATCTCGTCGCGTCCCGTACTCTCAATAACTAAGACAAGAATGGTTCTCGCACGTCTTTACAGGACGAGAGCCAGCAAGCGACTTCTTCTGTGAAAGAGTATTGTAGGCGCATTGAATTTCTTCGTTGCGCTTACAACTCTCTTCAACACGAAAGTCATCTCTGACTAACATCACCTTGGACTTAGCTTTCAAGATATTAATTGCAATTATCTCTTGGATATTTGCCCATTAATTAAATCTGAGGTTTCTTCCTCCTATTTTCATAACAAAACCTCCCAGTGATGTATAACGTAGTGTTCGCAGAAGAGCCAACACCGTGTTGCTAGAGGAGGCCGAAATGCACGCGTTCAAAGCTCACGCAGACTGGCGTGAGGTCTGGCACAATTAAAGGAGTTGAGTCTAATAAGAAATGAACGTAGTTCTTGGAATACTTAACTTTAATCCATAAAAAAAATGGCTCTGAGCACTATGGGACTCAACTGCTGAGGTCATTAGTCCCCTAGAACTTAGAACTACTTAAACCTAACTAACCTAAGGACATCACAAACATCCATGCCCGAGGCAGGATTCGAACCTGCGACCGTAGCGGTTTTGCGGTTCCAGACTGCAGCGCCTTTAACCGCACGGCCACTTCGGCCGGCTTTAATCCATAATTGTTGTACATCGCTCTTGACGGTACATGTTTTATAATTTCAATATTAACTGGTAATGGCGCCTTGCTAGCTCGTAGCAAATGACGTAGCTGAAGGCTATGCTATCGTCTCGGCAAATGAGAGCGTAATTGTCAGTGAACCATTCCTAGCAACGTCGGCTGTACAACTGGGGCGAGTGCAAGGACGTCTCTCTAGACCTGCCGTGTGGCGGCGCTCGGTCTGCGATCACTGACAGTGGCGACAAGCGGGTCCGACGTATACTAATGGACCGCGGCCGATTTAAAGGCTACCACCTAGCAAGTGTGGTGTCTGGCGGTGACACCACATTCCTTCCCCGCAAATCGGCGAACGGTTGTGTTATAAGGCTTCCGCCCGCCGTGGGGAGGACCCCATGTTGACGTATGTGACGAGGTGGGGAGCCTAACAACAGGCGAGGCTGTGCCACTCGCACCCGGCCATTCGGTCGGAGGGGAGCTAGGAAACGCCCGAAAACCTAGTCCAAGGTGCACGCCAACATGCGGTGTATGCGCCCGTAGAGAGACAGGAGGGGCCGAAGGGTCGACCTCCATCGCGTCGGGGTACCCGACGGGCGAAGACGCCATCTGGTCCGGAGCGGGCAAGATTTCCATGTCGGAGGACAACTGGTCACGGGAAGCGATCGGCGGCGCGTGACCCAGGGAGGCGCCCGGCGGTTGCAGCGACGCGTCCACTTGGGCGGCGCCGGCGGGAGGACCGGCTACGGCGGCGGCGCGTCGCCATGGGGCAAAATGGAAGGCATCGTCGGTAACACCTGGGGAAAGGGCGAGCCAGTAGATGGGACCCCAGGGCGCCTAGCGGACGGCACCGTCGCTGAAAGCAGACGGGGAGCTGCAGAACCCGTGTGACGACAGAGGCGCAGCTGATTGAGATGCCGACGCACCTCACCAGAGGCCCCTAAAACCAGATACATAGCGCGGCCGAGGCAGCGAAGAATGCGCCCTGCAAGCCAACGCCGTGAACCTCGATAGTTGCGATAGTATACAACGTCGCCTGGAGCAAAAGCAGGTGGCTGCCGCTGCACAGGAACCTGATGCGGCGGATGTAGCAAAGACATCAAGGTTCGAAGAGGACGACCGTGCAACAACTCAGCCGGCGAGCGACCATCTCGGGGCTGAGAGCGATACGAGGACAAGAAGAGCAATAACGCGTCCTCCCGAGAATGCGACTCTTTCAACTTCTACATCTGTGACTTGAAAGTCCGAACCAATCGTTCAGCGGCACCGTTGGACTGAGGCGAAAACGGCGCGGACGTCAGATGTTGAATACCATTGGCCTTGCAGAATGACTGAAATTCTGCGGACATGAATTGTGGGCCATTGTCGGAAACAATAGTCTGTGGAAGACCTTCAATACAAAAGATAGCGGATAACTCTTGGATGGTGGCAGATGATGTCGTGGAAGACATCCGGACAACAAAAGGAAAATTACTGAATGAATCGACCAGAACCAACCATCTAGCATTCCAGAATGGACCAGCAAAATCAATGTGTAAGCGTTTCCAAGGGGAAGTGGCTTTTGGCCATGCAAAGAATTTCTGCGGCGGTGCGGATTGTTGGTCGGCACACGCCATGCAAGAAGAGCACATATTCGTAATCGCAGCATCGATTCCGAACCAAGTACAGTGCTGACGAGCAAGTTGTTTCGTTCGCACTATACCCCAATGTCCTTGGTGGAGAATCCGTAAGACAGAGGACTGTAACGAACGTGGGACCACGACCCTGGACTGATCATTATCAGAACGCAACAGCGAAACACCAGGTCGAACAAAAAGTCTCTCCTTGTGAGCAAAAAATCGTCGAACCAACGGATCCTCTATCCATGACTTTGACAAGGGCCATTGCGTAGCAACAAAACGCAAAACGGTAGCAAGGACAGGGCAGCAGCTGTGGCTGTAGCTACACGACGAAAATCAATCGGAAACGATTCGACCGCGGCATCGGTTTCCGAATCAATGAACATGCAAGCAAGTTCGGAGGAATCGAATGCTCTATCCTCAGCAACAGGCAAACGGGACAACGCATCGGCGTTTCCGTGCTTAGCAGTGGACCGATACAAGATATCGTAGCGGTACTGCGAGAGGAAAATAGACCAGCGAATGAATTTCTCCGCTGTACGTGGATGTACAGGCTTGTTCGGATGAAAAAGCGATGTCAAAGGTTTATGGTCTGTGATGATGGTAAAGTGACGACCATACAAGAAATCATGAAACTTTGTAACACCAAATACGAGAGCCAAAGCTTCTTTCTCAATCTGTGGATAATGCCTTTGCGCAGACGAGAGCAATTTGGACGCAAAGGCAATAGGGCGATCATACGATCCATCTTTGTGCGCAAGCACAGCACCGATCCCGAAATCCGATGCATCTACCATCAACAAAAGGGGTTTCTGGGGATCGAATGGCGTAAGCCAAGTATTTGAAAGCAACGCCGATTTCAACTGGCGAAAGGCGCGTTCGCATTCCGTCGTCCAGACAAACGGAACACCTTTACGGCGTAAGCGATGAAGCAGAGCTGAAATGGAAGAGGCATGCGGTACATATCTGTGGTAATAATTAATTTTTCCCAGCACACTCCGTAGCTGCTTCAAATTCTGCGGCGAAGGCAAGTCTTGTATGGCACGGAGGTGCTCTGGACTGGGATGTATGCCTTGGGCATTGATTACATGTCCCAGATAGGGTAAGTCACGAGCAAAAAACACACATTTGTCCTTCCGCAATCGAAGACCATTTTGTCGCAAGACCTGAAATAATGTTCTGAGATTGGCTAAATGTTCTTCTTCCGTCTGTCCGGAGATCACAATATCGTCCAGATAGTTTGCTGCCGTAGGGACCGACGCACAAACAGTTTGCAGATATTGCTGAAACAATGCAGGGGCGGATGCACACCCGAATGGCAGTCTTTTGAATCGATACAAAACAAGATGCGTGTTAACCACCAAGACGCGCTGGGATTCGTCGTCCACTAGTATTTGCAAGTACGCATCTGCTAGGTCCAACTTCGAAAAATATGTACCTGGGCACAGTTTGTCAAAAAGATCTTCCGGGCGGGGTAAAGGAAAAGTTGCAATCACTAGTTGTGGATTCACTGTAGCCTTGAAGTCCACACAAAGTCTCAATTTTCCAGAAGGTTTTGGCAAAATTACTAAGGGTGATGCCCAGAGAGAAGCCTGCACACGTTCAATCACACCTTGTGAATCCAAATCGTTTAACGTTCTTGCTACCTCATCACGCAATGCATGGGGAACATTGCGCGCTCTGAAAAATGTCGGTTGCGCGTTGACTTTCAGTTCCAAATGTGCTTGATAGTTCTTAGCGCAACCATGGCCCGGTGCAGAAATATCTGCAAATTCTTCACATAGACGAGGAACACTGGCTGAAGGCACAGTCTGGTTCACCGATAGGACCTGATTGACTATAGACAAGTTAAACAACTGAAATAAATCTAAACCAAACAAGTTCACAGCAGAAGAAGAACGAAGTACGTAAAATGACACAAGTTTTGTTTGTCCCTTGTATATTGTAAGAAGGCTGCACTGTCCTAACACAGGGATAGCTTGTCCTGAATAACTTTTTAACTTAACATTTGCGGCACGCAACGGAGGTGTGCCCAGTTGTTGGTACGTGTCTTTATTGATCAGTGAAACTGCAGCTCCGGTATCGAGCTGGAATGGGATCACGTTGCCATTAATGACCAAATCGACAAAAAGTTTATTGTCCTGCTGACGACAAGAGCGACTGTCTCGTGCAACGTGAACAGACACTGGTACAGAAGCACTTGCGACTTGACGGGATTTCCGTCGATGTCGACACACACAATTTGTGGGATGAACACAGTCACTGTTAGAGAGAGTGGCACTGGGCGGAGTGGAATGAACTGCATGAATGTCCATGGGCGAAGGTTCACGAGCCTGAGTATTCTTGGTTCGATTCCGGCGCGAAGCAAAGGGCCTGGAATCGTTGTGAGTGTCCGATCTGAGCTTTTTCTGGCAAACACTTTGAACATGGCCTTTTTTATGACAGAAAAAGCAAATAGCTTGGCGTGACGGGCAAGTCACATGCGAATGTCTAGTAGCACACCACGGGCATGACTTTAGCACTGCATGTGCGTGCTTGCGCGGCACATGTAGCGGAGAGCTTGGCGGTAGCTGCGCGGACGGGCGCGAGGGCTGTTTACTGTTCCGTGCAGCTCGCCCGGCGGGCCGGTTAATGTGACACACAGCTGGGGAAGGTTCAAATGATTCCTGAGCAAAGTCAAGTATGTCTTGCCTATCCAATATGTCTATCACTTGTTGAAGGGAGGGATTGACTAGTTTCAAAATCTGTTCCCTTATACGAACATCAGAAACATTCTGTGCAATTGCATCACGCACCATAGTATCTGAATAAGGGAGTCCACATTCACACTCAAAAGCACAATCCCTAGTAAGGCCTTGCAAAGTTGCAACCCACTCCCGATTAGTTTGACCGGCCGTATGTTTTGTACGAAAGAACGTATACTGTTTTGCATCGACATTGACTGATTCCTTCAAATATGCATCTAATGCAGACAAAATTTCGTCGTAGGACAGAGTTGATACGTCGCGTCGGGGAAATAATTTCACTATCACACGATAGGTGGACACTCCGACACATGCCAACAAAAAAGGCTGCCGCTCGTTACCCTGAATTCTGTAGGCGGCGAGATGGAATCCAAATTGGCGTGACCACTCCGTCCAGCTTTCCAGTGCCGCATCAAAAGGACGAAAAGGTGGTGCAACTGGGTGTTGCGGCTGCGGTAGCGGTGGAGCGGCGGCGGCCGCATCGTTTTGCATTGCACGTTGACCCTGGACGAGCTGTCCAAGGGCATCCAATAAGGCCTGCGTCTGCTGATTCTGCAAGCGATAAAATTCGGACAGTACATCTGGAGATTGTGGCGAAGCCATGACACAAGTTATTTAAGCAAGTATAAAGAAGAAGACCGTTTTTACACTCGTCGCCGATGTAGTGTTGGCAGAAGAGCCAACACCGTGTTGCTAGAGGAGGCCGAAATGCACACGTTCAAAGCTCACGCAGACTGGCGTGAGGTCTGGAACAATTAAAGGAGTTGAGTCTAATAATAAAAGAACGTAGTTCTTGGAATACTTAACTTTAACCCATAATTGTTGTACATCGCTCTTGACGGTACATGTTTTATAATTTCAATATTAACTGGTAATGGCGCCTTGCTAGGTCATAGCAGATGACGTAGCTGAAGGCTATGCTAACTATCGTCTCGGCAAATGAGAGCGTAATTGTCAGTGAACCATTCGTAGCAACGATGGCTGTACAACTGGGGCGAGTGCAAGGACGTCTCTCTAGACCTGCCACTAAAGGACATTGCAAAAAGGCGAGATGAAGATCGAGTACTAGAATAGATGGAAGAACAAGAGCCAAGCGAATAGCAGGCACTGATACTTATTGAGAAAAGCGATATTATTCTGTAGAAGGAACAAGCATCGCTGTGGTTACTCTGCCGTCCAGTACATTTTATCAAACATAAGGCACAATACATTAATTTCAGTTACGCACACTTTGGACCAAGAAAAATCTTTTTGAAACGGAGGATTAAAAACTTGTTGGCTAATTGTAAGGATTGCCAAAAAGATAATGCAGGCACCTATGCAGGAACATACGTTTTCGATTGTTCCGAAGAAATTAAAGCAGCTCGCGGCCTGTGAACTTCTAGATCCTCTGCCCAGATTAAAAGAAGGTTTTTGTTGTTATAGAATGGGCTTCAAAATACGTGAGACTTACGCCTTTGTGCAAAGCCATACTTGTGACGGTTTGGATAGCACTCGAGAGGGATTTATTGATACATATGTGTCATGTGAAAGGGTTACTTGAGATAATGATCTACAGTTTCGATCGCAACAATGGGTGGAACCGCTCAAAAGGCATAGCAGTAGACCTATCTTCATTTCTTCCTACAAACCTGCATCCAGCCTTGCAAAAGTATTAATCGTGATTGAAGAAGTCTGTGTAGGATTTATTGCTCCAAACAACACACGAAGTGTGACGTTTTCTTGCCAGACTTCCAGACTGTCGTGAATGAGTTGCTACATGGCTCCACTAAGCTTCCGTCCATCGCGGCAGTGAAGAATCGACAGCTGCGAGACCGGATGAGAGAAATAGTGGACTACGTGCCGGGAGAAAAGGAACGACACGAAAACATTGTCAACAAGCGCTAATCCATCTCAGAGCTGCAGCCATGAAAAGGAAGGAAAGAGCAGACAATAAAACGAGGAGTAGACGATTACGATTACGACAGAAGGTGTTGCAACGTTCTTACCGTCTCCCGAACAAACAAAAAGCGGTGTGCCATAAATTCATTTCGATCTATGAAGGACCCAAGTGAATCTGCAAAATTGTGCACGAGAATGCGCTGGAACTGGAATCGATGAAAACAGGAAAATAGATTGGTGTCCACCATATCAGCAACGTCAAGCCCTTCATGATATAAGGACTTTATGTGCAGGACAAACAAATGCAGAATTTATACGCAAGCTGGAGGTAATCGGCCTTGCATAACGGAATAAAAGTTGATGTTATATTTTATTTTGTAAGTGGAAAACATTTGGCTGGATAAATTATTTCGGAGTCAAAGGACAGGTTAGTAATTTAGAGGATCAGTCATCGTTAACTTAGACCTTTGGTGGGTTTTCTTCGGTATGGTAATTAAAATAGTCACTGCTGTAAAAAATGGTAGAGTTGTAAAACGTGTCGAGGCACTGCAAAAGAAGCGAACCGTTGCTGCATGAGGTCAGTAACACGTTTTTATTTGAGGAAGAAAAGTACGGCTTTCATGATGAATGTGAAGACCGAAGAAGTAAGTGGATGGCAATAGAAAGAGACTGGGTTATCTGTCATCATTTGTGATAATTGATTATAGCGTGGGGAAAGTTTCTGCTACTCCAAGAATAGAGAGTGACTATGAACTTGATGTTTCATGGGGCTATTCTTAGAATGGAGGGAAGTAGTGTTCGTATTTGTGATATTGAGGTCCACGCCAAGGCAGCATTTACACACAGATTAATGAAATGGAAAGACTAGGAGGCGGACGCCAAGGAGCATTTGCACCCGAACGTAGTTAGGGAAGGAAAGAAGATTATGTGGGCCACGCCAAGGTGCGTTTGTGCTGAAGCTTAAAGAAATTCGGGAGGAAAGAAGTTGGGAACATTTTGTTTTCAATTTTTTTGTTTAGAAGCAGGTGTATGCTGGAAGATGTGAAATATCAAGGACAGCCAGAAACAGAGGCTGCATGACGTGGATCGACAAAAGTTGGATGTCCATCAGCCAAGAGTTATGATTTAAACAAAGGATGAATTACTTTTTAATGACTTTATTTTCATAGATAGATTAATAAGCCGCCATTGACGTAAGAGTGAAAAGGAGGAATCAGATGGGAAGGAAATATCTGTTGACTTTATATCAGACTGCAGAAGAGGAATGCATCACGGAAAATGAAGATTTACGTAGAAAACATGAAGAGGTAAAGAGAAATTGTCTCCATATTTTAAATTTATATTTACAATTATTCTATCTGACGTTTGTTCCACGCCACATTCGAATAATTTGTTTATGTTTCTGTTTTCTTTGTTGTGAATTTTTTAAAGTAAAATCGATAACCTCTACGAGAAAAGGACCATGTGAGGAGTGATAAGGGGAAGGTGCCATACAAAAAGTCGGTGGACAGGTAGTTAGATCAAGTAGATAAATAGATGCAGATAGGAAAGCGTGATTGGGAGGAAGTCATTTGATACAGCTTCTTGTCTATAGGTGAGAAAAATTGTATTAGGTTAACTTTACATAGGCGTATGAAAGCATGTACGATTATAAAAGCGTGACGGTGATGAAGGGTTAAGGAATATAAAATTACTGAACATGCTAGCATATTACACTCGAGTGTATACATAAGTTATCGTAAAAGACTAAACGTCGACCTTGTAACCTATTTCTGTTACTATGTGTAGTAAATAAATATAGAAGTTATTGTATCTCTTGGAATAATCTTAGGTCACTGAGCCAAAGAATTCAGTTTTTATAAAAGAAATACAAAATATTGAAGGACATAGAGCCGTCGTCAATATAAGGCAATTTCATAAATAATTTCCTCAGGCTAATTTCTGATCTACTATGTGTGTATAAAGTATCTGTACAACTAAATGTTTAGTTGGAAATAATGTGAAGATGGTCCAGCAGACGACACAGGACTGGTGAGCGGGTCTTGCGAGAGAGGAAGGAAACCACTATAAGAAGGCCAGCGGCTACACAGACGAAAGTAGGGTCTGGCTAACCACTTTCTGAATGACGAGACCACAGAGGGGGGAAGCGAGCACCTCAAGGTAGCAAGGGCGCCACCCTGTCTGGCGTGGAGGGGCGTGTCGTCCCTACAAACTGGTTTCCCCAGATCCAGACAACAACTGGGGCTGAGACTCACCCACCAAGGCAGACGCTGCTGGTAGGGTAGGAGGTACAACATTCGTTGACTGCAGAATTTGGACGTTGACAAAAACGATTCTGCAAACGGCCTCAGAAATCAAGCAACAACACGAGCTGGCATCACATGAAATGGAGCTAAGCTAACCCATAATCCGAAATCAATGTTAACTACACCTCTTGTGCCATAACGGGAACTGTAGGATCAAGTGGCATATTCAGTTAACCCATTCCAGTACGACATGCCATAGCTGTTTTCCTGCACCATATCCTTATAAGTACCTCGTATAACTGTGCCCTTACTAGCACATGCAGGATGCAATAACCCATTAAACTTCTTGATGAATCCTGTAAAATCAACGCCAGCCTACACAAGAATCCCAGAGTGGACTCCTGCAGTCCAGTCGACAACGAATATATATATATATATATATATATATATATATATATATATATATATATATATATATATATATACGCTAATGCAACGTCATACTGAGAACTTGGTTCCTCAGTAATGAACGTTGAGTTTGCCCACACCAGCTGTCACAAATGGATGAGATGCGACGAAGTCCCCACCAAGAAGCAAAGACAATGTCGCGCATTTTCACTAAGAAACTTGACATTCGCCTTTCACAGAGGAGCTGGAATGAATCATTGGCGCCATAATATGTGTGTTAACTCTTTGCCTCCAAAAGTACAGAAAAATGTGTTGTCCTGTGTGTTGTGTGACACATATAATTCAGTGCAGGAAAAAGAGTGTTGTGAATTAATTTTTTTTTTGACAAACGTTCTCTCTTTTACAGCAAGACTGTTCTGAAATTCTTTACGAGGTTTGTCTTTGATGTCTGTGTCATTGATTTGTTTTAACACTATGAAATGCAATGGGTTTTCAGTGTTATACTATATTTTTTACTTGCAAGTTTATCATTATATGATTTTCTAATTGTTTATATGTTTCAGTTGTCATAAAATTGCAAATCTCAACATATTACTTTTTGCATCTTTCTGTAAACTACTAGTGTATTTGTACATTTATGTATGATATTTATTTTTATAGAAGATGTTTTGATATTGTGATTTACAGTGTATAGTTGTTGTCTCATTCAAGTGAAACTGTTCAAATGGAAATGATAGGTGTGTGTGTGTGTGTGTGTGTGTGTGTGTGTGTGTGTGTGTGTGTGTGTGTGTGGACCTTATGTCAAATCTTGGCTTGGTTACTTTGAAGACTGACAGTAAGAGGGAACACATGAAATTGTAATTAAATATACTCTTTCCCGAACTAAGCGAGTCTCTTCATTTTTCACTGAAGAGAGCTGGATCAATTTTATTTCCTGAATGTTTAAATTCTTGTAGTTGTCGCCATCCTGAAACAGAACTATATATGGCTTGAAACATTCTTATGTGCCTTCTGCACATTGGGCAGCAAGTAGGTCTGAATGATCTTGGTTCCTATAAGTATGAGTGTGATAGCAAAAATTATGCACTCACTTATTGGTTGGTGGTGCATCCCTTCCCAGTAGTTGTAGTCAATTTTGTTTTCAAGTACCCAGCGGGTAGGGATACTCAAATTTTCCTTCAGCCTGTAACACAATGAAGCCTGACACAGACCTCATAAAATTTCAAATGGAAGTGGGATGTAGTGAAAGATGGTGTAACTGACAGTTTTGTCGGCTTCCAGATTACCGATATATAGATTATTCCTTGATTTTTATTAAAGATTTTCTAATAGTTATTTCCAATACTTGAAGTACTTGTAGGCGTTTGATTTCTTGAGAAAGCCGTTTGGTTGGGCTGGCAATTTCGCCGAAAGACATCAGATCAAAGTGGCCCAAATGGCACCATTAGCTTAACACAGGTTGTAAGAGATGATGCAGATGCCAGGTGGGACAGCGTTTGCCGAAAGCTATTGTGTGTACTGGACAGGATGAAGGGGGCCCATTGTGAATGGCCACAATACGGACAGCAGGTACCTCCACAGTCGGTCGGACGACCACAGAGGTGTCGTTGGAATCCTGCACATGACGACCGCTGCTCCCACGTTCCTGAAGTATAAGTGAAGGCATTGTAAACTACAGTAAAGGTCGCGGAAGGTGGGGAACAGTGAGCCTTGGACACAGAATACAGAGAAGATGGCGCCAGTCTGCCGATAGGAGAACAATATGTCGATAGACACTATGCAGGCTCTATGAAAGCTACAGGTATTTATAGCCCTATGCTCTCGGCGGAACACGTCAGGCAAGATGTAAGGATTCTGTAAGTCCAAAAAGTACCTATAACTGGCCCCTCATATGTACAGGGTGTCCCAGCTATCTTGTCCACCCAAAATATCTCTGGAACAATAACAGCTATTGGAGAACGACTTTCACCGGTATCGATGTAGGGCTGGGGCCCATGAATGTATATATTTGGAAACATTCTAAAACGAAAGCATATGTGTTTTTTTAACACAAACTTACGTTTTTTTAAATGGACCTCCTATATTTTTTCTTCGGCAATCCATAGCATGACAAAGCAAATACACAATAGCATTAATTACATCGCAATATTCCCATTACATCCCGAGATATTGAGACGCGAAAGTGGCGCTGGAAACACCCGACATGCGCTGCTAGCGCACGTCCTGAGGCTCAGGCGTGAACCCCATGCTGCAGGATGGCAGCAGACCGTATTATTCGTTTCGGACCTCTTGATAAGTATGGAAGTGTGATTACGCATGTCAATCACATCGCGATTACGGGCAGCATGGGGTTCACGTCCGAGCCTCAGGACGTGCGCTAGCAGCGCATGTCGGGTGTTTCAAGCGTCAACTTCGCGTCTTAATATCTCGGGATGTAATGGGAATATTGCGATGCAATCAACGCCATTGTGTATGTGCTTTGTCATGCTATGGATTGCTGAAGAAAAAATATAGGACGTCCATTTAAAAAAAACATAAGTTTCTGTTAAAAAACACATATGCTTTCGTTTTAGAATGTTTACAAATATGTACACTCATGGGCCCCAGCCCTACATTGATACCGGTGAAAGTCGTTTTCCAATAGCTGTTATTGTTCTAGAGATATTTTGGGTGGACAAGATAGCTGGGACACCACGTATAAAGCGAGTAGGGATTTTAGGAGAGTCGTAAGAAACAACGTGCTTATGCACTCCTTTGAGGCACCGACAGGACAGAGTCAAAGGAAACATATTCATTTCTTTAGCTGGAGGCTTATGGGTGCAAAAATGCAGCCTGGTCTGTCGTAGTAGTTTTGGAAAATTATTGAAAAGTGAGAGGACACTCGTCATTGGGCGATTGCTAATCAAAGGCTGGGATTGGCTCTCGAGGAAGGGGAAACTGTTACAAGGGGAGACCGGAGGAGCTAAGGTGATACTTTATCAACTGCTAGTGAGAGAATCACTTCGAATTCTGCTCTCAGAATTCGGTGTGGGAAGTAGTCGTTTCACTTTGCACCTCCAAATGGACCATGATGTAAAGTTTCCATAAAATAACATTTCTGGATTCACAGGCATCGTCCAACATAATGTCTGCCGACAACAGCATGCCAAACAATACAACACTGCTATTAAAAAACAGGGAAGCTCTGCATTCGGCTTCGGCGTGTACAGGTCGCAATGTACACACTAAAGCTTAGAGTGTTAATGAGTAAGGGGAAGACGCCCTTCTGCATGCATAATTTTATGAACTCAATATTTGACAATCAATCGTCAGATCACAGACACTTATCAGTGCGGTAATAATGTAGTAACCTACCTGTCAGTTTGTTGTCTCAAATCTCTGCCGACTTTAGTTCCTTGTAATACTCAGTGAAAAGGATGCCATTAAACATATTCGTTACAAAAATATATTGGTTACAAAATTATATTAGTGTCACTATTCCACCTCTCTTTTAGAGTCTGTTGGACTTTAATTTAGCGTCGATAAAAAAAATCTCTGGTAAAAAATGATAGTTTACCGTCTATATTGGTAACCTGCATACCGATACTAGTTAATTATTTAAAGGCGTAGGCGATGGAGTAGTTCACGCTGCCACATTCAGTGGAGCAGGGGGAAAAGGGGAAATCCAATTTTAAACTTAGGACAAATGGAGTCTGAGGATTTTTTAATGTGCTACCAGTTTCTGAATTGCTCAACATTTTATAGTTAGGACCATGGACCTGGGTCTACCATATTGGATTAAAATGTCAGTGGAATGGGGAGCAGGAGTAAAGCAAAATCTGGAAATGTTGCAGCCTGTCATTGGGTCATATCATCAGAAAAGTTGCAACAGTGCAGCCTATCTTCAGATTCCCATTACCCCACTATTGTTGTTGACCAGTCAGAGCTCCAACATTAGGGGGGGGGGGTAATGGAACTCCTGAGAGGTAGTAGTAGACAGGAGAGGAAAGCAGGCTGGTGCACTGGGCTTGTATGCATGGAGATGTCCGAGATATGGAGGAGACAACATGCATCATGCCATGGACAGTGGATACAGTATTATTTATAGCGGACATTCGTTTGGACCTGTGATAGTAATTGATTGTACCACAACTACGGGCTACTCGAACGCTATTATGGATCACCCGAATCCCTTCATGCTTGACGTATTTCTAGAAAGAGATGGCATCTTTTAGCAGGATCTCTGGCCATGTAATAACGCCTGAATCATTGTACAGTGGTTTGAGGAGCGTGGTAGTGAACTGATGTTGATATTTGTCCATTTAATTCACCTGATTTGAATGTAATGCGTCTGGGTTTGCTAGTGAGTGCCAAACCACTAGCCCATACTTCACGGGAACTCCGTGACTGCGGGTAGAAATCTGGAATCGCGTATCTGCGGAAAACAACAGCGGATTCTGTCGAACCCATATCAGTTAGAATCACATTTCTATTGACTCTAAATGTGGACAGACACTATTCTAAGCAGCTGACCATCAATTCTGGACCTTTGGCTCATCAGTGTACAAGCGGAAAAATGATCCAATCCGAGCAGAAAAAAAGCAGGATTCCTCCTGTTTAATAAAAGACTGACTGAAAAGGTGGTACCAGCTGTCTCATTCTACCTTTCTCAGCGGCTTTAAAAATTTTCTCAAAAATTTCGGCATGCGAACATTTTCGTGCGTTTTTCAACATGTAACTCACCTCTCACTTTTCACTCTCACTAGCTCCCCTAGCTCTAACTCTATCTCACCCACTAGTCCATCGCTGTAAATCGCCCAAAACCATCCACTTCCACTTATCCTACTCAATCACTCATTCCACCCAACTCACAGACTTTATCTCTTTGCACGTCTCTGTCACTGATCCCCGTCTCACAGCCCAGTTTCCTTTGTTACGTCCTACTAATACTGTGTCCTCGCATTGTCACTGTCTCCCTCTTGCTGTCTCTGACTGATACTACCTCATTCATATATTCACACTGATGCTGTCTCTTCTCACTGTCATCGTCTCTTTCTTTGTCATTATCATTGTCGTAGACTGTCTCCAGTTATCACTGGCTCTCACCCACTTCCACTTTTTCCTTCTCTTTGTTGAGCTCTCACTGGACCTGTCCTCTCCACTCTGAGTTTAGCAAAGTTGCGTCACTATCAACTATGTTCCACTGACAATGTGTCCCACTGTTTCTCTCACGTTGTCGTTGTCTCTTTCGCTGTTTCTGTACCACAACTGCTGTTTACTATCTTCCAGTATTTATTACTTTTCCGTCTCTTCCCCATTGAAACGTTTCATTCTCTCTCAGCATAAAAAACCGTGAATATGTTCGCATACCAAAATTTTTGCACACCAGTAGAAACATTGGCAATGATCCGTAATTAAATATGCAATACTCCAGAATACAAGTTAAGTTGGCAAATACAGCAGGCGGCTATCACAGCCAAAAGGCAACAAGCAGGCAAGTCTTACAATGAGTGTAGTTAGTTAATGAATGTGGATAAAAAAGGAAAAACGCATCAGTTCATACTCAAAAGTAAAGGGCCTTTAAACTTAACACGTTGCATAATTGGCAATATGGGTGCAAGATTTAGACGAGTAGTTAAAGAGAAAGTATAATGACGAGGAACTTCGGGCTTGTAGAACACATTTCAAAGCTTATGTGCTTGCTGAAATCACAATATTGAGTAGATCAAGAGTTCCGGATTAATTGGCGACACTCCACCGTGGCACATATTAAACAATCAAATTTACTTAACTGGAGCCAACACGAAGCGGCTGGTAGCGGTGTCTGATAGTGGGTCAACCTAGACGCTGTGCGATGACGGAAGTGTCGCCACAGCAGAAAGAAAACATGTCTTTGTTCTGGGCCCAGGAAACAGGAACGCGTCGTCCGCTGCCAGAACAATCCTGCCAACACACATCAGAAAGGGAACAGTAATCTGCTACGGACGAGAATGCCAAGGATATAGGCAATATTAATTTATTACAGAATTGACTACACTCACAAGTTACAAGCTTAATTCTCCTTAGAATTACTTAAAATTAACAAGGTGAAGTACCATCTCCTGCAAGTTCAATTACTAGGAAATACCCGTCTACAAAAGGTGGCCTGCTTTCGACACAGACTATGTTACAATTTCAATTTCATCAACTCAGATTACAACAAAGAATGCTCGTACAATTGCAAGGAGGATGGCCTGGTATAAGTTCATCAGAGACACTGGCCAATAACCACGCACACGATCACTCGGAGGCACGTTAATATGACAGGCCTAATTGCACATTAACACAGACATGGCCTTACGATAACAAGGACTAATAAAAAACAACACTTAACTCCACTTAGCTGTGGGGGAGTCGTGACTTACAGGATTCCAAGCAGCAGAGTTATTGCCTCCAATCCGTACAGGGGATCTTCAAGGTGCTGTAAAATTTAAGCTTGCCGAGTAGGACGGGAACTTGCCGACCAGGTTGCACGCGGCGTCCACTGCTCTTCCTGAAACTCGTCGCTATCGATCCTTGATTCAGCCAGCAAGGCTTGCCGTGGATCGATGTAACCACTCGCGGTTTCTCGAGGCTCGTACCGGACGGCAGGAGTCCCCCAAAACCAACAACTTGCAAGCCAAGTGCCCTCTAGCCAACTGTCAGTACCAGGGCCTGCCAAAAACCAACAACACACTCCTCGACCAAAGACCCTAGCCCCCGACATATGATGAGGATCGATATCGGCAGCTCAAATAGTTAGTGACGTCAGCGGAGTGCCACTCCCAACAGAATTAAAGCCGCCATGGCTCACAATTCAAAATTATATAATTTTACACCTCATGCCGGATGAAAAATGGTTCAAATGGCTCTGAGCACTATGGGACTTAACATCTATGGTCATCAGTCCCCTAGAACTTAGAACTACTTAAACCTAACTAACCTAAGGACAGCACACACATCCATGCCCGAGGCAGGATTCGAACCGGCGACCGTAGCGGTCACGCGGTTCCAGACTGAAGCGCCTAGAACCGCACGACCACACCGGCCGGCTCATGCCGGATGATAACGGAGACAGTTTATAACGTATTTCTCCGAGATACGTGACCTTGTACAGAACGTTTTCGCCACAGGTGTACGAGTAGGGTAAATATGAACCTCTCTGTCTCGGAAACGTATAAGGAAGTCAAAAGATTTCCACTATTTTTCGAGTTCGGGGTCTTAGAAATGTATCGTGAAAATTACACCCATTTTCTGGGCATAGCTGTTTTGGAATCCGCGGATCTGTTTTGGTACCGAAAAACCCTGCGTTTTCTACTTTTCTCAGGAGTCGCCCATGAACTAAATATGCCTTCATTAGCCCCTTAAGGCGCACATTAGAGCATATCTAACGCAAAAAGAATCAACGGATCTGCTCTCTCTGCCCAAGCTGCAGGAAGTGGGTAATGTTCAAACTTTGACCATGCACTGTAGGAAATTTACAGTAAGACGATTCTTCTGTTGGGTGTACAAACAGTCCCTTGTCCAAGAACTATCCAAGACACTTGACTCTCCCCTTCTATCACCAACAGAACCCGAGGTACGAGTTCCAGATAAATCACGTTCTTATGCGTTGGATTTTTGGAACATACTAGACATGCGTATGCTGTCACTTGTGTAATGGTTCAAATGGCTCTGAGCACTATGGGACTTAACTTCTGAGGGCATCAGTCCCCTAGACGTAGAACTACTTAGACCTAACTAACCTCCACATGGACATTCGAACTTGCGACCGCAGTAGCAGCGCGGTTCCCGCCTGTAGCACCTAGAACCGCTCGGTCACATTGGCCGGCGCTAGTGTACTCAAAATATGTCTTAAGAATGGACTAATTATGACAGTCGCAGACTGAAAGGTTACAAGCACATCATAAAAGAACGACATATAACTAAATGTTATTAAAATGAGTGAAATTACGATCTGCAAAGGTTAGAAACAATAAAATACAACTGGTCCTAGTACTTTTATACAGCAGAAACGGAGATTTCACTGAACACTTTCACAAATCAAATGAAGAAGGCGCAAATAACTGTACAAGCTCTGAGCATTGAGAGCAGTGCACCTATGCAGGAAACCGAATGGTAATTCTGCTGCAACGGGATCTAGTATAATACTGTGTGTCATTTAATGGTCGCTTTTTAAAATTGAATTAGGTGTCAGTGTTGCTTACAGCAGCATTCAGTAACACTACAGAATCAGCTAAACATGAGCCAAGGCCTTGCAAGCACAAAAAGTAAAGAAGTTAAAAACACTATACATTGACAAAAACTAATAACTGGTCGCTTCTGATATTAACATCCACATCCGAAGGACGGACCACTTTCAACATACGGTCACTTCACGAGACACTGAGCAGAGGCTTGTCATTTGCGCTAATGTCCTGGGTCAAAGTATGGTGATCAGGAACAGTACGCAACCACCCCGCGTGCTCCTGTTGGTGAGATACAGGCGATAAAAACGGCCTCCACCGTACTATTCACATTGGCTCTCTGAGAGTCGAGCGCTATCTCACAAGTGTACTTTAACTATATCGGGAGGGTGGGGGGGGGAGGGAGGGGGAGGAGGTAGGCGATGAATGCTGCGAAAACCTTAAGTCAATTTTATACCCTATTCTTATCCAGTCTAATCCAGTGCTTTCTCTCTAATGACCTGATCGTTGAGGGTACGATAAACCCTAAAATTTCATCAAATTTGTAGGAAAAATTTTCCAAAACCATAAAGACTGGCAGTATAGTCACCTCCTCTTTCAGACAAACAAAATAAGCTAGTCAAAGAATAAAGGCAAAAATGTGTCCGCCTCTTTAAGTCGTTAAAATAAAACAGAAACGCCTCTGAGTTTGGCTTAAAGGTTCGCCCTGCGGAAACAATTCTCATGCATTCTGCGTGCCGCACTTAATCCTTCCTGTGGGACTGATGTGAAATTTAAATTGAAACAAGGATATTGATATACAGGGCATTACAAATGGATGACGTGGATCGACATTTAAATTGCAGATCGCCGCACGGGCAGGTATAGGGATTACGTATTTCGTTCTGCTTTATTCCAGTTCACTGTCTGAATTAGAAATATCTAGCAGTCTTTCGACGATCTATGAAATGTCTGTGTGTAAACAGCAGTCTAGAATAACATAAAGCTTGAAAATAATAAGCGTTTCCCGATTTAATAGCTCTGCTACTATCGCTATGTCATGGTGTATATACTCAGCTATTCTAGCACAATAACAAATACAATAAATCGAATAAAATGTTTGTGGATACGTGGAGGTTACGTCTTCCTTTTAAGTTAGAGTCTCGCGTTCTGCATCAGCATCTACGCCATACTTCGCAAGACACCTAACGGTGTGTGGCGGAGGGTACTTCTGGCACCAATAACTGTCCGCACTTTCTTGTTACACTTGCAAATGGCGAGTGGGAAGAATGATTCTCCGTAAGCCACTGTATTAGCCACTGTATTAGCACTAATTTCTCGAGATGGTCATTTAGCGAGATATATGTGGAGGCAACCTCGGGGAAGATCAGTTTGGATTCCGTAGAAATGTTGGAACACGTGAGGCAATACTGACCTTACGACTTATTTTAGAAGAAAGATTAAGGAAAGGCAAACCTACGTTTCTGGCATTTGTAGAATATAATATTATCTTTCAAATTCTAAAGGTGGCAGGGGTAAAATACAGGGAGCGAAAGGCTATTTACAATTTGTACAGAAACCAGATGGCAGTTATAAGAGTCGAGGGACATCACAGGGAAGCAGTGGTTGCGAAGGGAGTGAGACAGAATTGTAGCCTCTCCCCGATGCTGTTCAATCTGTATGTCGAGCAAGCAGTAAGGGAAACAAAATAAAAGTTCGGAGTAGGTATTAAAATCCATGGAGAAGGAATAAAAACTTTGCGGTTCGCCGATGACATTGTAATTCTGTCACAGACAGCAAAGGACTTGGAAGAGCAGTTGAACAGAATGGACAGTGTCTTGAAAGGAGGGTATAAGATGAACATCAACAAAAGCAAAACGAGGATAATGGAATGTAGTCGAATTAAGTCGGGTGATGCTGAGGGAATTAATTGAGGAAATGCGACTCTTGAAGAACTAAAGGAGTTTTGCTATTTGGGGAGCAAAATAACTTATGATGGTCGAAGTAGAGAGGATATAAAATGTAGACTGGCAATGGCAAGGAAAGCATTTCCGAAGAAGAGACATTTGTTAACATCGAGTATAGATTTAAGTGTCAGGAAGTCGTTTCTGAAAGTATTTGTATGGAGTGTAGCCATGTATGGAAGTGAAACATGGACGATAAATAGTTTAGACAAGAAGAGAATAGAAGCTTTCGAAATGTGGTGCTACAGAAGAATGCTGAATATTAGCTGGGTAGATCACATAACTAATGAGGAGGTATTGAATAGAATTGTGGAGAAGAGGAGTTTGTGGCACAACTTGACTAGAAGAAGGGATCGTTTGGTAGGACATGTTCTGAGGCATCAAGGGATCACCAATTTAGCACTGGAGGGCAGCGTGGAGGGTAAAAACTCGTAGAGGGAGACCAAGAGATGAATACACTAAGCAGATTCAGTGGGATGTAGGCTGCAGTAAGTACGTGGAGATAAAGAAGCTTGCACAGGATAGAGTAGCATGGAGAGCTGCATCAAACCAGTCTCAGGACTGAAGACCACAACAACAACAACATGTGGAAAGATGTAATATGTTGTCTGAGTCTTCACGGAAAGTGATCACTCTCAGTTTAAATAGTAAACCTCTCCGTGATGCACAATGCATCTCTTGTCACGTCCGCGGCTGGAGTTTGTTGACCATTTTTGTAACGCCCTCGCACCGACTAAAGGAACTCGTGACGAAACGTGTCGCTTGTAGCAGTGCTCGAACCTGATAAACGGCTGAAGAACGATGTCCTCTTTTTTGCATAAATTAGGAAGAGCGCTGGAAACGGCAAACTGGTGTACCTGAATACCAATAAAACAACAAGTGTGTGTGGTGTCACCGCCAGACACCACACTTGCTAGGTGATAGCCTTTAGATCGCCAGCGGTCCGTTAGTATACGTCGGACCCGCGGGTCGCCACTATCAGTTATTGCAAACCGAGCACCGCCACACGGCAGGTCTAGTCTAGAGAGACTTCCTAGCACTCGCCTCAGTTGTACAGCCGACTTTGCTAGCGATGGTTCACTGACTACATACGCTATCATTTCCCCAGACGACAGTTTAGCATAGCCTTCAGCTACGTCATTTGCTACGACCCAGCAAGGCGCCATATTCAGTTATAAGTACTACCTTCAAGACTGTATTCTGAAGAGATAATATTGTGACTCATGTACCGTCAAGAGCGACGTTCATCATTAATGGATTAAAGTTAAGTATCAAACTACTTACGTCGGCTTTCTGAATTCTAATTCCTTGTCATGTTCCAGACCTCACGTCAGTATAGTTCGTCCCTCCTCACGCCAGCCTGCGTGAGCTAAAACGCGTGCATTTCGGCCTCCTCTAGTAACACAGTGTTGGCTCTACTGACAACACAACAGTGTCACTAATTTCATATTACACGTAATTATTTGTCGTTAACCGCAATTTTGAGTTAAAGATCAGACTATGACATCACTAAAGAGGTGAAAATGATGTGGAAAATCTCTTTTTTGTGTCGCATCCAGCCAACTAAGATCAACAACTACATATTACAGTCTCTTTTTCTTAGTAATCCTTCTATTTATGACGCTCTTGTTCCCTCTGTTTCTCGGTAAAAATTCTTAATTTTACTTCTGACGTTTCCTTTGTTTCGGATATCTTCTTCAGAATTGTTAATTTTTTAAGCTTTTATCAACTTCATATTTCTCGTTATTTTTGAACTATTGATATTTATTAGTCCGCTTCCACCATTCCTTTTCATGTGTGCATGGCCATCTTGCGCAGCAGCTGTTAAACCATATTTTTTACGAAGATGATGTACAATTTACTTACGGTGTTTCTGCCTCTTATTCACATTTCTGCAAACCACTGCTTCCTCCCTCTTTGTTAGCGGAGGCTGATGTCAAAAGAAACTTCGCTACAGACAGTGCGAAAAGTGCCAAATGTATAACTGTATCGAAGCTTATTTCGGCATCAACTTCCGCTACCAAACAGTGAGAATCAGTGGTTTGAGGTATATGTGAACAAGAAGCACAAATACCACAAGTAAACTGCAAGCCAGCTTGGTAAAAGAAAACTGTTTTTAATCTAAAATAACAAAGAATGTAGTACAAACATATGTGTCCACCTCTGCAGAATGATCACAGAAATGTAAATAAAATTCTCTTTAGTTAATTGCAGTAACCTTAAGATTGATAAACCAATAGTAATTGACCATTCTTTTTATGTGTCCCAAAGATGGGACGTTTTAGTGATTTGTGTCTGAAAGTTCTGGAGTTCCCTACAGAATTCTTTGTTGCTCCTTAGTACATATTTCCCATTTTATATTTTTAGCCCTGCGATCTCCCGAACAACTTTCCTCTCTTTTCTCTGTGTATGCTCCAACTGTCCAATAAGATGTCAGTTGCCTCTTTATTAATATACTGATTTGAGTAATGACTCCAAGATATTTGACTGCTTGCACTTTGTTGATTGTTTTAAAGTATGCTTTTAGTGGTTTCGAATCATCAAACATGTTTGTCACGTTCTTTGGTTTCGTTATAGACATTTAGGCTTTTTCATCAGTTTTTCGATGATTAATTTCAAATATCGTTGAATTTATACCTTTGGCAAATATCGAAAGTCATCTGCGATAACTAGATACTTGGTGGTGACCACTTTACATTTTAGTCACAGTTTTACTGCATGATTCATTCCAGCTAGTTGTAGAGCTTTTTCCCAAAGCTGCATGATTTTCTTTCCACGTCAGAGAGCATAGGAAATAGTTTTTGTTGCTGCGTGACTTCCGAACTTATTTCGGTTAGTGCCAAAATTTCATCGAGAAACTTCACTTTTCATTTAGTGCTTTGAGGGATTTTTGGTTAAATTTATCTTCTTGTATTTTACACTGAATTCATGGAAGGTGGAGCGTAAGCTCTGTTTTCTTCAAATAAAAGAATATACATACCGTAAACCAGTCTGTTCCAACAGTGCCCCAGAAAGGAGGAGAGCTCGGGAGCGCTCATTGCAGCGCCTCGGAGCCCGTGTGATGGGGAGAAGCAAACTCACTGCTCCCTGGCCGCAGTCCGTGTTCAATGGCAGCTGTGGTGTACTGCGGAAGTCCTGTGTCTCAATTGGAGTATATATTTGTATTTATTGGGAAGGATGGACATGCACAGTTCCTTGTATGCCATGAAGTATTTAATTCTGTTAAGAAGTACAACATACAGCGAGCGTTGTTATACACGTCTTCACGCATCCCGTTACGAGCAGATTGGAGGTGAGGAACACAAGGGCTTAGTAGCCAAGCTTAAGAGCGACATGCCAGGCGATCTACGTTAAAAAAAGTTTTCTTAGGACAGAAGGTATAGATATATGCAGCAAAGTGCATGTACTGTAATGAGTTTACACTTTTCAGGTTAATGACAGTGAAGAAAACGGGCCGGCCGGTGTGGCCGAGCGGTTCTAGGCACTTCAGTCTGGAACCGCACGACCGCTACGGTCGCAGGTTCGAATCCTGCCTCGGGCATGGATGTGTGTGATGTCCTTAGGTTAGTTAGGTTTAAGTAGTTCTAAGTTCTAGGGGACTGATGACCTCAGATGTTAAGTCCCGTAGTGTTCAGAGCCATTTGAACCAATTTGAACCATTTGAAGAAAACGGAACTACGCTAACAGTTCGTGCAAGCTACAAAGCAGTCACCAGTCACGACGGGTGTAAACAGTAAATGCTGGGGCAATACGACTAGACTTTGATGGGAACAGGAGTGTATTATCCGAGCGGTGGGGAGGAGAGTATGCCCGAGTGGAGTACCAGACAGGTGACAAGTACGCTACTGCCGAGGAACTCGTTATTAAACGTTGATTTTGTTGCCCCAAAGCCTGTAAATGGTTTGTAGAAGGCTACCAAGATCATATTGTTGGGAATGCAGGAGAGCGGCTTAGGTTATCTTCAATCAAAAAGATTCCCAGCAGTCAGTAATAAAATGACATTTATTAGATATGAAGAAATACTCACCTTAAATGATGCTTCTTTTTGTTAAATATTCAGCACAATTAGACGTTTGAAATTATTACGTGTCATCTAAAATATGAAAGTTCTGTCACTGTGCTCTGACTGATGCCTACGTAGAGTCCAGCGCTAGCTTACGATGCCTATGGAGCCTAAGTATCGGAAACGAAGGGCAAACACTGTAGCCTGTAGACTCGGTGATAGCTGGAAACAGTACACGACTCTGGGCACTGAAGATAACTGTCCGCTGTAGCTCAGAGTTCGAGCATTTAACGAGGCATCGAACAACCACTACCCACACACGTGATGCCCATGGGTTGGCAGCTGCGGCCCCTGGCGGACGTCGGTGTACTTCCTACTGCCAACCCATACAGCTGCTGCTATACAAATGTTTGGAGCACGGCTTGTCGATTGTGGTCAGGATCGCTCTGGAGTCTTGAGTACTGTCACCGCACACATGTTTCCCAATGTTAGAAAACTACGACCCACAGCGGTTCTTCTACATCTATATCTAGCTGAACACTCGGCAAGTCACACTTCAGTGACCGGCAGAGTGTTCTTCGAACCACCTTCAGATTATTTCGATTCCGTTCCACTTTCTTACGGTGCGTGGGAAAAATACACCAATCTCTCTGTACGAGCTCTGATTCCTCTGATTTCATTCTGATGATCATTTGTCACTGTGCTGGTTGGTTACAATAAAATATTTTCAGTATTCAAAGACAAAGTTGGCGACTTAAATTTTGTGAAAAGGTCTCGCCACAATGAGAAACACCTTTGTTTACTGATTGCCATCCCAAGTAGTTTATCAGATCTGTGATATTGTCTTCCCTGTTTCGCGATAGTACAAAACGAACTGCCCCTCTTCGAACTTTTCTGATGTCCTCCATCAATCCTATCTGATAATGGTCCCATACAGCACAGCAATACTTTTGCATAGTATAGGCAGTCACTTTAGTAGGCCTGGTGTATCTTTAAAGTGATCTGCCAACAAAACATAGACTTTGGTTTGCCTTCCCCATAACATTATCTATGCCTTCGTTCCAATTTATGATATTCCTAACAGCAACTCTTAGGCATTTAGTCGTGTTGAAAGCGTTTGATTTTGTATGATTTATATTGTAATGTAAATTTAACGGACTTTTTTTTGCACTCATGTGGAAGACCTCACACTTTTCCTTAATGAGAGGCAACTGAAACTTACATTTCGCAGATGTAATTTATTCAGCTGCTTATTTGCTTGGAAATAACAACAACATTGAGCTGGAATATCAGATTCTATTAGTACGTGTACATCTAACTTCTACTCTTCTTTCAATTTATGGGTTGGGTGGAGATCAGTTTCGAAATTTAAGGAAAACAGTCCTCTCCAGGGTTGTTCCAAGTACCGTTGTCTTGTCAGTATTTAATGGAAAACCTTAGAATGCCTGAGGGGGCATCAACCATTGATGTTGATATGCTTTCAGACCTTGCACTAAACTACTTGCAACTTCAAGTGGCTTTGGAATGTCACTATTTTTGATATCATCTCTCATATTTATAGCTAAAACTAAAAAAACAATCTTTTCTGCTATTTTCGTTCTTCTTTTCCCACTTTATACCATAATCCATGTTTCAGTGATGCATGGGATTAACGTCCACTCCATGATCTCATCCTTAGCTCTCTGGTCATATTTTTCTCCAAGTATCCTTTTATGCATCCGCTTATCATACTTAATTTTTGTATATTCTTTTGAAATGTATACTGTTGGATTAAGTAAGCATTTCAGATCTGAAATATTTGAATGAACGGGTCTGTTCTACTATCTGATAAATAATAACAATTTTTTCTTATACTGAAAATGACTATTATTTCCACGTTTTCATTCTGTTCATGCAAATTTCCGTATTGTAGTTTTCAATATGCTGTTCAATTTTCTTACATTTTATTGCAAGTGATCTTCAGAATCAGCGAATATTACTTGAGAACAAGCGGAAAGACTATTGTTTTCTTGTTATCTACTTATATCCTGTTTTGTTTCTCTGATTCTATTCCTATAGAATTTTATCTACATGAATTTCAAAATGTATGGAGATACTTGAAACTGTCTTTGACTGGATGTGAGGTCGTGTCTGCACTCAGCTACAAAGCTTTGAATTCATTCCTCGCTGGATTTGAGGTCGTAGACGAATTCGAAGTTATCTTCGTGCACTGAGTGTAGCTCAGGCTACATTTTAGATTGCAGATGTAGAAGAGAATCTACGTCATTGTTACGTCCTGAATTAATTTTAGGACGATCTCATAAATTGTTTTGTTCTCAAGAAGTGAATTAATGGCACAAATGAAATATTTTTGAATGCCTTTTGTAGTAGTGTTTGCCCTAATTTTTGTCTTCTCGAAGTCTTATTCTCCGTATCCACTTTGTGGATTTGGCATTCTTCCCTGTTCCGGCTTGACAGTTGTCTCAAGCGTGACCTGTACCGCACTTAGTTCTTCTTCCCCTCGGCATATAATCCTATGTTCCGTTGGCAAAACTGGTATTTCGATTCTCTGTAAATGATCAGTCCAATTCAGTTCATTATTTAATATTTCATTACGTACTTACCCTACATTCAGTTATTTCCTATTATCTTCATTTCGATAATATTCCCTAAAAATCTCATTTCTGCTGATCGTATTTCACTTCAGTTGCTATTGAACTGGACACTGGCTTCGCTGTCATAAAGCGATGTGGGTAAAGCATTACCTTACATAATTTCATTTTAATTTTTTTCGTAATTTGTTTTTAAAAGATATTTGAACTGTCCCACACACAGTTTATAAGTTGTTAGCTTTTTACTCAAATTTCTTCTCATTTTCAAAACTTGTGCAGTAACCGAGATGTTTTTGTAGCACGTTTTCTGATGTGACTGGATCCTCTCCTCTAAAATACACAGTTTTCGTTTTATTAACTGAGGTTTTGAAATTATACGATTTACAGAGATTATTTAATAGATTGACTTCTGTAAGTGTGTCTTATTTAAATGATTCATTATTTGATCATCTGATACTATAGCAGTATTTGAATACACTGTTTAGCTTTCGGATCTGCTAGCAATCTCCATCTCTTTCAAACGTCGTCAAAGACTGGGTAACGAACTACAAACTTATGTAAGTCCTGTATTTACTAAAATACGTTCACTTCTTTTATTTCCCGTGCCTCTGATAAAATTAGTATTTCCACACAGACTCCCTACCATCAAACAAGTGTTTTCTACATTTTTTACTTACCCTGTCAGACACCTTATTAAAATCTGTAAAAGTGAGATGTACTTTTAAATTCCTTTCTCTTTTTTGTTCTGTTATTCGTCTCATGTTGAAGACATTAACCATGCACGGTCTCTCTGCTCTAAATCCACTTTGCTGTTCCCTCAATAGAAAAAGCGCAACAATATTTAATCTGCTATTAATTGTTTTACTACAAATTTTGTGTGCTTAGCTAGAGATGTTGACCAAGAGATTTAAAATTATATATGTGCGTATTATACCTCTATATTTAATAGGTTCCAGTTTTATCCCAAGTAATACTGGTCCCTTCGAATTTTGCAGACCTTAAAGCTGCCCTTAAATATAGTACTAAATCTACTACTGGAACTTGGTTTCCGTGGGAACTGTCTATTTCTGCTTCATTCAGTTCCTTATTGTACCATATTTTTTTTAATAATGTTTTATCTACTGTTGTTCACTCATTAGATTTAATCTTGCTGTACCATATTCTGATTTATTTATGTGAATAATTAGTTTATAATTAGTTTTTAGCCTCTGCCCATGTACATCATTCTCTACCTCACTTACAAACGTATTGCAAACTTCTTTGCGCTCTTTAAGATTATTCATCGTCAACTGCTCTTTTCTCCTAATACATTTCATAAGATGAGCATGTATGTCCAAAGGAACATGTACTACAGCGGCTATAGCCGTAAGGAAACACAGGAAATGTATCAGAAATTGCTAGTATGAACCACCATCGCTGTATATTGGAACGAACCGAAAATTTGTTTGACCAGGACTCGAACTCGGATTTCTCATTTTACAGGAGCAGTAGTCTTAACGGTTATCTGCTATCTGTGCACGAATCTCGGCCAGACCCAAACTGTAGTCGCTACAGTGCCTGATCGTTCGGTCACGCACATATGTCCAGAGAAAGATTGTATCATACTTCTTAATAACACAGGCACTGCTTTCTCGTATTTATTAGCCAATAACAGGTCCCAGATTCTCAATAAATATGTCCTTCCTGGATAGGAATATACGTAACGTACGGCAGGAGGTCATGAGACATGGAAAGTAATATATGAAAGTTTGGGTCTTGGCGTGATTCGTGTGTGGAGAACTGAAGGGTTCAAGGCGGCCGCTCGTGAAAAGTGGAAAACCCGGGTTCGTGTCGCTGTCTGGGACAAATCTTCATTTTGTCAGTCCCATATGTAGCCGGAGGTTGTTTATATTTGCAAATGAGAAAAGATTTCCTGCTTTTCTGAAGTTACTTCTCTATAGGTACACCTTCTACATAAGTGAAGGATGAACAATGAATACTTCATAAAAATAGAGAATTAAATTTTTCAAATGTTGTGCTACAAAATAACGCTGAATTGTATATGTGTAGGACGGATAAATATTGCACTGAACTGGGGAAAACAGATATTCAAGTCACCATCCGACTAAAAGTAGGCAATCTATTGGTGGAACACAACCTGAGGTATCAAGCAATGATCAGTTTGGTAGTGGAAGGAAGAGTAGGGGGGGGGGGGCTGGTGGGGGGTAAAAATTTTAGAGAGAGACGATGGCTCGAATACAGTAAGTAGAATCAAATGGATGTAGACTAAATTACTGATCTGGTTGAACAAGGACATACTTCAGACATAGGACAAGGTGTAAAGTACTTGGCCAATTTTGGGAGTTAGGTTGGTCTGTGTGTTCATCAGATCACTCATTATATTAAGAGCTACCACTTTCAGGATGTTCACTACATCGCACTTTCATTCGAAAAGCATTTTATTCTGTCCATATGAGATTATTTGTGTCATGTAAGATAGAATGATTATTGGACATCCTACCACTTTGCGACATAAGCCAGTTGCTACCCTTGCTATGAAATCAATGTGCATGATTAAATGGTTTCAGTGCTTTTCCCGTAACACCCTACCTTCCCATTTCGAAAACACCCATTCGTTATACTGTGATTATACTCTTCCTGACTGTCAACATCCTGGTATGAGAAGCCAACTATAACGTGTCAACGCTTGTGTTTTACTGTTTCTTGAACTTTTAAGTATTAATTGCTTGGAGAACCTGTGACATGCAAAATTTAATATTAGCTAACGAAATTCCAGAGTCGTTATCTTGAAACAGTGTTCTGATAAAGCTTCTGCATTACTGATCTATTTTGCTACATGTGTGTAAAATCTGCTCTATGTTACCTTCAAGATCATGGTGATCTTCTATTAGCTGCAAGAATCTTTTCTTCAAATTGATTCGTAGGCAAGTGATTAAATGAAATAACTGAGCTACAATTATTTCTTCCTGTTATCACTTATAATTTCCAACTTTTTTCTCATCCAGCTGCTATCATACAACCATATCAATGATTACACCATGTTATTTCACTCTGTTCATCATTTTGTGAAAAAAAGACTTGTTCAATAATGATATTATTCAGTTGTCACGCCAGTCTTACGCCCTCAATATTCTGTTAAAATTGTTCTTGTTCACATACACACACACATCCAACAAATATTTGCCTAAGCCATCATTGTGAAGGCTCAAATTATTTGTTCCAATATTATTTTCGTGTCCAAATCCATGTGGTTAAATATAACATGTTAATCAGACAGTTTAATTAGAAGTTAGCCTAAAAAACCAACCCCACCAGTCTTATAACAGCAGAAAATCATCTTAGCTAAAATATTATGCTAATCATACAAGCACACAGACAAATACACAATATCAATTACTGGATGAATATAATTAATTAGCCTGCACTTGCTCTAAGTGATAACATACCCTTAAATTGAATATTTACACATCTAAATTGTTCTCAAGCACAATCATAGGGGCGAAAAAGATAATAAAATATGTTTAACATTAGAAAATATAATCAATGGAGCGGTCAACAGAGGTCAAAATATGCGTGTTCGTGACTATAACAACTTCACGCTGAATTCACGGTCCACAGAATCTGAAGCAAATCAGGTAAAGAGCGACATAATGAAATATGCTGGCCTCCGATGGGAACGTAGGAGCAAGGAATTTGAAGTACTCTCCTGGGAGTCAGAATTATGGAAAACTTTGTGTTGTGCAGACGCTAACATGGGTGGCCTGGGAGGAGCAAAATAACAAAAGTTGAGAGGAAGGGAAATATTGTGGGAATTTGTTCACTTACCAGAGCACGCATTGGTTGGCGCTGGGAACAGATGTGTAATTAACACGACTTGCGATGCAATTGGCGTAAGTGATTTTGCTGGAGGGGAAACCTAGGCGAAGAGCAGACTGTGAGAAGTCTCCATAGAAGTCTTCCATTCCCAGCTTGCCTAGAGTGCAAACGTGGCATTGTTTACTCAGCTTGCCTGAGAAAGAGTGAGCATCTCTGCATTTTAGGACTTAGCAAATGGAACGATTGAGCTTGGAGTTTTGGTTCAGCTATGTACTGAGCAAGATAGCTAGGAGTGAATAGACGAGCACAGCCTTGCAGCACCAGAAGGTCGGCCAACGTCCACACAGATCCTAATATCGCTTTCTGACTAGGCGTTATTAGAGGTTGAATATAGAATGAACTGTTGCAATATTTATCAATCAGAATTAGGGTGCAAGTGTGTTTAAAATGTCTACAACCTGTATTTTTGTAACAAACTGTTAAACAGGAACAACTCACAAAGATACTAGATGCCAAAAGACAAGTGAAAAGGATTTTAAGAAGGGAGGAAGGTAGAATATGCTTTTATTACAGTTTTTTTATTACCATGTAGAGTTGATATTGTAAGATGGCAAGTACTATGCCCCTTACATGAAGTCATTAAAGACCAGCTAACTCACGTTGAGCGAACAGTAGGGCTGAACAAAAATGACTGACAATGCAAAATGCATCTTGTACAGTGTATAGTATGGATGTATTGGAATATTTAATGTTGGGTGATGGTTTCAAAGTAATTCATACGACATGAAAACTTTGTGGAAACGCGTCGATTTACTGGAGGCTAGTTTTCCCAGGGAAGTACTCAGAATTGACCGTGGCCACGGGGGGAGCGGCTAAGGGATGCGACAATAGGCAGCTTAGGGTGGCTAAAGCTCTGAGAAAGCAGTAACGGGTCACCGCCTCCTCCCTCCTTAAGATGAGTGACAGCGAGTGGGTGGTTGACTCCGACTCCATGCTGGTATACCACGAAACAGACGGAGAACGTATACGTCTGTTGATAAATGTCCGTCGTCCATTTTCTGTGAAATATGCGAGAAAGCTTCGAAAAGCTACGGTGGAGCAGTCAACAGAGGTCAAAATATGCGTATTCGTGACTATAGCAACTTCACGCTGAATTCACGGTCCGCAGAGTGTAAAGCAAATCAGGTGAAGAGCGACAGAATGAAATATGCTGGCCTGCGATGGGAACGTAGGAGCAAGGAATTTGAAGTACTCTCCTGGGAGTCAGAATTATGGAAAACTTTGTGTTGTGCAGACGCTAACATGGGTGGCCTGGGAGGAGCAAAATAACAAAAGTTGAGAGGAAGGGAAATATTGTGGGAATTTGTTCACTTACCAGAGCACGCATTGGTTGGCGCTGGGAACAGATGTGTAATTAACACGACTTGCGATGCAATTGGCGTAAGTGATTTTGCTGGAGGGGAAACCTAGGCGAAGAGCAGACTGTGAGAAGTCTCCATAGAAGTCTTCCGTTCCCAGCTTGCCTAGAGTGCAAACGTGGCGTTGTTTACTCAGCTTGCCTGAGAAAGAGTGAGCATCTCTGCATTTTAGGACTTTGCAAATGGAACGATTGAGCTTGGAGTTTTGGTTCAGTTATGTACTGAGCAAGATAGCTAGGAGTGAATAGACGAGCACAGCCTTGCAGCACCAGAAGGTCAGCCAACGTCCACACAGATCCTAATATCGCTTTCTGACTAGGCGTTGTTAGAGGTTAAATATAGAATCAACTGTTGTAATATTTATCAATTAGAATTAAGGTGCAAGGGTGATTAAAATGTCTACAACCTGAATCTTTGTAACAAACTGCTAAACAAGAGGAACAACTCACAGAGATACTAGATGCCAAAAGACAAGTGAAGAGGATTTTAAGAAGGGAGGAAGGGAGAATATGCTTTTATTACAGTTTTTTTATTACCATGTAGAGTTGATATTGTAAGATGGCAAGTACTATGCCCCTTACATGAAGTCATTAAAGATCAGCTAATTCACGTTGAGCAAAAAGGAGGGCTAAACAAAAATGACTGACAATGCACAATGCATCTTGTACAGTGTATAGTATGGATGTATTGGAATACTTAATGTCGGGTGATGGTTTCAAAGTAATTCACACGACATGAAAACTTTGCGGAAACGCGTCGATTTACTGGAGGCTAGTTTATCCCAGGGAAGTACTCAGAAAAAACCGTGGCCGCTGGGGGAGCGGCTAAGGGAAGCGACAATAGGCAGCTTAGGGCGGCTCAAGCTCTGAGAAAGCAGTAATGGGGTGTGGCCTCCAGCCTTTTTAAGATGAGTGACAGTGAGTGGGTGGGTGATCCCGACTCCATGCTGGTATACCGCGAAACAGACGGAGAACTTGTAAGCCTGTTGATAAATGTCCGTCGTCCATTTTCTGTGAAATATGCGAGAAACTGTGAAAAGCTGCGGTGGAGCGGTCAACAGAGGTCAAAATATGCGTATTCGTGACTATAGCAACTACATGCTGAATTCACAGTCCACGCTGGCCTTCGATGGGAACGTAGGACCAAGGAATTTGAAGTACTCTCCTGGGGGTCAGAATTACGGAAAACTTGGTGTTGTGCAGACGCTAACGTTTGTGGCCTGGGAGGAGCAAAATACCAGAAGTTGAGAGGAAGGGAAATTTTGTGGGAATTTGTTCACTTCCCAGAGCACGCATTGGTTGGCGCTGGGAAGCGACGCATAATTAACATGAATTGCGATGCAATTGGCGTAAGTGATTTTGCTGGAGGGGAAACCGAGGCGAGGCACGGACTGTGAGAAGTCTCCATAGAAGTCTTCCGCTCCCAGCTTGCCTAGAGTGCGGACGTGGCGTTCTTTACTCAGCTTGCCTGAGAAAGAGTGAGCATCTCTTCATTTTAGGTCTTAGCAAATGGAACGATTGAGCTTGTAGTTTTGGTTCAGCTATGTACTGAGCAAAATAGCTAGGAGTGTGTAGATGAGCACAGCCTTGCAGCACCATGAGGTCGGCCGACGTCCACACAACGACGCCGCTCCGCCACGGTGATATTGCGCCCGCTCTGGCCACTGATTGATTTGTTGCATCACGTTGGCAAAGTTTCCACGAGGATTTCATGGGGCGTGTATTGTAGAATTCTTCTCCCACTTCACATTACGCCTGGGTCTGTCGATAGGAATTACTTTTGAGTTATCGCGCTTTACTCCACGCAAACGCAATTTATTACCACTGCCTGATAGGAGAGTCTTGTAATGTGATGATTGAAGGTCGGGAGTTAATAATAAATTTGTGCTAATCGTCTGCATCTGTTGTCAACCAAGTAGTTGAAATACCAAGTCACTTTTGTGGTGTCACCGCCAGACACCACACTTGCTAGGTGGTAGCCTTGAAATCGGCCGCGGTCCGTTAGTATACGTCGGACCCGCGTGTCGCCACTATCAGTGATTGCAGACAGAGTGCCGCCACATGGCCGGTCTAGAGAGACTTCCTAGCACTCGCCCCGGTTGTACAACCGACTTTGCTAGCGATGGTTCACTGACAAAATACGCTCTCATTTGCCGAGACGATAGTTAGCATAGCCTTCAGCTACGTCATTTGCTACGACCTAGCAAGGCGCCATTACCAGTTACTATTGATACTGTGAATAATGTACCGTCAAGAGCGATGTTCACCCTTAATGGATTAAAGTTAAATGTACCACCAGCTACGTCCGTTTTTTCTAAATTCTAATTTCCTTGTCCTGTTCCAAACCTCACGCCAGCCTGCATGAGCTAAAATGCGAGCCTTTCGGCTTCCTCTAGTAACACGGTGTTGGCTCTCCTGCCAACCACAACAACTTTCTTAGTTAATTTTATGCTCAACATTTGCATCTTGTGTTCAATAGCTGAATATAACATCAATGTGCACCCCTCTTTAATTAAAAGTGACCAATTATGAATAAATTAATGTCAACACTGCCACCGCAGTTCAATCAGGAGTCACAGGGCCGTATTACTTTTTTGTGTTATTCGATATTGCGGCAGTTTTGCACTCTCTGTTGATCTGTTAGTCAATTAGTTGGGATTATCACACGCCAAAACCAGCTAAGTGACGGGTGGGGTGTTAGAATATGTCGAAAGTAAAACATTTAATATGACTATTTATTACTTATGAACTAAAGAAAGCACATGTAGGTTGCTTGTCATACTGTGCAAGTATAATTACAAATCTCGAAAGTCAGTCTTTGAGTCAGAGTAAAATTGCAAGATTCTGAGCATAAGACACACAATGGACCTTCGAACTGAATATTTTCGCATCTATATTGTTAGTATAACATACGTATTAAAATGCACGTAGGTTGCTTATTGGCATCACTGAAATAAATTGTTGAGTAGTTGATGACAATAGTTCCATCACTGCACCATGCATTAAGTTCATCTATATGCGTAAAAACTGGTTCTCAAAACATGTTCTGGCACTACGGCTGATACAACTTACAGCTTAAAGTGCAATTGTCGATGAGACTTACCAAAGTGAACAATTTTCCTTGTGATAGATAGTGAAAGCTTTTTGTTGCTTTATGAGCTTTGCTATTAGAGATTATTGTCCTAAAAGTAAGAAAATTATGAAAAGTGCGTAAAAACAGGACACTAGTCAATTACTTTTATATGTTTTACGTAATTAAGTGAATTTAACAAAATCATAAAGCTTACTACTTTCGCGATTACATTCTAATACTATGCTATGACCGGAGGAAAAGAAATTGGTGCTGGAGACGGGGAGTTTGTGACTTAATGACACGATTTTTTAAGATTGATTGTGCCACTGATAAGAGTAGTGATGTCACTAGTAAGACTGATGGGGTCACTGAAAAAGTGGGTCAGACTTGTGGCCTCGTGGTAAGGCACCGACTTGGGGCACATCACGAATGTAAACAGAGCGAATCAAGATCAGCATAATACTACTACTCCCATAGCTATCGCCAGCCATCACCTTCACGTCCCCAACTGCCGATGTGCTAAGTCTCTCTGTTTGTGTTGTGACGCTACCATAGAGTGTCTTCCAGTGATTTAGTGTCCCTGCATCGCACGGTATGTTCTCTGCTAATTGCACCACATGGGTTCACGTGATTTGCCGATGTGTACGATATGCTTCTAAATAATTTCCCTATCTTGCCTTGCTTTCCCGCAATAAATTCCTAAATAAAACTCAGGCTGAGTTCAGGGTGAATTAAATAATTCATTTGCACTGAAGAGCCAAAAAACTGGTAAACCTGTCCCCGAGAGCACGCGCAAATGCCTCAACACGACTTGGCACGGACTCGACTAATGTCTGAAGTAATTCTAGAGGGAAATGACACCATCAAGCCTCCAGGGCTCTCCATAAATCCGAAAGAGTACGACGAGGTGGAGATCTCTTCTGAATGGCATGTTGTAAGGCATCCAAGATATGTTCTATAATGTTCATGTCTGGGGAGTTTGGTTGCCAGCGGAAGTGTTTAAACTCATAAGAGCGTTCCTGAAACCAATCTGTAGCAACTCTGAACGTGTGGGATGGCGCACTGTCCTGCTGAAATTGCACTAGGTCGTCGGAATGCGCAATGGACATGAATGGATGCAGGTGATCCGACAGAGTGCTTACATACATGTCATTTGTCAGCTTCGCATCTAGACGTATCAGGGGTCCCATGTCACTCCAACTGCGCACGCCCCATACCATCACAGAGCTTCCACCAGTTTGAACAGTCCACTGCTCACATGCAAGGTCCATGAATTCATGAGGTTGCCGGATTCCTGATATTCACGGTACACTCATGAAATGGTCGTACGGGAATATCCCGACTTCATTGCTACCTGGGAGATGCTGTGTCGCATCGCTCGTGCGCCGGCTGCAACCGCACGTTCTAACTCTAATTTTGATAACCTGCCATTGTAGTAGCAGTAGGCGATCTAACAACTGCGCCATACACTTGTTTTCTTTTATAGGCGTCGCGACCGCAGCTCCGTATTCTGCCTGTTTATATATCTCTGTATTTGAATATGCATGCCTATACCAGTTTCTTTGACTCTTCAGTGTATCTGTACAAAGGTTTTAATTGTTTTTCATTTAATAAAAGTTGGAGGTGACATCGGAGGTTTCCGACGATATTGTCGTCATACGCTCTCATGATGCAAACAGACCCGACATCCAAGGCGTTGAAATTGATGTAAGAGCTTGGTATGAAAGGAAGGTCGTAATTCCGGATGGTTATAGTAGAACTGAGGGTGTTCCGAGTGCTGCAGTGCAGACTGTTTACATCGCAGGATATTGAAACATCAATAGTCAGACTTATTGTGGTTTATGATGAATATTATAATAGTTGCACTCTGGGCCACCAGGTAAAAATATGTTGCAGTAAGCAGTCAGAATGTGAAATGTTTCCGATTTTGATGCCACTGTGCTGTTTCTCGCTTGACGACGCGTGTTGATTTCGTTTGTGAAGTGATTATTGGTGTAAAGGGTTAAGAAGAATGAAGTTTTCCGCATGAAACGCAATGGTTATTAATGAGAATCTGTGGTGAAGTTGTTGTATGATAACAGAAGCAATAGTAGCGCCGCATTGCGGGAATATTGCTGACAGAAACATCCTCAAAGCGGCTCCAAGTCAGTAAATGTGCTAAAGAATATGATGAAGAAATTTGAAAAAACAGGAGAATTAGGTGGTGCCGCTGGGAGAGGGTCCATTCCCGGCAGTTGTTGATGGAGTTGTTATAGCTTTAGCGGACTGTGCAGCACATACCTCAGATTCTGCACCCAGCGCTCAATCTGTGTCACGGGGATTGTCTCTCTCCTACTGTCAGCAGTACAAAAGATTTTGTTGCGGATTTTATGCTGGTATCCTTGGATGATTCAGAACGTACACCAAATGAAGTCCTTCGTTTTTCTGGCATGCTTGACAAGCATGACGTATGATAGGGGAATATTCTTTGGACGGGCAAGGCACATTTTACTATTCACAGCGCCGTGAATGCACAGAAGTGTCGCATATGGGGCTGTAATCCGCCACAGGTTATGCAGCGATATCCATTGTGTGTGATGTGGTTTCACAAGCTCCTTCATCCTCTGTAGTTTTTCCTCGAGAAGATGACACCTCCACGGCCTGTTTAGTATATGATGACGGCTGCACGTTATAAGGACCTTCATGTACAACACGCAATTCCAGCTCTACAAGAATACAAACGTGTTCACATCTCTATTTTCATGATAGATTGGGCACCAAAGGCGCTTACAAGGTGAAATATTTGCTTTGAGAAATCTTCGGTGCCGCGCGGGATTAACCGAGCGGTCTCGGGCGCTGCAGTCCTGGACTGTGCGGCTGGTCCCGGCGGAGATTCGAGTCCTCCCTCGGGCATGGGTGTGTGTGTTTGTCCTTAGGATAATTTAGGTTAAGTAGTGTGTAAGCTTAGGGACTGATGACCTTAGCAGTTAAGACCCATCAGATTTCACAAACACAAATCTTCGGTAACGACAGCATCAAGACTAGGCAACATCAAGATGTGTGGCCTTCCAGGTCCCTCGACATAAATTCATGTGACTTATGGTTGTAGAGACATCTGAAATATCGTATCTGTCAGGGATGTACCCGGACTCTTCCTGACATACGGGACTCTATACGACGACATATCGCTCTGATTACACCGGATATGTTGTGGACAATTGTTGTGTTATGGGTTCAACATGTTGCTGGAAATCATATTGAACACACGCTGTAATTTGTGATCACATCCGTATCCAAGTGCCAGAACTCAGTTATCATGTGTTTGATCGTTCCTGTTCTTTTCTTGCACCCAAACCACAAAGCGACTGCTTACCGCGCCATATCTTTGTATGGTGGCTGGAAGTGGAACTGTAATTTTTTCAGCAAAGCTGCGAGCGGCCGATTAATCAACATACCTACGATGTTTCAGCCTCCTGCTATATATACAACCAGCTGTGCTGCTCTCGGAATGTCGTCAGTTTAATTATAGCCACACTGTAACAAAGTGTATGGAGATGGGAGGGGGAAGTGATTTGGTACCAGATGACTACCTTACAAAGGGTAGACGGAATATTTAAGGTGAGAGGCTGATTCGTCGGCCAGAGCCTATGAAGCCCCGTCAAAGCGTTTGGCGGGCACGGCCTGGAGGCTTCCATTAGGTGTTTGTGCAGCGCATCGGCAGCTTTCGCCGCCCGCCCGCCGTAAACACTCGATGAATGGGCAGCGGCCTCAATTTGCAGTAATTGGCGGTAGCCGCCAGCGTCGAGTGGCGCCTCCCGTCTGCGCACGGGCCGTCCGTCCGGGCCGGGCCACGCTGTAATTACGTGCGGTGCCCGGCCGCGGCACGGCAGCGCCACAATCGCGTTCCCCGCCTGCAACACGTGCTCTGGTAGCCGGCGTCCGCACCCGCTTGCCACCTTCCGTGGGATCAGATTATTCGCCTCGCCACAGCGCCGACACCTGTCACCTTTATGTGTACTGCACGTGTTTCTAGCACAGTATACTCTTTGCGGGATATCCACAACATTTTGGAGGAGTTAGAAATGATGAAGTGCAAGTTGCCACTGTAAACTTATTTGTCCGTCGCTGACTGCAAACCTTCTTTCCTTCCCGTCTGGGCAAACTGTGCAGTGACTAAAGTACATGTAAAGCTTACTGGTACAGGGTAAATGCTAGCTACAATGAAGACGATAATTCGATCGTAATATTGGCATTTTAATTTGATATTCTCCATAAGTGACAAAATTTACAAAAAAAAAAAAAAATGTGAATCTCTCTGTCCACCCACACATTCCTCACAATGGCACATTCACAATTTGCAATTACGCGCCCCTATTACCGGCAGCTGCGTTGATAAATACTCGGCACCTCGTAAGGATAACTTCTACACTCCTGGAAATTGAAATAAGAACACCGTGAATTCATTGTCCCAGGAAGGGGAAACTTTATTGACACATTCCTGGGGTCAGATACATCACATGATCACACTGACAGAACCACAGGCACATAGACACAGGCAACAGAGCATGCACAATGTCGGCACTAGTACAGTGTATATCCACCTTTCGCAGCAATGCAGGCTGCTATTCTCCCATGGAGACGATCGTAGAGATGCTGGATGTAGTCCTGTGGAACGGCTTGCCATGCCATTTCCACCTGGCGCCTCAGTTGGACCAGCGTTCGTGCTGGACGTGCAGACCGCGTGAGACGACGCTTCATCCAGTCCCAAACATGCTCAATGGGGGACAGATCCGGAGATCTTGCTGGCCAGGGTAGTTGACTTACACCTTCTAGAGTACGTTGGGTGGCACAGGATACATGTGGACGTGCATTGTCCTGTTGGAACAGCAAGTTCCCTTGCCGGTCTAGGAATGGTAGAACGATGGGTTCGATGACGGTTTGGATGTACCGTGCACTATTCAGTGTCCCCTCGACGATCACCAGTGGTGTACGGCCAGTGTAGGAGATCGCTCCCCACACCATGATGCCGGGTGTTGGCCCTGTGTGCCTCGGTCGTATGCAGTCCTGATTGTGGCGCTCACCTGCACGGCGCCAAACACGCATACGACCATCATTGGCACCAAGGCAGAAGCGACTCTCATCGCTGAAGACGACACGTCTCCATTCGTCCCTCCATTCACGCCTGTCGCGACACCACTGGAGGCGGGCTGCACGATGTTGGGGCGTGAGCGGAAGACGGCCTAACGGTGTGCGGGACCGTAGCCCAGCTTCATGGAGACGGTTGCGAATGGTCCTCGCCGATACCCCAGGAGCAACAGTGTCCCTAATTTGCTGGGAAGTGGCGGTGCGGTCCCCTACGGCACTGCGTAGGATCCTACGGTCTTGGCGTGCATCCGTGCGTCGCTGCGGTCCGGTCCCAGGTCGACGGGCACGTGCACCTTCCGCCGACCACTGGCGACAACATCGATGTACTGTGGAGACCTCCCGCCCCACGTGTTGAGCAATTCGGCGGTACGTCCACCCGGCCTCCCGCATGCCCACTATACACCCTCGCTCAAAGTCCGTCAACTGCACATACGGTTCACGTCCACGCTGTCGCGGCATGCTACCAGTGTTAAAGACTGCGATGGAGCTCCGTATGCCACGGCAAACTGGCTGACACTGACGGCGGCGGTGCACAAATGCTGCGCAGCTAGCGCCATTCGACGGCCAACACCGCGGTTCCTGGTGTGTCCGCTGTGCCGTGCGTGTGATCATTGCTTGTACAGCCCTCTCGCAGTGTCCGGAGCAAGTATGGTGGGTCTGACACACCGGTGTCAATGTGTTCTTTTTTCCATTTCCAGGAGTGTAGTTCGAGAATATTAGCTAAGTTGTTGGAAGAGGTTAGGCGTTGGTGAAAATCTCGCTTTTGAGCACACAAAGAGCTTTAACCGCAGACTCTGCACGGAACACACGTTGGTGCAATGCTGCGATACAGACCGTATATCTCCCTTCGAAGACGATGGACAAGGCGCCGTCTCCAAGTCCGTACCGCTCGATGGCTGAAGGCGAAGTCCTTCCACAACTCTCTCGTCTCCCACGCGTACGAATACTCGGCGGAAGAATACTCAGTTTCGGTCCATGTCGAACGCTCTATCATCGCCGAAATCCCACCTAATGACCGAGTAGGTCATAACGCCCGTAGGCAAACGAAATTCCCGTCTTCGCCACGTGTTGCCCTGACACAGGTGGCTCCGGATGCCGGGCTACCCCCAAAAGCGCCATATTGTCCCATGTTTCCGGTGACCGCTACCGTTCCGCCCACGGTGGCCCGGCAAGCTACGGCCATCTGCAGACTTCACATTCCACAATTCTCAACTTCCGGCGCTTTTCACCAACGCTTTAAGTTAGTGGCTCAATCCTGCAGACATGCAGGGAGTACTGCTCGAGAGTGCCTCATATTTATCATAATTCAATAGAGTCATGATCTGATGCCCTTGCCAGTCCCAGTGACCGCTACCGTTCCGCCCACGGTGCCCCCGGCGAGCTACGGCCATCTGCAGACTTCACATTCCACAATTCTCAACTTCCGACGCTTTTCACCAACGCTTTAAGTTAGTGGCTCAATCCTGCAGACATGTAGGGAGTACTGCTCGAGAGTGCCTCATATTTATCATAATTCAATAGAGTCATGATCTGATGCCCTTGCCAGTCCCAGTGACCGCTACCGTTCCGCCCACGGTGCCCCGGCGAGCTACGGCCATCTACAGACTTAACATTCCACAATTCTCAACTTCCGACGCTTTTCACCAACGCTTTAAGTTAGTGGCTCAATCCTGCAGACATGCAGGGAGTACTGCTCGAGAGTGCCTCATATTTATCATAATTCAATAGAGTTATGATCTGATGCCCTTGCCAGTCCCAGTGACCGCTACCGTTCCGCCCACGGTGCCCCGGCGAGCTACGGCCATCTGCAGACTTCACATTCCACAATTCTCAACTTCCGACGCTTTTCACCAACGCTTTAAGTTAGAGGCTCAATCCTGCAGACATGCAGGGAGTACTGCTCGAGAGTGCCTCATATTTATCATAATTCAATAGAGTCATGATCTGATGCCCTTGCCAGTCCCAGTGACCGCTACCGTTCCGCCCACGGTGCCCCGGCGAGCTACGGCCATCTGCAGACTTCACATTCCACAATTCTCAACTTCCGACGCTTTTCACCAACGCTTTAAGTTAGTGGCTCAATCCTGCAGACATGTAGGGAGTACTGCTCGAGAGTGCCTCATATTTATCATAATTCAATAGAGTCATGATCTGATGCCCTTGCCAGTCCCAGTGACCGCTACCGTTCCGCCCACGGTGCCCCGGCGAGCTACGGCCATCTGCAGACTTCACATTCCACAATTCTCAACTTCCGACGCTTTTCACCAACGCTTTAAGTTAGTGGCTCAATCCTGCAGACATGCAGGGAGTACTGCTCGAGAGTGCCTCATATTTATCATAATTCAATAGAGTCATGATCTGATGCCCTTGCCAGTCCCAGTGACCGCTACCGTTCCGCCCACGGTGCCCCGGCGAGCTACGGCCATCTGCAGACTTAACATTCCACAATTCTCAACTTCCGACGCTTTTCACCAACGCTTTAAGTTAGTGGCTCAATCCTGCAGACATGCAGGGAGTACTGCTCGAGAGTGCCTCATATTTATCATAATTCAATAGAGTCATGATCTGATGCCCTTGCCAGTCCCAGTGACCGCTACCGTTCCGCCCACGGTGCCCCGGCGAGCTACGGCCATCTGCAGACTTCACATTCCACAATTCTCAACTTCCGACGCTTTTCACCAACGCTTTAAGTTAGTGGCTCAATCCTGCAGACATGCAGGGAGTACTGCTCGAGAGTGCCTCATATTTATCATAATTCAATAGAGTCATGATCTGATGCCCTTGCCAGTCCCAGTGACCGCTACCGTTCCGCCCACGGTGCCCCGGCGAGCTACGGCCATCTGCAGACTTAACATTCCACAATTCTCAACTTCCGACGCTTTTCACCAACGCTTTAAGTTAGTGGCTCAATCCTGCAGACATGCAGGGAGTACTGCTCGAGAGTGCCTCATATTTATCATAATTCAATAGAGTCATGATCTGATGCCCTTGCCAGTCCCTTTATTATTAATACTAATGTTGGTAAGCTAACGTGTAAGTGCCCATGTCCTGGCACCTTGCACAAGATCCAGACAGTAGTCTCAATGAGCAACCCGAACATAAACATAAACGATTGCTCAACAACTACTGGCAATGTATACAGCCCCAACCTATCACAGGTCTACATATTTGGTTTTCTTCGTGTAAGTAGTATATACAGGGTGTTTAACAATTCACGTTGCACACTACTAGAGGTTGTAGAGGAGCTTAGTAGGCCAAGTTTTACGTGGGAGTTCACATCCAGAAACGTCATCCAACGACGCTATAGAGTGTCAAAGTTATAGACGCAGGCGCGTGTAATGTACTTGATAAATTTGCTAGATTTATTATAGGGCTGGTACGACTTTCTCGTACGCAATCAAGGTATAAAATGATGTTCATACCTTGTAGATTTCTTTGTTTTATTTATTTATTTATTTTGAAATGGGATTTACATCCTCATACTCTGGTCGTGTGTACGAATTATTGAAATAAAGGATTTATCAAGTACAGCTGGAGCGGATTTATTTAACGTGAAAATTTTCTAACTTCTCTGCACATCTCAGAGTTTTTGTCTTTCACTTGTTACCTACACTTTTAACGTAGAGTCTTTTTTTATTAGGAAAAGAAATAAAATTATGTTTAATATGCTGTAGAGTGTTATGGGAGTTCCACTGTTACGCACAGACGAGAGAGCAGATTGTTGTATGATTACACTAAAGCCCTCACTACAAGGGGGAGGACTTGTTTAATGTGGCTGAGGAAGAAATGGGAATTAATATGGGGGTGACATAGACGATCCGGTATTAAAGTAAGAGATTAATAACGCTTGGGAAGACCTGAACAAAATTGGCAAATGTGATAGATAACAATCCTTCAAAATTTCTGAAATCATTCTGAGAAGTGGCAGTCAAGCGTCTAGTCTACGAGGGTGAGTCAAATAAAAGCCTTAAATATTTTATTAAATATTATTTATTGTGCAGAAGTGGTACAAAGCTGTATCACTTTTCAACATAATCTCCCACACGCTCAATGCAAGTCCTCCAGCGCTTACAAAGTTCACAAATTCCTTTAGAAAAATATACTTTTGGTAGTCCGCGCAACCATATTTTATTAAATATTGTTTGTTGTGCAAATCCATTCCCACACTGCTCGTCTGAAATCTACTAGAGGTTTAACTATCACCGAGAAAAGTAAATTTTCCTTTAACTAAATGTAATACTTTTTAGCCTTGTTCACTAACTTTTTTTGTTATTTTACGAACTATATTTCTAGTTATTAGTTCATTTTCTAATACACAAGATCCCTAAGATGGCAACCAGGCGAAGATAGACATGTCAACTTCTTAATCTATCCATTTTTCACTTAAACGGCAAAGCTGAAATGTCTCTCTTTGTTTATTTGTCATCTTTGTGATCAGTTGCGTAGTAGGAAGTGGGCTTATAGCCAGAAACCTAAATCGTACTACAATAAGATTGTGAGACAAGGCAAAATGTGCTTCGTTCAGTTACAAGGCAAAGTACAGATTCACTCATCATCGTCCAGCCCAAATCGCTAATTGTAGGAACTTGAAGTTTGGAGAGGGTGAGATAGGCGTCGTTTAAGAATGGATTATTAGATATTCCTCCCCTAAGGCGGTTAAACAGGGGATGAAATATTTTTCGAAAATATTTCGCTATTAATGCAATTTTGAAGCTGAATCAACGAAAACTAGTATTTGGTTTCTCGATCAGAATTTTTTGGAAATTTAGCTCCTATGGGGATTAAATAGTGGGTGAAACATTTTGAAAATAAATCATTGTTATAGAACTATTAAGTACTAAGTATTTTTAAAGCTACATTTATGAAAACTGGTATTTCACTCCTGGGTTACAAGTAAAAAAATACATGCTTCAGTGTGGGTGAAATACGGGATGAAATATTTTGTGAAAATATTTCATTATTTATCATTTTTAAAAGATAAATCTATGAACATTTGAATTTGGCTTCTCGGCTTGAGATAAAAATACGTCTTTCACTGTTTTTGAAAACCCATCTTCTATGACGGTATGTAACTTTTTGTGAGGATGTAACTTTTTATGGAAATATTTCATCATGCATGTATTTTTGAGCTAAGTCTATGAATATTTGTATTCCGCTTCTCTGTTGGAAATGAAAAAAAACATGTGTTTCACAGTTTTGGAAATTCAGCCACTATGGGAGTGAAATAGGGCCAGACTGATTCACTGGCTCGTCGCCGCCCGGCTCAAACTGCTTAGTATATAAACTCTAAATTTGGAGAGGGTGTGGATCTTATACTGTAGGAAAATGACTGTTCGAATTTCCACTTCCAAGTGAACGAAACAGGGTATGAAAGGCTTTTCTGAAAATATGTCGCCATAAAGGCAGTTTTTAAACGAAAACTGCAAAAATTAATAGGAGATTTCTCCGACAGAAATATGGAAATTTATACAGTAAGGACATGAAATAGTGAATGAAAGTTGTTTTGAATATAAATCGTTTTCAAAGAACTGCTAAAGCATTTTTAAAGCTGCAACTGTGACAATTGATATTTGAATTCTCGGTTAGAAATTAAAAAAAACTTGTGTCAGTGTTTTTGGAAATTCAAACCTCTAGGGGAGTGAAATAGGGGATGAAAATTTTTATGAAATTGTTTCATTATGAAAGCATATTCAAACCTTAATCTAAGAGAATTTATATTTGGCTTCTCTGTTAGAAATTTTAAAAAAATGTGTTTTCCTCTTTATGGAAATTCAGCCCCTAAGAAGGTGAAATAAGAGACGAAAATATTTATGAAACATTTATATTAAACAAATTTAAAGCTAAATGTATGAAAACTGGTATTAATTTTAGGTTGTACACAGAGAAAAATGAGTTAGGGGATGAAAGATTCTATGGAACATCAACACAAAATGCACGATTAAAAAACCTTAGACTCCAGGTAGCAGAATCGTTTTTTGTTCAGAAGTACATCAGGAAAACAATAAGGTCTCAATTAGTGTGAAAAGTTTAGAATGTTCTGGAACTTGTAAACAGCATAAAAAATCGATTAAAGAAAAACATAAAGAAGACAAAAAAAAACAAGAAAATTCTGTCCAGACCATACAGTCTTCGCGACCAAAGCAGTAGGTTTTAAACTTGTACAATGGACAATGTTTCACCAAGGACCCACAGTTGAATCAATTAAAGTTTTGTTTTCTATTTGCAGGTACAGGTGTGCAATCCCAGTACACCTAGAAATCTCCAAGCCACGTTACTGCAGCAGGCCGTGGTAGCCAAAACAAAATGGTGGAACCTCTGATACAGTGGCGCATCGTGTGGAGACTCGTTTTCCGCAGGATCGGAAATATTGCGGCTATGTAGGCCAATCCAGACGGCTCAGGAGGTCATCTCTTGCGCGGATTTATATGTGTGCCCAGAATTCAACCACGTACCTGCAAACAAATGAAAAATTAATTACGTTACTTTATTTTTTCGAGATTATAATTAAAACGCTATGATTACCTGACGTACACTCCATATTCTTTGTGATGGAAAGATACCGCTTTTATGCGTACTGAGGGAAGAGAACGGACAGAAGGGATTAAAATTCTGATTTCCTCCCAGTACAACGGTCATATGGTTAAGGCTATCCTAAGAAATCTCATTCGGTTGTCTTTGACTTGCGCATTAGCAATAGTGCCAAATTTCTTTTCATGAATAGTAATCTCCAGTTCTTCTAGCACGCTGATTTTCCGTCCCTTGTTTTCTATGTGTAGGATTTCTAAGTTATTTTCTGTCCCTTTAAAGAGATGGGCTGTATCGCACTGAAAGTTCGTAAAAGTTGTTTTGATAGTTACTTAGTCTGAAAGCACAATTATGTTCCCTGTATTTTCTCGAAAATGTTTTTTCCATTTGTCTCTTTGGAGAGTACTCAACCGCAACTATTGTTCTTGTATACAGGTTGGAAAAATTAGGGGCCATTCAAAACTATTGGACGAAGTTTGTACGTTACGTGAACTACCAAGGGTGTTTATACTTTCTCAGCTCTCTTGTTTCGCGCTCTCTTATGGCGTTATTGCAGAGGATGGGTGATAGGGGCAGGGGGGAGACATTGAAATACGAATGAATTGAATCAAACGGCAAAGAGTCCGCCTAAGACCCAGACTGGGCAACACCCACTGTGACACCCACACATATTTACTGAGCAGTCTGAAAATGTACCTGTGTGTAAACAGCCAGTCACTGATTACGAGGCGCCGGCACAATGGGATCCGCATGCTCATGCTAGTTCAGAGGCAAAGCACCACTCATATTAGGTGTGCATTGGTGGCACCGAGGGTGGTCTAGGAGTGTCTTAGAGTGGGACTTTGCCGTTTTATTGGCACATGTGTCAATATCACATCACGCCACAGGACAGCTGTAAGAGGTCCGAGCAGATGTAATTTCGATGTATTGCTTATGTGCTGCCTGCGATATGCAAAGTATAAGAGAATCGCTGACCAGAGAGCAGTGTCGACTGCAGTAGGTACTGTGTAGCTGTAGCAGTAAGTTGCTAGTCTGCGCTAGTCTGCGCTTGTCTGCAGTCTGCTCTCGTGTGGTATAGTGTATCATGTTGCCTGGGCCGGTCGCGGTGCAGCGATGCCGGAGCCTGAGTGTTATTCTATAAGGTAAAAAGCAGCCTCGCGCATATCTAGTAATGTTATGTGAACTCCCATGTAAATCTTTTAAAAAAAAGTCCTAATAATAATCTTCGTGATATAAAGTAATTTTTAACAAGCATTCATTTCAATTTAAAGAATCTACTAATTTCTCCAATCCATGATCATTCCTATTGTGGCAAAAGAAAAATCAGTTGCTTCCTTTCATATATGACAAATCTATCGGCCAGCATTGCACAGAGCTGTGCCGGAAAATTTTTATTAAGAGCCGTTTTTATTGAGGTAAGCATTTTTTGCTTTTTTTAATTCAGAATGATCTTACAGGGCCACGACGCAGCACTGCTGTCGTCCAAAATTTACCAGGTTACTGAATTTATTTTTTATTACGAGGTTTAGGAATTTTTCTGTCTCAAGCTTACATTAGATGAGAAAAGAATTTTGTGGGTACATTAAATGTGAATGCATTTCTGTACGGAGATTATAAATGGGAACCAATTTTGTTCTGGGGTTACACTAAAATTAGAATCACTATCCATATTATTATTCATTTTACTAAATTTTGTGGGGAGGTTACACTTGGCGACAACCGGCCGGGATCGTATTTATTTGTGAATCTCTGAGAAGTAGTCATATATCTGCTCTTATTTACTTAAATGTAGTTTGCATCTGGCGCAACGGATTTACTAATTTGTCACTTTTTCTTTCACAGATCATCGGCAATTTATTGCTCTTTGTTGTAATTGTGTCTGTTCCATTTTTGCTTTGACTTTGTTTCATTTTTGTGCTTAATTTTGATTTGTGAAAAATGCCGCGAAAATCTGTTAATAGTACATCGCAATGTGCAATCAGTGAAATAGCCGACTCGAATAGTTTGACCGATAATATTTGCGACACTCAGTGTAATAGTGATAATCCCCTAATTACAGATAATCAGTGCCTGCCGATCACTAGTAATGATTTTGACCCTAATGATGAACAAACAAATTCAATTATGTCCACAGTAAATTTAACAATTGATGACGCGGCACCTTCCGATACAATGAACGCTGCTTAGTTTGACACACCCGGTTTGCAAAATTTGCATAGTGAACAGATAAATTTTTCTCACGAAGATGAACAATGTAGTCAAAATATGTCAGATTTATTTGATTCCGAGGTAGTGAGCCACAGTGCACATCCGATTGGCAGACCTTTTCAAGAATCACAGAATGACCAAATGGTTACACAAAACGTGACACATACAGATACATCATCACACAGAACAGAGAATACAGCAGCTAATTTTGGCATGGATCGAGTTATAGCATTAATGCTACAAATTAATGCAAATGTCAAACAACAAATTAATGAAAGTCTTAAACAGTCGAAGAAAGAACAAGACGACAATTTCAAACAACAAATTAATGAATCAAACAAACAACTTAGTGAAAATCTCAAACAACAACTTAATGAAAATAATGAAAATCTCAAACAACAACTTAATGAAAAACAAGACAACAATTTTCAACAGCTTAGTGAACGGATTACAGCCGTTGCCGTGCAATGTCATGATACTAAAGAACAATTACGTGAAGAAATTAAGGCTTGACTAGGAACAGTAGTGAAGAAATTAGATCTGTAGCACAAGAATTAAGTAATTCACATGCAGCCACAAATAAAATACTTAGAGACGAAATTAGTACAGTCGCTAAACAACGCTCTGAAAACGCAACACAGTTACGCGACGAGTTTAAATTAATGTCAGCAGAACTTTCACACACACTGGACGCGAAAGTAGAAACGAAATTTGACCAACAGAGCAGCCAAATTGACGAACGTTTAATCACCACCTACAAAACAGTGAAACGCGTTACCGTAAATTTATACAGGAACAGAATAAAGTAAAGCGACAAGTCATGGAAACAATTACTGCACAGAGACAGGAAGATAAGCGTAAATTGTTTACGAAAGCAAAAACATACATAGACAACAATATTGCTACAGTATCAGACGATATCAAACGGTTGAACACCAAATTGCATGATGAAATCTCCGATCTTAAAACAAAAACAGACACACACACATTAGACTTACAGACAATGACCAACAGACTTGAAAAATTGGAACTAATACAGGATCCCGATACCATCAAAGCAGACGTTAAAAAATTGAACGAAACCACACGTAAAATACAAAAACAAATTCACGCTTGTGATAATAAAAACGATGATCAGGTAAAAGCACTGACTGTAAAATATGATGAACTGGCCAGTCGTGTTCACGTTATCGAAAGTAATAATGACACCAAATCAGACGATACGTCACCTGTTTCGTTTAATCAAACACCCGAATTCCAAACTTTACAGCAGACGATCAGTGAGATAGGTTCGTCCAATAATACATTACGTAGAAAATTGTCAAATTTACAGTAAGAAGTGACACAGATGAAAAATGTTTCAGCCTTTAACACGTCACAGCGTACGCCACTTTCCGAACATTTGTCACACTCACACAGCCAGTATAACTTAAGTAATTTACAGAGACCATGCGACTTAGAATCCGAAGAGACACAGACAAACAGATTCTCATGCAATCCTGAACCTGCTAAGACATACAGAGACGATAATTTTTATTACAAACACTTTTTTTCGGTTAGGAAATGTAAAGTGCTTAATAATGACAGAACACGGATACACGCTTTGGACTGGATACGACAATTTGCTTTTCTATTTTCATCAGCATTGCCAGTAACGCAGAAACTAAAATTTATTTGTAGCGCGTAATTGACCTCAGGGGATTCATTATGCTTCAATGAATATGTGCCGTAGCGTGCACAGGGCCCCGAGCCGTAGTAGTGCTGTTTCATCTTTAGTTATCTGCACTGCTGCCTTCTATTCTACTATCCTTTATATCTATCAAAACAGCTCTTCAACTATCGGTCTATCTAGGATTAAGAATGAGTAAAGAAATCTGATATGACGAGTTTTACCGAAAGTGACAATTTTCATTAGACACTCGCGAAATGACAACCACCAGAAATTTAATAACTGACAAAATGTTAATCATCAGTATGTACAAAATTTTCAGCAACTGGAAATAAATTTTGGTAACAATAGAGGCTTTTCCCAACAACAGCAACATAACCAGCCAGTTAGCATACCTAACTAAAAATGTAATGTGCAAGGTCAACCAAGCTTTAATGTTTCGCCGCCTACACGTATAGCGTCGGCCACACCAAATAGCAACGCACAGCAATAAGGAAATCACTATGTACAGAAGACACATCATTTCAACTCATATCGCAACGCGCCGTATAGCAATGACTATCATGACAGACGTAAAAGTAATGAGCACAATTTTCAGCGTACGTTTAATAACAGTCGGTCTTACCAGCAGCAAAATCATCCGCAACAACAGATTATCATGAATGAACCAGACAGTAGATATCATCCCGAACGTTATACGTCAGGAAGAAATAACAGAACAGTACAAATAGTTGAAATGCCACAGCATCCTCCCGCAAATTACAGCACGACAGAAAGAACTTGACTAGATACAGTACAGGTTGCATCTTCCAGCAACGTAAGCAATACTTTTGGCACAGAGAATCTTGTTCACGAAAATGTTATTACTTTTGACGACATCTGAGACACACTTTTACATGAAAAACCAATAGTCTGAATTTGTCAATCTGAAACAAGCGTTGTTGAATGCACCACTTTTATCACATCCAGATATTACTAGAAATTTTTCCATTGCCACCGACAGTTCTAACACTGCTTTAGGCGTACACATTTTTTAGGAAATTGAAGAAGATGGTTGTACAGTAATTAAAAACATCGCCTTTGCGAGTCGCATTCTGTCACCTGCTGAACGCAATTATTCTGTCACAGAACTTGAAACATAATGTGTTGCATGGGCATTTACGAGATTTAGTCATTTTCTTTATGGAAGACACACTACCGTTTACACAGATCATAGAGCTATACAGTTTTTACTTTCCGCAAAATTTACACACGACAAGTTAAGCAGATGGAAACTTTATTTACAGGAATTTAATTTTACAATTGTTCACATTCCCGGTACACAAAATATTGTAGCAGACGAACTGTCCCGTTCTCCCAGCAACAATCAGCAAGACATCGCAACCAACTTAAGCAAAGCAAATTTCAGCGTCATGTATATTCAACAAGTTGCATTTGAAAATTTTATTTCGTCGTCATTACGAGACATAGCACAAGAGCAGAGTAAAGACAACGTATGGAAAGAAATTAAACACCTTTGGCAAGATAGGAATAATGTTACCATTAGAAACCATTACACTGTACGCAATAACATTCTGTTTCGCCGCTCTTGTTGACAGCAACAATTGGTTATTATGTATTCCTGATGAGCTTGTTAACAAATTAATTTGGTGTACTCATTTAAGTTACGCTCATTATGGAGCCAGAAAATATTTTCATATACTGAGACAGAACTGTTATTTTGCGAACATGGAGAAACGTATTCGACGAGTTTTGGCGTCATGTAAAATCTGCCAGAAAGCTAAGTCAGATACGACTTCACATATTCCTCCATTACATCCCATTGTACCTGTTAAATTGAGACACATGGCCGCTGTAGATATTTTTGGTCCGATTCCCAGAACTAATAGAGGTTTTTGCTACATCTTTGTCGCTGTTGAACTCACTTCGAAATTTGTTACCTTCACTCCGTTACGCAAAGCTACTGCTAAATCTGTTTCGAAAGCATTTGTAAAACATTTTCTATTTCATGTAGGACATGTATTGAAAGTAATTTCCGACAATGGATCGCAGTTTCGATCTGCTATATTGACACTTATGTTACGAGCAAGAAACATTTCTCCGACTTATATATCCAGGTATCACGCTTCTTCGAACCCTTGTGAACATCTATGAAAGAAATTGGTAAACTATGTAGAATATACTGCCATAAAAACATATTGATTGGGACATACACATAATCTCATTCCAGGATGTAATTAACTCGATACCAAATGAATCTACTATGCTATCTCCGACTGTTGTACTGAAAAATGTTGAACAACCTAACAAAATTAAAGAATTAGTATCCTTTCCTACATCTCGTCGACTACGACACCATGAAATAATTGACATTGCGCTGAACAACATCAAACGTGCCGCAGAGCGCCGGAGAAGACAGCAAAAACAGATTTGTACACGCCGTGACTTTCACATTGGACAGAAGATATTAGTACGCACACATTATTTATCCAATAGAGGAAAGAGTAGATGCAGTAAATTTGAGCTTCTATACGCAGGTCCATATCGAATTCGCAGTATTCCTCACCCCAATGTAGTACACGTCGAAACTCTGAGAACCAGAAAAAGTAAAGGCAATCACCATGTCTCCAATATTAAACCCTTTATTGAATGAACATACTTTATAATTTATCACACTGTAATGCCATTTTCTGATTTTTATATGACCAATGATGCAATTATATTTATGTGACTACTTACTGTTGATTATCATAGTTTTTCTTGGCAAGTGCCCGGCAAGGTAAGGTTAGCACGTCGCTTCTCTTGTCGTTATATATCTGACCGTGCACATTTTCCATTTCCCGTGTATGTATGATTGTTTTCTTGTTTTGTTTGTATGCACTACGAAATCTTTAGGATATAACAAACACCAGTTGACTTTGACATTTTGCCTTATGATATCTCAGCATCGTGACTATTTTACATTTTTTTGCTACTACATTATGATACTCTGTGTACATTTTTGCACCTGAACACTCTCTATGTTTTTGACATAATACGTTTTCTGTCATGATATGCTGTACGCTTAATTATATCACTAGAAACCAGTTATTATTTAATGGGTATATGATTTAAATGCAAGATATTAATCCTTATTCATCATTTTCAGAAAGCAACAACGTGTAAAAGAAAGAAATGAAACAAACCACAGTGGATTACTATGAAATGGGAATTTCACCTTCGGAATGAACGAAAGAAGATGCAATACCTCGTCATGAAGAGTAAATGGATCAGAATTAACAAGCATTAACAAGAATATACTATACACATCGTATGATAGCAGTCTTAACTAATTATTTGTCTTTCAGAATACGAGGCGATTGATGCAGGTTGTCAGACAGAACTACACATCTTAGTTTTAGTGATGAAATAAGCTAGAAATAAGAAACCCTATACTATGAATAGTTGTATGAAGTAAATGGTAATATGAATAATGAAGTGTCTTTTTGCAGATGATAATGAATGATGATGAATAATGATGAAGAATATGGTAATATGAATAATGAAGTTTTTCTTTGCAGGTGATCATAGTGATGAAGTTATGGTAATGAAGTTTTTCTTTGCAGATGAGGATAATCATGAAGTTTATATATTTACTATTAGTTAAGAGATGCTATGTAGTTATTTAAGTATTTGTTGCAGTTCCTTTTGACAGTATGTCTTACGTCGCATGGTATAATGACTGAAGGTTTTGGAAAGGACAGCTAGAGTACATACATATAGAGTACACGTTTCATTACCTGTTAATTCGAAGTTCACTACTTTTCAGCATAATATGCGTTTCTTCTTTCAGCTCAATAATCCATTTTGTATTTTTTCTAGGAGAAGCTATTCATGAAATTAATGTGCTGTAAGCAGTTAGTTATTAAACCTGTTCTAGTACTTGCATTTTTTTACCCATTTGTGTGTGTCATTCATGAATGTGATCACATATACTCTATTTGTTTCATAACCTTGCTACAGCTGACTCATGACGAATGACGTTACTAATCGTTATTTATAGCAATAAGTTAAAAGCAAATTTTTTCATGCCCCAGCAATAAATTGTCGATCCCAACGCAATGCATTGCTAGCACAAAAAAATGTATTATCAGTCCCAAATAATGCTACCAGTTTAAGAGAGTTCTGAGTAATACTGGATGATGTTTTCTAAACACAGACCTTGAGCAATAGTTACAGTGTGTTACATTTTTAAATATGTCCTATGTCACTTGAATGATGAGTTCTGAGTAATACTGAATGATGTTTTGTAACAATGTATAAATGCTATGCCAATAATTTCTATAAATAATATTTTTTGTTATACTTTATAAATGCTATGCCAATAATTAAGTCTCATTTTGAATGATGACTTGTGAATAATACTGAATGATGTTTTATAAAACTATATGAATACTTTGTAACTGCCCACTGAATGCCACTGTTTCTTATATTTTAAATTTGTCTTATGTCACTTACATGCTATTATATATGAATACCAGTAGCTTGATGCTACAATCATTAGCTCCTGTTTTGTATGATGACTTCTGATGGTTTGTAACTGGCCAATGAGTGCCAATGATTAGTATAACTAGATGAATTATGTTAATGTTATGCCATTATTTAACTCTTGCTTTGAATGATCACTTTTGAATATTGCATAAAAATGGTTTGTAACTGGCCAATGAATGCCAATATTTACTGTCATCAGATGACTTATGAATAATGTTCTGTAATACTTCATACATAGTACAGAAATGTTTAGTAACTAGGCAATGAGTGCCACCAATTACTCAAATTGGTTGATAGACTAGTGTAATTCTCAGTGATGACTAGCAGAAGACTTAATGTCCTTCACCTTCTGACCTAATTACCAGAAATTACTGCAATATCCGTTTGTCCTGTCCATCCTCATGATCATGGAGCTCTATACTTGGTTTTTGCACTAATTCTCCGTTGGTGTACCTTACAAGAAAGTGGTGTTGACACGACATGCTGTCCACCACCTTGAACGATGGAGATGTTATTATGGTCCCACTGTTTGGTGTACCTAATGTACTACCAAAATGATAACATTGAATATTAATACGACATTTCAGTGTCTTGGCTACACTGATTAATACTTCAGGGAAGAGAACTTCAGATTGTCTCACTTGGTGTTGTGCTTCTGTAGAAAGATATGGACTTTCAGTGCAGCTACGTGCAACATACTGTGCTACAACCATGACGCAATCCTTCCCTTTCCTATCCTAGTTCCTGTAAAATGGTAGAAATATATACAGTGCATGTGCACTTTATGTCATTTGTTAATATGTTTTGTACTCACTGCGTATTCATTTTGTCATTTCTTGATATGTTCTGTACTCAGTGCATGTGCACTCTATTTCATTTTATGTTCTGCACTTATACACTCCCGGAAATTGAAACATGAACACCGTGAATTCATTGTCCTAGGAAGGGGAAACTTTATTGACACATTCCTGGGGTCAGATACATCACATGATCACACTGACAGAACCACAGGCACATAGACACAGGCAACAGAGCATGCACAATGTCGGCACTAGTACAGTGTATATCCACCTTTCGCAGCAATGCAGGCTGCTATTCTCCCATGGAGACGATCGTAGAGATGCTAGATGTAGTCCTGTGGAACGGCTTGCCATGCCATTTCCACCTGGCGCCTCAGTTGGACCAGCGTTCGTGCTGGACGTGCAGACCGCGTGAGACGACGCTTCATCCAGTCCCAAACATGCTCAATGGGGGACAGATCCGGAGATCTTGCTGGCCAGGGTAGTTGACTTACATCTTCTAGAGCACGTTGGGTGGCACGGGATACATGCGGACGTGCATTGTCCTGTTGGAACAGCGAGTTCCCTTGCCGGTCTAGGAATGGTAGAACGATGGGTTCGATGACGGTTTGGATGTACCGTGCACTATTCAGTGTCCCCTCGACGATCACCAGTGGTGTACGGCCAGTGTAGGAGATCGCTCCCCACACCATGATGCCGGGTGTTGGCCCTGTGTGCCTCGGTCGTATGCAGTCCTGATTGTGGCGCTCACCTGCACGGCGCCAAACACGCTTACGACCATCATTGGCACCAAGGCAGAAGCGACTCTCATCGCTGAAGACGACACGTCTCCATTCGTCCCTCCATTCACGCCTGTCGCGACACCACTGGAGGCGGGCTGCACGATGTTGGGGCGTGAGCGGAAGACGGCCTAACGGTGTGAGGGACCGTAGCCCAGCTTCATGGAGACGGTTGCGAATGGTCCTCGCCGATACCCCAGGAGCAACAGTGTCCCTAATTTGGTGGGAAGTGGCGGTGCGGTCCCCTACGGCACTGCGTAGGATCCTACGGTCTTGGCGTGCATCCGTGCGTCGCTGCGGTCCGGCCCCAGGTCGACGGGCACGTGCACCTTCCGCCGACCACTGGCGACGACATCGATGTACTGTGGAGACCTCACGCCCCACGTGTTGAGCAATTCGGCGGTACGTCCACCCGGCCTCCCGCATGCCCACTATACGCCCTCGCTCAAAGTCCGTCAACTGCACATACGGTTCACGTCCACGCTGTCGCGGCATGCTACCAGTGTTAAAGACTGCGATGGAGCTCCGTATGCCACGGCAAACTGGCTGACACTGACGGCGGCGGTGCACAAATGCTGCGCAGCTAGCGCCATTCGACGGCCAACACCGCGGTTCCTGGTGTGTCCGCTGTGCCGTGCGTGTGATCATTGCTTGTACAGCCCTCTCGCAGTGTCCGGAGCAAGTATGGTGGGTCTGACACACCGGTGTCAATGTGTTCTTTTTTCCATTTCCAGGAGTGTATATTTGAATTACAAAAAACCAATAATAAAAAAATTTGCATGGCCCGAGATTCGATCCGGCGACCTTCGGATTACGAACTCTTTTTTTTTTTCGCTTGCAAGTGCTCTACCTTTTTTTTGTAACAATAACAAACATAAACTGCTTCTAGCACTTTTTTTAAATATGTAAGACGATGACTTTATAAAATAAAAGTTTTCTGGGAAACGTAAATAAGTGGACTTTCTTTTTACATAATAGTGAAAAAAACAAAATAAAATATCCTGCTTCTGTCAGTACAAAACAATAACGTTCAACGTTCCTCTTTTAGGCGCGTACCTCGTTAATCCCGTCATATCTCGCGTTGGTGTCGGGTACGTCTTCACGTGTGTTTGTGGATCCTCTACTGTCCTGGTCCTTTCTTGTTCTGATACTTATAGACAATAATTACATTCTCCTACCCGGGATACGCCAACTGGGTGGGGGATCAAGCAAGGCACTCCCTAAAAAATTTGCGTAATGTGATCGATATCTCGGATGTCTCATAAGCTGTGAGTGGTGTTCCTGTAGTAAGGCCCAAAAGTCAAGCACATTCTTACTGCCATCTCGGAAAAGATAACGCACAGTCAAACCTCGAATCCAAGTCACTGCGTTTGTCTTCGTTCGGGGATAATACGTCCTATCTGGGAGAAGTAGTGTGCGTGGTTCTATTGTTTGCGGCCCCACCCTAAGAAGGAAGGCGATCATTTTTTTGACCAAACACCATACGTCCGCCGAAGGACCGCATATCAGGCGATGCTCCTCAGTGTCTGTAACATTGCACTGCGGACACAGTGGCTCGTCCGCCATATGAATTGTATGCAACCTGGAACGAGTCACGTATTTCCCATCGACCACCTGATACCACAGTGCGCGCGTTCCCGTATCAAGGTGTGGGTGGTGCACTGTACGCCATACCACTGACCACGTAACCGTTGGTTGGCGGCGCTCTACGGCATTATTCGGCCGTCGTCGAGTCAAGATGTGATATATATCACGTGCCGTTGCCGTCCTGGTAGTTGGTAGTTCCATATGTACATAACTGTGTTCCACAAAGAAGGTTCGCATATGGGCAAGCGATGGTGAGATGTGAGCCACCGCTACCGGAGCCGAACGAGAAGGTGGAGCGAGTTCGTCTATCAAGCTGCCCGTCAGACTTGTCTGGTGTCGTGTCCACATCTTTATCATCGTGGTTACATAAATAGCCACTGCTCGGTCGCGTACGTGGACTAGTCCAAGACCTCCACGACTACGAGGAAGGGTGAGGGTTTCGTATCCTACCTTAAAAAGCAGACCTGTGCTCACAAAATATCCTAGTGCCGCCAGGATTCGGCGGGCCAACACCACCGGCATAGGAAGAACTTGTGCCAGGTGGGGGATGCGAGAGGCTAGATAAGTGTTGGCAAAGGTGACCCGTTCTATCATATCCAGTGCCCTTAACCTGTGACTTCGGACACTCGCACGAATTGTTTGCAGAAGATGTCTGTAACTCAGTGCCGCCGTGCGTCGAACGTCTGTAGTGAAGATAATTCCTAGGCATTTCATCGTGGTGATCGGCTGTAATGGTGCTACACTTCCTGTCGGGAGTCCTCTCCCGATGTTCATCGCTCCCGACTTTGCCATGTTCAGGCGACTTCCCGTAGCCATACAATACAAATTAATCCAATGCAGGGCCGCTCTTGCCTCGTCGCCTGACCGTGCTAAAAACACTAGGTCATCTGCGTATGTTCGGCATATAAACTTGTTGTGCCTTATCGTCATTCCTTGGAGTCGATTCCGGAGCCCGCAAAGCAGCGGCTCGACAGCGATGGCATACAATATCGTTGACAGCGGGCACCCTTGTCTGACCGATCGTGAGATGGTGATGGGCCCCACCAAGCGTCCATTGATGAGCACTTTGGATGCGGCTCCGTGGAGTAGTCTCATGACGACGGTGACAAAACTTTCCGGAAACTTCATTTTCGTCATCACGTCCGTGAGATAAGCATGACTCAGCCTGTCAAATGCGCGATCGAAGTCTATCGATACCAATACACCCCGGAGACGACATGTTGAAGCCAGTGCGATAACATCGCGGTAGTCGCTGAGTGCCGTTTGTATATTGCTAGCTCCTCCTAGCTGGGTTTGGTCGAGTGATATCACTTGGCGTATCACGCGTTTAAAGCGTGCTGCAAGTATCCTGGCGTAGATCTTGTAGTCGCAATTAAGAAGGATCAGTGGCCGGTAGGCCTGTATCCCTGTGCCGCCAGATGGTTTGTGGATGGAGATGATCATTCCTTCCACGAAGGTGGGCGGAAGAGGCACGTTGGGAGACATCAATTCGCAGTACATGGCAGTCCATCGTGGAGTCATGAGCTCTTTAAATGTACGATAGAACTCTAACGGAAACCCGTCGGGCCCCGGTGATTTGTACGACGCTCCCTTATCAATCACTTCCATTACGTCGTCAACTGTGATTTCACCTGTTAACTCCAGGTTGGCCGACTCGTCGAGACACGCGGAGAGCGTTTGTCGGACCTCATGAAAGGCTGCCTGATCGTGTTCCGCTTCTTCATAGAGATGACCGTAGTGTTCCACGAAAGCGTTGGCAATGTCTTTTTGCGTTGTCATGCGGCGACCATCTGGCAGTACGACCGTCTGTATTAAGGTTCTGCGACTACGTTGTTTTTCTCTGATAACGTGATACATCGACGGGGATTCTCCACGGACTCGTTCAAAGGCCCTTGCACGGATTGCGACACCCTCCAGTCGGCGGCGCGTTATGGAAATTATTTGGGCCTGTGCTCGTTTTATACCTGCACGACGCTCCTGTGAAGGTGCTTGTACAGAAAGTTCGCGGAGCATCGTGAAATAAAATTCCGTCGTGTATCGCCGCCACATCATCTGCTCCCTTCCGTATGCAATTAACGCTCGGCGCAATGCAGGCTTAACGCATTCCAGCCACCACTGCAACGTCGTCGGATATGTCGGGAGGCGTCGTTCACACACATGCCAAGTGTCTTCGACTAAGCGTTTGCACTCAGGTTCCCTAAGGTGTGCTGTATTCAGTTTCCAAACACTGCGACTCCTCCACACTTGTTGACGACTCAAGGAGACCGTGCATATATATGCTATGTGATCTGAAAAGGCGACAGGCCACAATTCCGCATCGAGGATCGCAGGTTCGAGACGACATGTTACGTAGATGCGATCGAGACGACTTGCAGAGTGACTCGT